>NC_060189.1:29243059-29988059 GCF_021184085.1 Oncorhynchus gorbuscha
GTCATTCAACTGAGACTGCTCTTCTCTGTATCACGGAGGCGCTCCGCACTGCTAAAGCTAACTCTCTCTCCTCTGCTCTCATCCTTCTAGACCTATCGGCTGCCTTCGATACTGTGAACCATCAGATCCTCCTCTCCACCCTCTCCGAGTTGGGCATCTCCGGCGCGGCCCACGCTTGGATTGCGTCCTACCTGACAGGTCGCTCCTACCAGGTGGCGTGGCGAGAATCTGTCTCCTCACCACGCGCTCTCACCACTGGTGTCCCCCAGGGCTCTGTTCTAGGCCCTCTCCTATTCTCGCTATACACCAAGTCACTTGGCTCTGTCATAACCTCACATGGTCTCTCCTATCATTGCTATGCAGACGACACACAATTAATCTTCTCCTTACCCCTTCTGATGACCAGGTGGCGAATCGCATCTCTGCATGTCTGGCAGACATATCAGTGTGGATGACGGATCACCACCTCAAGCTGAACCTCGGCAAGACGGAGCTGCTCTTCCTCCCGGGAAGGACTGCCCGTTCCATGATCTCGCCATCACGGTTGACAACTCCATTGTGTCCTCCTCCCAGAGCGCTAAGAACCTTGGCGTGATCCTGGACAACACCCTGTCGTTCTCAACTAACATCAAGGCGGTGGCCCGTTCCTGTAGGTTCATGCTCTACAACATCCGCAGAGTACGACCCTGCCTCACACAGGAAGCGGCGCAGGTCCTAATCCAGGCACTTGTCATCTCCCGTCTGGATTACTGCAACTCGCTGTTGGCTGGGCTCCCTGCCTGTGCCATTAAACCCCTACAACTCATCCAGAACGCCGCAGCCCGTCTGGTGTTCAACCTTCCCAAGTTCTCTCACGTCACCCCGCTCCTCCGCTCTCTCCACTGGCTTCCAGTTGAAGCTCGCATCCGCTACAAGACCATGGTGCTTGCCTACGGAGCTGTGAGGGGAACGGCACCTCAGTACCTCCAGGCTCTGATCAGGCCCTACACCCAAACAAGGGCACTGCGTTCATCCACCTCTGGCCTGCTCGCCTCCCTACCACTGAGGAAGTACAGTTCCCGCTCAGCCCAGTCAAAACTGTTCGCTGCTCTGGCCCCCCCAATGGTGGAACAAACTCCCTCACGACGCCAGGACAGCGGAGTCAATCACCACCTTCCGGAGACACCTGAAACCCCACCTCTTTAAGGAATACCTAGGATAGGATAAAGTAATCCTTCTCACCCCCCCCCCCCCCCCCCCCGTGAAGCACAGGGGTGGCAGCATCATGATGTGGGGGTGTTTTGCTGCAGGAGGAACTGGTGCACTTCACAACATAGATGGCATCATGAGGAAAGAAAATAATGTTGATATATTGAAGCAACATCTCAAGACATCAGTCAGGAAGTTAAAGCTTGGTCGCAAATGGGTCTTCCAAATGGACAATGACCCCAAGCATGCATTCAAAGTTGTGGCAAAATGGTTTAAGGACAACAAAGTCAAGGTATTGGATTGGCCATCACAAAGCCCTGACCTCAATCCTAAAGAACATTTGTGGGCAGAACTGAAAAAGTGTGTACGAGCAAGGAGGCCTACAAACCTGACTCAGTTACACCAGCTCTGTCAGGAGGAATGGGCCGAAACATTTGACCCAAGTTTAACAATTTAAAGGCAATGCTAAAAAAAAGAAAATTGAGTGTATGTAAACTTCTGACCCACTGGGAATGTGATGAAATCAATAAAATATGAAATAAATCATTCTCTCTACTATTATTCTGGCATTTCACATTCTTAAAATAAAGTGGTGATCCTAACTGACCTAAGACAGGGAATTGTTACTCGGATTAAATGTCAGGAATTATGAAAAACTGAGTTTAAATGTATTTGGCTAAGGTGTATGTAAACTTCCAACTTCAACTGTATCACTATGCACTATTTGCTTAAGGAAATGTTAAAGATAGCACGATTAAGATTAGACAGAGCAGTTACCAATGTTTCTACATTTTGGTCTCTACAACACATATGACATAGGAAAAAGCCCCACAGAGAAGGGAAATTACAGACAAGTAGAGAAACAAGACAAAAACATCCTGTGAAAAGGCTCTATCTGAAATAAGAGCTGGAATGCCCCCCAGAAAAAAAAGACAATTTCTTGTTATTCAATCCATTAACCTTTAACGTTGCGAGCGGAGTGGTAAGGTTACAGGGGGAGTCCTATCTCGGCCTAGGATGTTTTCACAGGCCGTCTCTAACATGCACCTCTCACATGCTGAGGCAGTTTTTTCACTGCACTTCGCAATGTGCCATGCTCCCACCCTGGAATCAGCCTAACCCATCACTGGACAGCAGAGTGCCATGAAGCAGAGGCAGCTATATGGGAATCAATGCTTATCATGGTGGTAAATGAATTCAGTAATTCTAATGTATGAACATAAAAAGCAGGTCAACTGTGGGTCAAGAAGG
Organism: Oncorhynchus gorbuscha; assembly: GCF_021184085.1. Lineage (NCBI taxonomy): Eukaryota > Metazoa > Chordata > Actinopteri > Salmoniformes > Salmonidae > Oncorhynchus > Oncorhynchus gorbuscha. Next base: position 29,245,499 of record NC_060189.1, read on the forward strand.
TTGTAGAGATCTATGAAAACCTTCATAGATCACTTAAAGCTTGACAAATCTCAATGTTATAGACATTACACTACAACTTCACTTCTACAGTATTACTTGAATCAAAGTGGGGACTCACCTGCAGCTCAGGATCCCTCTTCATCATCTCCAGGATGAGGTAGCAGCCAATGGAGTGGCCCACCAGGACCAGGCGAGAGTCCCTGGGAACGTGCTCCGTGAGGAAGGCCAGCTTGTGCTCTATCTGCCCGTTCAAACCAAACACGTCCCCCGCTGCCATCACTGTTGGGTCTACAAAGATCAAGGTTCATCATTAGTATTCAGTATTACATCAGTATGACATCATCTATTTCACCATCACCCAAATCATTCTGATCAAGGACATGAGCAAGGATCATTCATCAATGTCTCTGTACACAAGATAGTCTTTATTTACATTTGGCACATGGATCACCCCAACATAGGCCCAGGGACATCATGTTACGGTAATGTTCACTGTTTCATTCACTGATGTCCTCTCATTAGTAGTACGCAGGTCCCTTTGACAACAAAATTAAAACAAGAACATCCAAAGGGCAATCGAAGTTAAGAAGTACTCTAGAAACATCTTGATTTCATTTCTGTAATCTTTTTGGAAAGATATTTAACGATATTTTATCATATAATGCTGTAAATCTAGTGAGAGAACAAAACTTTGAAGGAAGCGGTTAACAATTCCCTACCTGTGCAGAGCAGTCAAATCCAAGACAATGTTATGATTAGAGGGTATGAGAAAAGGAGATGGAGAGATGATGAAAGAAGGTAAGAAAGACCGAAAGGAAGAATACAAAGTGTTTATGGTGATTTAGCGGGCGGGAAAAGACAAATTCAAAATAACGAAAAAAATCAATCCGCATAGAATTGAACATAATTGGTGAGGGACTTGATGTTTGATTCTTTCAGAGTGGAATTTGGAGCAGCCGTTCTGTACAGACAGCATAAGGATCAGGTCGGGAAGGTTGTGGGGGTTGGGGATATGCTTACTGTATAATGGAAAAACAAAATGAGTGCAAATTGTGATTAATGGATCAATAAAGAATAACATATGGCAAAGACAAATTCCCCCACACAACATAATGATCCTCTTGGCAAGAGAAAGAACATCCCAGGCTGGGGCGGCCCGTTAAGCGATTAAAGCCTTCTCACAAATGTGCAATAAATATGTGCTGCATTTTTTCTTCTAGGGAAAAGGTAACTGATTTCCTATGTGTCAAAAGAAACCTAACTTGTGGTGTTACTGATTGCGACATGGGAGGTATAGGCTCTTTCTTTTGGTACTCTCTCCTCTGTAATTGGGTGTTGGTGCACCATTAATGAAGCTGACGAGGATACGGAGTAAGAGATGAGAAGGAGATTAGCAACAGCCTAGTTCCTGTACTGTGCATACTTCCTCTCAGAATTACAAACTTCCTTCTCAAAAGGGTTTGTGAAGCTGGGTTCAACATCTGTACCACAGTGGTAGGCCACACTTGTCGACCTTGCATAAAAAAACGAGCGATCAAGAAACAAGATAAAGTGAATGTTGTCTTGAAATTATTTGATCCGATTGAAAAGCTGGACATCAGACCAAAATGTCATAAAGTGGTGGTAAACAAAAAGGTTTAAGTCATTATTGCAAATTTCTACTATTTTGTGCCATTTGTCTCCAACACTTATTTCAAAAGATATGCTCAAACAATCAACCAACCAATATCCATGGCAAAAATCACATGGAGTTGTAGACGTGACCGACGATAGCGGTGGGAGCATAATTGGAATCAGAAAGTCTCCATAAAAACCTCTCGTGATATTAGACCTTGGCTGGTGTAGCATTTTTGGGGGGGATTACATTTTCTGAATGCGTGTTTTAGTACTCTGGACATTAATAGTGTGCAATTTAGCCATATCAAAGTGAGAAAGTTGCTGGTGAAAAGTAGCGTTGCAAACTCATTCTGACAAAATGAATGAGATCTGAGGCCTCTGGAGGATCCCGTGACCCAGGAATGGATTATTGATGCTGGCACAGGGAGAATGTTCCCTGTGTTTGCATTAACAGATATTTTTACAGTCATCAAAACCATCAAGTAAAACTTGCCTTGCCACAGGAACACTTCTACCACTGGAAGATCTGGAATAGAACCTTTAATGCTGCACTTTTTTTTATTACTCTTGTTTGTTTTTCCAAAACTGGAAAACTTTTTTTCAACTTCATCAAGTATGCATTAGCTGTTAATAATAATAACTGCCAGTCTTTAATTTGCACAAGTCACTGGAAAGTCAGAGGAGGCCCAATCAATGCTGTATGGGTTTCTCTGTATCGGCGAGGCCTTTCCTTGGACGTCCCAGAGGTTTTAGAAGCTGCTGCTCTACGATGCCACCCTATCCCTTAGCAAACTGAATGCTCTTTGACGAGTTGTAAATCAATGGCAAGCATTCAAGGGGTTGACCAGGGTGGTAAATCCCCAAAGGCTTGGATTGAAGCCGCAAGAAGAGAGGTGAAAAGGAAGCTGATATGTCAGACATGTTTGTGTTTCCATGTTGGATGTGGGTAATAGTCGAGTGGATATGGAAAGTGCCATCCTAAGAATGAACACCTAGTTAGTAATGCTGGAATAATACTGCATGATAACCACATGAGCGTGCAGGTCTAGCCTGGCTATCATAGCCACATGCAGATAAATTATTTAGTAGTATTTACAGTAAATCCTAATCATAGTGAGCAGATTTCCTTGGATAAGGGCATCTCATCAAATGGAAAGACATGATGAAGGACTATTGAGATGAACACAGGACTTGCTGCTAGACAATTTGAGCCTTTCTCTGGTCTTAATCAGGGCCGTTGTTGAGGTTTTGGGATAAAAGATGAGTCCTTCCCTGCCCATCTTGAGATAGGGCTGCTGCTCATTGTCACCCCCTAGAACACCAGGCTGAACAGAGTGGTTTTCATTTATTCTCTCTGATGATCGGATGACATGCTACGAATTGGCAGGGTTGTCTGATTTTATTTTTACTGTATCTATTGACTATCTCCAGACTTTGCCTTGTGTGTTCCATGAATCATTTATGAGTTGGAAGTTTCGACAAGTGTGTGCCATGTGTTCACAATAAAAGAGGAACTGTTCAATGCTTCACTTTGTTACATGAATGTCTATTTAATCTAGACCAACTCTACCAAACCTCTGGACAATACTAAGTATTACATCATTATTTCTCATTATAATAAAAATATATATATATATATTGTGCCATGACCATAATCATCTGACATCTGCAAATTCAACATTTGAATCTATATGGTCAAAATAGGTTGTCTGATTACGTGACTTTGTCATGTCTGTCTCCAGGCTTTTGAGCTACGTAAAGAGAAGCCTGGAAATCAAGACTTCCGTCAAGTTATCATCAGAACTCACGCTAGTTATCGCACATCCAAATGAGTCTACCTACCAGGGTACACTTTGACAGAATGTTAACTTACACCTACACACTTATCTGTCCTTTACAAACCCTCAAGATGGATATATTTGTCCTTTGTCCTTCTCAAGGTGGACAGATCCAAACTGTATCGTCCAATGTATCTCATGAGCCCTCAGAGAAGGGATTTAACTTACTACATGTGAGGGCTTGGTAATGTCTTTCCCATGTATCAGGCACAATAAAAACGTCCTCACTGCTTTATGAATGAATATTACAGGGCTCATATGGTGGTGCTGGCTAGAGAGGGAGAGGGAGAGGCCCCTTGGCTCAGGCTAACTCGTCCAGCTCAGCTAACATTCCTCTTCTCCTGCGCCATCCTTAGCATCGTCTTTTGTATTGGAGAGTGAGCTAACAAGGACCTGCCCATTTCAAAGCTAGCTAATCAGTCATTAGTGGTCAGGAGATGTACTGTTGATGTGAATAAGTGGAAGTGGATCATTGTGGATACACCAGCAATAAGGACTCATAGAAAGTCCAGCTGAACAAAGCATTCTCAATAAGAGATATGAATTAGTTATGTACCTTCAATCATGTCCATAGTATCAGGAGGCACACAGTGTCCAGCATGGCTCACTGCCCACACAGGGTAGCGCATCCCCAATGTCTGGTGAAGCGTCTGCATGAAGGTCTTGTAGAAGCCAACCACACCTGGGTTACCTGCAAAGATGCCAAAAACACTATAAACATCATAAAGTGCTCTGCAAATGTATCACCACATGATAAAAACTAGGGATGTAGCGATTCAGATTCACAAGTTGGGACGGCAGGTAGCCTAGTGGTTAGAGTGTTGGACTAGTAACCAAAAGGTTGCAAGATTGAATCCCCGAGCTGACAAGGTAAAAAAATCTGTCGTTTTGCCCCTGAACAAGGCAAATAACCCACTGTTCCTAGGCTGTCATTGAAAATAAGAATTTGTTCTTAACTGACTTGCCTGGTTAAATAAAGATTAAATACACAACAACAAAAAAGATACGAATGCATCTGTCTGTGGACCACAAACCGCAGTGTTGGATACATAGGCTACCTTGCCCTCCCCTAATCTGATAGTGGTAGCGGGTTGGTAGATGCCTAGTCTCCATTATGGCTCAGATCAGGTGCCTACAGTATATACATAATTACTTACAAACAAACCGCACACACACACACACACACAAGTCAGCTCAGAGGCTCAGCTCATGAGCTACAACAGCAGATTCTTTTTATTTACAATGGAAAATGAATGTGTTTATGAAACAAATGTTAGTGCATCAAATCGTATCGCACAGAATCACTTTGATTCATTCTCTAATCAAACCGAATAGTTTTATAATCAAACATATCATTCCTGTATTGTATCAGAGCCCATGTCTCCAGATATGTATTAAATCATCATGAAAGGGAAAGATGCACATCCATAACAAAAACATGAACTACACTTTATGGAGGTAGGCTACATGACTAAATGCTAGAAAACAAACCATATAAAACATATATTGACAGCCAACCGTACCAACTTCTTAGTATGTTAATCATTTTCTTCTCTACTCTAGACAACAAAGTGTTGGCCATGTAATGGCTGTCATTCCCTGGCCTTTGCCATCAATCTCATCAGCCCCCATACAGCAGCATGTCATAGTTAGCACTGTCAGCTCAGCTGCTAGCTAGGAACTTTATTTAGCTCATGGTACTGATGTCTTTACACAGAACAAAGAGGGACTTTTATTCCATAGGTTAACAAAAAGAGAGTTTATCCTGGGTGGGGGTTTATTTCGGACTTTCAGGGTGCGATAAAAGTGTAAAGAAAACTGTATAGCAGCTGCTAAAGAACAATGGCTACTCTGTGTGGTCTGTCTTTTTTTGTCCAACAGGACAAATGTTTGTCGATGTTTTGTATAGTGCTTGTTTGAGTTGCTTGTAGGCATATATATGGTATTTTGATGTATACTGTAAGTGTGAGTGCGTACTATCCAAATCTTTGTTATGATGATTTTGCCTGTATGTGTCATTTCATGAGCGTTCAATGTATAACAGCCCCCGTGAGAGGGTGCTGAGAGAGAGAGCCACAGATGCAATCTTTGGAAGAACACTCCCATTAGGAGTGTTACATCAACACATAGACAATCATCGTTCAATAACATGCCACATTTAGGCTAAAGCAAGTGGAACAATTAGCTAAAGCAATCTAACTCTTTGGATAAAATTCACCTGGATGGTTTGTTTGTTATAATGGTGTTGAGTCGTTTGTTGGTAGGATAGTTCTTATGCCACTGTTAAAAATTGAATGTTGGAACATTTCTTGGTGGGAGAAAATACAGTCAATGAGTGAACACATTGCTTCTGTTACATTCATTTTTGTCTATTATCCCCAAAATACATCCAATTAGTTTTATGAATATTGGGTGTGTATAAAACACATAAGAAATAACTGGCAACACGCAGACCCCATACTTTTCCCCCTGGTATGTCCTCCGGACAAAGTAAAGCCATTGCAACACACAGATGTGAATCTAGATGTTTTTGTATTTAAGAGCTCTACAGTCTTGGATTTGAACCCACATGTATTGCATTCTGAAAGCAGCTAACCACATGCTCCCATCAAGCTAACAAGCTAATAAGTAACAATCACACATAGTTAATATCAGCAAAATAATGAACCTGTCTTATTTTGCCTGGCAGAAGGACTTGGATTCCTTGTGAAAGCTGATGCAATCTTGAAACAATCCTAAACATTTAGGATATGAGTTCAACTCTATTCTTCTAAGGTGGGTGACGGCAACCATAAAGTACATGGACCTACCATGGATGACACTTTTGTGGGAAATAATGATAAATAGTGGTTTGAGGGTGAGGGATATGGGATAAAACCTGTAGTCGGAGTCTGAACTCTCACTACAGTGGGCCCCAAGTTCAGAACACTTGCCGCAGTTCTCGGTAGTGTTTTCATATTTTCATTCACATATCCTGAGTCATTAATCAAGAGCCAAATGCAGCTGAAGATGTTGCACAACACTTTGTGTGAGAGCAAGCAAGCAAGCTTCTCTGCTGAGCAGAGTGTACAAAAATAAATATGGGAGGCAAATAGACATAGAACAGTACAGATATAGTGCCTTCAGAAATAATTAATACCCCTAGACTTATTCCACATTTTGTGTTACAGCCTGAATTCAAAATGGATTAAAATGTTTTAAATCTCACCCATCTACACACACCATAATGACAAAGTGAAAACATGTTTTCAGACATTTTGGCAAATTTATTGAAAATTAAATGTAGAAATATCTCATTTACATAAATTCACACCCCTGAGTCAATAATTTGTAGAAGCACCTTTGACAGCAATTTCAGCTGCAAGTCTTTCTGGGTAAGTCGCTAAGAGCTTTCCACACCTGAATTGTGCAACATTTACCCATTATTATTTTCAAAATTCTAATTCCACTTTGACATTAATGGGTATTGTGTGTAGGCCAGTGACAGAAAAGTTGTATTTAAGAAATTGTAAATTGAGGCTCTAACACAACAAAATGTTGAAAAAGTCAAGGGATGTGAATACTTTCTGAAGGCACTGTATTTATGAAGCACAAGTTATTAGAAGGACAATTCCCCCTAGAAAGAGTTCAGGGAGGTGGAAACTTATTCAGTCTTTTCATTCATTTCATTGACAGAAGTAAGCCTAGGTTGTGATGATCAGTGAAAAAACAACTCATTTGAATCTCATGAAAGCTCATGCCTCCACTGTAGTAGATTCAGTTAGAATGGAACAACATCACTTTGTTTTGACCTTCTTGAATGTGAAATCCAACTTTCCCCTTTAACCGACCATGACAGATAAGGCCCCCTCTTTTCTCTCATCGCTGGGCAACCTTTCTCCATATCTGCCAGGCTCCCGCAGTTGAACATTGTGTTGACTCTCTCCTGCTCTCCACAAGCTGAGTAAACAGTCAACTCCCTCTTTCTCCCAGACAGTGGGGAGTGTGCAGGGGATGGGCTTTCCTTAAATACAGCACCCTTTTCTAGACTCCATCCACAGCCCCTCCTAGCCTACTGATTAAATACATTTGTATGTTTTTATTCACGCTGGGTTTCTAAATCTCTCCCAGATGGCCCCAGACATGCTCAAGAAGCAGGTTTTCAGAAACCTAGCCCATACCAGAGATGTGCCATTGGAAATGACAGTGCTATTTTTGCTAGGCACCACAACAGACGCCCCCATTATCCCGCTTGTGGCTTGCACTCCCAAGAGAAGTAATGAAGGCCCCCTGAATCCCACTGTCACACAGCTTGAATAAGTTTGAACTCGGGGCAAGTGTAGAAAAGAAAACAGCTTTATACTGTAGCAGTCTGGGACCACACCTCAGACCGCGCTTTTGCAAAAAGTAGACAGGTACCCGAATCTGAACACATAATTGGGATGTGAACAGATGAACATTCAACGGATTCTTGGTCTTTATGAACATAAGCTTCAGTTTGAGTTTTGGGCCCAACATCTGTCTCTATCAGCAAAGCCGAGTTTGGAATGTGAATCGCTGGAGGTTACATCTGTCTGGTGTTCACAGCCAATTGATGGACCAGGGGCGGATTACGTGGGTTCTATGTTGCGACGAGTGTTCCTCTCACTCAAGAGAGGTCATGAATGAGATTGCAGAAGTCCCCTTTTGTGAAAAAATAAGACAAAAACAAATGGATAGAACAAATGACATCAGTACACAATGTTAAGTCTGTGGGCTGAAAGAGAGACATAGCACATAGTAAGAAACCTGAACTAACAATGGGTTACAAATGAGTTGATGGAGAGAGATGGCTGAGGTCTCACTGAATCATGAGTCAGTGGTTGAGAGGGAAAAGCCTGAATACTTAACTCCACAATAAGACTCTTAAACACTTGAGTACTGAATGATCCATGACAGAGGTATTGAGGTACTCGGAGCAAAGAGGGTTTCCGTTTGTTGTACTCAGGTACTGTAGGTAAAACACAACAGGACGAAATTCAGATGTCATTGTTTTCGATGAGACAGCGATGGGGAATTCCGACGAAGTTACACCATCTACCGCAACAGCAAAGGCCACACCAGATGTCGGCTAGCCATTAAACAAGTCATAACTAATTTAGACTACAATGAGGACTTCACAAGCACACTGTACCCAAATGCACCTAAAGAAATTGGGAAATGTAAAACTATTTTTGATTTCAGCAACTGGTACCAAAAATGTAACTGATACAATAAATATTACAGACTACAGGGAGATAAAGGATATACAGGGAGACGAAGGATAAGCAGCACGCTACTCTTCACTGGTTAGGCCATTCTTCATAGCTGTCTGTGACGACGCTGCACATTGCAGGCAAGGGGTCTTGACTTGACAGTCATCATTCACTCTCTCTTTATTACTAAATCTCCTCTCACACCCTGCTCTCTTGGGGATCTCACAGATGGCCTTCTTAAAATGTATTTTAAATACATAATTCTAACTCTTGACAAAAAAAGGGAAAGAAAAACTTGAAAGGGTGAGCAGCCAGTTAGTAATGTAATGTCTTACTACATATAAATAATATCTGTTTATTTAACCAGTCAGAGTGAACTACATGCTCCTTAAGTCTGTAGGGTCGACCCAGACAAATTATGAGGCTATAATGGTATTTCATTCAGCCTAAGGAAGAAGGTGTTTACTTTATAATGCTTTAAAGAGATCTGTGGGTCAAAGTATCAAATACCAGGGGAGGTCCTGCATCTGTTCAAACTGCAGACAATGGGTAGAGAGAGAGCTGTCAGGCTTGAATCCACACTTTAATATGTTTCCCTTCCCCAACTAGCACTGTGTGACAGTAACACCACTCCCTCTATAGGAGGAACGAAGCAGACAGCCTATAGAAGGAAAGAAAGTCAGAAGTCTTCTTGATTCGGGAATAAGTTAGTAAGAGGTTAGTAAAGTTAGTAAAACAGTTATTTCATTATTATATGTTACATTGTTGGAAATATCCATTATTTAATCAAATATTCTTTGTTTCTAAGATATAATAACTCAATAAAAGTACATTCTTATTGTTTTAGTGTGTCTGTCGCTTTAAAGCTGTAATATGTCAATATTTGGGCGACCCAACCAAATTCACATAGACAGATTATCTGTCATTCTCATTGAAAGCATGTCTAAGAAGTGATACATCTGTTCTATGGGCACTATTTCTATGCTTCCCATTCTAAAGTTGAGGTTTTGCGTCTTTTACTTTCAGTTTTGTACACCAGCTACTGATATTTTTGGTTATGGAAAGTATATTTCACAGCGGTTTAGATGGTACAATGACTCTACACTATACTTGCTTACTATGTCACATTAACTGAAATTATGCGATCAATTAAAATTTTAGCAACCAGGAAATGGTAGAGCAATTTCTGAATAGTGCACCTTTAACGGAATTCTCTGTTAGCCACAGTTCAGGTCCAAAATATATATATAGCAGACACTGGCAATAAGAGAGTGACACATGATGATGCACTATTAATGTAGTGACATACTGTAACTACCTTAATGTGAGACTGACTCATTACACAATAGTCCATTGGGTATCTATTAGGCCTAATTCTTTAAATACAGATGTCTCGTGACCAAATGTATCAGTTTTTGAAGAGGACAACTCCTGAATCCCTCTAAGCTTGAGTAATTCAAGGAAAAGTCAAACCAACCCCTCCCAGTCTTTCCCACTTGTTATCTTTCCTCCCTTCTTCCCTCACCAGAAAGGGCGCTTTTCTAGTGCCTATAAATTTGGGCCTGCTGAGCTGAACACTGTGCAGACCTCCCTCCCTAGCGTCTTTGACCTCTCGGCTTGGTGCCAGAAGTACCGCAGCAATGACGTAGTCCCGCACCTGCAGTGCACTTAGAGCTTCCACTGCACTTCCAAAGATTGAGTTATACTTCCAAAAACACATTTGCCTTGTAGGCTTATTCTGCGAAAATCAAGCAGTTTAAGTTATCAATGAGCAGTGGTAAATCTTACAGACTTCAGTCACTGCACCTTAAAATATGTATTTTAACTCACTTTAATCACGGTGGTATTACAGGGGCACAATTCAGGCATTTATCGAATAGTAACATGCCTGGTACTGCTAATAGCATTGTGGCATGTGGATTGAGGGCTAGCACTGGAATGTCAGCCCAAGTTATTGGTTTAGCTTTTTTCATACATTGCTGAAATATTTGGTGGAATGATTTTGGAATGTAACCTGGAGGTAACATTTGATTGCCATTCCCTCCCTTGATCTTGCTGACCTTTTTAACTCTCCTCCATCTGTTGAGAATGGAGGGATGCCTGGAGGGAGGTTGGAGGGATATATTGATGGAGGGTGGCCGATGAGGGTGGCCTATGTATCAAGTAGGCTATCCTATCCATTTACCCTTCAGGCTAAAGAGAGCTGCTCTTGGTTACTTTTTTTATCCGTTTTATTTCATTTAACTTTATTGATCCTCAGGAGGAAATCAAGACGTCAGAGGCTCACACACATCACAATCACACAGAATATAGAACATTCGCCTACACATTACAACACATATTAGGTGCTAGTATTAAAAGTTTTCCAACTTTTTACGAACAAATTCTCATGTAAACATTTTAAGGAATATACACTACATGACCAAAAGTACGTGGATACCTGCTCGTCAAAGCTATAATTCCAAAATCATGGGCATTAATATGGAGCTGCTCCCCCATTTGCTGCTATAACAGCCTCCACTCATCTGGGAAGTCTTTCAACAAGATCAAAATCAAATGTTTTATTGGTTACATACCCATATTTAGCAGATGTTATTGCGGGTGCATGTTGGAATGCTTGTTGGATTTCGGAACATTATGTTAGAACAATGCTGAGGGGACTTGCTTCAATTCAGCCACAAGAGCATTAGTGAGGTCGGGCACTGATGTTGGGCGATTAGGCCTTGTTCGCAGTCGGCGTTTCAATTCCTCCCAAAGAAATTGGATGGGGTTCAGGTCAGGGTTCTGTATAGGCCAGTCAAGTTCTTCCATACCGATCTCAACAAACCATTGGACCTTGCATTGTGTACGGGGCATTGTCATGCTGAAACAGGAAAGGGATTTCCCCAAACTGTTGCCACAAAGATGGAAGCAAAGAAACATCTAGAATGTCATTGTATACTGTAGCATAAAGATTTCCCGTCACTGGAACTAAGGGGTCTGAAAAACAGCCCCAGACCATTATTCCTCCTCAACCAAACTTTACAAATCAAATCAAATGTTATTGGTCACATACACATATTTAGCTGATGTTATTGCGGGTGTAGCGAAATGCTTGTGTTCCTAGCTCCAACAGTGCAGTAATATCTAACAATTCACAACAACAATACATAAATCTAAAAGTAAAAGAACGGAAAAAATAAATATATAAATATTAGGACTTGCAAAATCGGAGTCCCTCCTGCAGCAATGCACCCCCACAACATGATGCTGCCACCCCTGTGCTTCACGGTTGGGATGGTGTTCTTCGGGCTTGCAAGCCTCCCCCTTTTTCCTCCAAACATAACGATGGTCATTATGGCCAAACAGTTATATTTTTGTTTCATCAGACAAGAGGACATTTCTCCAAAAAGTAAGATATTTGTCCCCATGTGCAGGTGAAAACCATAGTCTAGCTTTTTTTTATGGCTGTTTCCGAGCAGTGGCTTCTTCCTTGCTGAGCGACCTTTCAGGTTATGTCGATATAGGACTTGTTTTACTGTGGATATAGATACTTCGTACCCGTTTCCTCCAGCATCTTCACATGGTCCTTTGCTGTTGTTCAGGGATTGATTTGTACTTTTTGCACCAAAGAACATTCATCTCTAGGAGACAGAACGTCTCCTTCCTGAGCGGTATGACGGCTGTGTGGTCCCATGGTGTTTATACTTGCATACTATTGTTTGTACAGATAAACATGGTACCTTCAGGCATTTGGAAATTGCTCCCAAGAATGAACCAGACTTGTGGAGGTCTACAATTATTTTCCCGAGATTTCTTTTGATTTGACCATTTTCCAAGCTGTTTATTAAAGGCAAAGTCAACTTAGTGTATGTAAACTTCTGACCCACTGGAATTGTGATACAGTGAACTATAAGTTAAATAATCTGTCTGTAAATGATTGTTGGAAAATGATTGGTCAGACCAGCGTTGAATACACCTTAGCACATGTATTTCCTGTTTGACTTTTTGCCTGTAGGAAGGGAGGAGCAAAATGGAGTCGTAATCTGATTTGCCTAAGGGAGGGCCTTGTCGGCGTCTCGAAAAGGTGAGTAGCAGTGATCTAATGTTTTTCTGAGTACTACAGTCAATGTATTGTCAGAACTTTGGTTGTGTTTTCCTCAAATTTGCTTTGTTAACCTCTTGCGACGAGCAATCCCGTATCCGGGAGTGTAATTATAGCCTCAAATGCATTAGCATAACGCAGCGGACATAAATATCCCTAGAAACTTTTCCTATTCATGAAAACCGCAAATGAAATGAAATAAATATATTCAAACACAAGCTTAGCCTTTTGTTAACAATACTGTCATCTCAGAGTTTCAAAATATGCTTTACAGCCAACGCTAGACAAGCATTTGTGTAAGTTAATCATGGCATAATGCTATGCTAGGCTCTGCTGGCAGCAGGCAACATTTTCACAAAAATAAGAAAAGCAACCAAAATAAATAATTTACCTTTGAAGAACTTTCAGATGCTTTCACTCATTAGACTCCCAGTTAGATAGCAAATGTTCCTTTTTTCCAACAATATTATTTTTGTAGGCGAAATAGCTCCTGTTTCTTCATCATGCTTGGCTGAGAAATCGACCGGAAAATGCTACAACTATAACGGCAAACTTTTTTCAAAATTTGCTCCATAATATCGACAGAAACACGGCAAATGTTGTTTAGGATCCATCCACAAGGTGTTTTTAACATATATATTCGATAATATATCCGTCGGGGCATTTGGTTTCTCATAAGAAGCGATTGGAAAAATGGCTACCTCAGTATTTTACGGAAGATTTTCTGCGGGAGACACCATGTTATATATGGTCCCTTACAGCCATTCTTCAATGGAAATGCCTAAAAAGACGTCACAATGCTGTAGACACTTTGGGGAATACGTGGAAAACGTAAGCTCATTCACAGCCATATAAAGGAGTCATTGGCATGAGGCGGTTTTATACAATGCGGCACTTCCTGGTTGGATTTTTATCTGGGTTTCGCCTGTAACATCAGTTCTGTGGCAAAGCTGTCACCTATATGTATAGTCGAGCATCTTTTCGTGACAAAATATCATGTTTAAAACGGGAACATTTTTCATCCCAAAATTTGAATAGCGCCACCGAGTCGCAAGAAGTTAAAGTCCCCAGCTACAATTAATGCAGCCTCAAGATAAGTGGTGTCCAGTTTGCGTAAAGTCCAGTGTAGTTAAAGGGGTTATATTCCTGTGCGGGTAGCATGACTACAGCTCAAGCTCATTACCATAACGCACAATGCGCAAAAATATTCCTAAAAATATTTAACCTCCACACATTAACAAGTAAAATAGCTCAAATGAAAGATAAACAAGTTGTTTATCTAGCCAGCAAGTCAGATTTCTAAAATGTTTTACGGCGAAAACATAGCACATATTTATGTCAAACCACCACCGCAGACATAGCTCATTAGCATAGCCAAGTAGGAAAAAATATGCAATCAACAAACGCAGGATTAAAAGAAAAATCATTTCACTAACCTTTTGAAATCTTCATCAGATGACAGTAATATAACATGTTACACAGTACATTCATTTTTTTTCAATAATATGCTATATATATCCATAAATCTCTGTTTACAATGATGCATCGTTCAAAAAATGCTACTAAAATGTCCGGAGAAATTAAATAGCTCCGGCAGATAACGTCAGCTAACAAGGAATACACATCATAAACTTTGACTAAATATGCATGTTTTACATATGTATAGGAAGATACACTTCTTCTAAATGCAAATGCTGTGTTACTTTTATTTATAACATTACATTTTGCGTTTACTAGGCTATAATAGGGAGTCGGCGCTCCCACATTAGCATAATGACTCCTCTATCTTGGAGTCGACAGAAACCCAAAATTAACACATAAATATTCCCTTACCTTTGCTGTTCTTCCATCAGAAGACCTGGAAGGAATTATACTTACCAAAAACAGCCTTTAGTTTTCAAGTCTGCGTCTTTCGGTTCTCAAAATTGCCTGATTTTGGTCAAAATGTAGGCAAAATTGAAGTGGGTGCGCACCAAAACGTCGAAAATATATATCATATGTCGAGTAAACTTGTCAAACTATGTTCATAATTAAGCTTTAACATGTTATAAAGGTGTACAGCAATTGTGAGGACGAAGCGAAACACACACGTCTTTTAATCGATCCTGAGGGAAAGAGAGAAAATGTGCAGAGCGCGCAAATAGGTGCACTGTTTTTTGGCGTGACCGAGACCTTTCGGCACGCTCAAAGTCTCGTGAGCGCGCGATTCTCACAGTTACACGCCTCATTGGAAGCAGGCTTCGCGCTGAACACATACAAGCCTGGGAAGAGTCTGTAACTGTTTGGGAAGTGCGTATACGATGACGTCAAAGTGGTGCCAACTTTTTCCATTACAAGAGAGACTTTGGGAGAATGCATGCCCTGACACTTCTGCTTTACATAGAAACAAAATTTAAACGATTTTAGAAGCGTTAGAGTGTTTTCTATTCGATAATATTTTTTATATGCATATATTAGCAACTTTTGAAAAAAATGTATCCTGTTTTATATGGGTACCCAAATCCTCCAGAAGGGGCAGTAAACCGTGGTATCCTGAACAGGTTAATCGAGGGCCGCCGTAGTATCGCCTTGAGGGGGAATATACATGGCTGTGACTATATTACAGAAGAAAATTATCTTGGGAGGTAATATGGTCGGCATTTGATTGTGAGGTATTCTAGGTTGGCTGAACAAAAGGATTTGAGTTTCTGTATGTTATCACAATCACACCATGAGTAGTTAATCGTGAAACTAACACCCCTGACTTTCTTCTTCCCTGAGAGTTCTTTATTCCTGTCTGTGTGATGAAGAGAGAGAGAGAGATCGAGAGAGAGAGATCGAGAGAGAGAGATCGAGAGCCATGATTCTGTGAAACAGAGTATGTTACAGTCCCTGATGTCACTCTGGAAGGAGATGCTTGCCCTGAGCTCATCTACTTTATTGTCCAGAAACTGAACATTAGCGAGCAATATACTCGGAAGCGGTGGATGGTGTGTCCGCCTCCTGAGTCGGCATCTTGGAGCAGCCTCTGTGATAAGTTCAATTGTTCTGTGGGTTACAAACAAAGGATACAATTCGGGAAAGTCGTAATGCTGGTGAGTTACCGCCGCTCTGAAATCCAAAAGTTATTTCCTGCTGTATGTAATAACACAAAAATGTTCGGGGCTAATAATGTACACACAAAAAACAAAATACTGCAAAGTTGCTTAAGAGCTAGAAGCAGACTTGCCATGTCTGTTGTCGCCATATTTTATCGTTGGCACTGCATTGGGGCTGATAGCCTTCTCCTGGCATCCACCAAACCCAGATTTGTCTGTCGGATGGTAAAGCCTGATTCATCACTCCAGAGAACATGTTTCCAGAGAATACGTCTCCACTGCTCCAGAGTTCAATGGTGGCGAGCTTTACACCACTCCAGCCAACGCATGGCATTGTGCATGGTGATCTTAGGCTTGTGTGTGGCTGTTCGGCTATGGAAACTAATTTCATGAAGCTCCCGACGAACAGTTCTTGTGCTGACATTGCTTCCAGAGGCAGTTTGGAAATCGATAGTGAGTGTTGCAACCGATGACAGAAGATATTTAAGTGCTGCAGGATTCAGCACTCAGCGGTACCGTTCTGTGAGCTTGTGTGGCCTACCACTTCACGGCTGAGCCATTGTTGCTCCTAGATGTTTCCACTTCACAATAACAGCACTTACAGTTGACCGTGGCAGCTCAAGCAGGGCAGGACTTTGATGAACTGACTTGTTGGAAAGGTGGCATCCTATGATGGTGCCACATTGAAAATCAATGAGCTCTTCAGTAAGGCCATTCTACTGCCAATGTTTGTCTATGGAGATTGCATGGCATTGTGCTCGATTGTACACACCTGTTAGCAATGGGTGTGGTTGAAATAGCCAAATCTCCTAATTTGAATGGTGTCCACATACTTTTGTATATATAGTGTATCTACTGAATGTCCATAATTCTAGTCGGCTACATGCATTGAAGTTTTAGAATGATTGGCTGTCGCACCTGTGTTGTATCGAAACAGTCAAAAAAACATACGTTTCATTGGAGGAGGTCATGGTTTCCATTCGTCAATCAAAACACACACACCTACAGAGAACACAGAGGCACCTGTGAGTGCTTTAGGGTATGAAACACTGGTTGTACCTAAGGTTGGACACAAAGATCATTGCTCTGATCACAGGGAAAAGGGCAGCTGGTCTACAATAACAGGGCCTTCGCAGTGTCTCTGTCAGCCATAAAGGGTCCATTGAGCCCCAAGTTCAGTGATATTCAGAGAGCAATGAACGAGCTCCAGTCACTGCGACCTTTCAAAGGTCACTGGCATGACTGAATCTCCCCCTGACTCTATGGCTCATCTTTCTCAAAGTTTCCAAATTTAAACACAAAGAAGTGGGTGACATAGGCAGAGTTGTATCGAGGCATACGAGACCCAAATGATGTTGGTGTACTAATTGGTCCAGAGAACATAGTCTCAGACTTTCAGGATAGTGCGTAAGGCTTAACACATTTAATAATATCAACATCACATGACATGATGATGAGACACCAAGGGTAAATTACAGCAAACTGCTTAGTCAGGAATACAATTTAATTTGCAGTATTATCAATACCACTTTTATATCTCCAGTTTAAAGGGATAGCCCACTCAAAATACCTTGGCTGTAGTCGATTTACCAATACAGATTTCGGATGAAAACGACAGGCATCTCACAATAATCTAACCAGGGATAGCATAATGCATTTCCCAAGAATTAAGAAAATGCTTTAATGACACTCACCTGGTATGATGAGAAAAAGCACCTTCGGTTGATTGCCAGAGTGTAGGTTACGGGTGCCGAATTTGAGCACTTCTGTGACAGCACCACAGCAGTATAGGTGCTCTGTGTAGGCCTCATCCTTATCCTCCATCACTGAGGATCCCATCTCAAAGGCTTAGCAAGAGAGAGAGGCATAAACAGGGTTATGTATTGTTATGTCATACTATACATCTGGAAATGTTACATTATGTTTGTTATGCAACAAAAAAGTTTTTATTCATAGGATGAATATTGGGCCTTCATTATTATAGAGCTAATCAGACACCCTATGAAATACACCCTATCCTTAGTAATAGCTTACAGAAATAGCCTAATATTTTCTATGCATCTCAACTGCACAGCTACTGTAGCTAGTAGTGCCTGTCCTTTCGAGAATCGTCCAATTTCACTGAGATTAATAGAACACACTACACTCAACCTTTCACCTATTTGTTATCAGCTAAACGTGTTATGACCTTTGACACCCAGTCAGTGTAATACATTAGCTATATGATCTTATAAGCATTAGTTGAGCATTTAAGTAATCGTTTTTAGGTTGTCTGACATGACATGTCTTGTATTTGAAGTCAACCTAGATAACTTGTTAGCTCATTGCATATGAACATTTTTCTGAGCTGGCTAGCTAGCATTATGTTGCTAATAGGTCAGCTAGCTAGATTTTCACAGCGATAATTACATACCAAATTACTTCTCGAAATGAAATGTTTTGCCGAAGCTACTGTATTCCGAATGCTTTGCTACACAGAAGATGGTGATGCCTTAGTAGTGTGTGCCAGTGAGACTGAAGAAAGACAAGCGATAGCGCGCACCCGGCTTCGTGCTGGTCCAGTCTGACAGTCTTCCGTGTCGTTCCAGACTAGATAGCTACATTTTAACCCTGTTCAGCAAATTATCACACCTTGAAGACACGACCGCATGTGTGGGGATCTGAGACAATTCAGCTGTGTATCAGATCTTTTAAAACATGGGAGCAGCGTTTAATATGGCTGAAATCCCATCAATACTTAACGATGTGATATTCTGCGCAACACAACTACAATATAAGTGGTTTGAAACCTCGCCGTTTGCTTCGTCTTCTTCTCTCTCATTGAGGTTCAATACCAGTGTGGAAAACATTGTTTAGGTGCATTACCGCCACCTCCTGAGCTGGAGTGAAAACATTGTTCTTCAAACAAACAAAGCTATTTAATATAAAATAAAATTGTTTCTGTCACATGCGCCGAATAGAACAGACCTTACAGTGAAATGCTTACTTACAAGCCCTTAACCAACAATGCTTTAAGAAATGTTTTAAAAAATAAGGGTTAAGTAAAAAATAGGGAAAAAAGTAACAAATACTTAAACAGCAGCAGTAAAATAACAATAGTGAGGCTATGTACAGGGGGTACCGGTACAGAGTCAATGTGCGGGGGCACCGGTTAGTAGCAGCAGCGTAAAAGCGGGGTCTGGGTAGCACTTTGATTAGCTGTTCAGGAGTCTTATGGCTTGGGGTAGAAACTGTTAAGAAGCCTTTTGGACCAAGACTTGGCGCTCCGGTACTGCTTGATCACGTTGAGGGAGAGGTTGTTATCCTGGCCACACTGCCAGGTCTCTGACCTCCTCCCTATAGGCTGTCTCGGTGATCAGGCCTACCACTGTTGTGTCTTCAGAAAACTTGATGATGGTGTTGGAGTTGTGCCTGGTCATGCAGCCATGAGTGAACAGGGAATACAGGAGGGACATAGAATATTTAATGTTGGTTGTTGATGGGAATGCAGATGCCTCTGTCTATGTGTGTGTGTGTGTGTGTGTGTGTGTGTGTGTGTGTGTGTGTGTGTGTGTGTGTGTGTGTGTGTGTGTGTGTGTGTGTGTGTGTGTGTGTGTGTGTGTGTGTGTGTGTGTGTGTGTGTGTGTGTGTGTGTGTGTGTGTGTGTGTGTGTGTGTTTTGATTTCAGGAAGCATGTTAACATGCAGGACTGAGAGCCTCCCTCGGGAGAGGAGATAAAACTCTCTTCAACTCAATGGATCTGGCCTAAACCTAAATCAGTTAGCCACATTTCAGAGCTTTCACTATGTAGGGGCTGATATATGCCTGACCAGGTCCATAAAACAGCAGCTGGGCGATGATTGAGAAACATGTAAGAACCATAGCACACTTACAACCACTGAACATCACATCCATTGTCCAGCTAAATTCATGATCACAGTACTTACTGTTACACCTGCACCTTGTCAAATGGGACAGCACATTCAAAAGATGTCCTGTTTGGCTGTTGCATTTACATAGCAACTATCTGACCTCCCACCCCATCAATTTATCTCTCTCTCTCTCTCTCTCTCTCTCTCTCTCTCTCTCTCTCTCTCTCTCTCTCTCTCTCTCTCTCTCTCTCTCTCTCTCTCTCTCTCTCTCTCTCTCTCTCTCTCTCTCTCTCTCTCTCTCTCTCTCTGGACATTTTCCATATTCACGTTGGCGGGCTGCTGTCAGATATTTCCTGTTGAGTGTTACGCTGCACCAGCTGTGATCCCCAATGTGGCAAAGGTGATGCCCCCGTTGGCCATGAGTGGGGGAGCCGGGGATGTGCAGCCTACAGAGACACCTGCAAGTCATTTGGGTCCAGCTGTGAAGAGTTCACTCAAAGAGGAGCTAGGCTTGGCACTGTGCATCACAAAATTGGATGTGCTCCCAAACCCGCAGGGAGGGAGATCGGAGGCTCTCATGCAGCCTGTGGGAGGCAACAGTGGTGGTGAAGTTGCTGCTGTTTCCAATGGAATGTGGTGTGATGTGGTGTGGTGTGATGGGGTGGCTGAAAAGTTCCCAGACCTGAACTCCTTATTATTTAGAAGCCACAAGCTGGGAGCCGTTAATGTTTGAGGGCTGACGGAGAAGACAATATCAGCACATTGTGTATAGCAATGAAATCACTCCTCCTCCTAGGTGGTGGGATGTCACTCTCCTGCTGTCAAAGGTGCCTCTCTTCCATTTGCAGATTTGTTCTTTAGTTGTTTTTGGGGGGCATCCTTCTTAGTAAGGGAGGCGGAACATAACTTTACAGTAATGATACAAACAATAATGGAATTTGAAAAGCTTGCACAAAATTATCAGGAGTATCATGCCGTAATATTACAGTGGCAGAAGATAGTGTTTATTTGCCTTTATATCAAGTTGGTGTTAAATCAGCTCAGATTTACTTAAGGAAAACCTTTTCATTTCAAGAGCAATTGGTGTCAGCAGGTGCGAGAAGAGAGCTACTGGCTGGCTTTGGCGTCTTTCTTAAGTACCAGTGTGTCTTCCCTAAAGGAATGGAAACTGACCTTATGACTAATATGATCCTGGTGCAAGGTGCTGATGACACCCAAATGCCAAGGTCTCTCAGGAGCAAGGCTGCATCTGATCTTAAAGGTCAAATTAGGACTGAGACGAAACAGTGCAAGAATTTACAATAATTTATATGATTGTTATCAAATCAAATCAATTCAAAACAAATGTTATTTGTCACATGCGCTGGAATACAACAACTACTGTGACATGCTTACTTACAAGAATTTAACCAACAATACAGTTCCAGAATTAGAGTCAAGAAAATATTTACTAAATAAACAAAAGTAAAAAAATCTAATCAAATCAAAAAGTAACACAAGAAAATAACGTAACAATAACGAGGTTATATACAGGGGGTCCCGGTATCGAGTCAATGTGCGGGGGAACAGGTTAGTTAAGGTATTAAGGTAATTTGTAAAGTGACTATGCATATATAACAATGTAAATAGTCCGGGTGGACATTTGATTAATTGTTCAGCAGTCTAATGGCTTGTAGCAGCAGCGTAAAAGAGGGGTCTGGGTAGCACTTTGATTAGCTGTTCAGGAGTCTTATGGCTTGGGGGTTGAAGCTGTTAAGAAGCCTTTTGGATCTAGACTTGCCACTCCGGTATCGCTTGCCGTGCGATAGCAAAGAGAATAGTCTATGACTTGGGTAACTAGAGTCCTTTGACAATTTTTGGGGCCTTCCTCTGACACCGCCTAGTATATAGGTCCTGGATGTCAGGAAGCTCGTCTGTATGCACTACCCTGTGTAGTGCCCTACGGTCAGATGCCAAGCAGTTGCCACACCAGGTGGTGATGCAACCGGTCAGGATGCTCTCGATGGTGTAGCTGTAGAACTTTTTGAGGATCTGGTGTCCCATACCAAATAATTTCAGTCTCCTGAGGGGGAATAGGTGTTGTCGTGCCATCTTCACAACTGCGTTGGTGTGTTTGGACCATGATAGTTCGTTGGTGATGTGGACACCAAGGAACTTGAAACTCTTGACCCTCTCCACTTCAGCCCTGTTGATGTTAAATGGGGGCCTGTTCGGCCCTCCTTTTCCTATAGTCCACAATCAGCTCCTTTATCTTGCTCACATTGAGGGAGAGGTTGTTGTACTGGCACCACACTGTCAGATCTCTGACCTCATCCCTATAGGATGTCTCATCGTTGTCGGTGATCAGGCCTACCACTGTTGTGTCATCAGCAAATTGAATGACGGTGCTGGAGTTGTGCTTGGCCACAAAGTTGTGGGGGAACAGGGAGTACAGGAGAGTACTAAGCACACACCCCTGAGGGGCCCCAGTATTGAGGATCAGTGTGGCAGATGTGTTGTTGCCTACCCTTACCACCTGGGGGAGGCCCGTCAGGAAGTCCAGGATCCAGTTGCAGAGGGAGGTGTTTAGTCCCAGGATCCTTTAGTCCTTAGCTTTGTGATGAACTTTGTAGGCACTATGGTGTTGGACGCTGAGCTGTTGTCAATGAACAGCATTCTCACATAGGTGTTCCTTTTGTCCAGGTGGGAAAGGGCAGTGTGGAGTTTGATTAAGATTGCGTCATCTGTGGATCTGTTGGGGTGATATGCAAATTGGAGCGGGTCTAGGGTTTCCGGCATGATGGTGTTGATGTGAGCCATGACCAGCCTTTCAAAGCACTTCATGGCTACCGACGTGAGTGCTACGTGGCGGTAATAATTTTGGCAGGTTACCCTCGCGTTTTTGGGCACAGGGACTATGGTGGTCTGTTTGAAAGATGTTGTTATTACAGACTCGGTCATGGAGAGGTTGAAAATGTCAGTGAAGACGCTTTGAGTACACATCTGGTAATCCGTCTGGCCCCGCGGCTTTGTGAATGTTGACCTGATTAACCTTTTTGGCATAGGGGGCAGCATTTTCACTTCTTTAATATTTTGTAATCATGCACCAGCAGTTATTGACAAATAGACCCACACCCGCCCCTCGTCTTACCCGACGTAGCTGCTCTGTCCTGCTGATGCACGGAGAAGCCAGCCAGCTCTATATTGTCCGTGTTGTCGTTCAGCCACGCCTCTGTGAAATATAGGCTATTACAGTTTTTAATGTCCCATTGGTAGGATAATCTTAATCGTAGATCGTCCAGTTTGTTTTCCAATGACTGCACATTGGCCAATAATACGGAGGGTAGTGGTGGTTTACCTACTCATCTGCAAATTCTTACAAGGCACCCCACCCTCCTCCCCCTTTTCCTCCATCTTTTCTTCACGCTGATGACAGGGATTTGGGCCTTGTCTTGACAAAGTAGTATATCTTTTGCATCTACTCATTAAAGACACAGCGCTGACAATGTGCATGAGGAATATTATGGGAATGGGGTGGGGGTGTCACAGCGGATGTTTCATTCCCTTTTACGCACCCCGTAAATCACAGACATTTTGTTTTCTTTTGCAGTTTTGTTACTCCTTCCTAGAAATTAGATTACTCAAGGCTGGCAGTAATCCAATTCAGGGATATTTAACAATAGGACATCTTATTAATTACCTCTGAAGTACCTTTAATATTTGGGCAATAGCTTGTTATGTTATAGTAACATCGTCAGTTAAATCTGGCCACCTGTAGCATATTGTGGCACCCTCTGGGCAAGCCAGTAGGTGCACCGGTCACCTGCAGACATACAGTATGTATGATGCAATTCCACCAATGTCTGCTCGAGAAATAGGCCTATATGTGATCATGTTGGTATGACGATGTAATACGAAATGGGGTATTGGGAACGGATGGGTTGTTCTATTTTTGGGGTCAGGTGGGGAGAGCGGGGAGTGGGAATGAATAGCAGAAGAAAGTATGTGTTTACAACTATATAACTCTATATACTCCATATGTCTTACTAGAAAAAGATGAAAACAAATGTTTTGCTAGTGTCCAACACCAAAACACACCGTCATTTGGTGACCTCTATGAATATTTAAAGAAATATGATGTACTGCATGTTTGTTCCTGAAAATAAAGCCACACTGAACTTTTCATTTTTGACATTTTCTGAAATTAACATGAAACTCACACAGATACTTGTCCAAGCTGGACATGTGACTTAGTCACTTGAATCTGAAGGAGATTGCTCATAATGAAGTAATACATGAAGCCAAAGTCCTTTCTGGTTCACCTTTCCAGCAATGATCTTGAACCTTGTTTAGTCTAATATGAGTTATTTATAAGATGGAATGCATTTACATATTCTGATATTGTTGATGCCCATACAGTTTGATGTTTGAGCAAAACTCAAACATAAAACGTTTTGATAGACTACTGTGGGAAAAGCAGCACGCTCTGGCGACCAACACAGCCCTGAATTCCAAACAGGTGACAGCCACCATGCTTAGCAACATTTGTTATGGGCCCCTCTTCGGGAGAGTATATGAAATAGCTGTGGGGGGCATTAAGTGTCCAACCAGGTAACCAGGGGAAATAAGCAGGGGGAATGTAGCACACAGTATGAAAGAGGGCAAGAGGCTGTATGGGATATTTGGAGTGAGAAAGAAGGGAGGGCAAGAGGGAGAGAAGAGGCAGGGTAAAGGGTGAATAACTGGACCCAGCAAACAAAGGGTTTTAGCTTCCTATGTTGTAGACAGCTGAACTTCTAAAACTAGAAATATTCCAATGAGTTGGACGACCCTGCCATCTAAGGGCCACACTATTTCAACCTTAAGCTCCAACAAAAGAAGGATCTTGGAGTCTGTACTCTATGAGTGTGAACCATCTTCCATTGTTGGGATGTAAGAATCCCACTTGAATGCATTGTTGACCATATCTTGGAATTGAACAATGTACAGTACTACACTTGTGCTGTAAAAATCCCCTTTTGTCTCAATTAACATAGTCATCAAAAAGAAACAACATGCTACATGAATTGTTAATTGTTCAGCAATTTAAAAATAAAACTCTTTCAAATTTAACACAGAGATACAGTGCCTTGCGAAAGTATTCGGCCCCCTTGAACTTTGCGACCTTTTGCCACATTTCAGGCTTCAAACATAAAGATATAAAACTGTATTCTTTTGTGAAGAATCAACAACAAGTGGGACACAATCATGAAGTGGAACGACATTTATTGGATATTTCAAACTTTTTTAACAGATCAAAAACTGAAAAATTAGGCGTGCAAAATTATTCAGCCCCCTTAAGTTAATACTATGTAGCGCCACCTTTTGCTGTGATTACAGCTGTAAGTCGCTTGGGGTATGTCTCTAGCAGTTTTGCACATCGAGAGACTGACATTTTTTCCCATTCCTCCTTGCAAAACAGCTCGAGCTCAGTGAGGTTGGATGGAGAGCGACTGGCCCTCTCATAGACCTCCTGTCCAGAAAGTCTCTCCTCTAGTCCGGGAAGAGCGAAATTGGTCTCACGCAAGAACGTAAGAACTGAAAACCTAGTGGATGCGTGTCACTCATATCAGTGATGTTTATAGACTGTATGATGTCAGCTACTAAACATCTCTCTCATAAAATTCTGTAGTGTATCGAGACACATTGGCACCTCATGATAGGCTCTCTCAAGGACGTTGGAGACAGTTCTTCAGCTTCATGGAGGCACGGTTTACATCGAAGCCAAAGTGAGCTATGTGATACGTGTTTATGAACTTGAGCAGCACATCTGTGATGTCAGGCATCTGCTCTTTGAGCCCTTCAATTGTGGAATGCATGGTATCCATATTCCAGGCAACCTGGAAACTCAACTTCTCAGAGCTCTTCAGAGTGGCTTTGTCACTCACTATGTCTGTATCCTTGTCGGGCTTAGACTGGATAGATAAGGAACAAGAGGGGATCAGCATTGGTCTCATACCTTCAGTATAAACACTAAACGGCAAAAATAATCCAATGTATTGTGTATTGTGTCCATAAAAAATAACATCTAGAAAACTCTAAGTTTTCATTATGACGATTTATAGTAAAGAGGTTTGTAGTATGTGCAGTAAATACAGGTGCCAGTAATTCAGGTGTTTCTTACCAGTTAGAGGCTGAACACTTTTCCATACACCTGTGAAGGTGACCTCCCTGTAAGAAGGAATATGAGGAAACCAAACCATAGTTTTCTATGATTTGCTATTTCTGAGTTTGGCCTGGTATGGTTCTCAATCAGAGGCAGCTGTCAATCGCTGTCCCTGATTAAGAACCATATTTAGGGAGCCTGTTTTCTGTTATTTGGTGTGTGTGATTTCTGTGGATGTTATTTTTTCCCGAACCGTTTGGTCCTGTTGTTTTGGACTGGGTCTTACTGCGCCCGTGTGTGTGGCGTTGACCGACACTGTTGCTTTGGGAATAAACTATCCACGTATCTACTACCCTGCTCTCTGCACCTGACTCCTCTACCCACTACTTCTAGAAGTACTGACAGAAGCTCGCACCTTTTTACCATGGAGTCAGCAGGAGCAGTGACCACCCCTCTTCCATCGATGGAGGAGCGCGTCCTCCATCATACAGCCGTCCTCCATCGGATCAGTTTGGCGTTGGACCTGATGATGGAGAGGATGGAGCGATGGGAGAGGAGTGGTCTCCCGACATCCACCCCAGCTCCCACACAGACGACGCAACCCACTCCTCCTCCGTCATCGTCTGGTCCCAGCGCATTGCGTCTCGCACCCCCGAGGGAGTACGATGGAGTGGCGGCTGGGTGCCAGGGATTTTTGCTCCAGCTTGAGCTCTACCTGGCTACCGTTCATCCGACTCCCTCGGGTGAAGAGAGTGTGAGCCTCCTCATCTCCTGTTTGACGGGTAGAGCCCTGGAATGGGCCAACGCTGTCTGGCACGGCCCAGACCCTGCTCGGGACCACTACCCAGAGTTCACCCGCCGTTTTCGGGCCGTGCTCAACCATCCACCAAGAAAGGACCAAGTAGCGTGGTGACGAGAGGCAGCGATACCTGGAGAACTGGACTTGGGAGGAGATATTAGATGGCAAGGGACCCTGGGCACAGGCTGGGGAATATCACCGCCCCAAGGCAGAGCTTGAGGCAGCGAAAGCCGAGAGGCAGCTTTATGAAGAGGCTGCACAGCAGCGCGGCTGGAAGCCCGAGAGGCAGCCCCAAAAATTTCTTGGGAGGGGCACATGGGGAGTGTGGCTAAGTCAGGTAGGAGACCTGTGCCAACTCCCCGTGCTTACCGTGGAGAGAGAGGGACCGGGCAGGCACCGTGTTATGCCGTGAGGCGCACGGTGTCCCCAGTGCGTGTGTATAGCCCGGTGCGGTACATTGCAGCGCCTCATATCGGCCAGGCTAGAGTGAGCATCGAGCCAGGTGCCATGAAGCCGGCTCAGCTCATCTGGTCTCCAGTGCGTCTCCTCGGGCCGGGGTACAAGGCACGAGCCCTACGCATGGTGTCCTCGGTTCGCCAGCATAGCCCAGTTCGGGCTATTCCACCTCGCCGCACTGGCCTGGCTACGGGGAGCATTCAGCCAGGTAGGGTTGGGCAGGCTCGGTGCTCGAGACCTCCAGTGCGCCTTCACGGTCTATCCGGTGCCACCTCCATGCACCAGCCCTCCGGTGGCAGCCCCCAGCACCAGGCTGTCTCTACGTCTCCTCCCTACAGGTGCTCCCATCTGTCCAGCGCTGCCAGAGCCTTCCTCCTGCCCAGCGCTGCCAGAGTCTCCCGTCTGTCCTGAGCTGCCAGAGTCTCCCGTCTGCCCTGAGCTGCCAGAGTCTCCCGTCTGTCCTGAGCTGACAGAGCCGCCCGTCAGTCAGGAGCTGCCAGAGCCGTCAGTCAGCCAGGAGCTGCCAGAGCTGTCGGTCAGCCAGGAGCTGCCAAAGCCGCCAGTCAGCCAGGAGCTGCCAGAGCTGTCGGTCAGCCAGGAGCTGCCAGAGCCATCAGTCAGCCAGGAGCTGCCAGAGCCGTCGGTCAGCCAGGAGCTGCCAAAGCCGCCAGTCAGCCAGGAGCTGCCAGAGCCGTCAGTCAGTCAATCTCCCATCCCTCCCCTATATCTCCCAGACCCTCCCCTATAGGTTCAGGTTTTGCGGCTGGAGTCCGCACCTTTGGGGCGGGTACTGTCACGTTCTGACCTTAGTTCCTTTGTTTTGTCTTTTGTTTTAGTATGGTCAGGGCGTGGGTTGGGTGGGTTGTCTATGTTAGTTTTCTATGATTTGCTATTTCTGTGTTTGGCCTGGTATGGTTCTCAATCAGAGGCAGCTGTCAATCGTTGTCCCTGATTAAGAACCATATTTAGGGAGCCTGTTTTCTATTGTGTTTTGTGGGTGGTTGTTTTCTGTCTTTTTGTGTCTACACCAGACAGAACTGTTTCGGTTGTTTTGGTTGTTGTTTTGTTATTCAGTGTTCAGTTTTCATTAAATAAGATGAACATGTACCACGCTGCACATTGGTCCTCACCTTCTTCCCACGACAGCCGTTACAAAGATAATGGAACATTTAGTTACATTTTTATGCAATTTGCATAGGTCAGGTCCGGGAGGTCGGATAGGTAAAGTGCTTTAAAGTCTTAAAAGATGGCCTTGGGTAGATGCATTGGAACCTCATATTCTTAGACCTGGTTGATGAATGCAATGATCTTTTCTTTGATTTCCTCAAAATCTAGGGTCATGGCTGGTACAGTGTAAGAACTCCGAATGGTGAACTCAGGGACTGAGTTTTGGGCCGGAATGCTTATGTCCTGCAGCCTGTTCGGTTCAGGTTGATTTGGATGGTGGGAATGACAAGGTCAGTGAGAGAGGCACTAAAAAGGAGGAAATCTCAACCTCTGCTGTCTTTAGTGCATCTTGGTCCTTGGCCACCTTGCGGATTTTCTCAATTAGTTTGTTCTGCTGAACAGAAATGTAGCCGACCTTGTTGGTTTAGGAGTCACTTGCCTTTTGCAGATAGATGAGTATCTCCTCTCTAATATTCATGCCGTTAACTCTATCTCTCATATTTTGAAGGGCTTTCTGTTTAATCGACTTTATATCATCGAAGGCTGTAGTATCAATCACATCTGTCATCATCTTTACGGCAACTTTTGGTATCAACCTGCTATTGTTCCTTTGAATTCCTTAATGAGTACTACAGTCTGATCCATGAACACTTTAATTATCTTGTCAAAATCATACCTGAGAAGCAGATTTCTGATGTGAGAATACACAGCATTGATTTTGTCTGCAATTTCATATTATTCAACCAGTTGACAATTACATCCATTATAGATTCAAGGACCCTGATCATCTCCTCAGAGGGAATCTTAGCAGTTAGCTGCTCCACATTTATAGCAAAGTTGATCGGAAGGATGTAATCCCTCAGATCATGGAAAAACATTGTGACATCAAAGGTCTCAATAACCTGTTTCAAATCATTCATTTTATCTTGAAGTTTTTCTTTGATTCTAAATCTACCATCAATGTCCCCCAACCAGGCAACACGGCTGTCGCCTAGCTTCTGTAGATCAATCTGTCTGATGACATCCTCAATTGCATCAATAGCTCGGACAATTGTCTCTCTGATTTTAAAATGGTAATCAAAGTCCTTCAGTTGATTTCCAATTTGTGAGAGGAATGGCATTTGAAAGTCTCCCGTCTCAATGCTGCCTGTGAATGTAGCCACCAGGTCTCTGATTTTGGTGGAGTTCATTCTCCACAGAGACCTTCAACTCTTCAAGTGTCTCAGCATACTCTTGTGTCAAAAGAATCCGTTTCTCTTTCACCTTATTCACTTTGTACTCCAAATCAATCTCTCTCATTGACTTGTCACTGACTTGCAGATTAGCCCACCAATTAGCTGGTTAATGTCTAAACTGATGATATATTGTTGCATGGCCTCCGGAGCATTGACAACAGCATTCATGAGAAGCTCAAAAGCAGCTGGAAGTATTTTAATGAAGGGAGGCTTGACGATATGTGAGTCACTGTTCTTGTCAAACTTCAAGAAACCGGAGATATTGAATTCTTGATTTTCCTTCTCTGAGCTTCTCAGCATTGTTATAAGTCAAATCAAATCAAATCACATTTATTTATATAGCCCTTCGTACATCAGCTGATATCTCAAAGTGCTGTACAGAAACCCAGCCTAAAACCCCAAACAGCAAGCAATGCAGCTGTAAAAGCATGGTGGCTAGGAAAAACTCCCTAGAAAGGCCAAAACCCAGGAAGAAACCTAGAGAGGAACCAGGCTATGTGGGGTGGCCAGTCCTCTTCTGGCTGTGCCGGGTGGAGATTATAACAGAACATGGCCAAGATGTTCAAATGTCCATAAATGACCAGCATGGTCGAATAATAACAAGGCAGAACAGTTGAAACTGGAGCAGCAGCACAGTCAGGTGGACCGGGGACAGCAAGGAGTCATCATGTCAGGTAGTCCTGGGGCACGGTCCTAGGGCTCAGGTCCTCCGAGAGAGAGAAAGAAAGAGAGAATTAGAGAGAGCATATGTGTGGTGGCCAGTCCTCTTCTGGCTGTGCCGGGTGGAGATTATAACAGAACATGGCCAAGATGTTCAAATGTTCATAAATGACCAGCATGGTCGAATAATAGTAAGGCAGAACAGTTGAAACTGGAGCAGCAGCAGCCATGGCCAGGTGGACTGGGGCATGGCCAGGTGGACTGGGGACAGCAAGGAGTCATCATGTCAGGTAGTCCTGGGGCATGGTCCTAGGGCTCAGGTCCTCTGAGAGAGAGAAATAAAGAAGGAGAGAATTAGAGAACGCACACTTAGATTCACACAGGACACCGAATAGGACAGGAGAAGTACTCCAGATATAACAAACTGACTCTAGCCCCCCGACACAAACTACTGCAGCATAAATACTGGAGGCTGAGACAGGAGGGGACAGGAGACACTGTGGCCCCATCCGAGGATGTCTTGGTTATAAGCGTGGTTGTCAAACTTGGATTTAGTCTTCTAGGTCAATGACTGTTCGCTGGGTGTTAGAAGACCGTCAAATGTGTTATCCAGGTGAGCAGCAGATTCTCCACTCTCTAGCAGGTGTGGTTGAGGCCAGGCAGTCATGTGAATAAGCAAGTGCAAGAGGCTCTACTTTCACAAGCAACCTGCTGTAGAGCTGCCCAGTTTGCTTCCCAAACAGGTCCACCAGACCATCACTGTTGATTGTGGAATTGACATTGACACTGGAGGTCAGTCCTGCAATTTAAATTTCCCAGTTGTGTCTCATCTGTGCATCCATTATCTTCCCAGTTGTGCTAAACTTCAGTGTGCCAGCTACTGTAGGTCAGCATAGTTCATTTCATAAGTGTGCCTGAGCACATGTTCTTCTCCGTATGCTCCTCTTACAATTACAGTCCGGTTTAGCTTGGTAGGCTTCATCTTCACGTGGCCTTCATTGGTCATACGGAGGTCAAAGAACTTGAGATAATGTTTCATGTCAATGGAGGTAAAACAAGGCTTCATGCCAACCTTTATATCATGTTTGTATCATCCTCACAGATGAAGTAGTCTGTCTAAGAGCAGAAAGTCAGGGTCCATAATGTGAGACTCAGACCATGGGTGTTTTCTGTCTTCGTCCTGTAGAGATCCCTTCATGTTGTTGGGGAAGGTCCCCTCCTGTTCAATGCCAGTTTAATTGTGCTTCTTGCGTTTGAATCATAGGCATTGCCTGAAGGTACTGCCTATCTAGTGAAGCCTCAGTACTTGATATTCTGCCCTCCAAACTTAGCTTGACGCTGCTTTCTTCAGCCATTCCTTTTGTCGTGGATGTCAGGGTGGTGCCACTACTACCTATGTCACCATTGTAGATGTTTTCAAATGTCAAGGGACTGCACTGCCTGCTGTTGGTGCCACTGGTAACCAGTCCATTTCTGTTCACTGTCACAGTGGACCTATGTAATCCATGGCCATCTTTAAAGGTAAGGGAGCCTTCAGAGTTGACTTCAAGACCATCAGAGTTCATGGATGTCTGAGAGGAGGAGGAACATTTATGACGAAATGAGAGGTATATAAACCAATGTACATGAAATGATAAGCAGAGCTCTCGTAAATAAACGTTGCTGACTATTGTAGACTGGCCTCTGTCTGTTTCATTTCAACAAGAATCGTACAAATTCTTGGTAGCAGACCGAGTAGTTTAATTGAAGTTCAGTTTATGAACATTGAGAACATAATTCTCGTGACAGATCTCCACTATTAAAAGTATTTAGACATTATCATACATTTCTTTTAGACTAAAATAAAGTTTTCAACAGTGGAGATTTGTATAAACCTTACTGTCTGTCTCTCTGACATTTCAACATGGTTTCAATATTCAAATTCGATCTCCAACTGTCCCATAGAAATGAATGTGAAGGGTCGGGAGTCGGGAGGAGAGAGAGAGAGGCAGGCAGTGTTTCTCAGCCAGTCGAAATCATGAAACAGCTGGCATAATTTTTATGGATATATACAAAGAAATGTCAATCGAAAAAAGGTGCAACGAAACAAAGTGCAGCTAGTTTGCAGTCTTTGCAGCTTCATTTTGAAGTTCTTGTGTAGCTATGTTGTTGGGTAGCTCCTCTGAACAACAGTGTCCTAACGAGAGAGCACATTTTCTATGCCAGGAGAAATCGTGCCTCATTAGCTCTTTGTTATGGATGTATCCAAATAAATGTCACTAGAAAACAGCTTAAACAAATGCAGCTACCGATTTGATTCTTTCTGCACTGTATGACGTGATTGTAAGTTAGCCGTAGTTGGCTAGTTAGCAAGCTTAGGATAAGAATGTTTCCAGCCAGTATGGCAATGGAATATTTAGAACTTGTCATGCCTGCTCCCGCTCTTCCCCCCTGGCACCCGAGGGCGCCAGGCTGTCCTACGTTACACACTCCTGCCACCATCATTACGCACACTTGCCTTACCTCATCACGCGCATCAGCGATATTGGTCTCACATGGACTCAATTACCTGTTTATTACCTCCTATATATTTGTCAGGTCTCCAGCTCAGTTCCCTGCTGCTGCATTGATTGTCGTCTGTCTTTGTGTTTCCCAGTTCTGACGCTGTTCCTGTCCTGTTGCATGTCCGTTCCAATTATAATGTCAACTCCCCATACCTGCTTCTCTTCTGCAGCGTTGTTCCTTACAGAATGTAGCAGTCATCAAATGAAGCATCGTGGAGTGCTGGCGGTTCGGTTGGTGGTGACGTTGGGTCTGGGGGCTGCCGCCGATTGAACCTTACCTGCCTTATCTGGATCGTCAGGCTTCCGTGCCCTAGCCGGCTCGAGAGGTTTCCTTGCCCCGGGTTGGCTTGGAAGGCGCCCATCCCACGTCCGGCCTCAGCCGGATCGTCAGGTTTTCACACCCAGCCAGCCAGCTTGTCAGGCTGCTACGCCTCAGCCGGATCATCGGGCTCCCATGCCTCAGCGGGATTGACAGGCTTTCACTTCTCAGCCGGATCGTCAGGCTCCTATGCCTCAGCCGGCTCGCCAGGCTCCCACGCCTCTGTCGGTTCGTAGGGATTTTATGCCCAGCCGGCTTGTCCAGCTCCCGTGCCTCAGCCGGCCCGTCAGGCTCGCCCAGGTGGGACGCCAGGTGCCGCTAGGGGGGGGGGGGTACTGTCACGCCTGCTTCGCTCTTCCCCCTGGAACTCAAGGGCGCCAGGCTGTCCTGCATTACGCACTCCTGCCACCATCATTATTTACACCTGCCTTCCCTAGGCACACGCATCAGCATTATTGGACTCACCTGGACTCAATCACCTGTTTATTACCTCCCATATATTTGTCAGGTCTCCAGCTCAGTTCCCCGCTGCTGCATTGATTGTTGTCTGTCTTTGTGTTTCCCAGTTCTGACGCTGTTCCTGTCCTGTTGCATGTCCGTTCCAATTATAATGTCAACTCCCCGTACCTGCTTCTCTTCTGCAGGGTCATTCCTTACAGAACGAATGACTCCGTCACGTCCATAGATGCAGAACAAAAAGACTGAACGACTGGGTCACGTCTCTGACATCCGAACCAATAGAACGAACGACCAGCTGGCTTGGGTAGCAACCATAGATTTGTTCCTGGACTATATCTTGTGGTAGGATGAAATAGTATCAATAAATTCATCAAAATAAAGTTTTTAATGAAAATATTTCAGTCGTTATTTGAATATGTTGGTAACCCGTTGTATGTAAGTAATAATAAATATCACAAACCCCCGAGGTGCCTTATTGCTATTATAAACTGGTTACCAATGTAATTAGAGCAATACAAATAAAAGGTTTGTCATACCCGTGGTATATGTTCTGATATACCACGGCTGTCAGCCAATCAGCATTCAGGGCTCAAACCACCCAGTTTATAATGAGCAATATAGCTGGGAGCATCAACAGTGTTGTTTCCCCCAGAGATGGATCCCTCCCATTTGTAGAAGTTGATGATCACTTTGGAGGTCACCTCAGCAAAGCTAAGCAAGGGCAGCATGAAGTCAAAAGAGCGGGGTATGGTGAAAGTTAGGATTTGGGTCTCATTGGCAGGAGTCATCCAACCTATTTCAGTAACATCGATCGAAGGAATGTACAGGGTAGTGGGAAAGTTTAGCTCTTCAGAAGATTTTCCTCCCAAAGGCTCAACAAGGTAGACGGCCATTTTGTTCTGGTTGAACTGGTATTTGAATAAACTCCCTTACGAAAAAAGGTTTGAGTCAGAGTTCAGTATAATTGCAGTACACTGTAGTTTAACTGTAGTTAGAATGCAGTATAACTGCAGTATGTTGCAAATACTGCATCCAAAATAACACAATTTCTTTTACTGCATTAAGTTTGCACGGGAACTGCAGTTAGTTTTAAAACTGAAATCTTTTTTTTGTAAGGGCTGTCACCCTTGTAAAAACAAATAAACAAAAAAACAAGAAAGTGACAAATTAACTTATTGTCATTCGTGATGAATGTATCCTGTTTCCCCTGACACTTTGCCATTATTAAATTGATATTTAATTTTATCTCCTGAATTGAATGGATTGAAATGTAAATAACCCCAACCCATTTAATATGTGAATTGTCAGATACTTATGATTGAAGGAACAGATTCTCAGGCCCGGTGGGCACAGTGAGTTCAGCGAGGCTCCTCTTGTTTCTTCCAGCAACCTTGTGAAGCAACCTTGTCTAAATGTTGCTTGCCTAAAAATAGATACTTTGAGATTGATAATTTTTGTAGAGAAATGTTATCAATGGAAACAAAACTGCTGCAATTGGGAGTAGACAATTGGAAAAATGACTGCCGATGGCATTAACCAAAATATATTTCAAACACAGCGCCAACATCCCTCACCTCAATGGCTTTGGTAACAATGTGCTGCACTTTCATATCAGATTTAGCCACTTTCTGATCTAGTATGTCATCAATGAGCTTTTGTAGCTGCCTCTGGTAATCTTCTGTATTTGGGATGAGTTTTAAATCTCAGAGTTCAGGTCGGACTTCATCTTCACCTCAAACTTGTTGTCATATGTATGGGAAAACCAGATGTAAGACTTTAATCATTACTGTTTGCAGTTACATTTTGTTATTGACATTGTCAGGTCACACATCACAGAGAAAAAGCTGTCTGACACTTAGCATATCTCACAATGACTTTTTGCACAGAGGAAGACTGGAAAGAATTACAACACTGTCTTTTACCTGGAACGACCAACTAGAAACAACTGTGAAATATTGTGCCACACATCTTCTTCCCCTTGTCGTTGCCGTCTGTGACTGCCAGCTTTACTCCTGTCGTAATCAGGGATCTGGAAGTCAGTGGTTAGAGTGTCCTTGCAGTACTTCTGTCATGTTTTGTCTTAGATTGTCTTGTCATTTTGCTTTTCCCTCTGTTCATTTTCCCCCTGCTGGTCTTTTTAGGTTCGTTCCCCTTTTTCTCTCTCCCTTCCTCTCTCTCTTCTCTCTATCGTTCCGTTCCTGCTCCCAGCTGTTCCTATTCCCCTAATCAATCATTTAGTCTTCCCACACCTGTTCCCGATCCTTTTCCCTGATTAGAGTCCCTATTTCTCTCCTTGTTTTCCGTTCCTGCCCTGTCGGATCCTTGTCTATTGTTCACCGTGCTGTGTCTATGTATCGCCCTGTCGTGTCGTGTTTCCCTCAGATGCTGCGTGGTGAGCAGGTGTCTGAGTCTGCTACGTTCAAGTGCCTTCCCGAGGCAACCTGCAGTTCTTGATCAAGTCTCCAGTCTGTTCTCGTCTTTACGAGTAGAATTATGCCTTTTGATTGTAAAGTTACTTTACTGGATTAAAAACTCTGTTTTCGCCAAGTCGCTTTTGGGTCCTCATTCACCTGCATAACAACTTCAGTGTTACGGTCGCCTCTGTGGGCTCAGCACCTAATATGGAGAGGACAGATACAGTGCATTCGGAAAGTATTCAGACCCCTTAACTTATTCTACATTTTGTGACGTTACAGCCTTATTTTAAAATTGATTCAATTGTTTTTTTCTCCTCATCAATCCACACACAATCCCCCATAATGATGAAGCACGTTTTTCAAATGTATAAAAAAATCAAAACTGAAAACTCACATTTACATAAGTATTCAGACCCTTTACTCAGTACTTTGGTGAGGAACCTTTGGCTGCGATTACAGCCTCGAGTATCTTGAGTTTGACGCTACAAACACCTGTATTTGTGGAGTTTCTCCCATTTTTCTCTGCAGACCCTATCAAGCTCTGTCAAGTTGAATGGGGAGCGTCGCTGCACAGTTATTTTCAGGTCTCTCCAGAGTTGTTCGATCAGTTTCAAATCCGGGCTCTAGCTTGGCTGCTCAAGGACATTCAGAGGCTTGTACCAAAGTGTCACATCTGCTCCTGTTCCTCCCCCACAGCGTAAGACGTTGCCAGGGTACTACCCTCCGGTCCTGTGATTCATCATTACGCACATTTATCAATGTTGCGTAGAAAATTTTATAAATTAACTCGTACATGTAAATGTAGAATATTCACAAGAACAAAAAAGTTGGTATTCATCAATTGCTTGTACGCTTGATACCTGTAAGTATTTTGCCTTGATAAATCAGACACATTCTAAAACACTGTGCTAGTGCACGTGAAGTCTCATTTACAGTAAGAACCACCCTAAATGACCATTTATAGTGACAAACCTTCCATTTGAAGCTGCAAGAAATGCCACTAATTTCTGTCCGCCAACATGGAGAAATCAAAGTAGACAAAGAAAAAAAACTATTCAGACGCATAAAATATACTTTTGATCACCAAAGGGGAACCAAAACAAGCCATACTTTTTGGAGCCCTCAGCAATGGCTTGACAGATAAGATACAAAATAATGCTTGGGAGCAGGTTACAGCTGTGGTAAATTCAGACCTCAGTGTCTGGCTTCATTTGTGATGGTGATACTGAGGACCCTCTCCCAGACCCTGAAGGAATACTAGACACACCAACTGATGGTAAGTCAAGCTTTATTTTTGCAACTATATTCAGACATGGACCACATCTCAATATTTTTTCTTGACAATAAATATAACAAAATAAATGTAACAAAATTAATATAACAAAAATAACAAAACATGAAATCTTGACAGATGTGGGTGATTTGGCTGACCCCTCATCCCCAGGCCTACAAGAAGGGTGTCCTCTTTGGCGAGTGGATCTGGGTGGATCATTCAGGGGAATGCCATTTTTGATTGCAATGTTGCACACTGCAAGCCTTGACAATGTAGCAAACCTAAAAAGGAATTTGCACATTGTATTACATTCACGTAATGGCATTTGAAGGAATGTCATTGTAGAGGCAAACCTTGCTAGGCTGGTATTGCAGCCAGGCAATGCCCTTTCAGCAGGCCTATGGTGCGCTCCACTGTTGATCTTGTGCGTGCTTGGGCTTGGTTGTACCTTGCGTCTTGTTGGTTTGAGGGGTTTGTGAGGGGAGTCATCAGCCATGGTATTAATGGGTAGCCCCGGTGTCCTGCAGTATTGAACACAACCTTCAGATATTGTTTCCCAGTAGAGGTCTAACATGGCAAATAAAACCTTACAAATAAAACATAAGTCACTTACCAATAAGCCATCCGTCCTTAACAGCTCCGTCCTGGAGGTTTGGGCCGACTGAACTGTCCTGCACAATGAATGAATCGTGTGTTCCACTTGGCCGTTTGGCCACTACATTCAACAAAGCCAAATTTGAATCACAGAGGACCTGCACATTGACAGAATGATAACCTTTTCGGTTGAACAAGTTGAATTTGTTCAATGATGGTGCTTTTATTGTGATGTGGGTGCAGTCAACTGCTCCTATGACATTGTGAAATCCAGCTATGGCATGGAAATCCCTTTCCACTCTGGCATGTTGCACAGCAGTGGAAACTGTATGTATTGTGGGGTCAATTAAATAATGCCATGAAGGACTGCAGGCAATATTCGGCTCATGGTTGGTTGTGAAATGCCAGACCGATCCTCAATCTCCCGTTGGAATGTTCCTGTGGCCAAAAATCCCAGGGGAGAGAGGATTTGGGTACGCACTGGGATGGCATTGGTGCCTTTCGTCTCCCTTTCTAATACTGGAGAGAGTTGGTTGCAGAGATACAATAAACTATGCCTTGGAAAATGAAATCTACTAATAAGCCAAGTGTCGCTCTCAGCAAAAACATCTGCACGCTCACTGAAAACATGCTCCCTGCTTAATGCAGCTTGTGCTAGGTCCTCCAGCAATGCAAGATGTGCCATGTTGGACAAGTCACGATGCCTCAGTGTTGCCTTTAATATTATTTAACTGGTTTAACTAAATTGCCTCCAACCTTACATTCCACTCCCTTTCTAATTTATTTTATTATTTAATTAGGCTGAAATGGGTTCATATTTATGAATTTGATAGCACCCTGAGAAAACTATTAGTAGCATAAGTGTCTATGAAAGAAATACATGAATAAACCATTAATGTGTTATCTTTTTTCTTCATAGTTTATTATTTGATGCAGTATGTCAATCCCTTTCTCCATTTGGTGGATGGTATTTCATTAGCAGTTTCACTTTTCTACCACAAGGTGCTGTGTGTATGCATGGTCAGAGGTGTGCTTAAATTTACGCACGTTCTCAAGTATAAGAACAAATTAATAAATCCCACACTTTGCTTAGAAATTATTGCATTCATGTTTTACAAACATTTCTGCTTGTAGGCAACATTGATAAATGAGGGCCCTGGCACTCATCATTACGCACACCTGTTAATCATTATGATTCACACCTGGACTCCACTACCTTCATAATTTC
This sequence comes from Oncorhynchus gorbuscha, assembly GCF_021184085.1. Classification (NCBI taxonomy): domain Eukaryota; kingdom Metazoa; phylum Chordata; class Actinopteri; order Salmoniformes; family Salmonidae; genus Oncorhynchus; species Oncorhynchus gorbuscha. The sequence continues at coordinate 29,284,453 of NC_060189.1, forward strand.
CTCCCCTTTATATGTCACTCTCCCATGTTCACTCACCAGTTGGTATTGTTCTTGTGTATCGGCATTCTGCCTTACCCTTGCCTCCTCTCTCAATATTACTACCTACCCGCTCTCCTCTCCTTTACCGGTTCAAAGTCTCTACTGTCGATCTCTAGGATCCGGAACCATCACACACATCACCCAACCACTAAACCTCACCGTGGAGCCCAATCACCAGGAAAACATCCCCTTCATCACCAGTGCACTAGTTCACAAGATCATCCTCGGCCTACCTTGGCTTCAGCGCCATAACCCTACCATCTCATGGTCGAGGATGAGAATCACCAACTGGTCACCTGAATGCCGGAAGACCTGCTTTCCTGTCCCCTGTTTACACTTCAGTTGAGAGTCCTGTGGTTGCCCTTCAGCCCCAACATCCCGGAGGAATATCAGGGTCTAAGGGAGTTTTCCTCCAAGACCCGCGCTACCTGTCTCCCTCCGCATCGGCCCTGGGACTTTACCATTGACTAGTTTTCCGGTGCTACACCTCCGCGCAGATGCATCTACCCTCTGTTGGTGACTGAGACCCAGACCATGGAGGACTACATTCAAGAGGCGCTCCAACAGGGTTTCATCCGCTGGTCCACGTCCCCTGCATTGGTTGGTTTCTTCTTCGTGGCCAAGAAGGAGGGAGGATGCCCTTGTTATTGAGTCCACGGTAATCGAGACATCACCACAAAGTATCGGTACCCTCTCCCGCTGGTGCCGTCAGCCATCGAGCAGCTCCGCGAGTCCCAGTTCTTCACCAAACTGGACCTGCGGAGTGCCTACAATCTCATTTGCATCCGGGAGGGGGATGAGTGGAAGAGGGCGTACAGCATGATGTCTGGTCAATACGAGTACTTGGTTATGCCCTTTGGCTTTGTTCCAGGCATTCGTCAATGAGGTGTCCAGGGACATGCTCGGACGTCAGGTGATTGTGTACATCGATGACATCCTGATCTTCTCGACCAACCTGGAAGATCACATCACTCGCGTTATAGCAGTTTTGGCTAAACACCTGTTCATCAAGGATTATGTCTGCTCCTGCTCCCCCCCCCCCCGGCATATGACGTCTCTAGAGTACTTACCACCGGTCCTAGGATTGTATCATTGTGCACACCTGGCACTCATCATTATGCACACCTGTTAATCATTATGATTCACACCTGGACTCCATTACCTTTATTTCCTCCCCTTTATATGTTACTCTCCCATGTTCCCTCACCAGTTGGTATTGTTCTTCTGTATCGGCGTTCTGCCTTATGTTAGTGTCATGTTCTTGGTTTTGTTTTATTAAAATGTTTCACCTGCACCTGCTTCCGACTCGCCGCCCCTTCATTACACAAAGCCAGTCCTGTGTTGTCTTGGCTGTGTGCTTAGGGTCGTTGTCTTGTTGGAAGGTGAACCTTCAACCCAGTCTGAGATCCTGAGCGCTCTGGGGCAAGTTTTCATCAAGGATCTCTCTCTACTTTGCTCCATTCATCTTTTTCTCAATCCTGACTAGTCTCCAAGTCGCTGCCGTTGAAAAACATCCCCACAGCATGATGCTGCCAGCACCATGCTTCAACGTAGGGGTGGTGCCAAGTTCCCTCCAGACATGATGCTTGGCATTCAGGCCAAAGAGTTCAATCTTGTTCCTCATGGTTTTGAGAGTCTTTAACTGCCTTTTGGCAAACTCCAAGCGGACTGTCATGTGCCTTTTACTGATGAGTGTTTTCCATCTAGCCTCTACCATAAAGGCCTGATTGGTGGAGTGCTGCGGATATGGTAGTCCTTCTGGAAGGTTTCCCCATCTCCACAGAGTAAATCTGGAGTTCTGTCAGAGGGACCATCGGGTTCTTGGTCACCTCCCTGACCGATTGCTCAGTTTGGCCGGGCAGCTAGCTCTAGGAAGAGTCTAGGTGGTTCCAAACGTTTCTCATTTAAGAATGGAGGCCACTTTGTTCTTTGGGGACCTTCAATGCTGCAGACATTATTTGGTACCCTTCCCCAGATCTATGCCTCGACACAAAACAAAACGTGTGTGCCTTTCCAAACCGTGTGTGCCTTGCCTATCCAATCAATTTGATTTACCACAGGTAGATGCCAATCAAGTTGTAGAAACATTTCAAGGATGATCAATGGAAACATGATGCACCTGAGCTTAATTTCAGGTATCATAGCAACGAGTCTGAATACTTAATTAAATAAGGTATTTCTGTTTACATTTGTAATGAATTTGCTAAAATTCCTAAAAAACCTGTTATCGCTTTGTCATTATGGAGTATTGTTTGTAGATTGAGGACATTTTTTTATTTAATCAATTTTAGATTAAGGCTGTAAAGTAACAAAATATGGAACAGTCAAGTCAAGTGGTCTGAATACTTTCAGAACGCTCTGCAGACCCTCATCATAGGTACACTTCGATTATGACAGACAAAATGAGAAAAAAAATCCAGAAAATCACATTGTAGGATTTTTAATGAATTTATTTGCAAATTATGGTGGAAAATAAGTATTTGGTCACCTACAAACAAGCAAGATTTCTGGTTCTCACATACCTGTAACTTCTTCTTTAAGAGGCTCCTCTGTCCTCCACTCGTTACCTGTATTAATGGCACCTGTTTGAACTTGTAACATCATATAGTAATGCTTAATATAACTGATGCAAGTTGAGGCTGGTTTAAGTCAAGTTGTTCTACATTTTTTTAAATGATGGCATTTAAAACAAACTGGATTCTTAATATGTATGTGAGCTAACCATAATGTGCCACTTATATTTAAAATTCAATTATTAGAAGTAAAATAATTTAAGTTGAAGTTAGAGTAATTCCCACCTGACACTGAATAGAAGCTGAGTGGTTCCCTTGGGTGCAGATATGAAGAGTTTGATAACATTCTTGCTAATGGTGACTTTGACACTCAGGGAACTCACATGGTATATGCTGGTGTGCATCTCGATGCCAGCCACCACAAACTCAGAAATGTCGAGGCCCATTTGTGTAATATACTCCACATCAATAGATTGCATGACATACAGCTGCTGCTACAGGTAAGAAAGGCATAATTTACACGTAAAAATCACCTAGGAACCTAAATAAATGAAAGAATTTGTCCAAATATAGTCAAAATCCATCAAACATGTTCCATAAGACCTATACATGTAATTGAATAGAAGCAAAAGAGCAGGCAGTTTACCATGCCAGGGGAAAAGTTCAGACCTCGCTTAGCTCCAGGGGCAAAGACACCAGACAAGGAGAATTTCAGGGGTAAGCCAGACACAGAGGGAAGGGAAAAACTCTAATCCAGGAAAATATAGTGGGAATGAAGCTCATTGTCAATGCTGGACATCAGAGACTGCATGGCTAATTGAAACAAAGAGACTTTGGGTGTGAGTCAGTTATACTCTAAATGTATAGAAATAATTGAAATCATGTTTAGCTTCATTTGTAATTTACTGTTTCGTTTAGTTATATTGTTTCCACATACTGTATATTATTATATGCTTTCCCCCTCAGAATGACCTATTCAGTCAACAATGATTTACCTTAAGAGGCATTATCTTGAAGAACACGTCAGTTCATAGCTAGGGTCCGGGGCCATGTGCTCCATCTCACTGGACTTGATGTATCCAACTTCATCTCCAAGAATCCTTAGGTAGGCCATGGCCTCAGCGGAGTCTTGAGAGTGCAGTTCCCTGACAAGCTTTTGGAGGTTCTGTCCAATGTCTCTTACGAGGTCCTGTGGGGCCTGTAAGATATGGATGATTAAAAATGTCTTTGAATACTTCAGCTCACACTGACAAGCCAAACAAAAAGACTATTCCTTGAGCAGCAATATATCAAATTATACAGTTTTCCAGCACCTGTTGGACTGAGTCTGGCATCTTGAGACCAGCCCAGTACAGGCCTTGGAGACAGGGGTGAAACCTTGCTCTCCAAAAAGGGCCTCAAGGCTCAGTTCATATCCATTTCCTTCAATACAGACCTTGAAAATGGAAGTGGGAAAAAAAGGGGGAGACAAGATATCAATGTAATCACACCAATATTGATGTAATATTCATTTAAATAAGAAACATTTGAATGAAATGTTTCATTTTATTATATAAATATATATTTTAAAGTTTCTATAGTTTAAAAAAAAACTCTAACATATCACTGTTATACCCAAAGGCTTTGAAGGTGGTCTCCAGCAGGACTGCCTTTGGCAGGGATGCTGTGGAATCAAAGATCATGTTGCTCTTTATGGAGCCCATGGCGGTGTCCGTTTTGCAGGTGCAAAACGGACGAAGTGGTTATTAACAGAGTGCTGATGCAATGCCTCCTCGATATACTAACTGTCTTATTCTTGAGGAAGAGAGAAAGAGAGCACTTTTCAGAACCCACAACTTGCTTGAGTTGCACAAATGATTATGGGGATTAGGACAATAAAGGGTATTATATTGCTGCGATTCTATTGAACACAATCAAGCCCATGATTTTGCAGCTGGACAGACAGATGAAAAATCGGTGGTGGAAAAAGTACCCAATTGTCATACTTGAGTAAAAGTGCACATACCTTAATAGAAAGTTACTCAAGTATAAGTGAAAGTCACCCAGTGAAATACGACTTGAGTAAAAGTCTAAAAGTATTAGGTTATAAATATACTTAAGAATCAAAAGTAAATGGAATTGGTCAAATATACTTATGTAGCAAAAGTAAAAGTGTAAATCATTTAAAATTCCTTATATTAAGCAAAGCAGAAGACATAATTTTCTTGCTTTTAAAATGTACAGAGGTACACTCCAACACTCAGACATAATTTACAAACAATGCATTTGTGTTTAGTGAGTCTGCCAGATCAGAGGCAGTAGGCATGACCATATGTTCTCTTGATAAGTGTGTGAATTTGACCATTTTCCTGTCCTGCTAAGCACTCAACATGTAATGAGTACTTTTGGGTGTCAGTGAAAATGTATGGAGTAAAAAGGAAATTATTTTTTATAGGAATGTAGTGAAGTAAAAGTAAAAGTTGTCAAAAATATAAATAGTTAAGTACAGATACCCCAAAAAACGACTTAACTAGTACTTTAAATATTTTTTACTAAAGTACTTTATGCAACTGTGAAAAATAGAAACTCAATGAAGATGATTTCCTTAGCCAGGTGTCAAATACATATACAGTAGGAGATACAGAAAACATCAACACCTTCCACCACTGTGATAAATGAATCATGTAAATGAAGAGGGAGTGACTGAACATATCATGTAGAAAACCGTCACTTACTGTTGCATTTTGGGATCAACAAAGTGGCAGATGTTGTCAAGGCGGCAGGCCACAAAGCTCCTGACCTGTGGGTCCTGCTCGTCCTTCAGCACGGTGATCACCTTGCTAAACAGCACATTGTCAGGACTCTTCATAAGCACCAGATAAGCTGCCACACGTTTCTGGATGGGGCTCTCAGCATCTTGGTATCCCTCCAAGAGAGTTTTTCTGACCTGTCATCCACAGCACACATATTTCTAGCTGTATCTGTATGTTAGGTATAAAACAACACAGTACGTAAAACGTGACTTGTAATATTGCTTATAAGCGGTTGTATACCCTTAGTATCAGGAAAGTCATATCCTCATCCCTTGAGCAGTCTCCCAACATGGTATCCATGAACTCTTTCACCTATTTGACCTCAGGGGTGGGATGTCCTGGGTGAAACCTGCGGATGAGATTTGGGAATATGTTACCCAGTAGTTCTGAATTTTATTGTGATGTATTGCCCTCTGGTGGTTAACTTTAAAAAATAATTGAATAAAAAATCTAAATGGCCTAAAAAGCTTTTATGGTCAAATTAACATTAACATTTTCCCAGATTAAAAAAAAAGAATGAAAAAAAGAAAGAAAGGCAATTGATGAGATATATATGATTCCAGTTATTTTGGGATGAAAGACTAAGTCCACTTACTTCCTGACAGTGTTTGCCAGAGCGTACATAATGTCTTTGCTTTGTTTGTATTGGGCCAAAATGAGCATATCTCTGACCCATTGGAAGTCAGGACTGGACTGTACACAAAGATGTCCCCATACACAGCTGTGCTGCTCATTCTCCTGATGATTTGGAGGATGGATAACCGTTTTACAAGAGGGACTAGTAGCACATTCTATATACAAATGATCAATACATGTTTTATTTTAATGGTAAATGTTTGCACTAACTTCTCCATTGCAGTCTGGAAGGCCTCCGCTCCTGCAGCCTGTCTATACACAGCCTCTCCCTGGGGGTCGATGACCAACATCTCACAGAAGGCACAATCCGCCGTGTGAAGAACGAAGCTGCATTCTAGTAGGACATCGAGTTCCACCTGAATGAGGAGGATGATAACCAGAGAGGAAGGGTCAGGAAGTGAGGAAGGATCAGTAAGATAACAGTTCCCCCCAGTTACCAGCAGGCATAACTCGAGCCACAAAAACAAACAAAGGCCTACCTGACATGACATTGGGGCCATTCCTGAGGTTGGATGTCCCAGTCACGTCATTTTTTCTCTCTGTCATGTATTGGTATAATTACAGTATTTCGTAAAGGTCTTTAACCTTGCTGACACTGGAGATCACACATAATGGGCAAATCAATTTGAATAATTTTACTGCATGAACAAATATTATATCACCTTTATCAATATTTCTCATATGCTACCTAAGTTTTAGATGTTTTCTCCAAATTGAGTCAATATTTGTTTAGACAACATCCTGAGTTCACAGTCAAAGTCCCACAACACCACTGGAACTCTGGACCCTTTAAGTACTAAATGGCAATTCTCTTAATGAATAACATCAATTGTACTGAATCATAAACATTATGGTGCAATGTTCAGATCTAGCCAGGTCCAGCTCTGTTATCTCCAGTTCCACTTAAACAAAAAATCCTAAAGCTGAGGTTATTGATTAAGGTCAGTCTACAGGAAACCTGCTTGTACCTTGTTTCCTAAGGCCCCTGCCTACATGCTAAGGATTCACTCAGGGCCAAATCATCACTGAAGACAAATCATCACTTAAAACAATCAACATAACTTTTCAACAATCAACATAACTTTTCACTGAAATAATTTATTAACTGAATGTAAGATTAACAGGTCAAGTAAATCCTTAGAGACTTCTGTTCATCAGCATTCTCACTGCTTTTGTCACGACTTCCGCCGAAGTCGCTTCCTCTCCTTGTTCAGGCGGCGTTCGGCGGTCGACGTCACCGGTCGTCTAGCCATCGCCGATCCACATTTAATTTTCCATTTGTTTTGTCTTGTTTTCCCACACACCTGGTTTACATTTCCCTCATTACTTGTCGTGTATTTAACCCTCTGTCCCCCCCCCCATGTCTGTGTGGGGAATTGTTTATTGTCAAGATTGGCACACTTCCTGCTGGTTTGTGCCAGGTTTTGTTTTATTACCCGTGCTTTGTGGCAGCCGGTACTTTGTACTTGGGTTTTGTACTTTGTGCTGCCTCGCTTGTTCGTTGGACATTTGTTTTGTAATGAGGTTGCGTTCTGTGCAAATGATTGCCTTAGTAAAGGGCTTTGTCCACTCATCTCTGCTCTCTCTCTGCTCTCCTGACTTCTATGCACCAGCTACACTCACCAACTGACAGCTTTTCTCTAAAAAGCAAATAAAAAAGTCCTCATGTTAGTAAACATCTTAACATTGGTGTTGCATTTATTTATTATTTAGTTACATTGAATCTGTGTAAATGTCAGAGACACGAGGATACATTTTTAGACATCATTTGGTCTTTTAGGAAGTAAAAAATTGTATTGAGACCTAAATTAGCTTGGATATTTACTCAAGGATAAAGTGGGACAGCAGTATAGGACACCAACTCAGAAATATGCTTTACACTAATGAGAGCTTGAAGAAGTTTAGAAACGGACCTGGTCTATCTAAAATCATGTTTAATGTAATTAATTAAAGTATAGTGTAGTATGGAATAGAATATATATATTGTTTTTACATATTACAAAAATATTTATCATCCTATATTGACAAAATACAATGCAAATGAAGAATGGTCTTCACCATCAAAATGAGATATTGGTGCAGATCTTGGGGTCCCCCATGATGGGAAGCTCTGTCTCTTACGTTTAGTTGAGTTCTCTCTAGAATAAGTGTTTTGCAGATTTGTCAGTATTGATTCTTCCATTTGGCAATTGTTTTGCGTCAAAATATAATTGTCTAATGTTTTGTTGCTCAGGGATCTTGTCTATTGTCCTGTAGGAACTTACAACATCTACCTGTTGCGCGTTATGTAGGTCAATATACTGTATGAGGAATTATATCTATTCTTTGCTATAATGTTCCATACCGTTTTTGGAAATGTTGTACAAAAGTATATTATAGTCATGCTGAATAAGAGTAGGATTTGGTATTCTTTTTAAAAAGATTTTGGAACTTGCAGAGATCTGATGCAGGTACTGATAAACCTTCAATTGAACCCTTCCTTTATATTCGAAAAAGCTAGGTACGGATGATGTTCTGGGTCAATTTGACCCAGTACAGTAATAACTTTGATACATGTGCCAAAGTCATAGTCAATCAAATTATTACATTTAATGACATTTAGGACAGTTTTGCCAAATTTCAGATCACTGTCGTTTGGCCTCTGAACATCACAGGGAAACATACTTATATCCTTATGACAGTCATGGTTTGACCTCTACTGCACATGAAGCCATGTCTCTAGCACAAAGGTCAAATGTCAAATTGCAGGTAAAATTGCAGGACAAGTACAGAGTCAAATACAGATCAAGTACAAAGTAGTGTGTTTTGTTGTTGTTGTTTTTTAAATTTACAAGTTCATTACCCCTACCTAGAGGACTAGATGAAGGGTCATGATGATTTAAAAAAAAACGTTGTATTTCAGGTCACTTCCATGTAAAAGGTCCCATGAGCCCCAACATGTGAAGTTCATAGGAGCCCATCAAATTGGATGTTAATGAATGTTAATGTAAATGAAAGCTAAGAGTCTTTAAATCAAATCAGATCAAGTTTATTTGTCACGTGTGCCGAATACAACAGGTGTAGACCTTACAGTGAAATGCTTACTTACAGGCGCTAACCAATAGTGCAAACAAGGTGTTAGGTGAACAATAAGTAAATAAAGAAATAAAAAAACAGTAAAAAGACTATAAAAGTAGCGAGTCTACATACAGACACCGGTTAGTCAGGCGGATTGAGGTAGTATGTACATGTAGATGTGGTAAAATTGACTATGCATATATGATAAACAGAGAGTAGCAGTAGCATAAAAGAGGGGTTGGTGGGTGGTTGGTGTCGGGACACAATGCAGATAGCCCGGTTAGCAAATGTGCAGGAACACTGGTTGGTCGGCCCAATTGAGGTAGTATGTACATTAATATATAGTTAAAGTGACTATTCACATATGATAAACAGAGAGTAGCAGAAGCGTAAAAACAGGGGTTGGGGGGGGGGGGGGGGGGTACACAATGCAAATAGTCCGGGTAGCCATTTGATTGCCTGTTCAGGAGTCTTATGGCTTGTAGGTAAAAACTGTTGAGAAGCCTTTTTGTCCTAGTCTTGGCACTCCGGTACCGCTTGCCATGCGGTAATAGAGAGAACAGTCTATGACTGGGGTGGCTGGGGTCTTTGACAATTTTTAGGGCCTTCCTCTGACACCACCTGGTGTAGAGGTCCTGGCTGGCAGGCAGCTTAGCCCCAGTAATGTACTGGGCCGTACGCACTACCCTCTGTAGTGTCTTGCGATCAGAGGCCGAGCAATTGCCATACCAGGCAGTGATGCAGTCAGTCAGGATGCTCTCGATGTTGCAGCTGTAGAACCTTTTGAGGATCTCAGGACCCATGCCAAATCTTTTTACTTTCCTGAAGGGGAATAGATTTGGTCATTCCCTCTTCACGACTGCCTTGGTGTGCTTGGACCATGATAGTTTGTTTGGTGATGTGGACACCAAGCAACTTGAAGCTCTCAACCTGCTCCAGGGATAGGTTGTTATTCTGGCACCACCCGGCCAGGTCTCTGACCTCCTCCCTGTAGGCTGTCTCGTCGTTGTCAGTGATCAGGTGATGATGGTTTTAGAGTCATGCCTGGCCATGCAGTCATGGGTGAACAGGGAGTACAGGAGGGGATTGAGCACGCACCCCTGTGGAGCTCCAATGTTGAGGATCAGCGTGGTAGATGTTTTGTTACCTACCCTCACCACCTGGGGCGGCCCCTCAGGAAGTCCAGGATCCAGTTGCAGAGGGAGGTGTTTAGTCCCAGGATCCTTAGCTTAGTGATGAGCTTTGAGGGTACTATGGTGTTGAACGCTGAGCTGTAGTCAATGAATAGCATTCTCACATAAGTATTCCTTTTGTCCAGGTGGGAAAGGGCAGTGTGGAGTGCAATAGAGATTGCATCACCTGTGGATCTGTTTGGGTGATATGCAAATTGGAGTGGGTCTAGGGTTTCTGGGATAATGGTGTTGATGTGAGCCATTACCAACCTTTCAAAGCACTTCATGTCTACGGACGTGAGTGCTACGGGTCTGTAGTCATTTAGGCAGGTTTCTTTGTGTTCTTGGGCACAGGGAATATGGTGGTTTGCTTGAAACATGTTGGTATTACAGACTCAATCAGGGACATGTTGAAAATGTCAGTGAAGACACCTGCCAGTTGGTCAGCACATGCCCGGAGCACACGTCCTGGTAATCCGTCTGGCCCCACAGCCTTGTGTATGTTGACCTGTTTAAAGGTCTTACTTACGTCGGCTACGGAGAGTGTGATCACACAGTTGTCCGGAACAGCTGATGCTCTCATGTATGCCTCAGTGTTGATTGCCTCGAAACGAGCATAGAAGTGATTTAGCTCGTCTGGTAGGCTCGTGTCACTGGGCAGCTCTCGGCTGTGCTTCCCTTTGTAGCCAGTAATAGTTTGCAAGCCATGCCACATAAGACGAGCGTCGGAGCCATTGTAGTATGATTCAATCTTAGCCCTGTATTGGTGCTTCCTGCTTTAATTTTTGCTTGTAAGCAGGAATCAGGAGGATAGAGTTGTGATCGGATTTACCAAAGGGAGGGCGAGGGAGAGCTTTGTACGCGTCTCTGTGTGTGGAGTACAGGTGATCTAGAATTTTTTAATCTGGTTGCACATTTAACATGTTAATAGAAATTTGGTAGAATTGATTTAAGTTTCCCTGCATTAAAGTCTCCGGCCAGTAGGAGTGCCGCCTCTGGGTGAGTGGTTTCCTGTTTGCTTGTTTCCTTATACAGCTGACTGAGTGTGGTCTTAGTGCCAGCATCTGTCTGTGGTCATGAAAAGTATAGCTGAAAACTCTCTAGGCGAGTAATAAAATGTACTTTATATTTAGGTGAGTTTTGGAGAAATGATTTGCCTTTTGTAAATTTAAGAAACATTGAATTTTTCCTTGTAATTCCGTTAACAGAAACCAATATATCTTTAAGATATTTTCTAATTTCTCGCCCTCGTGGGGAGGGAGGACAATGAAAGTTCACAGAAATAACAAAAGTAGACCTACCAATTAGTTAGTGTTTTTACTGATATATATTCTTGTTAGTGAATTATGAATTAAACTCGTAGTTCTACCAGAATTACTGCATTTGAATCGGCTATGGGAAATCATAGTATTCACAAACCACAATTGGGTCACCTGCAACTGTCCTCCCTTCCACTGGCATACTGTTATGTTCAGCTCATAACTGTTTCTCTTTCAGTCATCTTGTGGTCAAAGTGAGAGTGTGAAAACAGTCTGGACAACCCCTCCCTTATTCTCTCTTCTCTCTCTCTCCAGTTAATGTTACCTCTCCAGGGTCTTCCTGACTCCTACCCATGAGCCCCCTCTCTTTCCATTTACTGTAACCAGCATCCGCACACACACTTGACCATCATTGGATGTCCATGGACATTGAAAAGTAGTTGAAATTTGGTCATTCAGCTCTGGTCTTGATTTCAACGTTCACAGACAATGTTTTATGGGCCAGTCCAGTCCGGCCTTGACTTCAACTTCCACAGTAGTTGATCTTTGACCTTAACTTGGCCCAAACATAGATATCCATGACTGGAGACTGGACCAAATCTGAACCAATCACAGAATTCCATGTTTCACAAGTTTGGACAGCACAGCACAGGAAAGTAAAGAACAGTAGAGAATAGTTCAGTATGCCACGCTGATTCTCAAGGGGTGCGGGCTCAGTCCCCTCCTGCAATCCCTGTTCACCCATGACTGCATGGCAGGGCACGACTCCAACACCATCATTAAGTTTGCAGACGACACAACAGTGGTAGGCCTGATCACTGACAACGATGAGACAGCCTATAGGGACGAGGTCAGAGACCTGGCCATGTGGGGCCAGGATAACCATCTCTCCCTCAACCTGATCAAGACAAAGAAGATGATTGTCGACAACAGGAAAAGGATGAACGAGCATGCCCCCATTCTCATCGATGGTGCTGTAGTGGAGCAGGTTGAGAGCTTCAAGTTGCTTGGCGTCCACATCACCAACAAACTATCATGGTCCAAACACACCAAGACAGTCGTGACGAGGGCATGACAAAACCTATTCCCTCTCAGGAGACTGAAAATATATGGTATGGGTCCTCAGATCCTCAAATAGTTCTACAGCTGCACCATCAAGAGCATCCTGACTGGTTGCATCACTGTCTGGTATGGCAACTGCTCGGCCTCCGACCGCAAGGCTCTACAGAGGGTAATGCATATGTCCCAGTGCATCACGGGGGCCAAGCTTCCTGCTATCTAGGACCTCAATACCAGGCAGTGTCAGAGGAAGGCCCTAAAAATTGTCAAAGACTCCAGTCACCCAAGTCATAGACTATTCCCTTTTCTACCGCACGGCAAGTGGTACTGGAGCACCAAGTCTTGGTTCAAAAGGCTTCTTAGCAGCTTCTACACCCAAGCCATTAGACTCTGAAACAGATAATCAAACGGCTTCCCAGACTATTTGCATTGCCCCCTCCCCCCTCTTTTACGCTGCTGCTACTCTCTGTTCATTATCTATGCATAGTCACTTTAATTCTACCTACATGTACATATTACCTCAGTAACCTCGACTAACCTGTGCCCCCGCACATTGAGTCTGTACCGGTAACCCCTGTATATAGCCTCGCTACTGTTGTTTTACTGCTCCTCTTTAATTATTAGGTATTTCTATTTTTTACTTAACACTTATTTTTCTTCAAACTGCATTGTTGGTTAAGGGCTTGTAAGTAAGAATTTCACTGTAAGGTCTTCACCTGTTGTATTCTCCGTACGTGACAAATCAAATTTGAACACTGAAGAATACATTAATTGCACTATAACAGTGACAAGCGGTAACCACAAACTGTTGGGGCCTACTTCAAGATGTTCCAACAGCAGAGTCTCAACAGGAGAGTCCCAACACCTTACCACTGCTACACCTGGCTATCAGCGGAGCCTTGTCTAGCAGCGAAACAGTTCATTTAGCCTCATTTACTGACTTTAAAAAAACATATTTGATATGGCTGACTTGCTTAAACAAATGTGGTTTCTACTGACAATTGAGATGTGCAAACTATGGCATAAGGGGACGACAAGCGGATAAAAGGCAATCCGTAACTTCGATTAAGACAATGGGTGAACTAGGATAGACGTAATCAATAGAACTATTTGTTCAGCACTTTTCAAAATGTACAGCGACAGAATTCAGAACATGGGCCGTTCTTACAGTGTTCTCCCTGTGCACCAAGTCAGAACCATAGGATGGATAAATAAATGGGGCATATAAGCAGACAATGAAAGCTCTTAAAATATTTGATAATTACATGTTCACCACCAAGTCAGAACAGTAGGCAAAAATAAAAGGGGGAAATAGACCAAATGATTAGGGTGAGGCACATGGGCTACTAACAGCTTTCTACACAACATACACGTAGTATTATTTTCTTACCTAAAGTATACATATCTCCCTGGCATATTACATAATTTATGCAGCAGCCTACAATACATTTTTGGACCTTGTTGTGCTGTGCTCACTTGAACAGGGAAGTGGCACGGCGGTCCATCGTGGGCAAATTTTGTCATCCAACTTTTTCATCAAAGTATGGGGCATTCAAGATAACTGACAACTCTGAAATAAACAAGGTCAAATCATGATGTTGTCGGTGATCTTCAGGTTTTAGCTGTAGAAAGAGGCCCGAGTTCCCGATTTACAATTCCAAGTTGGATGACAGTTCAAAATGCATTTTCCCAGTCGGAGCTCGCTTTCCCAGTTGTCTTGAACTCACTGATGTCAGATTTCCCAGTTCCGAGTTAAGTTGTTTTGAGCTTGGCAGATATCATGCTGGATTGACAGCATGGCCAATGTTGAAAATGTATCGTTCAGGCTCCCGAGTGGCGCAGCGGCCTAAGGCACTGCATCTCAGTGCTTGAGGCGTCACTACAGACACTCTGGTTAGAATCCCGGTTGTATCACAACTGGCCGTGATTGGGAGTCCCATAGGGTGGCGAACAATTGGCCCAGAATCGTCTGGGTTTGGCCGATGTAGGCCGTCATTGTAAATAAGCATTTGTTCTTAACTGTTAAAATAGTTCAAATAAAATAAAAAATAAGCTTGGCAAGAGAACCTTAAACTCAGACTGGGGACCACACAGCCACTCCACTGAATGACAGGCTAGTGATTGCTTTGCAATGCTTGCATTTAGCCAGTAATTCCTTCCAAACCACTCATTGTTGATTTTGCGATTTCCAGCTTCTGTAATGTTTATGGCCGATGTCCACCGATACGTTTTATCAATCATTTATCTTGATATGAAAATGATTAAAAAGCATTTGCAAGTAGAATGTCAACTTGATTCATGATGTCTCCTTGCTTGCTAGCTAAGATGTTGATAGTCTGATGTTGAGTCCAATCAAAGCTACTGTAGATATAACATGATTTGACATAATTTTATATGTGGCCAATGACCTTGAGCCTTCTTGGATTGGCACTTCTAATGTAACTCTATGGCAGCACCCAATGGGGCTTGAATTTTGAGCTCTATCCTTAGATTTGGAGGTGACGTAGTGTCCCCATGAGTGACAGAACACTGAGCCAATCACGGCACAACTAAAGAACATTACCCAATCACGGCGAAGCTAGAGAACATTACCAACGCCTACGCTCCGTATTTTCCGCTGGCTGCCCGACCACCACAAAAAGCACTGAGCTGGGCTGAAAAACCTGCATTTTGGAGCTGCCTTACACAAGAAAGCAACAAAGAGACCATGTTCGTAGGCGGCCTTATTAACTCAATGTTTTACATTGTTTGCAAGCTAATATGTGACGCGTATTCATGCGTGTCACACCTGCCCTGAATGATAGGTCGCCACTGACAAAAACCTAATACACAAGGCCAAATATACAATGGAGTTGCTTACCAATACAACAGTGAATGTTCCCGAGTGGCCAATTTAGTTTTGACTTAAATCGGCTTTAAAATCTATGGCAAGACTTGAAAATGGTTGTCTAGCAATGATCAACAACCATCTTGAGAGTTTGAAGAATTTAAAAAATAATAATGTGCAAATATTGTACAATCCAGGTGTGCAAAGGTCTTAGAGACCGAGCAAGTAAGACTCACAGCTGTAGTTGTTGCCAAAAGTGATTCTAACTCAGGGGTGTGAACACTTACGTAAATTAGATATTTCTGTATTCCATTTTCAATACATTCGCAAACATTTCTAAAAATATGTTTTCACTTCGTCGTTATTGGGTATTGTGTGTAGATGGGTGAGAATATTTTATCAATTTTTAATTCAGGTTGTATCACAACAAAATGTGGAATAAGTCAAGCGGTATGAATACTTTCTGAAGGCACTGTACATACTATTGAAAAGTCATTCACAAGTTGGTTATGGTGGTGCCAATCTAGGACAAACTTATTTTTGTCAACTTTTACTCAGTAGACAACATTATCCTCAGACATATTGTCACGATCGTCGTATGAAGCGGACCAAAGTGCAGCGTGGCATGTGTTCATGATGATTTTTGAATTAAAGAAATCACTGAACACTGAATGCAAACTATACAAAACAATAAACGAATAACGACCGTGAAGCTATAATGAGAACTGTGCTGACACAAGCAACTAACATAGACAAATCACCCACAAACAAACAGTGAAACCCAGGCTACCCAAGTATGATTCTCAATCAGAGACAACTAATGACACCTGCCTCTGATTGAGAACCACACTAGGCCGAAACATAGAAATCCCAAAATCATAGAAAAACAAACATAGACTGCCCACCCCAACTCACATCCTGACTATACTAAATAACGACAAAACAAAGGAAATAAAGGTCAGAACGTGACACATATATTCTGTAAAATAAATCATAGATTTTTGTCTGCTGGGGCCACCTCTAGGAAGAGTTGCAGGAACACAGTGACTTTCTCCAACAGTCCAGGGCACAGTTTGAAGTGGATGAAGGGTACATAAACCAAAACACCACTAAAGATAAACAAGGTGACATAGAGGTACTCTATCGCGGGGTTGTCAATTATAGGTGCCAGCACAAGGAAAATTGCTGCGATGATGACCAAGATGGGGATTACAATGGGAACCTGGTTGAACAAACAAAAACAATGGTACGCTCACAAGAGGGGTGGGCAGCAGATGGGACCATTTGGGTAATTCAATTGTTAGAAACCAATGTCTTGTTCAAATGGAAACAGAAATAAAAGTAGAAATGATATGTCCTATGAGACTCACCCTATATGGCCTGGGAAGTTCAGGTTTCTTGATCTTGAGGTAGAGGAGCCCAGACAGAGTGATTGCATAGAAGAACCAGGCAGTGAAACTGGCAATATCAATGCAGAGGGATGGAAGATAAATAAAGCAGCAACAAAACGTTTATGTATTGAGCCATTTTAAAGTCAAAGCATAAACTACCTGAAGAAGTTGACAATGCTCTGAAAGTCACCAGGGATGAGAACCAGGAGTGAGATAGCCGTGGTGAAGATCAGGGCTGGAGAGGGGGTCAGTCGATTCACATGGGCCATGGACAGAATATCAGGCTGGGGTAGGAAAAAAACACATATGTTGACATAGAAAACTACTACTTACATCAGAAAAAAAACTTTTGTTAAAATGGTCTGTCTCTTGAATGTGTTTCTCACCATGTGTCCCTCTCTTGCAGCCACAAAGCACACCCGGCCGCCACTAAAGAATGTTCCATTCAGGGAGCCGAAAGCAGACAAAGCGGCTGCGATAGACATCACCCATCCCCAGCTCCCGAGCACCTTATTCCTGTTGACGACAACAAGGTCATTTGTCAGCTCACCACAAATGTAAAGGAATGAGAGAGAGGCGTGTGGATGGAGTCAAGCTCTCTCACCCCCAGGTGACAGCCACTGCATTCGACGACATCAGTTCTCTTGGCGTCATGACAGCCAGGTAGCTCACATTGACTAGTAGATACAGCATGGTTACCATGGGGATGGCAATTGTAACTGCCCTGGGCAGATTTACCTGAGAGGATGCAAGGTGGAGAAAGATAGTTCAAGTCCTTAGGATCATGTAAGGAAATACATGACTTATTACAGTGCTTTCTTACCTCAGGTCTTTTCAACTCTTCTGTCACATAGTTCAAGTTGTACCAGCCAGCAAAGGACCAGAGGCCTTGGTAAAAAGCCATCCCTATGGAGCTCAAACCCAAGTTCGTACCATCAAAAGCATTTTGTTGTACAGCAACATTTCCCTGTGCAATTATCACTATCCCTCCAATTACTATAACCATCAATGCAAATAGCTTAGCCACCAAGAAGACCACCTGAATTCTCATGGCTAAACGTACATTCAAGATGTTTGCCATGGCTACAACCATGATGGCTGCAACAGCAGCACACTTCACTATTAGCTGAGGAGGAGAACAGTCTTGGTAGAAAGGTGCCACAGCATATTCTGCAAAACTGAGGGATATTGCTGCAATGCTGGCTGGTTTCACCACTACTAGGAAGGTGAAGGCCACAAAGAAGGCAGGAAACTGTCCATAGATTCGAAGAATGTAGATAAAGTCCCCTCCTGATTCTTTAATAATGGTTCCTAGCTCAGCATATGAGAGTGCCCCCAGCATGACTACAAGGCCAGACAATGTCCAAATGATCAGGCTTGCCCCTGGACTTCCAATGTAAGACAGCACAAACTGAGGGGACATGAATATTCCAGATCCAATCATGGTTCCTGCTACCAATGACAGAGTAAACCCAACTCGTGCTTCAGTTGAATCCTCTCTGTTTCGGTTTCTGCCATGGCCAAATGCCAAATTTATACAAACAACAGGAGAATCTGTTGTCAACGATAGATCCACTCTTCTTTTAGTCAAGAACAATTATGACAAAGACCTGGCAAATCTTTGATGCTGGGTGTAAAGTCCTTAGTTAATATTAACTTCTCAGGTTGAATAAAGTATGTTGTTGTGTCATCTTTGTTTATAGCTGTAAAAGGGTTCCCAGAAAGATCACACCCTCCCCTAGGAGAGGGAGAAAAGGGGATGCTATGTCATCGTACAGTTACATTATTCCTTTAAATGTTTATGGATGGCGTAGAAATTCCTTCTCTTTCCCCGAGGGTTGGAAAAATTGTTTTATGTTTTGGTGCTAAAGCCACCTGAAATTGCTGTCAGAAGCCATGTGAATATAGAAATGACAGCTGAGTGTAGACTTGCCCCTTAGCTGATGATGTTGGTCTGCAGACATACTGTCTTTCTACTTGGATCAGTCTATCAAATGCAATCTAGATAAGGGCACACAGTATCGCTGTCTGTGGGATTGTTCAAATATCAAAGCATTTTGTCAGGCTGCGATAAAGTATACTCTTTGTCAGGTATTGGTGCAGTTGATTTTCCTGCATATTCTATACTCAGTATTTTTGGTTTGTTTCATGTAGCCTGTAACCTCAGTAGTACAAACAAGGAAATGGTCTATTTTTCCTACTCCAGGTAAAACATACAATTGTAGCACTCTAGAAACATCCAGACAAAACAATATCAAAATGTTGAATTCTTCCTTACCTCAGGCCGTTTTAGTTCTTCTGTGACATAATTCAAAGTGTTCCAGCCATCATAGGACCACAGGCCCTGATAAAGAGAAATCCCAATGGAACTGATTTCCACATTGGTCCCTTTAAAGGAATCCTCAAAGTTTTCAGTGTTCCCCTTGAAAAGCAGCACCACACCTCCAATAATTATCACTGCCAAGACCACCAGCTTGATCACCATGGAAAATACCTGGATGAACATAGCCAGACGTACATTCATACTGTTCACAATTGCTAACACCAAAATCCCTGCTGCAGCCACACACTTGACCACCAGCTCTGGAGGGGTACAGTCATGGTAGAAAGGAGCCACTGCATATTCAGCAAAGCTCAGTGCTATCCCTGTTGCACTGGCAGGTCTCATCACAATGACGAAGCTAAAGACAAACATGAAGGCAACTACTTGGCCAAATATCCGCAGAATATATATGTACTCTGCCCCAGATTCAGAAATGACAGTGCCCAGTTCAGCATAGCAGAGGGAACCCAACGTGGCCAGCAGACCACAGGCTGCCCAGATCACCAGGCTGGCTCCTGGGCTTCCTATGTTGACCAGCACAGACTGAGGGGACATAAAAATTCCAGATCCCATCATGGTCCCGGCAATGAATGAGATAGCACCAATAAGCCCCACTTCACGCTTCAAGCTGAGTTTCTGTGTTTTAGCTGCCATCCTGAGACTTGGTAGTAGATCTATTCTCAACAGATATGTTTTACCAACAACGAGGTCCAAACTGGGGAGAGGCATAAATGTTTTGTCCGTATCGTATAAGGTCACACCTACTATTACATCAGTTAACTATTACTCGACTGGGGCTGAGATGAATCAGGGCTGTCGGCTTTATTCTACGAGGAAACTTTAGTCTACTAAAGAAGAACGAAACATACCAGGAATATATATATACCCATATACTATAATGTCAAACATTCTGGAACAGTAGTAATACCTCAAATAGCTCAGAGGAAGGGTGGTTCACTAAAATGTATGATGTTTCACTTTGTTATCAATCGAGTTGGTCCTAAATCATCAATAGGAATATCGCTTTTTATGTGTCAGGGACACAGTTAAAGTAGGGCATGTTATGCTTCCCTGTGCCTTGGAGTAAAGCATGCTGCATTATTGAAAATACAGTAGATACCAAAAAGATGCAGGCACAGCATACCTAAACCACTTTTAGTGTTCCTTTGAAATCACCCTGTATGAGATATAATGAAAATATGATGTATTTACTTTGTACTTTGTACTTTGTACTTTAAATCAGTACTAACATAACTTAAATGTGCAGTTTCTGTAGGCTAATGTAAGTGTGTCAGCTCTATAATATGTGACAGTTCTGTATTTTTTTTTACCTCAGGATGTTTCAGCTCTTCTGTCACAATTTAAGTTGTTCCATCCATTGTAGGACCACAGACCCTTATAGAAAACAATACCTATTGGATTGATGCCTGGTCCCTTTAAAATAATCCTCAAAGCTTTTGATGAGTAATACCACTGCTCCAATAATGATTACTGACAGTGCCAGCACAGGTCCAACATGAAGAACATTTGCATTCCTAGGTTCTTGCCTTTCTCGGGAATGTTGCTTTAGTCACCGTGCTTCTACATCTTGCCTTTTGGGCTTTTAGGCTGGGTTTCATTATAAGCACTTTGTGACATCTGCTGTATAATGGGCTTTATAAATACATTTGATTTTATTTAATATTCAACAAAGCTCAGTGAGATCCCTGCCCCACTGGCAAGCCTCACAAATATGATTGAGCTGAAAATTAACATGAAGGAAATATGCCCTTACCAGTCATTGTTTTTTTTACCATAGACCAACAAGATACCTGTAGAGAAAAGCTCTAACTTCTGTGTCCAAGTATTTTATAACCACATTTCAGTGTCAATGGATTGTTACAGATTAGATAGGGACTGTTTATTTATTTTTTTCTTTTGCACCAATGTCTGCACCATTGACAATGTGTGTGTGTGTGTGTGTGTGTGTGTGTGTGTGTGTGTGTGTGTGTGTGTGTGTGTGTGTGTGTGTGTGTGTGTGTGTGTGTGTGTGTGTGTGTGTGTGTGTGTGTGTGTGTGTGTGTGTGTGTGTGTGTGTGTGTGTGTGTGTGTGTGTGTGTGTGTGTGTGTGTGTGTGTGTGTGTGTTTGACCACCTGATCATCTGGGAATACTTTGGAACAGATTTCCAAAATAATATCAGATAAAGTCACCCACGGGCCAAATCCGGCTTGTTGGTGAACCCAGCCCTAGATGTAATGAAGGGAATATCATTATACTGTGTTCAGGACTGGAAAGATGTTAGACAGGAGAGGCTATATGGACATGCCTGGTGCCCAAATTGATGACGCTTGTTGAGCAGCAAGCGTCGAGTTTACGCCGCTCTCAGATGCAGAATATCCATCGTTTTGTGAGCATGGAGAGGCCAGAGACAACCAGACTAGTAAATTGGGCTAAGGAACATAAGTTGGGTATTGGAGAAAAGACATCAGTGCATGTTCTGCAAACAATATTGTGCGGCATGAGGCGCGGCAATGCGCGTCATGAGCGTAGTGAAAGGATAGACGTGTTTATGGACAGCAAGGAAGAAGGAGAAGAGCTAAATGCAGAGGGAAGATGTTTGTTGAGGAAGAATGGCACCGAGTACAAACCGTACCCTGCTCTCTGAATGGCTCCGAAATGGAACCTGACGAAAATGAGAATGAGGTGTCATGAAGACCTCCGTGTCTGAGCCAAGCCACGATGGCTTCTTTGAATAGGGTCTGGTAGTAGGTGTCTTTGAATAGGGTATGGTAGTAGGTGTCTTTGAATAGGGTCTGGTAGTAGGTGTCTTTGAATAGGGTATGGTAGTAGGTGTCTTTGAATAGGGTCTGGTAGTAGGTGTCTTTGAATAGGGTATGGTAGTAGGTGTCTTTGAATAGGGTCTGGTAGTAGGTGTCTTTGAATAGGGTCTGGTAGTAGGTGTCTTTGAATAGGGTCTGGTAGTAGGTGTCTTTGAATAGGGTCTGGTAGTAGGTGTCTTTGAACAGGGTCTGGTAGTAGGTGTCTTTGAACAGGGTCTGGTAGTAGGTGTCTTTGAATAGGGTCTGGTAGTAGGTGTCTTTGAACAGGGTCTGGTAGTAGGTGTCTTTGAATAGGGTCTGGTAGTAGGTGTCTTTGAATAGGGTCTGGTAGTAGGTGCCTTTGAATAGGGTCTGGTAGTAGGTGTCTTTGAACAGGGTCTGGTAGTAGGTGTCTTTGAACAGGGTCTGGTAGTAGGTGTCTTTGAACAGGGTCTGGTAGTAGGTGCCTTTGAATAGGGTCTGGTAGTAGTGTGTCTTTGAATAGGGTCTGGTAGTAGGTGTCTTTGAATAGGGTCTGGTAGTAGGTGTCTTTGAACAGGGTCTGGTAGTAGGTGTCTTTGAACAGGGTCTTTGAATAGGGTCTGGTAGTAGGTGTCTTTGAACAGGGTCTGGTAGTAGGTGTCTTTGAATAGGGTCTGGTAGTAGGTGTCTTTGAATAGGGTCTGGTAGTAGGTGTCTTTGAATAGGGTCTGGTAGTAGGTGTCTTTGAATAGGGTCTGGTAGTAGGTGTCTTTGAATAGGGTCTGGTAGTAGGTGTCTTTGAACAGGGTCTGGTAGTAGGTGTCTTTGAACAGGGTCTGGTAGTAGGTGTCTTTGAATAGGGTCTGGTAGTAGGTGTCTTTGAATAGGGTCTGGTAGTAGGTGTCTTTGAATAGGGTCTGGTAGTAGGTGTCTTTGAATAGGGTCTGGTAGTAGGTGTCTTTGAATAGGGTATGGTAGTAGGTGTCTTTGAATAGGGTCTGGTAGTAGGTGTCTTTGAATAGGGTCTGGTAGTAGGTGTCTTTGAATAGGGTCTGGTAGTAGGTGTCTTTGAATAGGGTATGGTAGGCGCACTGGTTTGTGTCAAGAAATGCAATGCTACTGGATTTTTCCAAGCTCAATAGATTCCAGTGTGTTTCAAGAATGGTTCACCATCCAAAGGACATCCAGCCAACTTGACACAACTGCATTGGAGTCAACATGGGTCAGCATCCCTGTGGAATGCATTCGACACCGTGTACAGTATAGTCCATGTCCTGATGAATTGAGGCTGTTCTCAGGGCAAAAAAAGGGTGTGCAACTCAATATTAAATATCAAATTCAAACATGATTAAGAGTGTTGAGAAATGTCACACTCCTCAAGATGTTCAATGTATGGTTTCCAGATTTTATCCAACTTGTTTTTTTTTTTGCTGGATCAGCCCTCCAGTTTGTTATTGACTGTTAGTATGATGCTTTCCAATTGATAGCTATACCTTTTTTTTGCAGCAATTTGACCTAAGTTACAAAACAATGTATATATTTCCCAACAGACATATTTGTGGAGATGAATGGATATAAATTCCTAGACACAATGATGTGATTGCACAGACATTATCCCAAAGTGATGTCGGTTTGTCACAGGACCACAGCATTAAAATAGGGTTCCTTAAAAAAAAATGCATCTCCAACAGATATTCCATTTCTGGGTGCATTACATGTATTCTGGCAGGAGTGTAGTATGTCCTATGGATTATCTTGAATTGCAATCATTTATGTGTAAGGTTGTAGGAGAAAATAGGAACATTTTCACATGTCTGTGACCAATAGTTCTCATCAATTTCTTCTTTGAGATCAGTTTTCTGAGTTATCAGGTAGAAATGCATTTAACCCATATCATGGCAATGAACTTCTTTGGCGTTGCAGCTTCTTTCAGTATTTTTTCAATGCTTGATGCTTTAGGTCCATCCAGATTCTTTTGAAGTGATTGACTAATATTTCTTAGTTGTCTGAATTTAAAGAAATTGGTCTTGGATAACTCATATTTATCTTGCAATTGATTGAATGACAGTAGAGAGCCATTATAATACATATGCTCAAAATTCATGATGCCACTTTGGAACCAGGACTTAATGCCATTAAATGCTGGAGCTAAGGTTGTGTTGTTCCAAATATGGGTGCCTGGCGATATTGGTTTCTTCCATTTCATGAATTTATGCACCTTTTCCCAAATACGAATAGAAAATCATTGGATTGTCAGTTTGTTCTTTAATGCCTTGGACCCAAAGCAGTGAATATATTTTAAATCATAGGGTCTTACATGTATGGCTTCAAAACTCCTCCCAGCACAAAGATAGTCTGCTGTCCTGTGTATAAATGGGCGCAGTTGTGCGGCCCAGTAACGCATTTTCATATGAGGTAGGTGTGAAACATTCAATTTGACGTCTTTCCATTCCAAATAAAGTTGGAGAGTTAACCATTTATGGATGGAATTGAAATGCGTAAAGCTTGGAATAAATACATCAACCTTGTTAATATATTCATTTTTATTAAGTGGGCCCTACCTAAGATAGAAATAGGGAGAGTTCTTCATCTCTGAATATTGGATTCAATCTTATCCAATACTGAACAAAAATATAAATGCAAAGCTCTAATCTATGGATTTCACGTGACTGGGCATGGGCGCAGCCATGGGTAGGCCTGGGAGGGCATAGGCCCACCCACTGGGAAACCAGGCCCAGCCAATCAAAAAGTGTTTTTCGCCAGAAAAATAGCTTTACTACAGACAGAAATACTCCTCATTTTCATCAGTTGTCTAGGTGGTTGGTCTCAGACGATCCGGAAGGTGAAGAACCCGGATGTGGAGGTCCTGGACTGGCGTGATCCACGGTTGTGAGGCCGGTACGACGTTGGAGGCAGCTTATGGTAGAGAAATGAACATGAAATTCTCTGGCAACAGCTCTGGTGGACATTTCTGCAGTCAGCATGCCAATTGCACACTCCCTCAAAACTTGCCACATCTGTGGCATTGTCTTGTGTGACAAAACCGCACATTTTAGACTGGCCTTTTATTGTCCCCAGCACAAGGTGCACATATGTAATGATCATGTGTTTGAATCAGCTTCTTGATATGCCACACCTGTCAGGTGGATGGATTATCTTGGCAAAGGAGAAATGCTCACTAACAGGGATGTAAACAAATTTGTGCACAAAATTGGAGAGAAATAAGCTTTATGAACTGTATGGACTATTTCTGGAATCTATTTATTTCAGCTCATGAAACATGGGACACTTTACATTTATATTTTTGTTCAGTAATATGTTGCATTTTGAAATGTTTGCTAAGATGATGTATGTATAAATTGTACATGCTGAAACAGTCAATGGTTTTGGGCTAGACTATGATTGGTTAACGTCTCCCCTTTTTAAAAAGTTTAGCACTCATCAACCTTGGATGTGTATTAAGTATGCATGTAAAGTGGACTTGAGTGCTGAAAACCTAAACGTATAAAACTAAATTGACCATGAGAGATAGCCGTCAAACCTAATTGGATGGCAAGAATCATCACAGATACCCTTGTAAGGTGTTGTGTAATATGTTTATTGTTGAATATGTAATATAGTGAAACATGTTTTATATATGCTTCAAATTACAGATTTAAAGGGCATTGAAGTAGTAAACAAAGGCATGAAAAGGCAAAAAGCAATAAAGAGAAAATACATTTACAATGGTTCTCTATATATTAGTATTACCTACATCAGCGCATTAAAACACCTAGGTAGAGCAGAGGACTTAGAGCATGTGGCTTTGCAACACACAGGAGTTTCATCTCAACACTGGGATGATTTTAACAATTAGACACCAAACATACCTCATGCCTCTAAGGTAGGAGGTTACCAGAAATAACTGAATAAAAACACAAAACTAATGAAAGAGCAGACAGGGCCACAGCCCTTCAGAAGCACACAGACACCAACAATATCCCTGGCATCAATATTTTCAACTTGCTCGGCTCGCTATTACAGCACCACAAATGTCTATTTATTGAAGGCAGATAGAATTCCTATTGAGAAAGGTGGCTGGAAACTGCAGATGAATCGACAAAAGTCTGCCAAAAAGCTCCAGCACTGTGTTTGTTACAGTGAAAATCGGGAGATACCCCGTTTGTTCGAGCTCCTACGCAAAAACCTGTTACGGAGTCTAGCCTTGCATAGTGTGGCACTGTTGTTGACTCCCTTGTGAAGAAGAAGAATATGAGTGCCATGACAATGGGGAAGTAGGTGATGGTGGTGGCGGATGATCTTCCGCTTGGAGAAGAAGTAGTGCATGTCGAAGACCTACAGGTAGACTGCCATGAAGAGGCTGGTCAGGAAGGAGTGCCACCACCAGTGAGTCCTATAAAAAACAACACACTCTTTGGGTTCGGCTCAATACAATGTTTTGACACTGTAGTGAGGTCTAAGTGCTTGGATTGATGAGCAGAGATAAAAGTTGTGCTGTTTTATTATTTAGCATTTATTTAACTAGGCAAGTCAGTTAATAACAAATTGTTATTTACAATGATGGCCTACCAAATGGCAAAAGGCCTCCTGCGGGGACGGGGTTGGGATTAATATATATATATATATATATATATCGGACAAAACACACATCAGGACAAGAGAGACACCATAACACTACATAAAGAGAGACTTAAAGACAACAACATAGCATGGCAGCAACACATGACAACACAGCATGGTAGCAACACAACAAGGCAACATGGTTGCAACACAACATGGCAGCAGCACAATATTGTAGCAGTAGAAAACATGGCACAAACATGATTGGGCACAGACAACAGCACAAAGGGAAATAAGGTAGAGACAACAATACATCACGTGAAGCAGCCAAAACTGTCAGTGAGAGTGTCCATGATTGAGTCTTTGAATGAAGAGATGGACATATAACTGTCCAGTTTGAGTGTTTTTTGCAGCTCATTCCAGTCGCTATGAGAAATGAGAAGGAAACATTTGCATCATTTAGAATGTTTACATAAAACTACAATAGATTTACTGTTGACACGAAGACTTCACACTTGTAAGCTAAATATAACGACATTGATAATCTGGCAAACTGGAAATGTTGGAAATCCGTTTGACTAATATTACACAATGCATTTACAGTACATGCAGAGCACAGTATTGAGATAACCCCATTCATGTACAGTGCCTTTGAAAAGTATTCAGACAACTTGAATTTTTTCACATTTTGTTAGGTTATGGCCTTATTCTAAAATTGATTAAACATTTTTTTCCCCTTGTCAATCGACATACAATACCCCATAATGACAAAGCAAAAGAGTTTTTTTTGACATTTTGGCTAATTGTTTAAACTTTAAACAGAATATTACATTTACATAACTATTCAGACCCTTTACTCAGTACTTTGTTGAAGCACCTTTGGCAGCAATTACAGCCTCGAGTCTTCTTGGGTATGACACACAAAGCTTGGCACACCTGTATTTGGGGAGTTTCTCCCCTTCTTCTCTGCAGATCCTCTCAAGCTCTGTCAAGTTGGACGGGGAGAGTTGCTGCAAGGCTATTTTCAGGTCTCTCCAGTGATGTTCGATAGGGTTCAAGTCCAGGCTCTGGCTGGGCCACTCAAGAACATTCAGAGACTTGTCTGAAAGCCACTCCTGTGTTGTCTTGGCTGTGTGCTTAGGGTCGTTTTCCTGTTCGAAGGTGAACCTTCGCGCCACTCTGGAGCAGTTTTCAGAGACATGTTTTCATGTTGGTATTTCCACCCCTGGAGTGAAATAGTCCAATGAAAACACCTTTTACGCTCAACACTCAATCACTTTTTTAAAATCACTTTTTTGCCAGGCTCACTATGTTTAGCAAGTGCACTCACATAATTTACACAGAAAGTTACACTACACGTGACCCCTAGAAAACCCATTTCCACAATAGGCAGAAGTAACACACCTAGTAAACATATGTTTATTACCATGTTATGACTGTAATAACCTAGCATTATTATTCATTATCTGTTAGATGGTGAACTTGCAGTACAGCCGGGTACAGGATTGCGTGATGCTGACGGGCAGACACATGGTGCGAGACGTCAGCTGTAAGAACTGCAACAGTAAGCTGGTTTGCCTCAGAGGACAGCCAGCGCTATAAGGAGGACACTGGTCAGGGAGAGTGAGGGCTTCGAAGAGCATGTCTCCTCTGACAACCCCTGAGCTGATGCTCGAAATACTCGCTCACACCCTTGCCCTAACCCTGTTCCCCCACGCTCCACAGCCTCCCAGGCAATATGGTCTTGGCTCCACCCTCACATTTGACCTACAGGTAGCTAAGACTTTTTGACCTCTCCTGATTGGCTGGATCTCTTGATGCTGTGTTGGCATCTCTGTCACCTAGAGACTTTGACAAGGGCCTGCTTTCACATAGCTATGGACTCCATGCACACTCGCACACAGGATTTTGAACACAACTTCAAACACTGCAAGACACACACATACTCATATTTACATACGAGACACTCACATTCATGATTAATTGGGCCGGGACGATACAAGTATCTCACGAAAATATGTGCTTTAGCTTGGGAAATAAATCAATGTGACTCTGGATGACAACATAATGTTTGTTTCCACAATTAAGGCTGTTTTCCTAAAGGAGTGAAATTTTCTTGGTGTATTTTCCCTTTGCCACCCTCCTAACGAGTATCGCGATACTGGTATCGTACCGGTCCTAATGATTAGTAGTAGATATGTTCACTCACTCTGGATATGTTGTCAACTTTATAGCTGGAGTCACTAGAACTTCCTCCCAGTGCTGTGTACTGTGTATCATTATCCTCAATCTCTACCATTCTGGATGCTTGTCACCATGCACATCCTCACAAGTCCCTCTGTGTGAGTGAGGAATGCAAACAGCCCATTGCCTCTTTGTAAGTGTGGAGCTGAGCAGGGCAATAACATGCCCAAAGACTATTGGCCTGCTGGGCAGGCCTTTACATGAACTGGTGCTCTTCCTCCCAAACTCTGATGATTCCAGCCAATTGGAATGAAGGGAGCGGTGTTTTCAGTCACACTGTATCCTCTGTTTCCAACCTCTGCCCAGGACAATATACAATAGATCGATTTGAAACAATATCAAATCATTACTTCATTAGTAGAGATGTCATTTTATTAATGGTTATGATTGTATTTTTATTCTTAGTAGTTATTATTATTCAGATGTTTTTCTTGATATAATAAAGAGCAAGATCATCTATTTTTCCCATTAGTCTGCTTTGGCAATTTTTCCTTTGTAGTGATGATTTCGGAATAAAGTGTGTATTCTTGCTGAAAGTAATTTTCCAATTGTTGTTTGATGCAATTTGAGCTTTAGATCACTAGATGGCAACCGAATACAAATGACATACTGTGTGCTGCGATGGTAATCCTATGGACAGCCGGTACATTGGCCAAATTTAAAGTCGAAACTGACTGATCTAGAAATCCCCTAGCATCATAAATAACTACTCCATAGTATTTGTAGGCAAGTCACAATTTACCCATGATACATCACGGTTCTGATGCTCTCGAACACAGCCAATATCTTATCAATAGTTTTGTGTAGACTAAAAATAAGAGCAACGGCGGAGGGTTAATCACACTGTGTTGGTGCATAGCCTACACAGGAGTCACACTTTCACCTGTTTTGTCTAAAGAATGTATTTTACTTTTTTTTTAAACTCATGTACAGCACACTTTAAAATACAGGGAATAGGCTCTCCATTAGGGGACAGTGGGATTTAACAACAACAAAAATGAATAGTAAACAATACCAACTCTCACAACAAACTGATAGTGGATAACTTCAAAGTGGGTACAGAGAGGAGTGGAAAGTGTGAGAGAATGGGGACCCCCCAGTTAACCCAGATAAGGAGACAAACAGGCACAGCTGTGCGACCAGACAACGTAACCACAAGCACTTTTCTGACTCAACACAGGCACAAAATATCCCCACTAAAGGGGTTTGGTGGTGTGTAAAATTGGCTTATTAAAAAAAAGGCAGTGACAAAGCATTCCTAAACCACCCATAAATATTAGAGCTAAGCATGGGGGTTATTGTTTAGAGTTGATCCTGTTGGATGCCATCTTTGTCTGTGGGTGTCATGAATGGTAGAATTAGCAGGGGTCTGGAATCACTCAACGAAGGAACAGAGTGCTAGCCAACACTTACTAGGCAGGCTCTCACAAATCTTGATTAACCACACAGGTTTGGCAGGATAGAATAGGTGGTCCATTTTGTTAGAACTAGGTGGGGTAGTGTACTTGTAAGGTACTGCATCTCAGCTGAGTGAACTAAACAGGATAAGGGTCAGGAGGTTAAAAGAGGGTGGATTAAAAGATCAACACGATTAGGTCTGGCACTCAACAACTCCACCAATACTCAAGGTAGAAAAAAAAACAGAAAGATCAACAAACAAGTTTCTGGTCCCCAATATGCATTGTATTGGTGATTCTTTTCCCTAGCGGTGTTGCCCCCCCCCATGCAGTCACACCCACCCTAAGCCACAGATCTCTTTCAGCAGACTTGGCCATCGAAGTCATCTCATGTTAATTACACTTCCTATTACTCTGCACGCAATAGGATATAAGTTAATACACTAGGAACTGTATATGTTGGGAAGCAACGTTCATATATACAGTGGCAAGAAAAAGTATGTGAAACCTTTGAAAACACCTGGATTTCTGTATAAATTGGTCATAATATTCGATCTGATCTTCTAGGTCACAACAGTAGACAGTCTGCTTAAACTAACAACACACAATTATACGTTTTCACATCTTCATTGAACACACCGTGTAAACATTCACAGTGCAGGGTGGAAAAAGTAGGATTTAATAATTGGTTGACCCTCTCTTGGCAGCAATAACCTCAACCAAATGTTTTCTGTAGTTGCGGATCAGACCTGCACAACGGCCAGGAGGAATTTTGGACGATTTATCTTTACATCTTTTTCAGTTCAGCAGTATTCTTGGGATGTCTGGTGTGAACTGCTCTCGAGGTCATGCCACAGCATCTCAATCTGGTTGAAGTCAGGACTCTGGCTGGGCCACTACAGAATATGTATTTTATTCTGTTGAAGCCTTTCTGTTGTTGATTTACTTCTGTCATTGTCCTGTTGCATCGCCCAACTTCTGTTGAGCTTCAATTGGCAGACAGATAGCCTAACATTCTCCTGCAAAATGTCTTGATAAACTTGAGAATTTATTTTCCTGTCGATGAGAGCAAGCTGTCCTGGCTCTGAGGCAGCCAAGCAGCCCCAAACCATGATGCTCCCTTCCACCATATATTACAGTTGGGATGAGGTTTTGATGTTGGTGTGCTTTGACTTTTTTCTCCAAATAGTGTTGTGTGTTCCTTCCAAACAACTCAACTGTAGCTTCATCTGTCCACAGAATATTTTGCCAGTAGCGCTGTGGAACATCCAGGTGCACTTTTGCAAACCAGACGTGCAGCAATGTTTTTGGACAGCAGTGGCTTCTTCCGTGGTGTCCTCCCACAAACACCATTCTTGTTTAGAGTTTTACGTATCGTAGACTCGTCAACAGAGATGTTAGCATGTTCCAGAGAAGTCTTTAGCTGACACTCTAGGATTCTTCTTAACCTCATTGAGCATTCTGCACTGTGCTCTTGCAGTCATCTTTGCAAGACGGCCACTCCTAGGGAGTAGCACAGTGCTGAACTTTCTCAATTTATAGACAATATGTCTTACCGTGGACTGATGAACATCAAGGCTTTTCGAGATACATTTGTCACCCGTTCCAGCTTTATGCAAGTCAACAATTCTTAATGTTAGGTCTTCTGAGATCTCTTTTGTTGGATGCATGGTTCACATCAAGCAATGCTTCTTGTGAATAGTAAACACATTGTGTTTTTTACAGGGCAAGGCAGCTCTAACCCACATCCTCAATCTCATCTCATTGATTGGACTCCAGGTTAACTGACTCCTGACTCCAATTAGCTTTTGGCGAAGTCATTAGCCTAGGTGTTCACATACTTTTTCCGACTTACTGTGATTGTTTAAATGTAGTCAATATAGACAAGAAAAAAGACACAAATGATTGTATTATTAGTTTAAACACACTGTTAGTCTAATTTTGTGCCTTAGTTACAGATCAGATCAAATTTGATGAACAATTTTTGGCAGAAATCAAGGTAATCCCAAAGGGTTCACATACTTTTTCTTGCCACTAAGTGACAGCATTATACTTCTTGCATAAACCTCCCTATGTAGTCAGTATGCTGTTATGCAGCTCTAAAGAAAGCTACTCTATAAGGAGCCCCTGATTTCATATCCCACCAGGAACGAGAAGGAATAGGACCATGTTCACAGAATGATGGAAGCTGTATGCATCCACCCACTGTCATATCCATCAGTGAGTTGTGGACTTCAATTTGGCCAAAGCATAGATAAAAGAAACAGCTAAGGACAAACTGACAGAATAATTCAACCCATATCCATAATTGCCCTGTGAATAATAGTCCCTGGGGTGACTATTTTAAGAAATCCTGTGTAAACCTGGTGTCTATACCTGCATTTTCCCAAAGATGTCAGCATCACTCCATCCCTCTCAACCACCAGCTGGGATTTCAAATCAGAGCAGACTCATGCTTGGAGACAAAGCGCAGACCCAACCGACGTGCACACACACACACAAACTGGCATCATTCCGTTAGCAGTAGAGAAAATAATAGCGTACTTTCCATTGACATCATTCTGCATCACGTTGCTAGGAAATGGTGGAGTCAACATTAGTTGCCACAGCAACACCGCTTCACCTTCAACTCTCTTGCCCTCTGTCTGTCGGCACTGCAGCAGCAGACTGCAGTGGTGTGTGTATTTATATATACGGTCTATGGCATGAGCTCACCATGGCTCGGTGTTGTGTAACATGAGCGTGTAGGGTCTTGATTCATTCACTGCAATGTTTAGTAAGAACACTCCAGGAGTCCACAACTAGGAGATTCTAATGGTTGTGGAGGTTGGAAAAATTAGAACAATTTTGTATTAAGTTAGGTTGAATATCTGGACCACCCACAGTGGTGTGCTGACAATGTTGGGTCAGCACCCAGGAAGCAAACCAGTGAAAAAATAATTTGACATTACACATTTCTTAAAAGACACGCAGAGTATCTGCATGGGTTGAAATGATATATTTATTGAACAGCGTGATAACTGATAACAGTGGCCAGTAAAGATTTACCTGAGGATAGTGATTGTAAAAGAGTCCAGCATCAGCAGTTGAGTCTATTATGGACAAGAACAAAAACAGAAAACACAACAAAAAGAGAATTTTGAGCAACCAAGAAAGCTAGAAATAGGGAAACAAAGATAACAGATGAGAAAGATGGGAGAATTGTGGAAATTCTAGCTGGTTCAAAGATTCTAGTAATAGAGATGATTAGTAATTTGGTAAACCATTGACATGCTGATGAGAATTGTTAACACAGCCTAATCACAGTAACCAGCCCCTACACTTAAACAGGGCCTCGTATTTCAAGAAACAAGAACAGACAACCATCTATGACATGGTACATAGGAGACTACTCTTACAAAAATGATCATTTGACCTGCAGCATTGAGGTGGTCGGTGATCAAACAGTGCACAGTGTCATTGATAAAAACGGTTCTGGATTGTGCGAGAAACCATTCAACTCTATATATGGCAAGGTTGGAGGTGGCATTGAGAGCAGTGGCTAGGTACTAGTGGACAGAGCATTGCCCAATCTGATGCTCTCATTGCCTTCTCAGTTGTCATTTGCTAAATTGAGTTTAGCAGCACACCGAGAACATCAATGCCAGTTCCCCAGGGAGAGAGAGAGGTGGGCATGAGTTTTTTTAAAGATTAGGGTGACTTCAAGACCAGTTTTCCACTCCAAGTCTGGTCCTCTGTAGAGTGGTGTTGCCCAATGACATTCTCTGACCCTCTTTCGGTTTGCTTCCGAAAAAGAGCAGAAAACTAAGCTGATTTTGTATGTGCTCAGTCACAGATCTCAAATCGTCACCCATTCCATCCAGGGTGCACGATAGTCTTGCTGCAGTCCACAGCACCTTTATCAGCAACTTGTGGTGAAAATGCCCTGCCCAGTTTTGGCAGATTACTACATTCTGTTTGGTTCCTTTTTATATCACATGGCCAATTCTTGCATTTGGATTTCCTCCTGCAAAATCATTTTTTCCCAGCATGCATACAAAAATCATCAGGTTTATCAAGAGTTAAACGATGAAAACAGCTTAACTTATAAAGGCTTAAAGCTGCAATATATAACTTTTTGGGCAACCTGACCAAATTCACATAGAAATGTGAGTTATAGATCCGTCTTTAGCATTGAAAGCAAGTCTAAGAAGCAGTAGATCTGTTCTATATGCACTATTTCTATGCTTCCCGTTAAATTTAGTTTTTGCATCTTTTACTTTCGGTTTTGTACACCAGCTTCAAAACAGCTGAAAATACAATATTTTTGGTTATTGAAAATATATTTCACTGATGGTACAATGATATGCTACACTATACATTGCTTTGTCACAAACTGAAATTTGGCAAACTATTCGAATTTTAGCAACCAGGGAATGGCAAAGCAATTTCTGCATATTGCACCTTTAATGTAAATGGCATGACAGTGACCTTAATGTCTTAAGAGTGTTCAGATTCAACGCCAGTAAACAATTCTACACTAAGTGTATAACTGACTCATCGCTTGGACAGATAACATTCATTTCTACCGGTAATCATTTTTTTGTTGGCTAATGATTGCTTGCGGAAAACAGTGATTCATTTGGCTAGACTAATGGATAATCTACATTGGCTAAACACAGAACAATAACAGTTAAAATATGGACTAAAATAATCACAGCATACACTAATCTAATGTATGAGTGCTGTGTATATGGCTCTGTTCCATCACTTAAAATAAATAAATACATAACCAAGGAAATACGCAAAACAATAATAAAATCAATTTAAAAACACATGGCTAAGAGATAATATTCTGTATATTATTGTGAAGCTCATACACAGGTATGGACACTGGTTCTAGAACGATACGAAATATAAACATAAGAACAAAAAGGATGACCAATGATAGTCCTCTTAATTGTAGACAGCAAAGGTGCAAGACAGTTGGACACATGAAGGCTTTCCAGCATAATGGCTGTGATGAGCTACTATGACCCCAGCAAGCCAGCAAGAAGAACAACATTCATTCTTTCCTGTGTTTTTTTTCTGCAACCTCAGCCGTGAGGTTAGCTCACCCAAGAAGCCATGCACATTGCCTGCCGGTTCACCCTTCACTCCCTGTGAAGCGAGGGAGATTGCCCATGACCCTCCAGCATATGCACCGAGCCCAACTGTGGACTCAGGCCTAGCATCCCCACTGAACACTGCAGAAACGTTAGCCTCCTGCCGTCCCTTCCTCCTCACTCCTTCTTCCCGTCCACCACCTTTTCCTTCTCGTCCCCAGTCACAGACTTCCAGTAGCGATGACAGGCCAGCTCCAGTAGTTCTAGCCCTCCTATCAGCTTCTGCTGGCCGAAGTAGACGCCCATCATCACTAAGAAGTACAGACGGAGCGGGGCCCAGAGCCAGAGGCCTGCGAAGGACAAGGCTATGAAAGAGCTCCAGTAGAACAGAGATGCTGCCTTGATCAGAGCCACGCGGAGCTCCGTCTTACAAGGTGGCACGCGGCACATGCCCTCCCTGTCGAAGCCCCGGGGCTCAGCGGCATAGAAGTCCCTCAGGCGGACCTCCTTCTCTGCCCAGCGCTCCTGAGTCCAGGCCTGCAGGGCGGAAGGGGATGTGGGCAGGGCGGAGGCCTCGTAGCGGCGCACATGGAAGTGGATCTCCCGGGGGAACTGCCCTAGGATCAGGTGGCGCTCCGTCTGAGGGATGTTCTTGGGGTAGGCCACGGTGATGTCATGGACGGCATCCAGGTTGTCTCCTGTAAAGGAGGGGAGGTATGCATGACCGACGTGCATCTTTATTTTAACTGTAGGGTTTGTATGGATGCTGATGCAGAAGATCCATATCCTTGAGTTAAATGTAACTAACATTTAACTAACTAAGTATATTGAGGACATGTTTGCTTCCCACACTGAGCACTATATCATTCCTGTCTCTTAAATAAGCCTGCAGCCCCACTCCCATACCACACAATGAGCAGGGACCTGAGTGAAATATCAGCCTGGGAGGATGACACGACACCTGCCAGCCCTGAGCTCCCACCGACTCCCTACTGTACTGTATGAGAGTCAGTGGATATAAATAGGCCAGGGGCACAGCGCACTCACACAAAGACCACCTAGATAACATGTCAATCACCAGAGGTGAGGGAACAGGGCTAAGTCCGATGACATCACTGTGGTTCAGAACACCTGCTTGGTGAGTTAGTGCCCAGCTAAGCGCTGCAGGCGGCGGTATTTAAGACTGATGGAAGGCTGCCAGGATTAGCTCACAGGCCAATATGAGATGCCTTGGGGTGCTGTAATGTGTCACAGTGTTGATGAAGTACTAGTCTGAGATTCCTAAAGAAAAACAGGTAACACTGATGTGGCTTGTTATAATTCATTCACGCTTGAGTCATTTGACATAGGCTAACTGTTGTCATAACAAGCGAAGACAGATGACTACAATACAAACAGCAAGTAAAACACCCTTGGTTTCACTTTCCTGCATGTTACAGCAACATGGGTCAAAAATGACAGTAAATATAGAAAAAGTTAACCCCTGACCTTTGCGGAGAGTGTCCACGATGAAGGTGAATCCAGTGGTGCGGGGGTGCAGCACATACTCAAACTTAGGCAGGCCGTTCTTTTCCGCAAAGTCATCACTTCTTGCTCTAGTGTAGTCTGCAGGAGAGAGAGAAAAACAGAAAATGAGAAGTAGGCTCAATAATATTGTCAGCATCTAGGATAATTGACTGTAATAAATTACATTTCTTGGATAGGGTTTAGCACACTACTGTAAGAGTAAGAGAATATTGATGTATGGTATATGACCACCCATTATGTAGTGTTGTATTGTCGCTTGTCGTGATGTGTGTTTTGTCCTATATTTTTTATCCCAGCCCCTGTCCCCGCAAGAGGCGTTTTGCCAGGCCATCATTGTAAATAAGAATTTGTTCTTAACCGACTTGCCTAGTTAAATAAAGGTTAAATGAATAAAAAATGTCCTTACTAGATATGAATGGAATATCATTTCATAAGCTGATTTCATCAAAAGATATGACACTGGCCTAGGGGGAGCACTACACCTATAGATCCTTAGATATCTTCTCAGGGACAAAGACATATTTGATCTAGAAGGGGTCACATAAAAGAACACCCTGATCCAAATCCTATCACCAGCCCTCCAGGACAGTAGGGGAAGTGGAGGAACCATTACTAAAACTATTAGTGAATTGTCATATCTGGCCAACTGATTTTAAGAGTATTGTATACACATATCACACATACATCCTAAGGGAGTTATAAAACCGATGTAAACAAGCTTGGGGATGAGAGATGGAAGAGGTTGATGCAGGGTACTATTGTTGATGTCCTAGCCAAACCATTGCACTGGTTGGCTCAGTGACTGTTGTCACTGAAAGCTGTTACCGGTGAGGTCAGTGCCCTCAGGGAAGAGGAGGAGCTGCAGGGGCTCTCTGATGTCACAGAAGTACTCTAGCATGTTCTCCATGTGGCTGCGGTCCTCCTCCCACCGACGCTTGATGAAGATGAAGCAGGCCACCTGCATGGCCCAGCCTGACGCAAATTAACCTGATTAATGCCACTCTTTTATCCAAAGCAACTAAGTCGTGTGTATAAAAAAAAAAAATGCACTGTGTAACCCATGCTGAGGTGTATGTGTGTTGCTTACACCCACCGAAGCCTGGCACACCTTTGAGGGCGGCCTTGAGGCAGATTTTCTCCAGTCGCAGGTAGCTGTACCTCAGCAGGCAACACCACAGGAACATCCAGTCCAGACGTGTCCGGTGGTTCATGATGATCACACTGCGCTCCCCTGGGATGAAGCCATCACCCGTGATCACCACCTTCACCCCAAACACCAGCTCCAGCAGGGCCTGCACAGGGGTAGGGAGGGAAACGGGTGAGGGAGGGGGCGGGAGGTACGTAGGAACAGGAAGAGTCATTTCATTTGGTTCCAAAACAGACAGCAAGAATAGTACAAAAAACAAAAAAGTCAGTGAGAGGTCAAAGAATATCAAGACAATAGATCAAAGAATGTTCAGTCAAAACCAAAAAGGCAAAACAGTTATCCACAGTGGTCAAACAAAGGTGATAAGAGACATAAGTGGATGCAGACATAAGGAACACAGAGAGACAGACAAGGGGTAAGATGACTCACCACGGGCAGGGTGAGCCAGGTGGCCACGATACGGTCTGTGATCCAGCGGTACCAGGAGGGTGACAGCAGCATTAGAGGTAGCACAGGGCCCAGCATGAAGATGCTGCCAAAGAAACTTCCCAGAAACAGGGTCACCACAAAGTACAGCCCACGCACAGACACCGCCATACCTGGGAAGGAGAGAGATTACTTCATATTTATATTTGGACTCTCCTTATGCATCAGTATTAAACTGATCATGAAGGAGATAAGTAGGATAAACACTTCTAGAGATGGCTAATCAATTCTGCCAAATTCCTATGTTGATGTGGAACTGCAAATTGGGCATAATGAGGAAGGATTGGATTAATCATGAACCAGCCTAATGTAAGAGAAAATGGAGTTATGTCCTCATCAATAGCAAACCCTCATGTTCTGTGAATCTTCCTACATTTCCACAAAAACAGTGGAAAAACCAAGGCAGACATTCCTATTGTGGAATGTAAATAGGGGTCGGAGCCAGGGGTTTCTTACTGCTAAAATGCTGTGATCAGGGAACTGGATTTTATGCAGCTCGCCGACAACCTCATCTTAGACCTGAATATTTCACATTTTCGCTGAATAGTCTAAATATAAAGAAGAAGTTACAGGTCTGTGAGAGCCAGAAATCTTGCTTGTTTGTAGATGACCAAATAATTATTTTCCACCATAATTTGCAAATAAATTCATTAAAAATCCTACAATGTGATTTTCTGGAGAAAAAAAAATCTAATTTTGTCTGTTATAGTTGAAGTGTACCTATGATGAAAATTACAGGCCTCTCATCTTTTTAAGTGGGAGAACTTACACGATTTGTGGCTGACAATACTTTTTTGCCCCACTGTAAATACTGTTACACTGGCAATACTAGAGTGCCTATAAGAACATCCAATAGTCAAAGGTTAATGAAATACAAATGGTATACAGGGAAATAGTCCTATAATTCCTATAATAACTACAACCTAAAACTTCTTACCTGGGAATATTGAAGACTCATGTTAAAAGGAACCACCAGCTTTCATATGTTCTCGTGTTCTGAGCAAGGAACTTAAACATGAGCTTTTTTATATGGCACATATTGCACTTTTGCCTTCTTCTCCAACACTTTGTTTTTGTATTATTTAAACCAAATTGAAAATGTTTAATTTATTTGAGGCTAAATTGATTTTATTGATGTATTATATTAAAGTTAAAGTAAGTGTTCATTCAGTATTGTTGTAATTGTCATTACTTAAAAAAATAAATGAAAATAAATACAAATTTCTTTTATATATATATTTTTAAATCGTCTGATTAATCGGTATCGGCCTTTTTGGTCCTCCAATAATCGGTATCGGCGTTGAAAAATCACAGTCGGTCAACCTCTACAAACAATAGTACGCAAGTTTAAACACCATGGGACCACGCAGCTGTCATACCCCTCAGGAAGGAGACATTCTGCCTCCTAGAGATGAACGTACATTGGTGTGAAATGTGCAAATCAATCCCAAAACAGCAGCAAAGGACCTTGTGAAGATGCTGGAGGAAACATGTACAAAAGTATCTATATCCAGAGTAAAATGAGTCCTATATCGACATAACCTGAAAGGCCACTTAGCAAGGAAGAAGCCACTGCTCCAAAACCACCATAAAAAAGCCAGACTATGGTTTGCAACTGCACATGGGGACAAAGATTGCACTTTTTGAAGAAATGTCCTCTGGTCTGATGAAACAAAAATAGAACTGTTTGTCCATAATAACCATTGTTACGTTTGGAAGAAACAGGGGGAGGCGTGCAAGCCGAAGAACACTATCCCAACCGTGAAGCACGGGGGTGGCAGCATCATGTTGTGGGGGGTGCTTTGCTGCAGGAGGGACTGGTGCACTTTACAAAATAAATGGCATCATGAGGGTGGAAAATGATGTGGATATATTGAAGCAACATCTCAAGACAACAGTCAGGAAGTTAAAGCTTGGTCGCAAATGGGTCTTCCAAATGGACAATGACCCCAAGTACACTTACAAAGTTGTGGCAAAATGGCTTAAGGACAACAAATTCAAGGTATTGGAGTGGCCATCACAAAGCACTGACCTCAATCCCATAGAAAATGTGTGGGCAGAACTGAAAAAGCGTGTGTGAGCAAGGAGGCCAACAAACCCGACTCAGTTACACCAGCTCTGTCATGAGCAATGGGCCAAAATTCACCAAACTTATTGTGGGAAGCTTGTGGAAGGCCACCCGAAACATTTGACCCAAGTTAAACAATTTAAAGGTAATGCTACAAAATACTAATTGAGTGTATGTAAACTTCTGACCCACTGGGAATGTGATGAAAGAAATAAAAGCTAAGATAAATCATTCTTTCTACTATTATTCTGACATCTCACATTCTTAACATAAAGTGGTGATCCTAACTGACCTAAGACAGGGCCTTTTTAATAGGATTAAATTTCAGGAATTCTGAAAAACTGAGTTTAAATGTATTTGGCGAAGGTGTATGTATGTAAACTTCCGACTTCAACTGTAACTGGCCTACCTGATTAAATAAAGTTGGAAAAAATATATATACATTTTGTTGGCATTTACACATGTCCCCATTACCAGTAAAACCCCATTTCTTTCACTTGTGTCAAATAACACTGACCAATCAGGACCTGAATATGACTGTACATCACATAATAATGTAACGCATTCATACATTCTTTACATAGCTATTACACATTGATTACACTATCACTCGTATTTCATATATGTCTCAACTATTCATCGATACGCATGCTATGATGCTGGTAGCACCTACAGTGCTGGTCATAAATAACAGCTAGCTAGCTCATGGATGCAAACAATGTTCTTCCCCAAAAACATAGCAAAACGACAATGTTTCAGTAGCTAGGTGTCACCATCTAAAATCACCATATCTATTAGACCACATATGTCAGAGTCAAGGCCCGCGGGCCACATCCGGCCCGCGAGAAGGTTTTTTACGGCCCCTGGGATGATCTTGATTTGTTATTAGAACCGGCCCGCAGACCGCAGCAAGCCGGCAGCCCGCAGATCTTTTACACGCACCAATACTACATTTCCCACAATGCAACGGTGACGCACCGAGCAGTAGGCTGCTTCATTTCAATATTTATTGGCACAGCAGTTGTCAGCATCACAGTAAAATTAACTTTCAGATACCCATCAAAAATGGCAAAACGGAAGGTGGACACTGAGAACCGGGGTTTCAAACAAGGTGGGAGTCGGAGTATTTGTTCACGGAGGTAGCTGGAAAACCTGTGTGTCTTCTGTGTGGAGAAAGTGTGGCGGTACTGAAAGAGTATAATCTGAGACGACATTATGAAACGAAACACGCGGACAAAAACAAGAATATGGACATGGAACAAAGGCTACAAAAGGCAGAGGAATTAAAACGAGGCCTCAAATCTCGACAGGCTCTGTTCAAAAAAGCCAAATCACAAGGCCAGGCTGCTGTCAAGGCCAGTTTTATTTTGGCAGAAGAGATCGCTAAATCAGCCCGGCCATTTACGGAGGGGGATTTCATCAAAAACTGCATGATTAAAGTTTGTGACGAAGTTTGCCCAGAAAAAAGGCAACTCTTTTTAAATGTGAGTCTGAGCAGAAACACCATTGCCGAGAGAGTAGACCAGTTGTCCATCAATCTAAAAGAGAAGCTTGTGAAAAAGGGAAAAGACTTCATTGCATATTCCTTGGCTGTGGATGAGAGCACCGACATTTCTGACATTGCCCAGTTGTCAATTTTCATCCGCGGAGTGGACTCCAGCCTAAGCGTGACAGAGGAGTTTTTGGCTTTACGTCCTATGCATGGCACAACTACGGGGCATGATTTGTATGAAGAGGTGTCAAGATGTGTAAATGAGATGGAGCTGCCTTGGGAAAAACTCGTGGGTTTGACAACCGACGGAGCACCTGCGATGTGTGGACACAGGAGCGGACTGGTGGAGAAGATACGGGAAAAGATGCAAGAGGAAAACGCGACAGGTGAGCTGACAGCTTATCATTGTATCATACACCAGGAAGCGTTGTGCGGTAAAGCCTTGAAAATGGAGCATGTAATGAGCATCATCACGCGCACAGTTAACTTTATCAGAGCCAAAGGTTTGAATCACCGCCAGTTCAAGGCATTTCTGACGGAGTTAGAAACGGAGCATGGTGATTTGCCTTATCACACAGAGGTGCGATGGCTAAGCCAGGGAAAGGTGCTTCAAAGATGTTTCGAGCTTCGTGAGGAGATTTGTCTGTTCTTGGACAGCAAAGGGAAAGACACAACACAACTCCGAGACGAAATGTTTGTGTGAAATGGCTTTTCTGTGTGACATTACGAGTCATCTGAATGCAATGAACTTGCAGCTGCAGGGTCGGGATCGTGTCATCTCTGATATGTACAGTACAGTGAAGGCATTTAAAACCAAACTGACTCTGTGGGAGACGCAGATGCGGAAAGAAAATTTGAGCCACTTTCCCAGCTGCCAGACCATGAAAGAGAAGCTCTCTACCAGTGCGTTCCCGAGCGCACAGTTGGCTGATAAAATAGGTATGCTTGCCGCTGACTTTCGACGCCGATTTGCTGACTTTGAAGCACAAAAAAGCAGGTTGGAACTGCTCGGTAACCCATTTGCTGTTGACGTGGAAAGCTCACCACCAAACCTCCAAATGGAGTTGATTGACCTCCAATGCAATGATGCACTGAGGGCAAAATATGCGGCAGTGGGTGCTGCGGAGTTCGCCCGTTTCCTCCCGACACAATGCCCCAGCTGCGCATCCAGGCTGCTCAAACGTTGTCTATGTTTGGCAGCACATACCTGTGTGAACAACTGTTTTCTTTGATGAACTTGAACAAAACATCACACAGAAGTCGACTTACTGCTGAA
Organism: Oncorhynchus gorbuscha; assembly: GCF_021184085.1. Lineage (NCBI taxonomy): Eukaryota > Metazoa > Chordata > Actinopteri > Salmoniformes > Salmonidae > Oncorhynchus > Oncorhynchus gorbuscha. Next base: position 29,327,583 of record NC_060189.1, read on the forward strand.
CACCTCCACTCAATTCTGAGGATTTCCTCAGCTCAGAGCCTTACCCCGAACATTGATGAACTTGTGGAAAAGATGGGACACCACCAAGTATCACCCTCAACCTCAAACAAGTGAACATTACTGTGCAATCACATATTTAGAGTTTTTACTCAGTTCAAGTTTAAAAGTTAAAGTTTAATATTTGTTTTCACTGCATGTTACTTCTCCTTAAACAAAGTGTTGTTTTTGATTAATAGATTTTTGCACTTTATTTTATTGTATTTCAATCCAATTATATTTTAAAATATTTCAGTTGAGTGGATGATAGAAAATTGCTATTATTGTTTTTTTCTTTGAAGTAAATTTAGCCCACTTTTGCTAAAATAGAAAATATAGGCTACTGATGGTGCCTTGAATACCGGTTTCTTTCATTTAATGTTCATGTTATGGGGATTTTTATATAAAGGAAATTTGTCTTTTGTGTCTGTTGAAAATTAAAGATTACTGACAGAGCCATAAGAAAATATTGCTTTATTTATCTGATCATATTGGAATATATTTGTTAGGTTTTCAGTAGGTTCAATTAGGTTCACTAGACTATATGCGTCATTTAAAAATTTTTCAATGAACATTCGAACAGTCCGGCCCTCGGCTTGTAGCTAAATTTTTTATTTGGCCCTCCGTCCATTTGACTTTGACACCCCTGTATTAGACCGTTCTTATTTGATTAATGGTGGTCAGACCCATCGATGTGAAGCTAGCCACAATAAGGAATAGCCACAATAGTGGACTTAACGATTAGCCTTCAGAATAAATATGTCATTGACAGTGATGCAAAGGAATACAAATAGTATAATTATGCCATAATTGACTATATCATGCAAAACGATGTTGGAATGTTATATAAAAAAAAACGATTAAAAAAAAACTAGGACAAGTCATTAATTTGACAAATCTGTTGAAATCACACTGGATGTATTATACTTTAGAATTGCATTGGGGGTATACTTATTTCACTGTACAGCCTTACCTATGGATTATGGATAAATGACATGGGGTATCAGTCTACTCAGTGACACCCAAAGAACATTAGCATCGTCGATCTTATGGTGGGACTCTAAACAACCGAATTGAGCCATACATGTCAACCTATGTCCCGCGATAAGAGCTACAATGCTAATATTGGCATAAACTCTTCAGTTCTGTGGGTGTCACAGAGTAGACTGATACCCCATTTCATTGCTTTACATTCTAACCTTGTTTAACATTATCTAGTCTAAATATTGGCTTGCACATGCAATTTCAGCACACACATCCTTCTATATAATACAACTGTGCTATTTGGAGTGTCAAATTAAAAGCTTATTTAACGTGTCAAATAGTGTTATTGTCAAATAGTGTTATTTGACATGCAAAGACCCAAACGGCATTCCATAGCATGTTGTGAAGCTAATAGCAGTAACGTTATTACTGTGCAACTCCGGTAGGGTAACATCTGAAAAATAGCGCACTTGTTAGTGTGTACCGGTGCTCAACCAGTTGTGAAGGCCAACATCACCCACGACAGAACGGTTAACTGTCAAGGGCAATCAATTCCATTATCTTGGTGTTAATGGATTTCGCCTTTGGGTTGTCTCGCTGAAATGTTCTTACTCTTTCAAATGACTGCTTGATCCACACAGCAGCTCCCCTCTGCTGTTTCCTGAAGTCCATGATCATCTCCTTTGTTTTGTTGACACCACACTCATCTCCCTGTAGGCTGTCTCTTGGTTGTTGGTGATCAAGCCCACTGCAGTTGTGTCGTCTGCAAACTTGATGATTGAGTTGGATGCATGCATGGCCACGCAGTCATGGGTAAACAAGGAGTACAGGAGAGGACTGAGCACACACACTTGTGGGACCCCAGTGTTGAGGGTCAGTGAAGTGGAGATGTTGTTTCCTACCTTCACCACCTCGGTGGCCAGTCAGAAAGTCCAGGAAACTGCACAGACTTTTAATTTAGTTAACAGACACCCCCCTTTTGTTTTTACACTGCTGCTACTCGCTGTTTATTATCCATTCATAGTCACGTTACCTTACATGTACAAATTACCGACTAACCTGTACCCCCGCACATTGACACGGTACCACTAACCGCTGTATATAGCCTCATGATTGTTATTTATTGTGTAACTTTTTTTATTTTGTATTTATTTTCTTAACTGCATTGTTGGTTAAGGGCTTGTAAAGTAAGCATTTTACACTAAGGTCTACACCTGTTGTATTCAGCGCATGTGACAAATACAATTTTATTTGAAACCCAAGAGGTGGGACAAACTTTCCCAAAACTGTTACTGTCAGCTACTGGCCTAAGAAGTGGGATGTAGGCTGCGTATGCTATGCATGTGCTTTGGATAAAAGTATAAGCCTATCCTAAGGAAATAAAGAAATTATTACACTAAATCAGTAGGAAAGAAACTCAAATGTAGAGCAAAATGAAGCTTTTTAATATGGCTTTATTTATGCAGCTAGTCCTTATTGCTCGGTCTTGCTGACTTGGTGAAGGGAGTTCTGCTCGACCAAGCAGGTGTTTCACCTGTGGGTTCATGCTCCTCCACCTCAATTACCGCTGTTATTGCACAAGTCTCCCAGTCCCAACCCCCCTCTTGTCATTTACCACCATGCATAGCAACAGCATGACACAGCAGCTCTCACGGCAGCAGCACGCAAAGTGGATGATACACCTGAGTTGTTAGTGCACCAGTCTGTCATACAAAGCCAGGATGGGGTTTAAGAGTTGTTTTTTAACATGAAGCGTGGCAGAGGTGAGGAACACCCTGGCTCAGCACAATTACACCTCCCGTTACTGCTCTCTCCCACAACTTACTCCCAACACACACGCTGAAGAGCACACACAGGAAGTGTGGAGGACACACCTTTAGGGTCCTCAGAGGATGAGAGGTGAAAAGTGGAGTATTTCTGTCTGCACCACTCGGGTCTAAGGCACTGCATCTCAATGGTAGAGGAGTCACTAGAGACACCCTGGTTCGAATCAAGGCTGTAACACAACCAGCCGTGATTGGGAGTCCCATAGGGCGGCGCACAATTGGCCCAGCGTCGTCCGGGTTTGGCCAGTGTACGCCGTCATTGTAAATAAGAATTTGTTCTTAACTGACTTGCCTAGTTAAATAAAGGCTGCGTCCCTGCCCAGTCATGTGAAATCCATAGATTAGGGAATAATTACATTTATTTCAAATCGACTGATTTGTTTATACGAACTGTAATTCAGCAACAAAAATTACACAACCAGTAGCTCTCCTGGAGATATTATGCTGTAACAGACTAACCAAAAAAAGTCTTATTATTTTAGAATATATATCCATTCAGTATAATATCCCCCATTCAGTGATTCAGGTATCAAATGTCTATACTTCGAAGCAAGGTAACTAGGCGGGAGGGCTCGAGACGGACTTTTTCCAGTGCCAAGTAACACATGAAAGAAGTCAGCCATTTCATTTAGCATGTTCAGGGACTGCACAATGGACATTTGTCAAAATAGGATCCTGATACCTTGAGAGATGAATTTGCCTGCATGGTTTCTGTACATATTGGCCTAGGCTATTTTATGCATAATTCACTGTGGTGCTATTTCCTCTATACTGACAGTTAAGAAATAATTGTTATACTCACATAAAGCAGAGAATCAACTCCAACAGTTTTAAAAACTGTTGCTCACTGTCAGTATGCATGCTTTACTCAGTGTGCAAGAGGGGGGAGCAGGAGTGAGGCGAAAAAAGGACAAGGCATGAACTTTCATTGCAGGAAATTACTTGCCTAGTTAAATAAAAGGTTAAATAAAATGTTTTAAAAATACAAATTCTGCACATTACTGTTGACAAATATTTTTTAACCCCCAAAATCAGCAGGAACATTGTGTCACCTAATCACCGATGTCAGCAAAATTGTATTGGTAAGAGGAAGGCAACGTCAGTAATTTTTGGTTTATTGTCCCAGCTCTAGTTCAGTGTTTTTCCTATATTGTTTTCAGCAGCTGTGGCAAACTTAGCGTGGGGCACGGCTTTAAGAGGTCGCAGAGAGAAAATGTTGCCGTTTTTAATTGACATTTTCTGCAATTCTATATGTTTTGACATGGGGCTAAAAGAACACTTCACAGTTACGCTCTCCAATCCACACTAATGGGGCCGCAGCGGAGAAGGTGAAAAGCTTAAAAGTTCATCAGTGTACACATCACTGACCATCTGAAATGGTCCACCCACAGACAGTGTGGTGTAGGTGAAACAGCACCTCTTCAACCTCAGGAGGCTGAAGAAATTTGTTTGGTCCCATAAGACCCTCAAACTTTCACAGATGCACCATTGAGAGTATCTTGTCGGGCTGTATCGCCGCCTGGTATGGCAACTGCACCACCTACAACCACAGGGCTCTCCAGAGGGTTGTACGGTCTGTCCAACACGTCACCGGCAGCACACTGCCTGCATCTACAGCACCCGGTGTCACAGGAAGGCCAAGAAGATCATCAAGGACCTGTGAACCCCACTATCACCAAGAAGGCGAGGTAAGTTCAGGTGCATCAAAGCTGGTCCCGAGAGACTGTAAAACAGCTTATATGTCAAGGCCATCAGTCTATTAAAGAGACATCACGAGCCAGCCCCCGCCCAGTACAATGCCTTGAACTTTAGGTCACTGTCACTAGATGGCTACCACCCGGTTACTCTTCCATGTACCTTAGAGGTTGCTGCCCTATGTATGTAGTCATGGAACACTGGTCACTTTAAATACATGTTTACATACTGTTTTACCCACTTGATGGACCCGACAGAGGGCTGCCTCGCTTCTTCTACAAGCATTTCACTACACTCGCAAATAACATCTGCTAACCATGTGTAAACACCCCTAAGCTAGATTTTCTTTGGCACTTGTGAAGCGGCATTTGGAGATGTGTAAAACTAGTCTAGCTTAGGGGTGTTTTTGAATACTTATTGTTTCTTTCCTTGGGTCCAGCTCAGCCCCTTTTTCTGCTCCCCCCATTACCGTGTGTTTATAAATAAACCTAGAGTTTGACGGTAGATTTCTGTTGTCGTGGTTATTTCCACACTTTTACTTTGTCACAATAATAATTTGCATGAGTTATGTTACGGGTCTCATTACCATTAGATAAATAAACCAATAAAATTAGATTTGACTTCATATGTACAGTGCATTTGGAAAGTATTCAGACCCATTGACATCATGCTGTGGGTTTGTTTTTCAGCAGCAGTGACTGGGAGACTAGTCATGATCGAGGGAATGATGAACGGAGCAAAATACAGAAAGATCCTTGATGGAAACCTGCTTAGGACCTCAGACTGGGGCAACAGTTCACCTTCCAACTTGACAACAACTCTAAGCACACAGCTAAGACAAAGCAGGAGTGGCTTTGGGACAAGGCTCTGAAAGTCCGAGTGGCCTAGCCAGAGCCCAGACTTGAACACGATCGAACATCTCTGGAGATACCTGAAAATAGCTGTGCAGCTACGCTGCCCATTCAACCTGACAGAGTTTGAAAGGATCTGCAGTAGAGCTTGACCGATTAAATCGGAATGGCCGATTAAGTAGGGCCGATTTCAACTTTTCATATCAATCAGAAATCTGTATTTTTGGACACCGATTTGGCCCAATTTTTTTAACCTTTATTTAACTAGGCAAGTCAGTTAAGAACACATTCATATTTTCAATGATGGCCTAGGACGGTGGGTTAACTGCCTTGTTCAGGGGCAGAATGACAGATTTACACCTTGTCAGCTCGGGAATTCAATCTTGCAACTTTACAGTTAACTAGTCCAATGCTCTAAGCACCTGATTACATTGCACTCCACAAGGAGACTGCCTGTTACGCGAATGCAGTAAGAAGCCAAGGTAAGTTGTTAGCTAGCATTAAACTTATCTTATAAAAAACAATCAATCATAAATCACTAACTACACATGGTTGATGATATTACTAGTTTCTAGCGTGTCCTACGTTGCATAATCGATTCAGTGCGTATTCGCGAAAAAGGACTGTCGTTGCTCCAATGTGTACCTAACCATAAACATCAATGCCTTTCTTAAAATCAATACACAAGTATATCTTTTTAAACCTGCATATTTAGTTAATATTGCCTGCTAACATGACTCATTGTGAACTGTGAAGATTATTTCTTCCTAACAAAGACAGCCAACTTCACCAAACGGGGAATGATTCAACAAAAGCGCATGTGCGAAAAAAGCACAATCGTTGCACGACTGTACCTAACCATGAACATCAATGCATTTCTTAAAATCAATACACAGAAGTATATTTTTAAACCTGCATATTTAGCTAAAATAAATCCAGGTTAGCATGCAATATTAAGCAGGTGAAATTGTGTCACTTCTCTTGCGTTCACTTCATGCAGTCAGTGTATATGCAACAGTTTGGGCCGCCTAATTTGCCAGAATTTTACGTAATTATGACATAACATTGAAGGTTGTGCAATGTAACAGGAATATTTAGACTTAGGGATGACCCATTAGATAAAATACGGAACGGTTTCATATTTCACTGAAAGAATAAACATCTTGTTTTCGAGATGATAGTTTCCGGGTTCGACCATATTAATGACCCAAGGCTCGTATTTCTGTGTGTTATGTTATAATTAAGTCTATGATTTGATACAGCAGTCTAACTGAGCAGTGGTAGGAACCAGCAGGCTCGTAAGCATTCATTCAAACAGCACTTTTGTGCGTTTTGCCAGCAGCTCTTCGCTGTGCCTCAAGCATTGAGCTGTTTGACTTCAAGCCTATCAACTCCCGAGATTAGGTTGGTGTAACCGATGTGAAATGGCTAGCTAGTTAGCGGGGTGTGCGCTAATAGCGTTTCAAACGTCACTCGCTCTGAGACTTGGAGTAGTTGTTCCCCTTACTCTGCATGGGTAACGCTGCGTCGAGAGTGGCTGTTGTCGATGTGTTCCTGGTTCGAGCCCAGGTAGGGGGCAGGAGAGGGGCGGAAGCTATACTGTTACACTAGCAATACTAGAGTGCCTATAAGAACATCCAATAGTCAAAGGTGTATGAAATACAAAATCATAGGACCATTTCTTTCTTACCTGGGAATATTGAAGACTCAGGTTAAAAGGAACCACCAGCTTTCATATGTTCTCATGTTCTGAGCAAGGAACTTAAACGTTAGCTTTCTTACATGGCACATATTGCACTTTTACTTTCTTCTCCAACACTTTGTTTTTGCATTATTTAAACCAAATTGAACATGTTTCATTATTTATTTGAGGCTAAATTGATTTTATTAATGTATTATATTAAGTTAAAATAAGTGTTCATTCAGTATTGTTGTAATTGTCATTATTACAAATACTTTATATATATATGTTTTTTTAAATTAAAACTGACGATTGATTGGTAGCGGCTTTTTTGGTCCTCCAATAAATCGGTATCGGCGTTGAAAAAAATTGCTGCCAAAGGAGCTTTAACAAAGTACTGAGTAAAGGGCTTGAATACTTATGTGAATTTCATATCGGTTACATTTTTAATAAATGTGCAAAATGTCATTAGTGTTTTTGTAACAATTTTTAGAAAAAGTAACATGTGGAAAAGTTAAGGAGTCTGAATTCTTTCCAAATGCACTGGACATTGCTCAACCTAATATTAATTAATTCCATTCTTTTGCTTTTAACATGTGTCTATTGTTAGATATTACTGCACTGTTGGAGCTGGAACACACAAGCATTTGGCTACACCCTTAATAACATCTAAATGGGTGTATGCAAACAATAAAATGTGAGTTAAATCAAATTTCCTACAATACTACACATTTTGCCATTGGGTGGGGAAAACATTTTACAGTTTTAAAAAGTGCCTTTAAAAAGCAATGAATCCCTTTGAAAATATCATATTTGGCATTGATATGAGTCAGAAAACAGTTATTCTAGTGTCAACATTGACTACAATGTGTAAATAGGTTCATTTTGTCTAAAATGGAGTTTGGAACATCCGTGCGTCACAACAGGTAAATGAAGGTTGGGTTTTGATTTGACAATGTCCATTTGCACACTAACATTGGGTGAACAGCTGCAGTGATTGCACTCTATCCAATAGCATTAGGCAATGAGACAGACCTGCCCAGCAGCTTAGACTTTGTTTACGTAAGACCACACTTTTTTTTATTAACTTGGGAAATACAGCACCAAACACCTTAGTTACATTGTAAAATTGTAAAAACACACCAAGACTGAAATATGTTTTTGGTAATGAGCAACAAAATAACACACATGCCTATTGGAGTGTTTAATGCTCTTTAATGCTAGTTTCCTGTAATTCTACACATTGTCAGAGTGACACAAACATTTTCACAAAATTTAAATGGGGACCGCATGCCATGACATTTTTGGAATTTTAGATTCTACCAGACTGTCTACATTTTATTTTGGTGATTGTTAGTTCAAAGACTGTTATTTAAAAATATATTGCTCCATAAAATGTTATACATACTTTATATCTGATTTTAGTCATAAACAAAAAAAAATACATACATACAATTGTCGAACTGGTGTTTCCCCTATCAAATTGTAAAGGCTACCTACCCTGCTGTTAAGGCATTTTAAAATCTAATAAAAATGTCAGTCTTAAATTCATTTAAGGACCTGCAGACAAATGTAATAAAATCATAAGATGAGGGTTGACTAAATGTTTATTCAAATCACCATAGCAATGTCCACAGAACATTGCCTAAAATAGGATCTTGCCTAACTGCAATGAAGAATATTTGCTGTTAGTCTGACCCTGCATACTCTGGCAATTGTATTGCATTCCAGTCTGAGTCTAGACCAGATATCACCATAGAGCAAATGGAAATGAGAGCTCAACCATGTCTAAACAGCAAGCAGAGTCTTGCCCATTCTTGGTTCTCTGCTCTCTAAACCATTTGCCTAGGTAATTACATTTAATTTCTTCCATTTTAGTAATTTAACATACTTCTATTCAGAGCGACTTATAGTAGTGAGTGCATACATTGTTCATACTGGTCCCGTGGGAATCAAACTGTGGCATTGCAAGTGCCATGCTCTACCAACTGAGCCACTAACTGAACTAGTGAGTTAGTCTAGCTGAACAGTTGCAGTGGAAAAACAGAGGACTTCTACCCCTGGGTTCCATCACCACTTTGCTCACAGCTAATTGCTGCAGTCTGATGAGCTGTGCAGTTTGCAGGGAATGAAATGTTAGTCAGAAAAAAACAACAACACTTTAATGACTTGTTTCCATTGGATCTCCGATAAAGGTCAGGGAGAGTGAAAGGCTTAGTTGTGCTAATGATCAATACACACAGCAGGAATCGACATACAGGGCTGCCCGCTGGCCCGGGAGGTTTTGTAAACCCTCCAGGGCCCGGTTTCCCGATAGCAATGGAATTTAGACTTACAAGTGTTTTAACGATGCATCTTTCCTACAACCATCAAAGATGTAACATGTTTCCCAGAACACAGCCTAAAGAGAACATTCTCTCATTATGTCGTTGAGGCATGTGTCGATACTGATTGAATCAAAAAGGCAGCACTGCTCTTGGGTCAGCTTTCTCCATTCAAAATCTTACCTTAACATAATTATTCCACAATACTGACAATGAATTAGCTCCTAGCAATATTAGAACCAGAAATTTAGAAGAAATTTAGAACCAGGAACAGATATAGCCCTTGGTTCTCCCCAGACCTGACTGCCCTTAACCAACACAAAAACATCCTATGGCGTTCTGCATTAGCATCGAACAGCCCCCGTGATATGCAGCTGTTCAGGGAAGCTAGAAACCGTTATACACAGGCAGTTAGAAAAGCCAAGGCTAGCTTTTTCAAGCAGAAATTTGCTTCCTGCAACACTAACTCAAAAAAGTTCTGGGACACTGTAAAGTCCATGGAGAATAAGAACACCTCCTCCCAGCTGCCCATTGCACTGAAGATATGAAACACTGTCACCACTGATAAATCCACCATAATTGAGAATTTCAATAAGCATTTTTCTACGGCTGGCCATGCATTCCACCTGGCTACTCCTACCCCGGTCAACAGCACTGCACCCCCAACAGCAACTCGCCCAAGCCTTCCCCATTTCTCCTTCTCCCAAATCCATTCAGCTGATGTTCTGAAAGCTGAAAAATCTGGACCCCTACAAATCAGCCGGGCTAGACAATCTGGACCCTTTCTTTCTAAAATTATCTGCCGAAATTGTTGCCACCCCTATTACTAGCCTGTTCAACCTCTCTTTCGTGTCGTCTGAGATTCCCAAAGATTGGAAAGCAGCTGCGGTCATCCCCCTCTTCAAAGGGGGACACACTCTTGACCCAAACTGCTACAGACCTATATCTATCCTACCATGCCTTTCTAAGGTCTTCGAAAGCCAAGTCAACAAACAGATTACCGACCATTTCGAATCTCACCATACCTTCTCTGCTATGCAATCTGGTTTCAGAGCTGGTCATGGGTGCACCTCAGCCACGCTCAAGGTCCTAAACGATATCTTAACCGCCATCGATAAGAAACATTACTGTGCAGCCGTATTCATTGATCTGGCCAAGGCTTTCGATTCTGTCAACCACCACATCCTCATCGGCAGACTCGACAGCCGTGGTTTCTCAAATGATTGCCTCGCCTGGTTCACCAACTACTTCTCTGATAGAGTTCAGTGTGTCAAATCGGAGGGTCTGCTGTCCGGACCTCTGGCAGTCTCTATGGGGGTGCCACAGGGTTCAATTCTTGGACCGACTCTCTTCTCTGTATACATCAATGAGGTCGCTCTTGCTGCTGGTGAGTCCCTGATCCACCTCTACGCAGACGACACCATTCTGTATACTTCCGGCCCTTCTTTGGACACTGTGTTAACAACCCTCCAGGCAAGCTTCAATGCCATACAACTCTCCTTCCGTGGCCTCCAATTGCTCTTAAATACAAGTAAAACTAAATGCATGCTCTTCAACCGATCGCTACCTGCACCTACCCGCCTGTCCAACATCACTACTCTGGACAGCTCTGACTTAGAATACGTGGACAACTACAAATACTTAGGTGTCTGGTTAGACTGTAAACTCTCCTTCCAGACACATATCAAACATCTCCAATCCAAAGTTAAATCTAGAATTGGCTTCCTATTTCGCAACAAAGCATCCTTCACTCATGCTGCCAAACATACCCTTGTAAAACTGACCATCCTACCAATCCTCGACTTTGGCGATGTCATTTACAAAATAGCCTCCAATACCCTACTCAACAAATTGGATGCAGTCTATCACAGTGCAATCCGTTTTGTCACCAAAGCCCCATATACTACCCACCATTGCGACCTGTACGCTCTCGTTGGCTGGCCCTCGCTTCATACTTGTCGCCAAACCCACTGGCTCCATGTCATCTACAAGACCCTGCTAGGTAAAGTCCCCCTTATCTCAGCTCGCTGGTCACCATAGCATCTCCCACCTGTAGCACACGCTCCAGCAGGTTTATCTCTAGTCACCCCCAAAACCAATTCTTTCTTTGGCCGCCTCTCCTTCCAGTTCTCTGCTGCCAATGACTGGAACGAACTACAAAAATCTCTGAAACTGGAAACACTTATCTCCTTCACTAGCTTTAAGCACCAACTGTCAGAGCATCTTACAGATTACTGCACCTGTACATAGCCCACCTATAATTTAGCCCAAACAACTACCTCTTTCCCAACTGTATTTTATTTATTTATTTATTTTGCTCCTTTGCACCCCATTATTTTTATTTCTACTTTGCACATTCTTCCATTGCAAAACTACCATTCCAGTGTTTTACTTGCCATATTGTATTTACTTTGCCACCATGGCCTTTCTTGCCTTTACCTCCCTTCTCACCTGATTTGCTCACATTGTATATAGACTTGTTTATACTGTATTATTGACTGTATGTTTGTTTTACTCCATGTGTAACTCTGTGTCGTTGTATCTGTCGAACTGCTTTGCTTTATCTTGGCCAGGTCGCAATTGTAAATGAGAACTTGTTCTCAACTTGCCTACCTGGTTAAATAAAGGTGAAATAAATAAATAAATAAAAAATATATGATCAACAATGGTTGCAAATACCGAGGTGGCTTATTCTAATGCTTACTAGGGTTGCAAAGGGTCGGAAACTTTCCAAAAACTTTCAAATAGGAAGTTAAGCCCTGGAATTTTGGGAAATTTGCTAAATTCATTTAAAAAATAGCTTATAACAGTGAACCTTTTTTTGTGGGATAAGCATAGGGCAATTCTAAGTCTTGAGGCATATTTTGGTTAAACTATCCCCAAGTCAATGGACTTGCAACCCTCTGCATGCACAGTGCATTCTTCCATCACATGTACAGCTGATTCTCAAGATCTTGCACACTAATGAGATTAGAGGTCGACCGATTACGATTTTTCAACGTTGGAGGACCAAAAAAGCCGGTCCAATTAAATTGACCGATTTAAAAAAAAAATGTTATTTATAATGACAATTATAACAATACTGAATGAACACTTATTTTAACTTAATATAATACATCAATAAAATCTATTTAGCCTCAAATAAATAATGAATCATGTTCAATTTGGTTTAAATAATGCAAAAACAAAGTGTTGGAGAAGAAAGCAAAAGTGCAATATGTGTCATGTAAGAAAGCTAACGTTTAAGTTCCTTGCTCAGAACATGAGAACATATGAAAGCTGGTGGTTCCTTTTAACATGAGTCTTCAATATTCCTATGTAAGAGGTTTTAGGTTGTAGTTATTATAGGACTATTTCCCTCTATACCATCTGTATTTCATATACCTTTGACTATTGGATGTTCTTATAAGCACTTTAGTATTGCCAGTGTAACAGGATAGCTTCCGTCCCTTTCCTCACTCCTCCCTGGGCTTGAACCAGGAACACAGCCACCCTCGAAGCAACGTTACCCATCGCTCCACAACAACCACTCCAAGGCTCAGAGCAAGTGACGTTTGAAACGCTATTAGCGAGCGCTAACTAGCTAGCCATTTCACTTCGGTTACACCAGCCTCATCTCGGGAGTTGATAGGCTTGAAGTCATAAACAGCGCAATGCTTGACACACAACGAAGAGCTGCTGGCAAAACGCAAAGAAAGTGCTGTTTAAATGAATGTTTACGCGCCTGCTTCTGCCTACCACCGCTCAGTTAGATACTTAGGTACTTGTATGCTCAGCCAGATTACATGCGACGCAGGACACGCTAGATAATATCTAGTAATATCATCAACCATGTGTAGTTAACTAGTGATAATGATTTATTGATTGTTTTTATAAGATAAGTTTAAATGCTAGATAGCAACTTACTTTGGCTTACTGCATTCACGTAACAGGCTTGTGGAGTGCAACGAGAGAGAGGCAGGTCGTTATAGCGTTGGACTAGTTAACTGTAAGGTTGCAGGATTGGTTCCCCGAGCTGACAAGGTGAAAATCTGTCGTTCTGTGAGATGCTATTGAGTCCACGGTACTACACTGTCTGAGCCAAAGGACTACATTATTTCTGTAAGTTTTGATTGCAATACTGGGTGGGGTGAATATATTTTATGACATACATTATTTTTTGATAATTAGTAAATAGTAGCCTACAGCAAAGTGTGTTAAATCATTTAATATAATAATAATATATGCCATTTAGCAGACGCCTTACAGTCATGTGTGCATAATTCTATGTATGTGTTAAATCATACCAACTTACAGAAGGACCACTTCTAACTTGTTAGCAATTTCTGCTAGTTAGTTTTTGCTACCATGTGAGTTTTTAACTTGCTTGAGCCTGCTAAGTGTTAATTCACCTGTTTCCATACACATTTCATTGTAAAACATATTACAAAAGGAGTTGTTTAAATCTAACTACCTAACTGTTTACCTGTACATGAAATTGTATTCGTTTTTCCCCCAATCTTAACAGGAAAATGCCACGGGTAATATCTGATGTGTGGAGACATTTCATTGCAGCTAATGTAGAACGAAAAGTGGTGTACATTTGAAAATACTGTGCCAAATCACATGTGAAGAATGTAACAAAGATGCAGAATGGCCAAGTGCATAAAGTTCCCTCAGCGCTCACAACCTGTGACAAAAGTCCCGCTTCTTCTATTTGAGGTGAAAATGATGAATCCGACACCTTATAGATAGCAATAGCTCATGGTCCTCCTGGAATTAGAAGTGTTTTGGACTCAATGGAGGAACGTAGTCAGATAAATGCTGATTAAAGACTTGCTTGAGCTGTGTACGCAACTGGTTCACTTCTGATGCCCACGGGCAATGTGTATTGGAAGAGAATTCTGAATGTTCTTCGCCCCGCATACATCCCTCAAAACAGACACACTTTATCTACTAATTTGCTGGATGCAGAGTTCAACAGAATTCAAGTGAAGGCAAATCATAGAGAAAGCAGACTGTATTGCAGTCATCTCTGATGGGTGGTCGAATGTTTGTGGGTAAGGAATAATTAACTACACCATCTCCACCCTCAACCACTATTCTACAAGAGCACAGACAAGGGACAACAGACACACCGGTCTGTACATTGCATGGATGATGTATTTTGGGAGAGGGGTAAGCAGCCTGAAACCTATAGCAGTAGCCATTGCACGGATTGAGGGTGACAATGCCATTCTGTCTGATGTTCAGACTGCTTGCAGATGTAAGAGAAGAAATCCATACTACCCTGCCCACTTCACTGTTGCTCCAAGCAGAGGAAACTGTAGTTCTGAAATGCATCAAAAAGCGTGAAGACTTCTGCGTGAAGCCCATACATGCTGCAGCATACATGTCTGACCCCAAGTAGGTTGGCAAGAGCATCGGTCTGGTGCAGAACTCAACAAGGCCTACGGTGTCATCACTACCATGTCTCGCCACCTTGGCCTGGATGAGGGCAAGGTTCTTGGCATTCTGGGGAAGTACACTACCAAGCAAGGGCTTGCAATATGGCAGTCATGCTAACATTCCATCAGCCACCTCGTGGAAGGGACTTTGTGGATCTGAGGTTCTTTCCCCCCATTTGCCTCCATCATTCTCCAAATCCCACCAACATCAGCCACCTCAGAGCACAACTGGCCCTTGTTTGGGAACACAACAGGCTGACCAATACACGGGTTGAAAAATTGGTGGCCATTGGGCAAATGTGAGGCTTTCTGAGCCTGACAACGAGCCATCCTCAACAAGGTTGGAAAGTGACAGTGAAGATGAGGCCTCAGAGTCTGATGTTCAAGAGGTGGACATTGAGGTCCAGGGAGAAGGCATGGAAGTTTGAGAGGAAGACAACCAAAGCTTTAGTTTCTAGACTATCATTTTACAGATGTATGTTGAAAATATTTTTGAGATGCGATGGCTCATTGGGGATCATTCAATATTCCCTTTCTTTTATCCTCTTGAAACTAGGGGGCACTATTTTTATTTTTTGAAAAATAACGTTCCCAAAGTAAACGGCCTATTTCTCAGGACCAGATGCTAGAATATGCATATAATTGACAGCTTAGGATAGAAAACACTAAAGTTTCCAAAAATGTAAAAATATTGTCTGTGAGTATAACAGAACTGATATTGCAGGCGAAAGCCTAAGAAAAATCCAATTAGGAAGTGACTCGTGTTTTGTAACCATTGTATTCCTTTGCACCCCTATTGGCCATTGAAAGGGATATCAACCAGATTCCTTTTTCCACATATTCCCTAAGGTGTCTACAGCATTGTGACGTAGTTTCACGCCTTTATGTTGAAGAATGAGCGTAAACGACTACATTGCGTAAGTGGCCAGCTGAGGGCTCTCAGAGAGATTCTTGCGTAAAAGACAGAGGTAGTCATTTTTCCTGTCTCTCCTACTGAAAAGCCAATTGTCCCGGTTGATATACAATGCTCAAAAAAATAAAGGGAACACTAAAATAAGATCCTAGATCTGAATGAATGAAATATTCTTATTAAATACTTTTTTCTTTACATAGTTGAATGTGCTGACAACAAAATCACACAAAAATTATCAATGGAAATCAAATGTATCAACCCATGGAGGTCTGGATTTGGAGTCACACTCAAAATTAAAGTGGAAAACCACACTACAGGCTGATCCAACTTTGATGTAATGTCCTTAAAACAAGTCAAAATGAGGTTCAGTAGTGTGTGTGGCCTCCACGTCCCTGTATGACCTCCCTACAACGCCTGGGCATGCTCCTGATGAGGTGGCGGATGGTCTCCTGAGGGATCTCCTCCCAGACCTGGACTAAAGCATCCGCCAACTCCTGGACAGTCTGTGGTGCAACGTGGCGTTGGTGAATGGAGCGAGACATGATGTCCCAGATGTGCTCAATTGCATTCCTGTCTGGGGAATGGGCGGGCCAGTCCATAGCATCAATGCCTTCCTCTTGCAGGAACTGCTGACACACTCCAGCCACATGAGGTCCAGCATTGTCTTGCATTAGGAGGAACCCAGGGCCAACCGCACCAGCATATGATCTCACAAGGGGTCTGAGGATCTCATCTCAGTACCTAATGGCAGTCAGGCTACCTCTGGCGAGCACATGGAGGGCTGTGCGGCCCCCCAAAGAAATGCCACCCCACACCATGATTGACCCAAAGTCAAACCGGTCATGCTGGAGGATGTTGCAGGCAGCAGAACGTTCTCCATGGCATCTCCAGACTGTCACGTCTGTCACATTTGCTCAGTGTGAACCTGCTTTCATCTGTGAAGAGCACATGGCGCCAGTGGCGAATTTGCCAAACCTGGTGTTCTCTGGCAAATGCCTAACGTCCTGCACAGTGTTGGGCTGTAAGCACAACCCCCACCTGTGGACGTCAGGCCCTCATACCACTCTCATGGAGTCTGTTTCTGACCGTTTGAGCAGACACATGCACATTTGTGGCCTGCTGGAGGTCATTTTGCAGGGCTCTGGCAGTGCTCCTCCTGCTCCTCCTTGCACAAAGGCGGAGGTAGCGGTCCTGCTGCTGGGTTGTTGCCCTCCTCCACGTCTCCTGATGTACTGGCCTGTCTCCTGGTAGCGCCTCCATGCTCTGGACACTACGCTGACAGACACGGAAAGCCTTCTTGCCACAGCTCGCATTAATGTGCCATCCTGGATGAGCTGCACTACCTGAGCCACTTCTGTGGGTTGTAGACTCCCGTCTCATGCTACCACTAGAGTGAAAGCACCGCCAGCATTCAAAAGTGACCAAAACATCAGCCAGGAAGCATAGGAACTGAGAAGTGGTCTGTGGTCACCAGCTGCAGAACCACTCCTTTATTGTAATTGCCTATCATTTCCATTTCCTATTCCATTTGCACAACATCATGTGAAATTTATTGTCAATCAGTGTTGCTTCCTAAGTTGACAGTTTTATTTCACAGAAGTGTGATTGACTTAGAGTTACATTGTGTTGTTTAAGTGTTCCCTTTATTTTTTTAACAGTGTATATTGAATAGATATTTGAAAAACACCTTGAGGATTGATTATAAAAAACATATGCCATGTTTCTGTCGATATTATGGATCTAATTTGGAATTTTGTTCAGCGTTGTCGTGACCGCTATTTCCAGTGGATTTCTCAACATAACGTGACCAACAAACTGAGGTATTTTGGGTATAAAAATAATCTTTATGGAACAAAAGGAACATTTGCTGTCTAACTGGGAGTCTCGTGAGTGAAAACATCCGAAGCTCAAAGGTAAACGGTTAATTTGATTGCTTTTCTGATTTGTGACCAAGCTTCCTGCTGCTAACTGGACATAATGCTATGCAAGGTTATCGATAAACTTACACAAACGCTCGTCTTGCATAATTTCAAAATCTGAGATGACAGAGTGATTAACAAAAGGCTAAGCTGTGTTTCACTTTGACCGTTGCACTATGCTAATTAAGTGTAGTTGATGACAATTCTGCCGGATCCGGGATGGGTAGTTCCAAGAGGTTATTCAGTGAAATCATCACGTGAAGAGTCAACTCCTGCTATTAATGTTCAATTCATAACTAAATAGTTTTCTATTGGAAGTATTTAATTATGTCTACTTATGATTAGGTAAAAGGTTTAAATTTGTCGCAATATGGTAAATATATCCTATGCAAAAAACATCTACATTTAAATGGTATTAATATTAATTTGCATATATTCTGTTAATTCCCATATACTCCCGTTAATTCCCACAGAAAATTTCTACCTCTGAATATTGCCCAAATTGTGCAACCCTAATGCTTATCCTATAAAAATGCACTAAAGTTTTGGTGCATCACTATGCACATGACAGTTCATAATGAACATGAGCAAATTTGAGAACAAGGCTACTTAAATTCTATCACCATATTGATTGCAGCACTTGTACGGGTAATACACTGGATCACTGCTACTTTAACTTCCGTGATGCAAAAACGGCCCTCCCCCGCCCTCCCTTCGTCAAATGCTCCTACCGTCCTATAGGCAGAAACTCAAACAGGATGTACCCGTGAATAGAACTATTCAACATGGTTTCTGTACCAAAGAAGGCAAAGAAAACTGAACTAAATGACTATTGCCCCTGTAGCACTCACATCTCATCATGAAAAGCTTTGAGACTAGTCAAGGATCATATCACCTCCACCTAGACCCACTCCAATTTGCATACCTCCCCAACAGGTTGACAGACGATGCAATCACCATCACACTGCCCTAACCCATCTGGACAAAAGGAATACCTACAGTGGGGAAAAAGTATTGTCAGCCACCAATTGTGCAAGTTCTCCCACTTAAAAAGATGAGGCCTGTAATTTTCATCATAGGTACACTTCAACTATGACAGACAAAATGAGAAAAGAAAATCCAGAAATCACATTGTAGGATTTTTAATGAATTTATTTGCAGATTATGGTGGAAAATAAGTATTTGGTCAATAACAAAAGTTTCTCAATACTTTGTTATATACCCTTTGTTGGCAATGACAGAGGTCAAACGTTTTCTGTAAGTCTTCACAAGGTTCTCACACACTGTTGCTGGTATTTTGGCCCATTCCTCCATGCAGATCTCCTCTCGAGCAGTGAAGTTTTGGGGTTGTTGCTGGGCAACACGGACTTTCAACTCCCTCCAAAGATTTTCTATGGGGTTGAGATCTGGAGACTGGCTAGGCCACTCCAGGACCTTGAAATGCTTCTTACGAAGCCACTCCTTCGTTGCCCGGGCGCTGTGTTTGGGATCATTGTCATGCTGAAAGACCCAGCCACGTTTCATCTTCAATGCCCTTGCTGATGGTAGGAGGTTTTCACTCAAAATCTCACGATACATGGCCCCATTCATTCTTTCCTTTACACGGATCACTCATCCTGCTCCCCTTGCAGAAAAACAGCCCCAAAGCATGATTTTCCCACCCCCATGCTTCACAGTAGGTATGGTGTTCTTTGGATGCAACTCCGCATTCTTTGTCCTCAAAACACGACGAGTTGAGTTTTTACTTTACTTTTTATTTTGGTTTCATCTGACCATATGACACTCACAATCTTCTTCTGGGTCATCTAATGCGCTCTAGAAAACTTCAGACGGGCCTGGACATGTACTGGCTTAAGCAGGGGGACACGACTGGCACTGCAGGATTAGAGTCCCTGATGGTAGGCTTTGTTACTTGGGTCCCAGCTCTCTGCAGGTCATTCACTAGGTCCTAGGGGTGAGATCTTGCATGGAGCCCCAGATCGAGGGAGACTATCAGTGGTCTTGTATGTCTTCCATTTCCTAATAATTGCTCCCACAGTTGATTTCTTCAAACCAAGCTGCTTACCTATTGCAGATTCAGTCTTCCCAGCCTGGTACAGGTCTACAATTTTGTTTCTGGTGTCCTTTGACAGCTCTTTGGTCTTGGCCATAGTGGAGTTTGGAGTGTGACTGTTTGAGGTTGTGGACAGGTATCTTTTATACTGATAACAAGTTCAAACAGGTGCCATTAATACAGGTAATGAGTGGAGGACAGAGGAGCCTCTTAAAGAAGAAGTTACAGGTCTTGCTTGTTTGTAGGTGACCAAATACTTATTTTCCACCATAATTTATAGGATTTTTTATGAATTTATTTGCAATGTGATTTTCTGGATTTTCTTTTCTCATTTGGTCTGTCATAGTTGAAGTGTACCTGTGATGAAAATTACAGGCCTCTCTCATATTTTTAAGTGGGAGAACTTGCACAATTGGTGGTTGACTAAATACTTTTTTGCCCCACCGTATGTAAGAATGCGGCTCATTGACTACAGCTCAGCATTCAACACCATAGTTCCCTCAAAGCTCATTAAGCTTGAGACCCTGGGTCTGAACTCTGCCCCTATGCAATTGGGTCCTTGACTTTGACAGGCCGCCCCCAAGTGGTGAAAGTAGGAAACAGTGTAAAAGTGCAATATGTGCCATGTAAAAAAGCTAACATAAGTTCCTTGCACAGAACATATGAAAGCTGGTGGTTCCTTTTAACACGAGTCTTCAATATTCCAAGTTATGAATTTTTAGTTGTAGTTATAGGAAATATAGGACTTTCTCTCTATACCATTAGTATTTCATAAACATTTGACTATGGAATGTTCTTATAGGCATTTCAGTATTGTCAGACTAATCTCAGGAGTTGATAGGCTTGTAGTCAAACAGCGCTGTGCAACCCAGCATTGCTAAGAGCTGCTTTTTGAATGAATGCTTACGAGCCTGTGGCTGCCTACCACCGCTCAGTCACTGTTCTATCAAATCATATACTTAATTATAATATAATAAACACACCGAAATACAAGCCTTTGGTCATTAATGTGGCCAAATCCGGAAACTATCATTTCGAA
This sequence comes from Oncorhynchus gorbuscha, assembly GCF_021184085.1. Lineage (NCBI taxonomy): Eukaryota > Metazoa > Chordata > Actinopteri > Salmoniformes > Salmonidae > Oncorhynchus > Oncorhynchus gorbuscha. The sequence continues at coordinate 29,348,330 of NC_060189.1, forward strand.
AACAAAACATTTATTCTTTCAGTGAAAAACAGTTATGCATTTTAATCGAACAGGTGGCAACACCAAGTCTAAATATTACTGTTACATTGCACAACCTTCAATGTCATAATTATGTAAAATTCTGGCAAATTAATTAGTCTTTGTTAGGAATAAATGGCCTTTCAACAGTTCAACGAGCCAGGTGGACCAAACTGCTGCATATACCCAGACTCTGATTGCATTGAACGCAAGAGAAGTGACACAATTTCCCTAGTTAACTTCTCTGGGATAGGCATTTGGAATTTTGGATGAAAAGCATGGCCAATTTCAACTGCCTGCTACTAATCCCCAGAAGATATGCATAGAATTAGTAGATTTGGATAGAAAACACTCTGAAGTTTCTAAAAAAACTGTTTGAATTATGACTGAGTACAACAGAACTTATGTAGCAGGCGAAACCCTGAGGACAAACCATCCCGATTATTTTTCTTTTTCTTTTTGGTGATTTTTCATTGGGAATCCAGATTTCTTAGTGACTTGCTTGCAGTTCCTACCGCTTCCACTGGATGTCACCAGTCTTTAGAAATTGGTTGAGGTTATTCCTGTGTTTAATGAAGTACGGCCACCTTGAACGAGTGTCACTTCATGTTTGTTTGATAGAGGCGCAAGACCAGAAAGCATGCTTGAGTTTGTTTTCTTCCTGTATTGAACACCGATCATCCAGTCTTCAATTTTATCAATTTTAAAAATCTAGTGTTTTTACTACAAAAGTAGTTTGGAATGTTTTGGCAAGGTTTACAGGTAACTTTTGAGATACTTTGTAGTCACGTTGCGCAAGTTGGAACCGGTGTTTTTCTGGATCAAACGTGCCAAATAAATGGACATTTTGGAGATATATATATGAGAGAGGAAATTAGTTGAAAAAAATTACAATTTGTGATGTTTATGCACATGACCAGGACCTGGCTCTCTGCCAGACCCTTGACTCAAAGAGCTCTCATCCGGCCCCACATCACAGTAGAAGCCTCATTCAAGTTTCTAAAGACGGTTGACATCTAGTGGAAGCCTTAGGAAGTGCAACATAACCAATATCCCACTGTGTATTCAATAGGGGCTGGGTTGAAAATCGACCAACCTCAGATTTCCCCACTTCCTGTTTGGATTTCTTCTCAGGCTTTTGCCTGCCATATGAGTTATGTTATACTCACAGACATAATTCAAACAGTTTTAGAAACGTTAGAGTGTTTTCTATCCAATACTTATAATAATATGCATATATTAGCAACTGGGACTGAGGAGCAGGCCATTTACTCTGGGCACCATTCATCCAAGCTACTCAATACTGCCCCTGTAGCCATAAGAAGTTAAGAAGCCTTTTGGACCTAGACGTGGTGTTCCGGTGCCGCTTGCGACGTGGTAGCAGAGAAAACAGTCTATGACTACGGTGGCTGGAGTCTTGACAATTTCTGGGGCTTTCTCTGACCTAGCCTGGTATTGAGGTCCTGGGTGGCAGGAAGCTTGGCCCCATTGATGTACTGGCCGGAAGCACTACCCTCTAGTGCCTTGTGGTCCGAGGCCGAGCAGTTGCCATACCAGGCAGTGATGGAACCAGTCAGGAGGTTCTCAATGGTGTAGCTGTAGAACCTTTTTGAGGATATGAGGACCCATGCAAATCTTTTCAGTCTCCTGAGGGGGAATATGCTTTGTCGTGCCCTCTTCACCACCGTCTTGGTGTGCTTTGACCATGTTAGTTTGATGGTGATGTGGACACCAAGGAACTTTAAGCTCTCAACTTGCTCCACTATAGCCCAGACGATGAGAATGGGGGCGTGCTCGGCCTTCTTTTCCTGTAGTCCAGAACCATTTCCTTTGTCTTGATTACGTGGAGGGAGAGGTTGTTATGCTTGTACGACACTGCCAGGTCTCTGCCTGGCCATGCAGTCATGAGTGAACAGGGAGCATAGGAGGGGACTGAGCACGCACCCCTGAGGGGCCCCCCTGTTGAGGATCAGCGTGGCAGAGGTGTTGTTGCCTACCCTTACTACCCGGGGGCTGCCCTTCAGGAAGTCCAGGATCCAGTTGCAGAGGGAGGTGTTTAGTCCCAGGGTCCTCAGCTTAGTGATGGGCTTTGAGGGCACTATGGTGTTGATTGCTGAGTTGTAGTCAACGAATAGCATTCTCACGTGTCCCTTTTGTCCAGGTGGGAAAGGTCTGTGTTGAGTTGGATCTGTTGGAGCGGTATGCAAATTGGAGTGGGTCTAGGGTTTTCTGAGATAATGGTTTTGATGTGAGCCATGACCAGCCTTTCAAAGCACTTCATGGCTACAGACGTGAGTGGTACAGTTCGGTAGTCATTTAGGCAGGTTACCTTAGTTTTCTTGGGCACATGGACCATGGTGGTCTGCTTGAAAGATGTTGGTATTACAGACTCCGTCAGGAACAGGTTGAAAATGTCAGTGAAGACAATATTCAGACCAGAAAAACTGGTTTCTCATGGTCTGAGAGTCCTTTAGGTGCCTTTTGGCAAACTCCAAGCGGCCTAACATGGCTTCCGTCTGGCCACTCTACCATAAAGGCCTAATAGGTGGAGTGCTGCAGAGATGGTTGTCCTTCTGGAAGGTTCTCCCATTTCCACAGAGTAACTCTGGAGCTCTGTCAGAGGGACCATTGGGTTCTTGGTCACCTCCCTGACCAAGGCCCCTCCCTCTTCACCGATTGCTCAGTTTGGCCGGGCAGCCAGCCAGCCAGCTCTAGGAAGAGTCTTGGTGGTTCCAAACTTCTTCCATTTAAGAATGATGGAGGCCACTGTGTTCTTGGGGACCTTCAATGCTGCATAATTTATTTTGTAAAAGCATTACCGACAAACAGCTGCTCTACGAGTCTGGGGAAGGCATTAGATTTACGAGGAACTGCCTGGAGCACAAAACACACCATTAGCCAAATACAATGGTCTCCAGCTTAATGACTAAAATGAACACCCTTTTTAGATTGCACAGGTTTTATTTATTTTTTCCCTCCAAACAATCAATGAAGAAATATGACACATTGTAATTAAATTATTATCCGCTTTGTGAGATCTTGGCCAATGCCTGTATTTTATATATACAGTGGGGAGAACAAGTATTTGATACACTGTCGATTTTGCAGGTTTTCCTACTTACAAAGCATGTAGAGGTCTGTACATTTTTATCATAGGTACACTTCAACTGTGAGAGACTGAATCAAAAATACAGAATATCAAACCTTTGTTTGCAATTACAGAGATCAAACCAGGTTTGCACACACTGCAGCAAGGATTTTGGCTCGCTCCTCCATACAGACCTTCTCCAGATCCTTCAGGTTTCGGGGCTGTCACTGGGCAATACGGACTTTCAGCTGCCTCCAAAGATGTTTTATTGGGTTCAGGTCTGGAGACTGGCTAGGTCACTCCAGGACCTTGAGATGCTTCTTACGGAGCAGGAGCCACTCCTTAGTTGCCCTGGCTGTGTGTTTCAGGTAGTTGTCATGCTGGAACTACCCAGACCCGACCCATCTTCAATTGGGGGGGGTTGTTGGCCAAGATCTCGCGATACATAGCCCCATCCATCCTCGCCGCAATACAGTGCAGTCGTCCTGTCCCCTTTGCAGAAAATCATCCCCAAAGAATTTCCACCTCCATGCTTCACGGTTGGGATTCTGTTTTTGGGGTTGTACTCATCCTTCTTCCTCCAAACACGGCGAGTGGAGTTCAGACCAAAAAGCTCTATTTTTGTCTCATCAGACCACATGACCCTCTCCCATTCCTCCTCTGGATCATCCAGATGGTCATTGGCAAACTTCAGACGGGCCTGGACATGCGCTGGCTTGAGCAGGGGGACCTTGCATGCGCTGCAGGATTTGAATCCATGACGGTATAGTGTGTTACTAATGGTTTTCTTTGAGACTGTGGTCCCAGCCCTCTTCAGGTCATTGACCAGGTCCTGTCGTGTAGTTCTGGGCTGATCCCTCACCTTCCTCATGATCATTGATGCCCCACGAGGTGAGATCTTGCATGGAGCCCCAGACCGAGGGTGATTGACTGTCATCTTGAACTTCTTCCATTTTCTAATAATTGTGCCAACAGTTGTTGCCAATCTCACCAAGCTGCTTGCCTATTGTCCTGTAGCCCATCCCAGCATTGGGCAGGTCTACAATTTTATCCCTGATGTCCTTACACAGATCTTTGGTCTTGGCCATTGTGGAGAGGTTAGAGTCTGTTTGATTAAGTGTGTGGACAGGTGTCTTTTATCCAGGTAACGAGTTCAAACAGGTGCAGTTAATACAGGTAATGAGTGGAGAACAGGAGGGCTTCTTAGAGAAAAACGAACAGTCTGTGAGAACTGGAATTCTTACTGGTTGGTAGGTGATCAAATACTTATGTCATGCAATAAAATGCAAATTAATTACTTAGAAATCATACAATGTGATTTTCTGGATTTTTGATTTAGATTCCGTCTCTCAGTTGATTAAAATGGCAGGCCTCTACATGCTTTGGAAGTAGGAAAACCTGCAAAATCAGCAGTGTATCAAATACTTGTTCACCCCACTGTGTGTGTGTGTGTGTGTGTGTGTGTGTGTGTGTGTGTGTGTGTGTGTGTGTGTGTGTGTGTGTGTGTGTGTGTGTGTGTGTGTGTGTGTGTATAAAATATATATATATATTTTTTTTTTATTCCAGGCAGTAGCTTTCAGTTGACACTGTCCCGTTTTGTCACTGAGAAATGTACCTGAATTTCAAGCCCTGCACTGCCTGTAGATCAAGTCGGTCCATACAGTAGACAAAGGTCAGCCTACTTTCAAAATGAACTAAGAAGATCTCAACAACATTAACTAGGCCTAACTGTGGCCCAATTATTAACCAGTAGTTACAAGTGTGGCATTATCTATGTATCACAGTACAACGTCCATTGCACTTGAATTGCATCACATGGGCTATTCCACCTCATTAGGTCAAAGTCAAGGCAATAGACAGGACACCCTAATTGGACTTGAATAGCACCATTCAGCTCGGGCTCTTATCAGGGTCAGGGAAGTTTGCTAGGATACCGTGCCAACAGAGGCCCACATAAAGCACTGCCTTCCCTCCTCCTGAAAGAAACACCTTGTGAAGAACGTGTGTGTGTACTGTGAATGTGCGTGGATAACAAAAACCTGAAAGCTCTTCAAAAATAACATCAATAGTGAATAGGCCTAGAAATGCTTGAAATAAGATCATAAGATTGCCTGCTCATTTCGCTAATGACATCACCACTGAGGATTTGCGTTGGTGACAAGAGGGCATGTGAGTTTATCAATGGGGTTGGCTTAATCCCTGTGAAAAACTCATACTGACAGAGAGAAAGCAGTTTAATTAGGTTGATGATTTAGTCTAAACAAAAAAACAAAAGGATAGTTAGACTTAATTTGATCATGAGCCAAGCCATTTTGGCAATCTAACAACACACCTTCATTTAAACTCAAAGACAGGGATTATTGGATACAATACTGGATAAATCCTTTCTAGCTAACGTTACTGGTTGCAACGAAGACCATTTCTCCACCTTCACATTGAATACTTAGTTCTGCACCCCTGCACAAATTACAATGTGTCCTGTGAAATAGTACCATAGCCAATTGTTAACTAGTTGGTTTGTCCAAAAAACAAAGTAATAATTTACCTGAAATGTAATCTAAGTAACGTATATGGGTCTGCTTTTCTTTTAGCTGCTTAGCTAAACACGGTAAATTAGCGAGCTAGCTCAGCCAGTCCATTACAGCTAGCCTGTTAGCGAGTTAGCCTAACTAACAGACGCTGGCAAGAGTTGGCTTGACAACACGGATTTGCAAACGGTTTCATACAACAAAGTTTCACTCAATATCAGAGTATTATGAGAAATGTAAACATAAAACACAAAAAAATTGCCACCCACCTGAATGTTCTTCACACCAAATTCGCTACAAATGAGCACCAGTCGGGTGCGGCCAGAAGAAATGTCAACAACTTGGTTGCGACATACTAGCCAGCTAGATAGCTAGCGTTAGCAAGCATACAACCAGTTGCTGATGCGAAAACTATTTTTTTCTGGCACCTGGTTGTAGTAAACGCATGCTAAGTAGAAGCAAAACTATTATTATTGGTTATAAAACTTGCATTTATGAAAGTTAACAGCGCGAGATGGATGCAAGCTTTGCAGCTGTCGCAGCACCAGCAAGCTACCTTTTCACCTCATACTACGACCTCTCAACTTCCAACTCTCACCCGTCACTGCACGCACGCGTCAACAGGGGACGCTGTTTATGTGGGTTATGTGAGGAAAAGTGGACTTCATGTCTGTGTGGAAGGGGACTCAAACAGCTTTCTTAAACTTCCTCCCCTAATCAAACACCAAGCCTTTTAGAGCATTGCAAATGTTCAAGCAAGCATGAGTAGTACTTAGTCAAACTCAAGACTTTCCATGACCTGCTCCCTGTGGCATGCACTTTATCTGAGTGTCTGAGTAGGGGTTGACCAGTAAACCTCTCAAGGGTCAGCGCATGACTTCAGAGGGAGCATGAAAAATGTGCTGTGAAACAACCTCACTGCATTCTGTTTCAATGCCAGCTCTACGGGACTCCCAATCACGGCCGGTTGTGATACAGCCCGGAATCGAACCAGGGTCTGTTGTGATACCTTTAGGGCTGAGATTAAGTGCCTTAGACTGCTGCACCACCCAGGAGCCCCTAATGCACCATTTTAAGAGGTGACATCAGAAGTCCCTCCTGAAATAGCCTACGTGGCTTTTAATTAAACATGCCAATGTGACCCTCAGCGGTAGGCTACCCTTCCATGTCTCAGAAGAAATAGATTCTTAATGCAAAACCTGGATGTTTAACAGGGTGAAAATATCTGTAATAACATTTCATATATTCATAACACTGCAAGAACATAATAATTTCACTTTGTCTGTGATGGACACCAGCTGTGAGAGAAACAGATCATGCACTTTAGCAATGCTTTATTGGAGAGGGAAAAAATATCCTATGTTTAAAAAAAAAAACATTCTTGTCCCTTCTGACCCCTTGTGCTTTTTGGGATAAGAGAGAGGAGAGGAAAAAGGGGAGCATGAGGTTCCGAAAAGGAACAGGGATGATTTAACTGAAGTCTTATTCTCTTTCACCCCACACTGTATATACTGTATTCTATACTATTCTATGGTATCTTAGTCACTTAATGTTTACATATCTTGCATTACTCATCTCATATTTATATACTGTTTTCTATACTATTCTATAGTATCTCATTCACTTAATAATGTTTACATATCTTGCATTACTCATCTAATATGTATATACTGTATTCTGTACTATTCTACTGTATCTTAGTCCGTTAAGTAATTAATTTGCATTTTATTGCATGACATAAGTATTTGATCACCTACCAACCGGTAAGAATTCCGGCTCTCACAGACCTGTTCGTTTTTCTTTAAGAAGCCCTCCTGTTCTCCACTCATTACCTGTATTAACTGAACCTGTTTGAACTTGTTACCTGTATAAAAGACACCTGTCCACACACTCAATCAAACAGACTCCAACCTCTCCACAATGGCCAAGACCAGAGAGCTGTGTAAGGCTTTCAGGGATACAATTGTAGACCTGCACAAGGCTGGGATGGGCTACAGGACAATAGGCAAGCAGCTTGGTGAGATTGGTAACATCTGCTAATCACGTGTATGTGACCAATACAATTTTGATTTGATTTGACACTTCCTCTGTACCATCATCCTTTCTTATCTCTTATTGGGTCTTGCATAATTGTCTCATTTCAATTTCCCCTGTCTTTCTGTTGTTACTCTCTACATGTCACTCGTTCTCATTATTCAGAACTATGGCCTTCTTTCTATCCAGATACATCTGCGTTAAAAGACTGATGATAACATTGATTTGACACCTCTAAATGTCCATAGTGAAATCAGTCACCATTGTTCTGTTTTGAACTGATACCCCACCTGCCTCTATCTTTCTCTCTCTCTCCCTCTCTTTTAGCTCTCTCTCTCTTGCTCTACCTTTTCTCCCTCTCTCTTTTTTAGAATGGTGATTTGAGCCAGTTTTTTCCTCTCTGGTCTTCAGGCATTACAGATCAGGGGGGGCATAAGCTGTCTATTTATATCAATGACAGGTTATGGAAGAGCATAACCTGTCATTGATATGAATAGACAGATTAGCTGCAGATTAGCACATTAACACACAAAAGTACATCCGTAATTGATCAAAGCTCATAAAGCTCTGGGACAAGATGGCAGTGTACCCTAACATCACCATATTAAATAGCAGATGAATCCCTCTGATATGGAATGCTTTGAATCATCTGTCCTATTATGCATGCAGTATTGCACATTTGTGTAGGCTATATAGGCTATGTATTACTGTCTGCTGGGACTGCTTCAGTTGAATGTACCGTTTCCAAGTATTGACTGTGTTTGACTTTAATTAATTTACAAATCATTGAGGCTTTGTTTTGAACACCAGTCAATGAGTCAGTCTCTTTGCCACACTGGGTGTATTGATAATGAATTTGGTACTTTCACTTCTGTGGGGTAAAGACACATGCCCACACAACCCAAGAACCTCCCTGACCTCAAAGATGCATACCCTTTACTGCCTGACTATACATCATATCTCTGGGATGGTTTCCTGAAAAAAATCATACCATCATGTGTAACAATGTGCAAGCATAGACTGATTAAATTGACATAATACGATCAGAGACAAAGCTCCTTTGTTGTGCCCTTAACTAATTTCTGCTTTAAAATCTTCACTTTCCCTATCCTTATCCTATCTTTATCTTACCTTTGTTGGCCTACTTTGTAAGTCACCAAATAATTGATTGTTGATGAACCCAATGTAATTCCTAGCTATGCTCAATCCCTTGGCCAAATGTACCTCTTGCTCTGCTCTCTCTTGGCCCAGCCCTGCTCTGATCTCCCCCACCCCTCCTTTATGTTTTCCCATTTGTCCCTTCATCTCTTCTGTCTCTTCTCTCGTTATGCCCCTATGTGCGTATCTCTCCCCTGGTTGGTTGTGCCAGCTATGTGTACCCTTGGTGTCCAGTCTCCAGACAGGGTATAAATAACTAGCAGATGTTTTGCTTCATGCCCTGAGAGCTCTATTTGCTTCTCACACTTGAGGAACCATGGGAAAAAAATATTTCCCTTACGCACATGGCACACACAAAAAAGCAGTCTTAAACGCACAAACTCTCACACAAACGTACTTGCAAATTTGCACTCACTCACTCACTCACTCACTCACTCACTCACTCACTCACTCACTCACTCACTCACTCACTCACTCACTCACTCACTCACTCACTCACTCACTCACTCACACTCACACACACACACACACACACACACACACACACACACACACACACACACACACACACACACACACACACACACACACACACACACACACACACACACACACACACACACACAAAAAGCACACTCAGCAAGCATACCATGATTGGGCACAAAACAGATAACAAGGTTATAAGTATTGTTGTAATGTCATGTAACATTACATAACATGTAACGTGAGGCAGTGAATGTAACTGCAGTCAATTATGGGAAACTTACTAGAACATTAGAGTAGTATGGTGAAGGGGGTTAAAGATGTCAAGAAAGAGAAAGGACGAGAGAGAAAGAGAGAGAGAGCCAGCATGAGCTCATACTGTCGCATAAGCCACTGTGTCAACCAAGATACAGTACCATGCTTGAGCGAGATAGAGAGGGTGTGTGGTGTGTGTGTGAGTGGTCGGGTCCGGATGTGAGTATGTGAATGTGGGGAATGGTGCTGGGAGTAGAAGGGAAAGCGAGAGAATGAGACAGCGAAGCGAGAGAGTGTGTGTGTGTTGATGTGGTTGACTTCAAGAGTCATTGAGAAGTTAGGGGGTGGAGGGACAGACTGTGCTGACACACTGGAATCAGTGGCAGATTGTTTCCATCGGAAAGAATTCCAAGAATGGCTAGAAGAGCTATCAGTGACTGTGCTTCAAGCCTTCTGACCAAAGTTTATTACACAGCCAAGCCCCCACTCACACTCTCACTAATACACATTTTCACACACTCAGTGCTACAAGCCAACAACAGTATAGGATACGCAATCTGTCCCAAAGTGTCAATTTGGTGCTCTGATGTTATCGCTGGCCAAATGAAGGCTGTTGCCGTTGCAACCCCAATGCACTTACATGGTTGTTCACACAAGGAAATTGGGACAGCAATGACATTTATAGACCAGCAGGAAGAAAAGAGAAACAAATGGATTAAAATCAGATGTCAATTCACTAAGGGTTGAGTTATGTAACTACTACATGATTAACTTTAGATTTGCTCCAACTTGATTGAGAGATGGAGTGTTGGAACTTGAGCTGAGTGGATTGAATGTTACTGTTACGATACTGATGCAAGATAACTGATCAGAAGAAAAACCTCACTAACCCAGTTACAGTTAAAGTCGGAAGTTTACATACACTTAAATTGGAGTCATTAAAACTTGTTTTTCAACAATTCCACAAATTTCTTGTTAACAAACCATAGTTTTGGCAAGTCAGTTCGGACATCTACTTTGTGCATGACACAAGTTGTTTTTCCAACAAAAACAGACAGATTATTTCACTTATAATTCACTGTATCACAATTCCAGTTGATCAGAAGTTTACATACACTAAGTTAACTGTGTCTTTAAACTGTTTGGACAATTCCAGAAAATGATGTCATTGCTTTAGAAGCTTCTGATAGGCTAATTGATATCACTTGAGTCAATTGAAGGTGTACCTGTGGATGTATTTCAAGGCCTACCTTCAAACTCAGTGCCTCTTTGCTTGACATCATGGGAAAATCAAAAGAAATCAGCCAAGACCTCAGGAAAAAAATTGTAGAGCTCCACAAGTCTGGTTCATCCTTGAGAGAAATTTCCAAATGCCTGAAGGTACCACATTCATCTGTACAAACAATAGTACGCAAGTATAAACACCATGGGACCACGCAGCCGTCACACCGCTCAGAAAGGAGACACGTTCTGTCTCCTAGAGATGAATGTACTTTGGTGCAAAAAGTGCAAATCAATCCCAGAACAACAGCAAAGGACCTTGTGAAGATGCTGGAGGAAACAGGTACAAAAGTATCTATATCAACAGTAAACGAGTCCTATATCGACATAACCTGAAAGGCCACTCAGCAAGGAAGAAGCCACTGCTTCAAAACCGGCATAAAAAAGCCAGACTACGGTTTGCACCTGCACATGGGGACAAAGATTGTATTTTTTGAAGAAAGGTCTGATGAAACAAAAATATAAATATTTGGCCATTATGACCATAGTTATGTTAGGAGGGAAAAGGGGGAGGCTTGCAAGCCGGAGAACACCATCCCAACCGTGAAGCACGGGTGTGGCAGCATTATGTTGTGTGGGTGCTTTGCTGCAGGAGGGACTGGTGCATTTCACAAAATAGATAGCATCATGAGGGAGGAATATTATGTAGATATTTTGAAAAACATCTGAAGACATCAGTCAGGAAATTTAAGCTTGGTCACAAATGGGTCTTCCAAATGGACCCCAAGCATACTTCTAAAGTTGTGGCAAAATGGCTTAAGCACAACAAAGTCAAGGAATTGGAGTGGCCATCACAAAGCCCTGACCTCAATCCCATAAGAAGTATGTAGGCAGAACTGAAAAAGCTTGTGCGGGCAAGGAGGCCTAGAAACCTGACTCAGTTACACCAGCTCTGTCAGGAGGAATGGGCCAAAATTCACCCAACATATTGTGGGATGCTTGTGGAAGGCTACCTGAAACATTTGACCCAAGTTAAAAAATGTAAAGGCAATGCTACCAAATACTAATTGAGCATATGTAAACTTCTGACCAACTGGGAATGTGATGAAATAAATAAAAGCTGAATAAATCACTCTCTACTATTATTCTGACATTTCACATTCTTAGAATAAAGTGGTGATCCTAACTGACCTAAGACAAGGAATCTTTACTAGGATTATATGTCAGGAATTGTTTAAATTGTATTGTTTAAATGTATTTGGCTAAGGTGTATGTGAACGTCCGACTTCAACTGTATAAACAGTCAAATCCTGCTACACTTCTTTGTATGTATTGTGTACGATATCCTATATATTTTGAGCATTTTTATCAACAAAGTGGTCCTGACAATGGGCCAGTTCGTATTGCATGGCCGGTGCCCCAGGTGGGTGGAGAGTTCACCAATGGAATGATCTAAAATGTTCAAACCCCGCCCTCCCCCGGCACACTGTGCCATATGCAAAACAAATTCCCCCAATATAGCAGTGGTGGCGGGACAAAGCAAGTCATAATTACTGATTGGCTGGGCCGACCTTCTCCCTGTGGTCCCACGTCCCTTGCTGTTATGAGCTGACCATGTATTAATAACTTTTTAAGAACCACTTTTTCCAGGAAGAAGGAAGCAAGGGAGAATGTCAGCCATAGAGATACATAGAGGACTCATCTTTGTATTTGTGCCATTATGGCGCCTGTGACAGCATGGGCAGCACCATTGAGGCAATCTCCAATTTGAAGTAATAAATGTTCATATTCGCAATTGGCTAATCCCTCCTGATGACCTTGTTGGACATGACTCTAACAGGGTCATCAGCAAATGAAGTTCGAAGTCCCACCCAGTTGACTACATTAAAATGGTGGAAGCCCTCAATGGCGCTGCCCATGCTATTACAGCCTTGGCCACTAGAGGCCACTATCCTTCTCTATGTCAGCTCATTGTTCACATTCCAGAAAGTGGTATGAGGACATTGAGAGTGCCCCCTGGCCAATCTAAGAGGCCCTTGTCCCCCTCAGATAACACCCTCTTCACCTTTAATGGACATTTCCAGGTACAAGTCAAACAAACTTGACCAGATCATGTTTATCAGTACAAAGCAGTGAGTCATCTGTGAAGTGTGTTTTCACGGACTTGACTTGTTCCTGTAAAGCCCTCAAACTCAACTCTGGAACTCAAAGCCAGTTTCACTGCACTTTTTTCATTGTTCCCCTCTAGCCAGGGGCTGATTAAGGCCTGTCTGTGACACCAGGTGTGGGCAATTAATTGTCAGGTAGAACAGAAAACCAGCAGGCTTCGGACCTCTTAGGGTAAGAGTTGAGTACCCCTGCTGTAAAGTATCGGCATGTGTGTTTTCCCTCATTGTACTATAATGTCACTGTTCATAGCACTCTTCACAAATCTTGTATTCAGAATCAGCAATGCGTTTCAGTAGGTTGCAAAAATATTTTCAGTGTCTGAGAAGAGGTTAGAAAACAGGAAGTGTGGTCTATGCTGTTATATATATTCAGTTGAAGTCAGAAGTTTACAAACACTTAGGTTGGAGTAATTAAAACTAGTTTTTTCAACCACTCCAACAAACTATAGTTTTGACAAGTCGGTTAGGACATCTACTTTGTGCATGGCAAGTCATTTTTCCAACAATTGTTTACAGATTATTTCGCTTATAATTCACTGTATCACAATTCCAGTGGATCAGAAGTTTACATACTAAGTTGACTGTGCCTTTGGACAGCTTGGAAAATTCCAGAAAATTATGTAATGGCTTTAGAAGCTTCTGACAGGCTGATTGACATCATTTGAGTCAATTGGAGGTGTACCTACAAATGTATTCCAAGGCCTACCTTCAAACTCAGTGCCTCTTTGCTTGACATCATGGGAAAATCAAAAGAAATCAGCCAAGACCTCAGAAAAAAAAATTGTAGACCTCCACTAGTCTTGTTTATCCTTGGGAGCAATTTCCAAACGCCTGAAAGGTACCAAGTTCATCTGTACAAACAATAGTACCCAAGTATGAACACCATGGGACCACGCAGCCGTCATACCACTCAGGAAGGAGACACGTTCTGTCTCCTAGAGATGAATGTACTTTGGAACGGAACAAAGTACTTTGTGAAGATGCTGAAGGAAACAGGTACTAAAGTATCTTTATCCACAGTAAAACAAGTCCTATGTCGACATAACCTGCTTCAAACCCGCCATAAAAGCCAGACTACGGTTTGCAACTGCACATGGGGACAAAGATTCTTTTGGAGAAATGTCCTCTGGTCTGATGAAACAAAAATAGAACTGTTTGGCCATAATGACCATTTATGTTTGGAGGAAAAAGGGGGAGGCTTGCAAGCCAAAGAACACCATCCCAACCGTGAAGCACAGGGGTGGCAGCATCATGTTGTGGGGGTGCTTTGCTGCAGGAGCGACTGGTGCACTTCACAAAATAGATGGCGTCATGAGGGAGGAAAGTTATGCAGATATATTGAAGCAACATCAAGATGTCAGTCAGGAAATTAAAGCTTGGTCTCAAATGAGTCATCCAAATGGACAATGACCCCAAGCATACTTTTTAAGTTAATGCAAAATGGCTTACGCACAAAAAAGTGAAGATATTGGAGTGGCCATCACAAAGCCCTAACCTCAAACCCGTAGAAAATCTGTGGGCAGAACTGAAAAAGCGTGTGCGAGCAAGGAGGCCTACAAACCTGACTTTGTTATACCAGCTCTCTCAGGAGAAATGGGCCAAAATTCACCCAACTTATTGTGGGAAGCTTGTGGAAGGCTACCCAAAACATTTGACCCAAGTTAAACAATTTAAAGGCAACGCTACCAAATACTAATTGAGTGTATGTAAACTCATGACCCACTGGGAATGTGATGAAAGAAATGAAAGCTGAAATAATCACTTTAAAAACAGTTCACACTCTTAAAATAAAGAAAAGTGGTGATCCTGGCCTAAAATAGGGAATTTTCACTACGATTAAATGTCAGGAATTGTGAAAAACTGAGTTGAAATGTATTTGGCTAATGTAAACGTCTGACTTCAACTGTATATATTCTGTATACATACGTCAAGAAGCTAGAGACGCAATGATGTGCAGGAAGTAAAACAAAAGGGCACCAGATTCTGTAAACAATGCAGGTGAGGGGAATAAAAATACTTTAACAAAAGAAAATGTGCATTTGTTGAAAACAAGGAACTATAGGGTTTCCCCAGAAAGTATATTTTGCTCCATAGCACTGGATCTGCAACCTCTGACATAGCACAAGGAATCAGTCAGACAGTTGGAAGCAAATTCAAATGTTTATTTACAACCTCTGTTCGTCAGAGTAAAGTGATCTAAATACAACAACAAAAATGAGCAAAATGGCAGCTATCCTCCCTGAGCTTTACAAAAACAAAGCACAGTACCTGTGGGTGACAGCAGAGAGAAAAGGAGATGTTCTGTTCAGAGCCCTAATGCCATTTACAGAGGGAGAGACATACACACAACTTCATACACACAACTTCATATACACTATCAGAACAATACATTAAGGTATCTTCTTTTTTTCAGCAAACATCATGCCTTTAACATCTTTCCAAGAAAGCTGAACAGCTGGTGATGTAGAATAGAGAAATAGATTGCAAAACATCATTAGTTGAACAAATTGCATACAAACAAAGGTGGCAATTTATGAGTCGGGGTCAACTAACTGGCTTTAACAAACAAGGACAGAAACCAGTAACTGTTTTTAAGATGATAAAAAGGAAGCTACTGTGGAGGACTTGTTAGTAAGAGAACAGAGTCCAGAGTTTATGAACTGGAAAATTGGGAGTTGTTCAGAAATGTACAAGAGGTAGCTGGTCAAGTCCCTGTATCGTGATATACCTTACTGGTTGAGGGTGACATTAATGACTGATCAGTGAAGACGAGATCATTGAACAACGCTCTGGTGAGAATCACTTAGAACTCATTTCAGTCTCATGAATGTTTCGTGACAATAACAAAATAAACCAATCAACAATAACCTCAGGTATTGGCTCAGAGGGCAAAAATGTCCTTCACCGAGTGTCTATTTTAGTGACATTGTTGGTTTTAAATCACTACATCTAAAAAAATATATATTGATTCATATTGACTAATCCCCCCCCCCCTTCAATACCTATCAAATGTCATCAGGGGGGCAAGACAAGGGAAAAAACAAAGCAGATGAGTGTTTCCGTGCACAACCAGCGTTCATATTATACTGTACATATCATTAACTTTTATAGAAGTAGGGAAGAGTTCCCTCTCAGTGTAAAAGTTACTCCTTTGCCCAACGGAGACTAACGGCCTCTGTTGTTCACAGTAACCCCTACTTCCTGTCAGTCATCACAATCCACCGAAACGAACAACACAAACCCCACCAACATACACACAAGACTAAGACAGACTATGAGATCCACAGACGGCAATCGTAGTCATGTACATTTCAATCCATATATCGAAGGGATGAAAAACAGAAATCCGCTTGCGTACCAAAGCAGTAGTCTCTGGGTACAAGAGTCTCTGGAGTCATGTGGCCAGCAGATTTGGCGTGGGCATTGTAGTCTCCTTCAGTACGAGATCTGTCCATGGAGCACTGAGCTGCCACCGTTTTACTGGACCTGCATTTTAGGGTGAGACACAGGGGTGCTTGGTGTGTGTGTATTTTCATACATATAGGTGTGTGTGTGTGTGTGTGTGTGTGTGTGTGTGTGTGTGTGTGTGTGTGTGTGTGTGTGTGTGTGTGGTGTGGTTAAGCAACAGAGGTGAAATCCAAAAGGTAGATTAAGTAAAGCATGCATATTGTGTCTCTTCAGAGTGATGCTTTGGTGTCTAGGGAAGGAAAGTGAGCATCACTGACATGTGTTCCCCTAGTCACTCAGTGAGTGGTTAAGTGCGAGTGGGATGTAGGTGGGAGTAGGGTTTGTCGTTTGGCCTCTAGTCCTGGTTGTTCTGTGTTGGCTGTCCAGTTTGGCTTTTGCCATGGTTCTCCTTCTCCTCTTCTTCACTGACAATGAATTCCTCAGGAGGCCAACGCAGCTCGCCGCTCTCCACTTCTCCCTCCGTGGGCTCCACTACAATGGAGGGCAGGCGGTCTTTCAGCTTACAGCAGCGCTCGAAGTCTGAGGGGTCTGGAAAGATCTGAGGAAAGCACAAAAACACACTTAAAGTCCTGGGTGTCCTTGGGTCTGGTCACAGTTTCATGTGGCATCATGCTACATTTTACAGCTTTGGAAAGCATGGTGCCAAAGCTGCTTTTAAGTGCTTACAACTTGTTATCCAACACCGTGTGACTGACAAATGGGGAGATTATACAAGAGCAAGTCATAGCATTGAAAACCTACAGCAAGTCTGTTATCGTCAAGAAACAAAAAAAACAAGCACACTGTAAGGAAGTAGTACTAATAACTTAACCAAATGAAAACAAGGTGATAGATATTGTCAAGTTAATTTGTCATATGCACAGGATACACAGTACAATTAAATGCTTACTTACTCTGTGACAGGATGACAAGATAACAACCAATACCCTGATGATACTGAAAGCTAAGCAATGGGTTGACAAAATCATTTAAAAAAGCAGTGAAACCTAGACCCAAATGTGTTGTGGGTGTGCAATGCCAGACTTGCTGATTTTTTTGGATCTAAAATGAAGGGCATGAGAGATTACATGCATTCCCTGCCTTCCTTTTGCTCTCAAGACAAGAGAAATGGCAACAACAAGAAAAGAAAAAAAAGCCTTTCCTGGTCCAAGAACAGCATTTTTTATGTTTGGATAAAGTGGAAGAATATTTTTAGATCTGCATATTTCAGTGGGAGACATTGGAAGAGGAAAGCGATGTCGCTGTCTGGGCAAAAACACAGTGGAAAGAAAGCATTAGATGAGGCTGAGAAGGGTAGACGGAGAGAGAGTGTGAGGGGGAGGAAGAGGGGTAGGGGGAGAGAGCGTCCAGCTGTGTCCAAGTCTCCCTGAATACAATGAGAGGGGGATGATGAGAGAAAGGGAGGAACAAAATGTTCTGAAAACGGCTGTGTTTCAGTATGTTTCGACGGGCTCATAGTAATGGCTGGAACGGAATACATGGAACGGCATCAAACACGTGGTTTCAATGTGGTTGATACCGTCACATTCACTCCATTCTAGCCTTTATCATAAGCCGTCCTCCCCTCAGCCTCCTATGGTGTGTGGGTATGTGAGTGTGAGCATGCGTGTTAGTCCATGCATGTGTGTTTGAGTGAGTACGTGTATGTTCGTGCAGGTCTGAGAGATGGTGAGTACATGTGTGCGTTAGTGCATGTGTGCGCAGGGAGGTTTAGTATCTCCTTCCCTGTGTTGCTAATGTCTATGCGTCATCACCGAGGGGAATTGGTCAGAGATTAACCTTGCTATAAGACCACCGGCAAACACGTCACAGCTTGTTTTACTTCCAGCGACAGGAAACGGCAATGCGTCGCCAGCGAGGCACAATGACAGCTATTTTGAGTTGTAGCTATTTTGGGTTGTAGTTGTAGATGAGGAATCACTCCAGCACTGACTCGAAAAACAATTGAAGCTGCCACAGAGAAGCTCTCACCTCCGTAACATAATCAACCTCCAGTTCCTCTGCTCTGGAAAACTGCATTCCTTACATCACTCTTTCAGCGATGAATACCGTGTTGTCTTGCAGAAACACAGCTGGCATTCAGGTGATGGACTCACAAATTGGACCAAAGCCAATGAATTTGGATGAGGAAGCAGTTAAAAAAAATAATTTTAAAAATCACCCAGCTGTCTGTCCATCCTCATGGGCAGAGAAGAGACCTTCACCACCTCCTTCCTTATCCTCACAGGACAGACACACAGCTGGTGTGTAAATGGTGAGGGGCAGGCAGCCCACCTTCCTATAGGATCAGTCTGCATCCTCCGAGTCAACTCTGACACATACAGGTCACAGACGATCATAAAGGAGTGGGTTGGCCTTAATATGGCCCTGATTGTTTGTTTCCAGAGGAACCATTGACCCAGCAGTAAACAGAAGCAGAGGAAACAAATCAAACTTGTCAAGGCCACCAGATGGCTTGCTATTCAGAAAGTTGCCTCTCTGTGGGTTGTGACATTGCGATTCTACAAACTCCTATTCATTTCCTTTGCATGTTTTTAAAGTCTTTGCAATCATCTCTAACTCCGTGCAAAGCTGCACTCCTCCCCACCACGAGGCAAATACACATTTTTTCCACCACACGAAGACCCTTTCCTTAAACAGCCCCCCTAAATTCCTAAAAAAGGTTTTGTTTGCATAACTTGCAACAATAACGTTGATGATTAGACCTCCTGATTGGGAAAACAAACCACTCCTTACCCATAGTCCCCTGGGTGAGCTGCTTACAGTAAGAGCTATAATGGAACATACAGCCTTGGCTGTCCCTAATCCATCCTTTTGTTCAGAGAGTTACTAATAGTGGTGGGGACATTTGAACAGTGACATAAACCAATTAAAAAACTACTACACCCTCTGCTGCCCCCCCCTACCATGATATAGCAGCAAACCAATTTCCCTCTGGGACAACAAAGTAGAAACTTTAACTTGTGCGTGCGTGTTACCTGGAAGGAGAGCCGGTCCTTGCTGGGGCTGAGCCTTATGTCCTCCATGGGGGTGCTACTGATCATCACCTCAGTCATGTCGTCTCCACTTGGCACAAACACTGGGCTGGAGAGAGACATAGGGGAAAGGACTGGGTTATTCCACCATTCAGGATCTACTGTTAGTCCCAAACTTTCACACTGAGGAGCATTACACAGAACAGGTACATGTGTCCCAATAATGGTGCTGCACAATGAAGAACTGATAGGTTGGTGTAATATAATTTACATGTAGCTATTACTTTGGTTAGTAATATGCAAATTCATCCAGTCCATTTAGTGAGATGACAGAGTATGACTTTCATGTAGTTGATGTGCTTGAGATATGGCCCTTTGGTATTGTGTTTGCAATGAAAAAGCTACGCATAAGCCTTGTTCAGTCTCTTCTGTTTGGCCTGTATGCATGCAGTGGTTTATATTAAGTCTGACCACTGACAGACTATGCAGCATAAATGTAGTGCACAACAAAGCTACACCACCACCAAGATGTGGTTTGCATTGAGTAGCCATGTCTTCATACAAGATGAGGTATGATTTAACTAGCAGTGAGGGGACAGTCATAGCAAGAATGCATTGTGGGCGTGCAGTGCAATTTGACTGGAACCCCTAACACGGGACGGACCCAATACCCTCTGTTACATCAAAAGGTTCACAGAGCTTTCCATTTTAGTTGAAGCAACACGATGTTGTTTATCCACTTCAGTGCACTGTACATGCTGAAGCACTGTAAGAAATGACTGAACTGAGGCACTTTGTGGGAGGAAAAGTTATTCTTGGGATGTTTGAGAACCAAGCTATCAACCGAGCAGAGCGTTCTTCTCACGCTTTCTATTTAAAGCCCGGTGGCACAGTGGTCAGCGTCCACAGGACTATGGTCAAGGTGGTCAACCCACTATAGGACAACTACAACTGGGACAGGAAACAGGACATACTGTAGATGACCACCTGCATCAGATGAGCAGCTCAAGCACATACTTGGCCCAAATATAACAAGTCAGTCATTTGTTTCCACAAAAAAGTAGAACATTGGGTGCCATTAACCTACTTTTAACCCTGAATATATAAAAAACATGTTTATTTTAGAGACGATGGAAAGTTAAGTGGTTAGCCATTTCGACATATTCTAGACATGACCAGTAAAACATTTTAGGTAAACCTATGAAGTGCACTTTTTAAAAAAGGAGCCTAAATTCTTTATCATCTCAAATTAAAATGTATATTTTCCCAAATACTTGTCAAGTTTCCCCAGAGGTATTTTGACAGTAATCCTGTGTACAATGTCAGATAAGACCCTGAGCTGTGAACCCCGGACTTCGACTCCCTTTATGGAGTAATGAAGAGTGGCAACTTTCGATTTGTTAACATTCTGTCATCGGAGGATGAAACGTTTTCGCCATAAGAGGTTGTGGGCAAAAAGAGAGATGTTTCCTATGACTCAGTTTGCCAATCTCTCATGTTACTTCACTGCTTTGTTGAGTTCTTCTTTCCAAGACGTCCATGTTTAACATCATTCAAGAACCTATTAATCCCTGCACAGTAACGTTAAGACAGTCTCCAATGGGAATCAAGACTTTCCATTAAAAGAACACGTCAGTTTAGAAAGCACCAAAATAAAAACTTCTCTCATACTCTTGACTGGCAATAAACAAGTGGAGCTCAACAACCAGTATTTAATTGTACAGGGATTAAGTTCCAGATAAAAATCTTTAAACTTCAGTCAATCCAATAATTGCAAATAAAGGCCCTAGGCCATCCACATTTTCCAACATCACTTTCATGTAGAAAGTCAGCCTTTTGGTCCCATAATATAGGACCGAGGCAGATGAACACTTTATGGTATATGGGATTTGTTCCTTATCCTAAAGAATGTGTACATCTATTCTGAACCCGTCAGAAAGAGTCTCAATGGCTTCAAACTGAAAAGGAGAAATGCGCGCGAAAAATCAATTTACAGGGCAACATGTGCATTGCCACACCCCGAAGCAATGGCTACTGCTGTTAATCTTTCAATATTTCCATTCCCAAGTTTGCATTACCATGTGTCACATACAAATTGGGAGAAGCAAAAATTATTTTGTGCAGGTGGGAGCCACAGGGGAAGCGCACAAGCCAAGATCAAAGGGCAGAATAGGCTTCTGGAATCCTGTACTTTTACAAGTCAATCAAGTCGGCGACAACAATAGCCGGAAATCTACAAATAAAAACTAGTCCAAAGGTTATGCAAGGTTGAGTGTCAAAAAATGTTTTGTCAGCAAAGACATGCTCTTGAACCCATTTCATTCTTGAGAGGGGAGAGAGGGTGACATAGGGTAAGCCAGAAACGCATAGACACAGCGTGGTGACAGTACAGACCTGTGCAGAAGAGAGGGGAGAAGGATAAACACTGCTCGTGCCAGTCATATTTCTGCTCTGGGATCGTACAAACATCCTGCTCAGCTAAGAATAACAGAACGTCAGCCTACTAAAACATAAAGGGGCACAATGACAAGGAAGTGGAGGAGCACACGTATCAATTCGACTCGGGGAGAGAACGGACTACTCAAATACATTATATCTAAATGTGTCTGCTCAAGGTTACGCACTGTGTCCTTTTTTGTGGAAATGTCTGCCTCAAGCAGCCAATGCTAAGTATAATCAAGAGGCTCCAAATTGATGAGGATTATGGATTACCACAGGCTCACGTCAGGGATGCAGATAGGAAACACTTCCAGTTCAAAGTCTGCAGCCATTGTGTCAACTAATTCAGAGGCCAAGAGATCAAATGTCTTGCATTCCTACTTCTACCCTAGCAGGACCCATACAAGTACACATTTATTCTATAAGGGCACCTCAAACCCTCTGTCTAAAACGCCCACTGCTAAAGATCAGTCACGGCACTCCAAATGTACTCAAAACGTGCAGTCCAGATTTGACCTAGGATCTTAAAATCATTCACCAGGATTGACCTGGAATGGCTCCTTTCTGAATGACCAGGCCCATTCAGGTAATTTCACAAGGTTTAAGTCTGTAGTAGTATTGCCAAGTAGAACTTTTGGCTAGACCCGTCATCCCATCTTCAATGGGCATGTGACATGATCAGGCACTTCAGTGCTTGGCACTTCAGTGACCCTCTTTAGCACTGTCCACAGGAACATCTAGGCCTACATACTGTACATAGTCACATGCTCATATGGGCTAATGCCAGTCCTATATGGGCTAATGCCAGCCTTAGACACATTCCAGTCAGAGGTCTGGCATGGGCATGAGACGCATCTCAGACTGACACGTGTCCAGGCTAAACAAATAAAAAACGAAGGGTCAGAGGTCACCTGCTGCATTTAAAAGATATAGGCCAAGTGAGGGGGTTATTTCAATCTAGATGGGCTTTTGGGAATCATTATGGCACATTTGTGAAAGTCTGTCTGTGGGTACATAGTTCCTGCCAAATTGTCTACCAAGTCATCTACCAGTCTCTTTACCAGAGGCCCATGCTCGCCCAAGGTGCTGATGGAGACCAAACATATATCCCCATAGCTGCGACTCAGTGCACAGGATGGGAAATTACATGTTGCATAATTGACATGGTTTCCTCTCTACTCCTCCCAATGCTACACGCATCATAAATCTGAGGTGCAGGGGCGACAACACGAAGCGTCTGCTGACATTCCATGCCATCGCTGGACTGCCTGGTGGCCAAGTCACAACCTGTAGGTGTGTAGGGGGTGGGAGGGGGCCTGCGTCACTCTCTCTGAAACATGTTGGAATGAATGGGCCATGTCCTGATCACCGCTTTAGTCCAAGGGCTGCTTTATGGAGTGGCTCAGCCTTCTCAGAATACAGGAAACACTGCGTTACTGGCTGGGCAGAAGAAGCTTATGTTTATTTCATATTGCCATGCCACATGTTTTTCTTAAAAGATGCCACAATAGGAGGCATTTAGTCCATGATGACCTGATCAATTTATAGGAGAATGACATGTTCTTGTTTAAAAAAAAAAAAAAAAGTGTAACACAACAACTGCCCATTGCAAAACATGGAAAGCTATCAAATGCCTCCCATTGGACTGCAGTTATATAATTCATGATTTTATCAACCTGAAATTCAATAACTAAACATTTTGAAAAAGGAACAGAGAAGTGCTACATTAGGTAGCAATGCATGAGGAAACTATAATCAAGAGATCTAAGCAAAAGGATCCCCCATGTAGCAGATTCTCTGAAGAACAGAGAAGCACACTGAAAGCGCAGACGAGAAGCTTTGTGGTTACAGTAAGTAACAGGGTCGGGTCTTCACTTCCGGGTGCAGGCAAACCGAGACTTGCAGAGGTAAAAAAAAACACAAAAAAACAGAAGCAAAACAAAGTCTTGCTTGAAGTTTTTGGACAAAGTCTTCTTAACCTAGATGCAATGTTACAGGCCTATATAGAGGTAGGAGTACACAGTAAAATAGAGATTGAGTCACGAGCCACCTCTAGGTGATGGACAGACTGAATGGGTAAGAGGGTCATTCCATCTCCCTCTATTACACCCTACCACAATCGCCTGCCAATAAAGGTCAGTAGTCCCAACCACTAAAGGTCAAACGATGTGAAAGTCTTACATATGGTTTAACACTCATATTGTTGCATCTTTGCTTGCCGAGAAACAAAGCTAAACTCATGTTATGTTCTTACTTCTGCAATTGTATGTAGTCTGACTAAAAGCTATTGTATCTCAATGCTCCCATAGCAACGTGAAAACATTGGGTTGCCCATCTATGTCCCCTTGTGAAAGGAAAAAGGTGATCCTCAGACACACCTGGATAGACATTATTGGTGGGCCACCTGACACCATGTGAAAAACAGAGCAGTGCTTTGTTTGCGATCTGCTCTCTTTCAAGTTGATTACACATTCTGAAATTATTTTTTTAAACCAACTAACTGCACTTTGACACATTCAAGAGTGCATGTGTGATTGTTTGAAGGAGTAAATAGCCTAGCTTCTTTTGCCGATTTACATTTAAAAAAGGAAAATCGTAGTTCTCTTGATTATACCCATTAGCAAATATAAAAATGCTAAAAAAAATAAATAAATAAATCACATACAACAATGAAATTCTGTTTTAAAAAACATTTAAAAAATGTTTCAGCAACATAGAAGTCATTACATCGCAGGTGTAAAAAAAATAATTACAAAAATACTTACCAGTATATTTGGGGAGAAAATACAGACATGAATTCACACCTGCAGTTGATTCTGATGATCAAGGAATTAATCTGATATTGATGGTGTATTTCCCCCACAACGGAACGCCTGTCACAAAAAGATTAAACGCAAGCGTTTATTTTTAGAGAAAAGTAGAAATCGAAGCGGAGCCGTGACCTTAGTGAAACAAACAACCCTCAAGTATTTTTGCCCATCTGATATCCTGACTAGTTTAAATGACTTTTATGTAAGAGGCGTGTACTGTCACTGAAGACACACCTCTTTCACATGGGGTCCAAATTATTAAATGGAACCAGCATCACTACGGACCAATCAAATGACAGGTGCCTCGTACCCGCGCTGACGATAGCAAAGGATGAACAATTTGATTGGAAATAGAAAACATACTGCATCACGCAGTTTCCATTGATCCAGGTTAATTCAACGAAAGCAATGTCGCAAAAAAACTAAATCATTGCGACATGTGTAATGGAAACGTCGGATATAGGATACATTTTCTAAAGATCGACAACATTTTTATCGTTCGACAAGGGTGGATTATTTTGTCGAACTTTCCTTATTGAGACAAATTGAATAAAGCACGTAACTATAAAGCTCCACTCTACACTGCTTGCCAAATCCATTTTTCAACTATAAACACGTTTCTTTGCAGGACAATGCTTGTCATGACTTTTAAGAACGCCTGAATTGCTTCGCCTTGCATTTCTGGTTGGCTGGCAAATTTCACCATCCAATTATTTCAGATCTACATGAGTGCAAGTTTCACCATGTGGTGATATGTTGGCGCATTAGAATTATTAGGATATGGGGCAAATATTAGTCAATTAATGCATTCAGGGGCGGACTGGGACATGAATTTTGCCCTGGCATTTTATCCACACCAGCCCACATCACTGTGCGCCTCTGCTCTAGCCATTTTGTTTTCCTCCCTGTTGTGCTGTCTGTTTCAGCATCTTTTTTTGCTGCTGTCACTCTATGCTTCTTCTTGTTCTCTGTCTGTCTGCTTAAAACTGCACTGCAAAAATCCCTCTGTCATTTCCTGGTTGCTAAAATAGATAATAGTTCACCTAATTTTAGTTTATGTGACAAAACAAGCAAGTACAGTGTAGGGAATCATTCTACCATTGTGAAATATATTTTCCAAAAACAACATTATTGTATTTTCAGCTGTTTGAAGCTGGTGTACTAAATAAAGTAAAAGACTCAAAAACTAAACATAAAGAACAAGAAGCATAGAAAGAGTGCACATAAAACAAATCTACCACTTCTTAGACTTGCTTTCAATGAGAAAGACAGAGCAATAACTCACATTGCTATCTTTATTTGGTCGGGTCGCCCAAAAAGCTTTTAAGCCTAATACCTAATAAAAGCCAAGATAACGACCGTGGCTATATTGCAAATTAGTCCCTGTCATATGTGTTCCCCTGAATCAACACCTACCCTAAGTGTTTATTACTACAATCTTAGAAAAAGAGGTGCTATCTAGAACCTAAAATTGTTTTTCAGGTGTCCCCATAAGAGAACCCTTTTTGGTTCCAGGTAGAACCCTTTCCACAGACAAATGGGTTCTACCTGAAACTAAAAATGGTTTTTACCTGGAGCCAAAAAGGGATCTCATATGGGGACACCTGAAGAACCCTTTATTTCCCTAAAGAGTGTATTACAGGGTGCCACTACTTTGTTCAGTTGGTGGCAACAGCCCGTGATTTAGTCAGACCCAAATCATAAGTCTTCATCTTATAAAGTAATTCATTCTTTACTAAGAAGTATAATAAAGACTACTATAATAAATAAAGACTTCCTGCTTGGATCTAACACGTCCAAGCAGGAATGCCTGATTGAAGATAGTATTTTGATGTGCAACCTAATCCAGTGATTGTTGTGAATTTTGGGTTGACAATTAGACTATAGTTGTTATATTCTACTGTCCAAATAGGACTCCAGATTTTTTTTTTGTTCAATAGAGAGGAATTACATACATCTTTATGTGCACCAACTAATAACAAACTAATTGATTTGGGGAAAATGGAAACTAAAACACATTAACTAGATTGCTAACTCTAAATATAATACCCACTGCTAGTAGTCATGCATTCATACAATAGTAAATGTAATGTCCTAAAATAACAGCCTACTACACGAGACCAAAAGGCATATGCTCTCGCAATGGCCGGTACACATTTCACACACACCACTCCATATCTCATAGCCATATCAAATATCTTGGCTGTAAAATTGTTGCTATTCAGCTGAATATTGAGAGTTGGGAAATACATATTATACCTACAGAAGGCTGAGACCCTCCTCTCTTTGACAAGGACAAGGGGACGAAGCTTCCAAAGCAGTGTTTTTCCCACAATTGCATTTTGAAACGTTATACTATCAGAACAATTATTTCTCTCAAACACATGGGGGAGAGGAGGGTGGCTCGCTCATCACAAAAAATAATAATATTTGTCCAGCCCATCTGGCATTTGCCAGAATTGGCAGATAGCCAATCCACGATTGCATTCCATCCATGCTGGTTTTTGCAGGTGTGAAGTCATTACTTCCATCTGTTTTTATCGACACAAGATAGTTAATTGCCTGCTATGGTGTCTTTCCATTTGTCACATCTATTTTCTATGCAAACTTTCAAAATGTTAACAGCAATAAAATCACTGGACAAGTTAATGGAAACATAGCTATGGCTAGTCGCTATGTTGATATGACTTGGATCTAATATTTTTTATTGAGCGGATGGTCAGGGGGTTGGAACTTAATTACAAATCATTTGTAGACTGCAAATTGACCGCAAGAAGCTCAGATATATTTGATTAGAACATCATTTCAAACCTTGCTTACATTTGTATACGGTCACATATATCGCTCTATTATGAATGGGAATACTTTGCAAAAGATTTCCAAAATTAAAATCACTTGGAGCTGATTTGCTAGTTTTTTTTCTTATTTTTTGCTCAGAAAATTTGGGAGTGGGCCACTAGCTACAAAATTAAACCCGAATAAACAAAAACGTCACACCAGTCGCTGCTTATTTATCCTTTACGTAATGATTTATATTATGAAACTCAGGTCAGAATATCCAATGTCAATTCACTAACATGTCCAAAGAAATATACAGTACATTTGATTTTCAAATATTGCAATTATATTTGCATAATAGGAGGGGATGATGATTCCAGAGTAAGCTATAAGGTTCTTTTTCTGAATACATTGAGATACAAATGTGACTGGTTAAGATCAATAATCCACAACAATACTGAAAATGTAAAGGTCACATCTAAAGTAGCCCTATACAATATTTACAAGGCTATATAAAAGGTTAAAGCTGGAGCTTCCTAGTGTCATATACAGGATGCTGTCTCAAGCTCTGGGACACAGCAACCATTTGGCAGACAAGGTCTATAAAGGATTTTATTACAACTTCACTGTCCTCTGCTGAACAGAATACAAATGACCTGGCTTCAAACTAGTATTCTAGCATCACCTTGTGGCAACAAGGGGGCACTAAAGGAACACATTACTGAATACCATTCTCCATATTTTCAAGCATAGTGGTGGCTGCATCATGTTATGGGTATGCTTGTAATCATTAAGGACTGGTATGTTTTTCAGGATAAAAAACCAAGCACAAGGAAAATCATAGAGGGAAACCTGTTTCAGCGCTTTCCAACGGACACTTGGAGATTAATTCCCCTTTCAGCAGAACAATAACCTAAATCACAAGTCCAAATCTACACTGGAGTTGCTTCCCAAGAAGACAGTGAATGTTCCTGAGTGGCCGAGTTACAGTTTTGACTTAAATATACATGAAACTCTATGGCAAGACCTGAAAATGGTTGTCTAGCAATGATCAACAACCAATTTGACAGAGCTTGAAGAATTTTGAAAATAATAAAAAGTGCAAATGTTGCACAATCCAGGTGTGCAAAGCTCTTAGAGACTCACTGCTGTAATCAACGCAAAAGGTGCTTCTACAAAGTATTTACTCACGGGTGTGGATAGTTATTTAAATGAGATACTTATGCATTTCATTCTCAATAAATTACCAAACATTTCCAAAAACATGTTTTCACTTTGTCATTATGGGGTATTGCATGTAGATTGGTGGGGGGAAAAAACATTTAATCCATTTTGAATTCAGGCTGTAACACAAAATGTGGAATAAGTGAAGGGGTATGAATACTATTTGAAGGCACCATACTTTTACTCATACTCAGAATGTTACTTGGTGATATGGTGCAGCTAGTGATAAACAACATTTAGAGACAGAAGACAATTTACATACATCCAAAAGTAATTTGAACAGTAAACACACAAGCTGCGACCAAACACTGTGGCTGCCTCACAGGGTGCAAAACAGCTCTTTATGGCGTTCCCACATTAGATTATGTTTTCCATAACCTAAAAGAAGTTGATTGAAAGCATGTTGGAGCTATTATTTTTCCATCATGCGGCACCTTCTTGGGATCAAGAAATAGGACAGCATATATATTGATTGGGTGACATTTTTATTGCAGCAGTAGTTTTAGAGGGGAATCTTTTCTGAAATTCAAGATCAAAGACAGAAGGAACATTTTTGTGCTTGCCAGTGAAGACATTTACAGTCAACGACAAGGCACGTTAACCTGTAGTCATAAGATTCATTTTAAAGCAGCAATCAGCAATTGAAACAATAACAAAGTGTCTCGTAGCTATTTCTGTAAAAAAAAAAGCTGAGGGATGGGGCTGCAGAAATGTAACTGCTCAAATTCAAAGACAAAGCTATGGATGCAAGGACTGACCTGCCATGATATCAAAATTAGGCTAGATAAGGTTTGTTTACATTTACTTTGTTTACAAACATGAGTAAAACAAGCTTATATTTTGGGTTCTGATGGGGTACGACAGTTGAACTAAGTTCTATTCTTCAAGAATCAATGGGTTCATATTATTAATGTCTAAGTCTAAAAATGTTTGTGGCAACTGCAATTTGCCCCTTTAAGTCAGTCATTTGCATTTTGTCTTCTCCACCATTTAGTGGAGTTATGACGATAACTTTTAATATGGCACAACGTCAGCCATAAATCTCAACCATTTCTTGAATCAGACGAGTGAAACTGCCAAATGCAAAAATGAAAAGTACATGACATCTGTGGTTTTGACTCTGAATTCCAAAAATCCATAAGGATATTTTACACTGACTGGTGTATTGCTCAGTAACCTCTGAATGAGCTTTAAGATAATCATATGATTGGATATAAGATGGTTGACAGCTTATTTAAATATGTATTCTTATGCAAACTACAAAAATAAAAAACAAACCATATTTTTCATCACACAAGTCTGTATTAACTACACATTTAAAATTATGTCTTTGAAATATACATTTGGAATACAGTAAAACCACAAATATGTTTGCTTTTGTCATCTGTTCCTTTACTCTTTCCAGACTCAAATTACCATATATTTCCTGATAGGTTGGTTGGTGGTACTATCATAAAGGCTTGTAGTCCAGCTTGGATTCCAGTTTCTTAGAATCTGCAACCTTGCGAACGGCCTTCATGAAATCTTCCTGGGTCACATACTCATGGTCAGCACGGATTGCAAACATACCTGGGAAACACACATAGCAGGGTTCATACAGACTGTGGCAAGTCAAACTCAAGGACTTTCAAGTACTTCTTGGAGCACTAATAAAGTTGAAGTCGGAAGTTTACATACACTTAGGTTGGAGTCATTAAAACTCGCATTTCAACCACTCCACAAATTTCTTGTTAACAAACAAGTTTTGGCAAGTCGGTAAGGACATCTACTTTGTGCATGACACAAGTAATTTTTACAACAGTTGTTTACAGACAGATTATTTCATTGTATCAAAATTAGTGGGTCAGAAGTTTACATACACTAAGTTGACTGTGCCTTTAAACAGCTTGGAAAAATTCCAGAAAATGATGTCATGGCTTTAGAAGCTTCTGATAGGCTAATTGACATCATTTGAGTCAATTGGAGGTGTACCTGTGGATGTATTTCAAGGCCTACCTTCAAACTCAGTGCCTCTTTGCTTGACATCATGGGAAAATCAAAAGAAATCAGCCAAGACCTCAGGAAAAGAAATTGTAGACCTCCACAAGTCATCCTTCATTCCAAACGCCTGAAGGTACAACCTTCATCTGTACAAACAATAGTACGCAAGTATAAACACCATGGGACCACGCAGCCGACATACCGCTCAGGAAGGAGACACGTTCTTCTGTCTCCTAGAGATGAACGTATTTTAGTGTGAAAAGTGCAAATCAGCTACAAAAGTATCTACATCCACAGTAAAACAAGTCCTATATCGACATAACCTGAAAGGCTGCTCAGCAAAGAAGAAGCCACTGCTTCAAACCCGCCATAAAAAAGCCAGACTACGGTTTGCAACTGCACATGGAGACAAAGATTGTAGTTTTGGAGAAATGTCCTCTGGTCTGATGAAACAAAAATATAACTGTTTGGCCATAATGACCATGTTGTTTGGAGGAAAAAGGGGGAGGCTTGCAAGCCTAAGAACACCATCCCAACTGTGAAGCACGGGGTGGCAGCATCATGTTGTGGCGGTGCTTTGCTGCAGCAGGTACTGGTGCACTTCACAAAATAGATGGCATCATGGGGAAAAGAAAATTATGTGGATATATTGAGAGCAACATCTCAAGACATCAGTTAGGAAATTAAAGCTTGGTCGTAAATGGGTCTTCCAAATGGACAATGACCCCAAGCATTCTTCCAAAGTTGTGACAAAATGTCAAGGTATTAGAGTGGCCATCACAAAGCCCTGACCTCAAACCCATAGAAAATCTGTGGGCAGAACTGAAAAAGCATGTGCGAGCGAGGAGGCCTAGAAACCTGACTCAAGTTACACCAGCTCTGTCAGGAGGAATGGGCCAAAATTCACCCAACTTATTGTGGGAAGCTTGTGGAAGGCTACCTGAAGCGTTTGACGAAAGTTAAACAATTTAAAGACAATGCTACCAAATACTAATTGAGTGTATGTAAACTTCTGACCCACTGGGAATGTGGGAAGAAATAAAAGCTGAAATAAATCCTTCTTTCTACTATTATTCTGACATTTCACATTCTTAAAATAAAGTGGTAATCCGAACTGACCTAAGACAGGGACTTTTTACATGGATTAAATGTCAGGAATTGTGGAAAAACTGAGTATAAATGTATTTGGCTAAGGTGTATGTGAGCGACTTGAACTGTATATATTTGTAATAGGTCATATTATGAAATTGTTTCTAGTCGCCAACAGATGGCAGTATATCGCCAGAACCTCATGAAAAAACAAATAAATATCTAACTTACTATTCATTCCTACCTTAAGTTCTACTCAATATTACGTGTTTCACTACATACACGAGTGGTAAGTCAGGACTGATGATGTTGACTGATTTCCTCATATGAACTGTAACTCAGTAAAATCTTTGAAATTGTTGCATTTATATTTTTGTTCAGTGTACATAATATATTGTCTTTATATTTAAAATTGTCTTTATAATTCACAAAATGTTAGGTTCCATAGGCTGTCCCAACACAGACATGAAAATGAATTCTGACAGTGTAAAAGAGCCTTAGTTGACTCTAAAATGTTGTATTCTATACGCATTTGAAGAGAAAGAAGTTATGAATGTGTTTGTTAAGATTAAAGACTCTCAGGACCCTATTTACATTTTAGGGGACCCCACATGGGTCCCGGACCCCCTAGTTTGTGAACCACTGTACTACTAACACCTCAATCACACCTACAGCGAATTGCACAATTGGTACGCAGCATCATCTGGATGTGTGTGCAACAGAAGTTCAACATTCACCTTCTGCTACCATTTCTGTCAAGCCGTTTATGCATACCTTCGATAAATCCAAGGTATGCACCAAACAGGACGCACTGCAACTGCCTCTGCAACGCAATGCTGCAAGTCAACCGCAGCGTTCCATTGGAAATTAATGTACAGTACTTCTGGTGTACCAAAATGCATTCACGCTGTCGGTGTGATCAAGGCGTAACCCCTCTCCCTGCTCGCGTCAATGCTTCCTCTCTCTGTGCATCTCCTTTACCTCCTTCATTACAGCCTGACACACCAAAATGTCTGTCTCACTACTCTCAATAAAGAAAAGGAGTTTTGTTATAACTTATTTCAGTCAACTGCTCATGCTGCGGTCAGGCTCCGTTCAACATTAGCTTCTAACTTCATCCTTCCAGCCAGGTAGTTATAGTTAGTTGCCTGGCTAATAGCCGGAGCCCTTGAGCTACCTAGCTAGACATCGGACTGAAATATCAGTGACAATTTACCAGTTGTACACTCATTCGCTGAGAGTCAGGGGTTGGTTTGTTTGGGGGATGTCTGTTGAAGTCAAGGGTTGTTAAAATAAGTCTCACTGTCAGTGACATCTCTCTGCTACTTGCCACTGTAGGTCTGGGCTGAGGTAGTTCGTTTCACCTCTCGGCCTATGTCGTGGGCGGAGTTTCCCGCTGGACAGAGTGGTGAATGAATGCGCTGCTAACAAGGCAAATCCGGGGGAGCAGACGAACATAACAAGCATACATGAATAATTTATGATTCCCCTCGTTCGCAGAGGTAGGCACGATTATAACTCAGATCAAGAAGCCTTCAGAGCGGTGATCAACGCGTAATAAGTGTGTAAATGATAATTAACAAAAACGTGAGTAAACGCTATTTCCCAAATAAGGAAGGTATAAACGGCGTTCACCCTCCACCACATCCCTGGTTAGGTCTGGCAAAACCCATTCAGAAACATCAATATCCTGCAGGCAACTTTGAATCTATATTTGCCTGGCTATCGATGTGACATTTGGCAGCGCCGAATAAGTCAGTTCTGTACCTGCTTGGCTGAGTGGCAGTGTAGGTGGAATGAGCAAGCTTGCCTGGCATCCAGAGCGCGAAACACGTGAGGAAATAAAACTCGGTTTTCTGCCTGGAAATTAATTCGGAAACCCATACATTTTTCTAATATTTTTCATATGAACATATTTGAAAGTTCCCTGGTCTCCTCATTTTTAATTCAAGTACTCTTCAAGGAACAACTTGAGAAAATGACAGATTTTCAAGGTATTCTAGTACTTGAATTTCAGAGTGCCAAATTCAAGTACTTTAAGCACCTTGTGCAAACCCTAATATAGGAACAGACTGAGTGAATGGCTTGTTTTTAACATGTAGAATATACAGTTATAGAGTGTATTGGATAGGTTACTAACCTGCTTCAGTGCACACGTTCCTTAAATCAGCTCCATTAAATCCATCAGACAACTTCACAATGGCCTCGTAATCTGCGAAGAAATTCAAGTTACAGCCCACCATGAAATTCACAACATGCAACTTCATTTCATCACAAAAATATGTCACATCCACAGCACACTATCCAGTCCCTAAATTCACCCATCTCTCCATGCTTAGTGATTGGTCCAGAGTGTATCTTCAGAATGTCCATCCGAGCCTGCTCATTGGGCAGTTCGATGTCTGTAAAGACAAAGCCAGAAGTTAAGATTTCTGCAGTTCCTTGTCATTTACCAAGTCCTAGTTATTTTTTCAGCCACTTTCCCTGGCCCTTTGGGGAAGTGACTAGGTGCTGAAATGGAACCAGGACCAAATATTTTTGCAACATGATTATCTATGCTTCTCAAACCAGGATAGTTAAAAGTCTCGAGAGGAAACATACGGATCTTGCGGTCCAGTCTCCCTGGCCTTAGAAGGGCAGGGTCCAGCGTGTCCGGACGGTTGGTGGCCATGATCATCTTCACTCTGTGCAGGGTGTCAAAGCCATCCATTTGGTTCAGCAGCTAGACAGGACAGACGAAAAAGTTGGCATCTTCAGTCGTAATTGGCTAATAAAACCAAGTGTGTACAGGTTTAGCCTTTAACACTTTGAGGCTCAATAATATGAGTAGTACCACAGAGTTTCTAACCCAGAAGCCCAACACTTCCGGGAACAATTGCAAAGCAGAAGTCAATGAGAGAAGAGAAAATGTCTTCCTTAGTTCTAAAATAAATTCTCAATCTAAAAAGGCACAACCTATAGTACCTTCTCAAGGTGCCTCTACACCACAATTTTAATGATATACTTGAACTGCTAGGAGCAAAAAGACTAGATTTACTACTACTAAAATATTACCTTTGCAACAAACTGTGAAAATGAAAACTAGAATTCACTATAACTAAGACACCTGGTCTTTGATGAAAAACAGGTTTTTTTTCATGAAAGTTACTCTATGTAGCTGAATATGTTTTTACTCCAACCTTGTGAAAGTGACAAACTGACACGTTTTCATTTTAGTCAAAAACAACTTTACATCGAAGGAGTACCTTTGATTTGACGGCCTCCACATGCGCAGTTCGGCGAGAGGCGACCGTTAGATCCGATTATGCGTTTCTGCGCATGAGCTTACCTAGCCAACGTTGCCATGACATTGCCTACAAGCGTGATCTGGTATTTCTATCAGGGAAGCAGTTTCTACATACACTACCGTTCAAAAGTTTGGGGTCACTTAGAAATGTCCTCGTTTCTGAAAGAAAAGCACATTTTTTGTCCATTAAAATAACATCAAATTGATCAGAAATACAGTGTAGACAACGGTAATGTTGTAAATGACCATTGTAGCTAGAGACGGCTGATTTTTAATGGAATATCTACATAGACGTATAGAGGCCCATTATCAGCAACCATCACTCCTGTGTTCCAATGGCACGTTGTGTTAGCTAATTCAAGTTCATCATTTTAAAAGGCTAATTGATTATTAGAAAACCCTTTTGCAATTAAGTTAGCACAAATGAAAACTGTTGGTCTGATTAAAGAAGCAATAAAACTGGCCTCCTTTAGACTAAATGAGCATCTGGAGCATCAGCATTTGTGGGTTCGATTACAGACTCAAATGGCTAGAAACAAAGAACTTTCTTCTGAAACTCGTCAGTCTATTCTTGTTCTGAGAAATTAAGGCTATTGCATGCGAGAAATTGCCAAGAAACTGAAGATCTCATACAACGCTCTGTACTACTCACTTCACAGTACAGCGCAAACTGGCACTAACCAGAATATAAAGAGGAGTGGGAGGCCCCGGTGCACAACTGAGCAAGAGGACAAGTACATTAGTGTCTAGTTTGAGAACCAGACACCTCACAAGTCCTCAACTGGCAGCTTCATTAAATAGTGCCTGCAAAACATCAGTCTCAACGTCAACAGTGAAGAGCTGACTCCTGCATACATACTGGCCTTCTAGGGCCTATGTAGATATTCCATAAAAATAAAACGTTTTTTGTTGTTGTTTTTTATCAGCCATTTCCAGCTACAATTGTCTTTTACAACAACATTAACAATGTCTAGACTGTATTTCTGATCAATTTGATGTTCTTTTAATGGACATTTCTTTTTGCTTTTCTTTCAAAAACAAGGACATTTCTAAGTGATGCCAAACTTTTGAATGGTAGTGTATCTTCATACTAAACCATATTTGGTAGTACTTTGTGTGCAGTTAAGCTTATAGTTGTTCTCTGTTGAGAGACTCACCTCCATCAGTGTCCTCTGGATTTCTCTGTCTGCAGACGTCCCCTCAGAGAAACGACGACCACCTGTTAAGCAGACAAAGACTTGTGTGTGTGTGTGTGTCTGGAACTCTATTGTTCAGTCAGTTTGTTGATTTCTATAGTCTGTAGCTCTAGTTCATGTACCTATGGCATCGATCTCATCCATGAAGATGATGCAGGGCTGATGGTCTCTGGCGTAGTTGAACATTTCTCGGATCAGCCTAGCGCTCTCACCAATGTACTTGTCCACTATGGAGCTGGACACCACCTTCAGAAAATTGCAGTCAAGCTGGCTAGCAACTGCTCTGGCCAAAAGTGTTTTTCCAGTTCCTGAAAAGCATGAAAAGAAAATACAGTAAATTATAAGGCACATAATACTGGCTTCTGGAAAGCAGCCCTCAGGCTAGCATGTAGTGCTATCAGTGAACCAGGCCAGTTGATCTCCTCACCTGGGGGTCCGTAGAGCAGGCAGCCTTTAGGGGGGATGATGCCCACCCTCAGGAAGAGCTCTGGGTTGGTCAGAGGCAGCTCAATCACCTGAAACAACATTTTCAAATCAAATGTTATTTGTCACAAACATGTTTAGCATATGTTATTGTGGGTGTAGCGAAATGCATCAACATCCATCCCTCTCACAATTGGACCATAAATATCTTCCGCACTCTCAATTTTATTTGCTCAACTCCTGCATCCTCCCTCCTCTCTGGCCTCCATTTAAAATGAGAGGTGGGAATGTGGACAAAAATACACTTGTATAAAGTGAGACTCCTTATCCAATTGTACGTCATCAGGCAAATTAAGTTTACAGGGTGGAATCCCAAAATAAACGTATAAAGTAATTTAAAAAAAACATTTCGCTAGTTGTAAAAAACATTTTATAGATAAAAGGATAAGTAGCATATCATTTTTAAATGTTTGCATGCTTTTTTCTTTTGAGAAAACAATAGCTGATTAAAAAGGCAGTGTATTAGATTTCAAAACTCTTCCTCAAAGGACTCAGGTAGGATAAACGTGTGCTTCCTCGCCAAAAGGAGTCTATCAAGGAGGTGAGGACCATTTTCCAACTAACGAATTGACACTCTCCTCGACCACTTATTGGTTTCCGGGTCACGGAGGAGAAAGGGCGGACCCCCAGAAAAAGCAAACTCTGTCCTGTATAGATAAAGTGTGTGTGTGTGTCTGTGCCTCACTGACTGAGCTCTCTGATCTGCTCAGCCAAGCCTCCGATCTCAGAGTAGGAGACGCTGCCAGGGTCTTCATGAGACATATTGTACACAAGGGGGTCCACCTCTCTGGGAAGGTACCTGCATGGGGGAACAGCACACCGATATGTCATCACAGTGTGCCTTTGTTCTTACTGATTATATAGGTCATAGAGATGTCTTATAAGCAGAATATATATAATTTGTTTTTCTTAAAACGCTTTCAATAGGGAGACTGTTGCAGAAAGTCGGATGCAGGCTAACACAATACAATGGTGTTTTGCTTGGTAAACATATGAAATAATAAGATGCATTATAGACTTGGGAGAGTATATCAACTCACCTCATGATAGTCAGAGTGGTCATATCCAATGCAACTCTAGTACCAGGTTTGAGCATAGCCTTGTCCAGCTGGGTGACAAAATATAAGGTTGGCACCTCAAGCATAATCAATATGAAATGGGAAGTGAAATACAAGTTGCAATGTTATTTGTAAATATTTTGTTGTGGCTATGGGGTTTTCACCTACTTGCCGTCTGCATCCAACCACATACCGTGGGCCATTGGTTGCTTTGACAATGACTGAATAACACGAAAGGATAGAAGAAAACCCCACGTTACACACAATATAATCAATGCAAGCTAGTAGGAACATTTACACTTTTTCATCCATGTAGGCCTAGCGGTAGATTCAACAAAACAACATCGTATCTTAATTTAGGACTTACATTTTTCCTCTGTAAGCTGCTTCAGGACCTCACCAACAATCTAGAGAGGAGTCAAGAAAGACCGTTGTAAATAAAATAAAAACTTATATCAAGGCTTCTGATGACTTGGGATTAAACTTGCAGTCACCTGTCCAACACTTTGTAGAGCTTTCAGATCATTTTCTGATTTTTCATACTGTTTTGTCTGTTCTCTCAGTTGTTCACGCACTGGAAAGACAAACCAAAACAAATACAATGATTGACACTGACTACGTGTGTACCATCACATAGGCTGTCATCATCATCATCTGGTCGAACACTCGCTAGTTAGCTAGCTAGCTAATGTTATAAAACTAGCTTGCTCGTTCGGGTGCGTCCTAAACATTGTGCATAAATAAAAGGTACATGAACAGTTACACACTAGATCGTTTAGTTTAAATAACCTGGTGTTGAACTCATTTTCAAGGCTACAATAGCTATGTTGGTCTAGCTAGCTAGGTAACTGGAGAGGGTTACATTATGATGACAAAGCTACATGGATAGTTGTTGTGGCTGCTAAAGCCTGGCTATTGACAGAAACGATACATACATTCTTTCAAGCGTCCATCAATTTCTTTGTGCTCGAGCAATTTCTTTCTGTAATCTTGAAGTCCCCTGTCTCTGGGATCCGCCATGATGCCTTGAAAAAAACCGGCTCTGCCACTATGAATTGTGGGATTGAAAGTTGTGACATCAGAGGAAATGTTTTGCCATGTTTACAGTATGTCGTCAGAGGAACGTCGTAATTCATTTTAAGTGGATTTAATTGTGCATTGATTTAACTTTACATTGAGAACATGTGACGACATTAATTCAAAACAACATATTAGTTGTGTTTTGTGGAGCTTTTAGAAATGCATTCAATTTACCGTTTACCCCAATGACCAATTTCGCGTTCAAGTGCTAGTCGGAACTCAGGAACTCGGTCATGTCCGATTTGCTAATTGGTTTGAACGCGGAACGTGTATAACTACGATAACCGTTTACTTTGTCCGATGTTTTCGAGTTTCCTAGTAATTTAAAGTTACAAAAGAAATGTACCATGCCATAGAGGATTCATTTGAACACAATGGGCACAGTCTCAGTGGTCCTACATCAATCTGGGCTTGAGTCACAGAGGGCAGGGATGGTCAGTGAGTGGGGTGATGGAGTTGAACAGATAAGTTATTTGATACAGGGGGTTACTAAAGGGTTGTGACAGTCAGGGTTTAAACTTTAGGTTGGAGAACTTGGTAAGACACCTTGGTTTTGGAGTGAACTAGGCCTATCAACCGCCCAAAACAATAGTCAAAGGGATAATTGGTTTGTTTTGTTTTACTTCTAAAATTCGAATACTTCTAACTAAGCTTGAACCTGTAGTTAACCGCAAACAATGGCATAAAACCAGAGTGGTTGGTTTTCTCCCAGGGGAGTGGTGGCCACGGCGGCGCCCTCCACTGTTTGCTGGGAGCATTCTCAGGCCAGCTGTCAGGATCGCTGCTCCACATAAACAAACGCACATCTGGGCGGGCGAGGCGGGAGGCCGTCCGCACAATGTGTAAACGGACGGCCTTCGCCAAGCACCCGTCATCTTCTTGGCAACCTTTCCAAAAAGGCTTAAATTCCTTCCACGGAGCTCTGGACATTCCGTGTGCTGTTCTTTTTCTTCTTCTTTTCTTCTTGGTCGTTGTTTTCAGCTGCTGGTCATTTCTTCTATACCCACCTTTGAGTTTGTGAGGTGAAGGGTCCTTGCACATTGCATGCCACAATGTACTTATACTCCTAAAGCCAGAGTGGTCAGAAACCCTGTAAGGGGTGTGAAGGGTCAGTTCAATTCATCCAGATTGTGTGTGTCCTGTCACCTCTGACACTTGTGACACAGCTGTGTATCGCTGAGATTGGTCACACTATCAGCAGTTAGAGAAGGGTACTACAAAGCTATATATTCAACGGTAATGGACATATCTTTGTGACTTCATGTTGGTATTTAGAATGCATGCAGTAACAGTGCATATGTGCATAACTGGTACGCCCTACATGCTTTTCAAG
The DNA here is from genome assembly GCF_021184085.1 of Oncorhynchus gorbuscha. Taxonomy (NCBI): domain Eukaryota; kingdom Metazoa; phylum Chordata; class Actinopteri; order Salmoniformes; family Salmonidae; genus Oncorhynchus; species Oncorhynchus gorbuscha. Next base: position 29,388,482 of record NC_060189.1, read on the forward strand.
TTTAGTGTGTCTATGTTCATGCATCTGTGCTTGGGACATTTTTAGATCATTTCTGTGAGTGTGCAACTGTTTGTGTGCGTGTGTCTGCTGGGGGACATCCGATCCCCTCGTTCGCCGCATGCCACGCTTGCTTGCAGGTGGTCTGTCCCTGCTCGGGGCTGGCAGCAGATTTCATAGGAACGCACCACTCCCCTGGACGCCATCATTGAGTCCACATGGCAAGCCGGAAAGGCACTCTGTGAACACTTGGCTGAAATATGTGCTTAGCCCCCCCCCTTTCCAGCCTGCTCGCTCGCTGGGCCTCACAATTACAAGCCAGCTACAAATGTTGGTAGCTGTCTTTAACCCGTTGGATGCCATACTGGAGCCCTCTGTTTTAATGACCTCTGTGGGTTCTTTAGTGAATAGTTGAAATTGCTATGGGGATATGTATGAAGGAGTCACACAGAAGGAGAAAGGACATCTATCTATAGAGGGGCTTTGGTCTGGAGAACTTTGTACATTAAGTTTGCTTACTAAGTATTGCTTTTTTTATTTATTTTAATTTTAATTGAACCTTTATCTAACTAGGCAAGTCAGTTTAGAACAAATTCTTATTTACAATGACAGCCTGTGTATGTTTGTTAGAGAGTGGTGGCGGGAGATACAGGGAAAGAAAGAGCGAGACGGAAAGAGAAAAAGTGAGCTGGGAGAGATGCCATTGCCTACAGCGCTTGAGACTGAGGATCACCAGCAGGCGGAGATGGTTCAGCTCCAGCCATCCTATTTTAATGTCCTCTCCACTTCCACAGACTATATAAACAGAAAGCATAAACCAAACATGTTTATGAAACAATTGCGAAATCTGTTGTACAGAGCTGAAGTTCAGCTAAGTATTCCATTCAACAACTTTAAGGCAGTGGCGTGTCCAGAATATTTTTGAATAGGGTGGCCAAGTGGGCAGCCTGGTCTCATAGACTAGACGTAACATAGTAAAAGTAAATTCGGGACACTCAAATTAGTGTGATATGTTACGTTTGCTATGGTTACATAAGGCAAAAAGGAAAGTAGGGTGGTTAGTAACATGAATGTCTAGCAACCCAAAGGTTGTTAGTTCGAATCTGACCATGGACAACTTGAGCATTTTAGCTAATTAGCAACTTTTCAACTACTTACTACTTTTTAGCTACTTTACAACTACTTAGCATGTAAGCTAACCCTTTAACCTAACTCCTAAACCCAACCCTAACTTCTAACCCATAGCCTCATTAATGTTAGCCACCTAGCTAGAATTTGTAACATATCATATGTTCAGCAAATTCGTAACATATTGCACTTTTTTTTAAATTCGTAACATATCCAAATTGTAATTTGTAACATAACATATGAAATGGCCGATGTACATCCACAAATTAATACATACCATAGAAAACTTAGCATTCTATATGGTAGCCTAGTGGTTAGAGCATTGGGTCAGTAACTGAAAGGTTGTTAGATTGAATCCCTGAGCTGACAAGGTAAAAATCTGTTGTTCTGAGCAAGGCAGTTAACCCACTGTTCGCTGTGGATGTCAATTAAAGCAGCCCCATGCACCTCTCTGATTCAGAGGGGTTGGGTTAAATGTGGAAGACACATTTCACTTGAATACATTATTGGACAACTGACTAGGTATCTTCCCTTATATAGGCAGTTAACCCACTGTTCCTAGGCTGTCATTGAAAATAAGAATTTGTTCTTAACTGACTTGCCTAGTTAAATAAAGGTAAAATAAAGTAGGGACATATATTATAAACCCCGTAAGTGTAATGACATTCAGCCTACAAAGTGCCTTCTCTGGATGCTTTCGTTAGGATGCTTTCTCGCTTCTTGGTGAAATGTATCAATATTTTCAGAGACGACCTATCAGATCTCAGAATTTCTGGGGTGTGCACTGGGGTGGCCAAACATATATCAGTGTAAGGCGTGGCCACCCTGGGCCGGACCACCCCCTAGACACGCCATTGGTTCAAGGGGCTCCTTGTAAAAGGATGTCAGCTCTTTTTTTCAGAGTTTGTTTTAACTAAGAAACTTGTAAATAGTCCAGGTTGGCTCGCAACCAAAGAGAGCAATACAAGATGGCACCATACTGTATGACTGCTGTCTTGTGATCGCTGACCCAACTTTGAGATTTTGTGGCTCATTCATCCCCCTCCTCTCCCCTGTAACTATTCCCCGGGTCGTTGCTGTAAATGAGAACGTGTTCACAGTCAACTTACCTGGTAAAATAACAGATACATAAAAACATACTGACACATTCATACGGACTCTTCACACACACACAGTAGCTTACTTACATCCTCGTGTTCTTTTTATTTCTATTTCTCTTGTGTTTTTGTCCTACTTTACTTTTTTATAAATGTTTTATAGTACTAATGATATTGAAACTCTATTTTTGGGGTATAGCAAACAAGAAAACCATTTTAACTGAACTTGTGCACGTGACACTAAAACTTGAAACAACAAACCCAATTTTAAATTTGGAAACCAAGCCAGAGTAGGGCATCTTGAAACTGTTAGGAAACTATTCCAGATCTCTTAAACAGACCAAGGGGACTGTGTACATCTCCATAATTGCACGTCAATTTATGTACAAACACACGGTTTAGTCAAGCTCCTTTACAACCCCCACTACTACAAGCCCCCACACACACGCACACACATATTCAAACACACACATATATACAAAAGTATGTGGACACCCCTTAAAATTAGTGGATTCGGCTATTTCAGTCACACCTGTTGCTGTCAGGTGTATAACATCAAGCACACTGCCATGCAATCTCCATAGACAAACATTGGCATTGCAATGGCCTTACTGAAGAGCTTAGTGACTTTCAATGTTGCACCATCATAGGATGCCACCTTTCCAATAAGTCAGTTTGAGTTGCCCCGGGTCAACAGTGAGTGCTGTTATTGTGAAGTGGAAATGTCTAGAAGCAACAAAGGCTCAGCCGCAAAGTGGTAGGCCATACAAGCTCACAGAACGGGACTGCAGAGTGCTGAAGCGCGTAAAAATGGTCTGTTCTCGGTTGCAACACTTACTACTGACTTCCAAAGTTCCAGTGAAGGGACATCGTAATGCAACAGCATACAATGACATTCTAAACGATACTGTGCTTCCAACTTTGTGGCAACAGTTTGGGGAATGCCTTTTCTTGTTTCAGCATGACAATGCCCCAGTGCACAAAGTGAGGTTCATACAGAAATTGTTTGTTGAGATCGGTGTGGAAGAACTTGACTGGCATGCACAGAGCCCTGACCTCAACTGCATTGAACACCTTTGGGATGAATCAGAACACCGACTGCGAGCCAGGCCTTATCGCCCAGCATCAGTGCCTGACCTAACTAATGCTTGTGTGGCTGAATGGAAGCAAGTCCCCACAGCAATGTTCCAACATCTAGTGGAAAGCTTTCTCAGAAGAGTGGACGCTGTTATAGCAGCAAAGGGACCAACTCCATATTAATGCCCGTGATTTTGGAATGAGATGTTCGACGGGCAGGTATCCACATACTTTTGGTCATGTAGTGTAGATACACACTCACAGACCCCCTCAGCCTTTCCACTGAGCAGTCCCATGCACACACACAACACATACACACCGCCCCCCGACTAAACAAGACCAGAGGAGCAAACAACAATTCATCCTTCAGCTCGACAGCTTGTCCATGTTGTGGGACTTCACTGACGACTATGGGTTCCTCAGGATTTATGTTATGTATGTTATGTTATAATTTCAGTCATGGGAATACACTGTAAATGTGGAACTAGTATTTACTGTACTTCTCTAGATGATTGAGCCAAACATTTCACAAGTATGTTCTCAACTCAAAATCTCACCACCAAACTCTAAACTATACTAACAGTTGCTGGCCGGATTATGGTCATTGTGCAAGAAAATGACAGGTGAAAGGTTATGCACAGTTCTCGACCAAACCCTGACCTTATGGTCCTGTTGTCCACCCAGTGCATTGACCATAACCCAACCAGGACAGGGTTCGGCTACTGTCTTGAGGTCTAAGGCATGAAGCAGCATACTGTATGTATGACACAACCATTCCCCATTCATGGGAGAGTGACCAAAGCAAACACAAAGCCTTGTTACTGTGGGGCTGTGTGGGCTGTTCTCCCGTGTCGTTCACATGTCAATGACCTCATGTTATAGAGGAGACAACAGACAGGCTTAACACACACACACACACACGCACGTCCTTCCCCCTTCTACCCAACCTGCCTGTCTCCGGAACATTCTCCTGACTTAATTCATAGCTAAAGTAGAACTGGGCAGCAGCATTCTGGGAGTGTTTCTCATTAACAGGGGGCCTGCCTGGTCCCTGAGCTGCATGCTGTGAAGTTGTGTAAGTCCTCCGCTCTGCTTACTCACTCCAACGGAGGACCATAAGGACCATAAGAAGCAGGTGTTTGCAGATCCAGCGGCCCTTTGGTCCCCCTGCTAGGGATCCCTGGCCATTTTAGATGTGCTTTATTAGTTAGTGGGAGTGATCCCAGCTCTGGCAACACGCGCCTCTGGCCTGGTGGGACTTGCACCAGGGCTGGTGGGGCTTGCAGCTGTGCATGCTAGTCCTAACTAGCCCTGTATTTCTGTTGTTCTTTCTCTTCTACACACTCATTCGATAGTTCTCTCTGTCAGTCCATCTCTCTTATTCTCTTTTTTCTCTCTCTCGCTCTCTCTCTCTCTACTGTATGTTGATGTTCTCTATGACCCCTGACCCCTGGAGTTAATGACCACATCACAGAGACCTCTGCTCCGTACCAACACAGAGGCACAATCCTGTCTGACAATGGCCTCTCAGTCCTTGAAGGCAGGCATCTTGGATTTCTTCAATGGGGTGTGTTTGGAAAGCAATCATCCTGCATATAGAGTTGTATACAGTCACAGGATGAAAGAAAATACTAACCTTGAGTCAGGCAAGCACCTGTGAGGTGGATTACAGGTCAGCTCCTAGTCTCTGGGAAGTATCTCAGTGTTCTCCTTCTCTCTTCTTCACTCCCCTCTTCTGCACGTATCCATAAAGACATGACAGGTGAAAGGAACATGGTGGAGGCCTTAAGGCTTCCCATCCGGAACAGTCTGTGCATACTGTTTATTATGACAACATTTTGTGACGTTTTTTTCTCGTTTTGATCTTCGAAAAGTAATTTTCTCGGCTGTTCGTTCACATACAAACAAGTCTATGCCCCTACGTCGGTGATTTGTCAACAGTAGGTATTCTTCAATTGAGTGTTTGTTGTCATTCAACAAGAAAAACATTTGAGAAATACTGCACCAAACATTAGATAGATGTAAAATTGCGCGAATATGATTTCCTCAGCAAAAACGTTTCCAGATTTCTTGAGTTATCTTAGATTATTTTTGACTATTTTGAGGAAGTGTATACTGGCTTTGGCATCTCAAGATGGACGAACAGTACTATTGCCACTTTCTTTTTGTTTTTTAAGCAAAGGTATTTTAAGGGAGTATCCGAGCACAATAGTTCAGTTTGGATAGCCGAATTTGGCAATGCGCTAGCCGTTTCGAAGCATGTGGAAGGCATTCGTTTCTAAGGATTGATTGAAACTGAAAAACACAAACATAATTTTCAGCACTAACAACATCTTAGTAGGAAATGGACGAATAATGATTTTAATGCTAAAGATGATCTTTTTGTGTTTGGGAAACTGACCCCAGCTATTTCAAGGACGGAAAGGAGACAAGGAGTGTGATGGCCCCGGAGGGGATGGCTGCCGTCTATTCTGCTCTTAATCAGCCATGCTATTTGCTTGTTTTTTCGAGTTGTTTGTAAGTTGTTTTGCACATAATGTTGCTGCTACCGTCTCTTATGACCGAAAAGAGCTTCTGGGCATCAGAACTGCAATTACTCACCTCAAATTGGACGAAGAGTTTTTTTTCAATGAGTCGGATGGGAAGGATATACTACAGACACCCGACCAGGCCCGTATCCCCATCATTCGCTGGAAAAGGAAACTGACCGAAATGCAGCGTGTAGGTTACTCATGCCTTTAATGAATGAAAACGCGGTACATGAAAATAACTGAATCTAAATACAAAAACAACAGAACGGAACGTGAAACTAATTACAGCCTATCTGGTTACTACTACACAGAGACAGGTACAAACACCCACAAAATACAAAGCGAACTCAGGCTACCTAAATACGGTTCCCAATCAGAGACAACGATAAGCACCTGACTCCAATTGAGAATCGCCTCAGGCAGCCAAGCCTATACAACACCCCTAATTAGCCGTGATCCCAAATACTACAAACCGCAATACGAACAACAACATATAAACCCATGTCACACCCTGGCCTACCCAAACATATAACAAAAACACAAAATACAATGACCAAGGCGTGACAGAACCCCCCTAAGGTGCGGACTCCCGGACACACCTCAAAAGCATAGGGAGGGTCCGGGTGGGCGTCTGTCCATGGTGGTGGTTCTGGCTCGGGACGTGGACCCCACTCCATTAATGTCCTAGTTCCTCCCCTACGCGTCCTGGGATAATCCACCTTCTCCGCCGACCATGGCCTAATAGTCCTCAACCAGATCCCCACATAACTGAGGAGCAGCTCGTGACAGAGGGGCATCTCAGGACAGAGGGGCATCTCAGGACAGAGGGGCATCTCAGGACAGAGGGGCATCTCAGGACAGAGGGACAGCTCGGGATGAGGGGCATCTCGGGACAGAGGGGCAGCCCGGGACAGAGGGGAAGCCCGGTACTGAGAGGAAGCCCAGTACTGAGAGGAAGCCCAGTACTGAGATGAAGCTCAGGCAGGTAGTAGGCTCCGGTAAATCCTGGCTGGCTGGCAGATCTAGAAGAGACTGGTTGTCGAGCAGATCTGGAAGAGACTGGTTGTCGGGCAGATCTGGAAGAGCCTGGTTGTCGGGCAGCGCTGGGCTGACTGGCGGCACTGGCGGCGCTGGGCAGACTGGCGGCGCTGGGCAGACTGGGAGCACTGGCCGCGCTGGGCAGACTGGGAGCACTGGCCGCGCTGGGCAGACTGGGAGCACTGGCCGCGCTGGGCAGACTGGGAGCACTGGCCGACTGGGAGCACTGGCGGCGCTGGGCAGACTGGAGACTCCGGCAGCGCAGGAGAGGAGAAAGGCTCTGGCTGTGCTAAACAGGCGGGAGACTCCAACAGCGCAGGAGAGGAGAAAAGCGCTGGCTGCGCTGAACAGGCGAGGCGCACTGGAGGCCTGGTGCGTGGTGCTGGAACTGGTGGTACTGGCGCGAGGACACACACAGGAAGCCTGGTGTGGGGAGCTGCTACCGGAGGACTGGTGTGTAGAGGTGGCTCTGGATAGACCGGACCGTGCAGGCGCACTGGAGCTCTTGAGCACCGAGCCTGTCCAAGCTTACCTGGCTCGATGCCCACTCTAGCCCGGCCAATAGGAAGAGCTGGTATGTGCCGCACCGGGCTATGCTCCCGCACTGAAAACACTGTGTGCTCCATAGCATAACACGGTGCCTGCCTGGTCTCTCTAGCCCAACGGTGAGCACAGGGAGTTTGCGCAGGTCTCCTACCTGGCATAACTATTTTCCCTTCTAGCCTCCCCCCAATAATTTTTTGGGCTGCTTTTCAGGTTTCCTTGCCAACCGTGTTCCCTCGTATCGTCGGCTCCTATCTCCGGCTGCCTCTGCTCTCCTTAGTGCCTCCACCTGTTCCCATGGGAGGCGATCTCTTCCGGCCAATATCTCCTCCCAAGTGTAACAACCTTTACCATCCAACACATCTTCCCATGTCCATTCTCCGAATAATTCATCCTCCCTTTGCTGCTCCAGCTGTCGCTGCCTGTTTATACCAGCGCCTCTCCGTTTTAGCCGGTGTGTCTTTTTCTTTGACTCGATTCGCCTGTAGCCCTCTTCGCACTGCTGAAGCGAATCCCAGGCGGGCGCCTGCACTCTCTCTGGGTCGGCCGCCCACCTGTCAATTTCTTCCCACGTCGTATACTCCATTAGCTCCTGCCAGTTTACACACTGCTCGGTCTGTGAACGGTGGGTGTTTCTGTAACGGCGTTCATCTGTTGAATGAAGAGAGTAGGACCGAAATGCAGCGTGTAGGTTACTCATGCCTTTAATGAATGAAAACGCGGTACATGAAAATAACTTAATCTAAATACAAAAACAACAGAACGGAACGTGAAACTAATTACAGCCTATCTGGTTACTACTACACAGAGACAGGTACAAACACCCACAAAATACAAAGCGAACTCAGGCTACCTAAATACGGTTCCCAATCAGAGACAACGATAAGCACCTGACTCCAATTGAGAATCGCCTCAGGCAGCCAAGCCTATACAACACCCCTAATTAGCCGCGATCCCAAATACTACAAACCCCAATACGAACAACAACATATAAACCCATGTCACACCCTGGCCTACCCAAACATATAACAAAAACACAAAATACAATGACCAAGGCGTGACACTGAGATTTTGTAGAAAAAGATTGGGGTGCCTTGTGAGGATCAGGCGAAGAGTGGCTAATCTGCCTTTGCCTTCTGTCCTGCTAGCTAATGTTCAATCGCTGGAAAATAAATTGGACAAACTGAAAGCATGTATATCCTAACAACAGGACATTAAAAACTAATATCTTGTGTTTCACCGAGTCGTGGCTGAACGACGACATTAAGAACAAACAGCTGGCGGGTAATACACTCTATCGGCAGGATAAAACAGCAGCCTCTGGTAAGACACTGGGCGGGGCCTATGCATATATGTAAACAACAGCTGGTGCATGGTATCTAAGGACGTTTTGAGGTTTTGATTGGCTGTTGTAGAGTATCTCATAATAAGCTGTACACCACACTATCTACCTAGAGAGTTTTCATCTGTATTTTTTGTAGCTGTCTACATACCACCACAGACCAATGCAGGCACTAAAACCGCACTCAATGAGCTGTATAAGCAAACAGGAAAACGCTCATCCAGGGGCTGGGGACTTTAATGCAGGGACACTTAAATCAGTTTTACATCATTTCTATCAGCATGTTAAATGTGCAACCAGAGGGGAATAAATTTGAGACTACCTTTACTCCACACACAGAGACTTGTACACAGCTCTCCAGGGAGTACATGTGGGGACTGAGCATGCACCCATGAGGGGCCCCAGTGTTGAGGATCAGCGTGGCGGATATACCTACCCTTACCACCTGGGGGCGGCCCGTCAGGAAGTCCAGGATCCATTTGCAGAGGGAGGTGTTTAGTCCCAGGATCCTTGCATACAGAGGGTGGTGCGGACAGCCCAGTACTTCACTGGGGCCAAGCTTCTTGCAATCCAGGACCTCTATACCAGGCGGTGTCAGAGGAAGAAAAAAATTGTCAGAAGCCAGCCAACCTAGTCATAGAATGTTCTCTTTGCTACCGCACGGCAAGCAGTACCGGAGCGCCAAGTTTAGGTCCAAGACGCTTCTAAACAGCATCTACCCCCAAGCCATAAGACTCCTGAACAGCTAATCAAATGGCTACCCAGACTATTTGCATTGCCCTCCCCTTCTATGCTGCTACTCTCTGTTATTATCTATGCATAGTCACTTTAATAACTCTGCCTAAATGTACATATTACCTCAATTACCTTGACAACGGTGCCCCCGCACATTGACTCTGTACTGGTACCCCCTGTATAATAGCCCCGCTATTGTTATTTACAGCTGCTCTTTAATAATTTTTATTCTTATCTCATACTTTTTTTGTTGTACTTTCTTAAAACTGCATTGTTGGTTAAGGGCTTGTAAGTTAGCATTTCACTGTAAGGTTAGGGTTGTATTCGGCACATGTGACAAATAAAATTTGATTTGACATTAGACTATTGAGATGCTCCCAGTCCCTACGTGTGGATGCTTGATCTGTTCACCACTGGAGGGCAGTGTCTTCCAATGTGATAAGGTGTGTCCTGACTGCCCCAGTGCACTACCCACCTCTTTCCTGGATGGATACAGCCATAAGAATGTGTGAAAAAGACCAGAGACAACTAACAGAGGTGTTGTCATACCAGATCTCAGAAACACAGAGGTGGCAGTGTTGTATTATGGGTGCACCTCAAAAAGAAAGGGAGTCCCGCCATTCTACAGTTCCACAGAATGACAGAGGAACATGTTTGCTCATGACGCAGGACGCAATGTTTTCAGAGGAAAAGCAGGAGCGATGAGAGTGAGGTAGAGAAAGGGAGAGATGAGGGAGTCTGGTGGCCACATGTCCCTTCTTTTGCTCAGTGCATGGTTATTGCAGGGTAGGGTTTCATGCTAAACATCCACAGAGAGGCTCAAAATAAACCCTCTCCAAACACAGGGGCTGGGTGGTGTTGTGGTGAGGACAGGCCCAAGACAACCCCCAGCCAAACCTTTACATCCTCAGCTTTAGCTCAATTAGACTGCCTATACTATAGTATACTCTCCTGAACCCCCTTGTCCCCGCCGCATATAACCCCTGACACACACACACACACACACACACACACACACACACACACACACACACACACACACACACACACACACACACACACACACACACACACACACACACACACACACACACACACACACACACACACACACACACACACACACACACACACACACGCACACACGCACACACACACAAGGTAGCATGTATTTCAAATGTTAGGCCAAAACATATGGCTAAAAACTTTGTGTTTCTTTGACCCAAATAGGCCTGAAGTTTCGTGGGAATATTCTGTAAAAGGAGTAAGACAATGGCAAAAGGCCTATAATCGTAGTGATCTTCAACCAAAGAGATGCACACATGCCAGACAGTGTTAAAGGAACACTGTGCAACATTAGCAGCCTGTAAAACATGGAAAGAAGACGTTAATTGCCGTTTGCCGTCCTTTGAAATTCTTCTACTCTTCTGAAGAACACGTTCCCCTGCCAAAAGAGAAGTCAAAGTAGGAGCGGAGTTGGGGAACCACATCAAACAGACTTTGATTATGAATCTGTCAGCGTTGAAGGGCTATTACTATAGTAGCAGCTCTGTGCCTTAGGGAGGAACCTGTCAATATCCTCATTAAAGGGCCTTCACCCTCACATGACTTTTAGCTGGTTCACTCGAGGCACTGCAACTGTCTCTGTTTCTGTATGCTTTTACATAACCCAGGCCTCAGAGCTTTGTGCTGCAAGCTGGATCATATGTAAGAGAGAGGGGCAAGAGTGTGTGTGAGGGTGTAAGTGTGTGTGTGCACTGCAGTGTGAAAACCTATGTCCATGAACGTGTATTGAACATGTGTATGCATATGCACATGTCTACGGTGTGTGTGTGTGTGTGTGTGTGTGTGTGTGTGTGTGTGTGTGTGTGTGTGTGTGTGTGTGTGTGTGTGTGTGTGTGTGTGTGTGTGTGTGTGTGTGTGTGTGTGTGTGTGAAGGGATAAGTGGGGGTGGTGGGGTTGAGGGGGGATGAGGGGGTTATGGAGGGGGGATAGGAAAAAGAGTGAGGGAGAGGCGAGAGGTGAGGTCTCAGGTTAGAAGGGGCGGTAAATGATAAACAGTGTTTGTCTGGATAGTTCGACTGAGTGAAAGGAAAGAGTGCGAGAGAAAGAGATACTTTGCTTCTCTCCTGTCACCACACTGTTGCTTTTCTGTGCCTGACCCAATTGAGGTGTGGTAAGATAGCTCCTTTCTCCCCTCCTTAACGCCTCTTTTATTTCCGATAGTTAACCGATATGACACACTCACTGATGACAGTGGCTAACAAATATATGATTGATGATTACAGGAAGTTATTACATAGGAAGGATGCATTTCTGAGAAATTTGGATGAGAATATTTGATTTCAAGTCCCACTCTGACGCGGTGATTATTCAATCCCACTTAATAACATGATCTTCCTCTCTCTAGCTCTGCTTTGACACAGACTCACCCGTTCATCTCAAAGTCTCTCTCTATGTTTCTGTCTCTATCTTTCTCGATCTCTCCCCCCTGTATTTCCTTTCCTCTCAAAACAGCAGAGGCATACCAACCATCTCTGTTTCTGTCTCTCTCTGTTTCTCTCTCTGTCTCTCTCACTCTCTCGCTCTTATAGAGCTTGTAGAGTCTATATACATGTCGGAGCTGCCCCCTCCTCTCTCTCATTGGGCCAGACGGCCTTACCCTGACTTTCTGAAATTGATTCACAAGAAGCTCTCTATGCCCCATGGCTCTTTGTGTGTCCTGGTGGGTCCGGGCCGGGCAGTATATTACTTGACCTGTGTTCAGAGAAGAGAAGAGAAGAGAAGAGAAGAGAAGAGAAGAGAAGAGAAGAAAGACAGCCCTTGTGTTGAGAGACTTAACCTTTAGTGCCTCTATGGTGAGGAGTGCTATGAGACACTCTTTGTTCCCCCTTATTCCAATCGTCTGATCTCTGATGTACTCAGTGACTAGGGGTGTGTGTGTGTGTGTGTGTGTGTGTGTGTGTGTGTGTGTGTGTGTGTGTGTGTGTGTGTGTGTGTGTGTGTGTGTGTGTGTGTGTGTGTGTGTGTGTGTGTGTGTGTGTGTGTGTGTGTGTGTGTGTGTGTGTGTGTGTGTGTGTGTGTGCGTGTGTGTGCGTGTGTGTGTGTGTGCGTTTGAAGCCCTTCTGATGGTTCCTCCGGTGCACTCCAGGAAACGTTTGTCTGTGCATTGGGTGAGTTCCTCCAGATGTTGTCGTAATTCTGGTGGACTGTGTGTGTGTGTGTGTGTGTGTGTGTGTGTGTGTGTGTGTGTGTGTGTGTGTGTGTGTGTGTGTGTGTGTGTGTGTGTGTGTGTGTGTGTGTGTGTGTGTGTGTGTGTGTGTGTGTGTGTGTGTGTGTGTGTGTGTGTGTGTGTGTGTGTGTGCGTGTGTGCGTACGTGCTTGCATGACTGTGTGTGTGTGTGTGTGTGTGTGTGTGTGTGTGTGTGTGTGTGTGTGTGTGTGTGTGTGTGTGTGTGTGTGTGTGTGTGTGTGTGTGTGTGTGTGTGTGTGTGTGTGTGTGTGTGTGTGTGGTGGGAGGGGGTGTGGAGGGGCATGTTCCAATTAGCCATGGGTAAACTGTTGATGTAAAAGTAGCTAAAGCTAACATTTACAGGCCATGACTCTATGACGTTTCCAATTGCTCAATCCTATTCAGGTCTACATAGCAGAATTATAAGGCTCTTTCATTCAAGAGGCTGGCTGGCTGTCCATTCAAATGTACTATTATTTAGGAGTGTCATTCACCTCGCGCAGTGTCCCTTTTGGCTCCTGAGAATGGGGTTGGCATCATTCATTTAGTGTAGAGAGTGTCCATTTTGGCTCCTGAGAGTGGGGTTGGCTTCTGGGACATCCTCTCCCTTCTCATTCAGCAGATAAGACATACCCTCTGTCTGGACGTTGCCTCTGTTCTCTGGTCCGGCTCCAACATTCACATCCCTGGCTCTGGTCTTTAATAGGTCCAGCTCTCTCAATACAGTCCATTCATTCAGCTAGCCACTAATTGGCTACGGAAGAGCAGACAGTTACAACAGGAAGTAGTTCTCTCCTTAGCCTTCCATGTTGCACCTAATCCGCTAATGTGCATTTCCTCACTGAGAGGCCGTCTGGACTTGCCTTCCTGAAAATGTTACCTCAGAAAAACGACCAAATCCATACTTTCACAAACCCGGTGGGATTTTCCTGGAGATTTTTTTTGTCTTTACAGCTTCCTGAGAAAAAGAACAGTAAATGAGTTGTGAATGTAAATACCTGTGGATATAGAGGGGAAAACATCAAGGAGATTTGTGTAAGACTCAATGGTGGAGAGAGACACAATGAACCAGTCAAAAGCACAGGAAATGTCAGGATGAAAATACCTGCATGTGCCCCCAACAAATAAGGAGGACAATGGGACTGTGTCTGTGTTTGTGTCTGTGTCTGTGTGTGGGCCTGATGGCGAGCAGGCTGTTCATGGCCATTCTTCGCCAGGCTTCTTATCTCCATGTAATTGTCTGACATCTTCTGTCCATTTCTCATCTGGGCTAAAGTTTAGCCAGAGGCCTCTGCGCTACGAGTCTGGAACAGAGTGCAGCCTAAATCCCCAAATATCCAACCGACAATGTGATCAAAGACAATAAAATCGTTTTAATTTCACCCATTTTCTTCCTCTTTCTTGAATTCATTCTCATATGCCCCCCCCCCCTTTTTGTCCCTCTCCTCCCTCTTCCTCTTATGTGTTTATGTGTTTCACTCTGTCTGTATGTCTGTCTGTTTGTCTGTCGTTCTATCCCTCTCACACACCCTCCCTCTCTCTTCTATTAAGACAGATGGGATCTCTCAAACCCAAAATGTTCTGTTCTGTTCTGTTCTCTTCACTCCTATTGTTTGCAGGTGGGCCAAAGGTAGAGGGTTGAACAGCAGATCTGAAGCTCAAAACAAGTATTTATCAGCGTGTGCACACAAAAAAAGATACACCTTGCAGGGTGATTTATTCACGTTCTGGAGCTAGTAGTGTTTCCCTCTGAACCAGGACTCGGGTGACTGCTGGCAATGTTTAATTTTGGATAAGAGTCATGACCCCTAAAAGGTAACACAAGAATATGTGTGTGTTAAGTCGAATGATGACTGTGATCTTTTTTTCAGTAGCCTTCCTACACTGACAGGCTAAGTGTGTGTGTATATGCATGTCTCTCATCTAGCAAGTGTGTGTGTGTGTGTGTGTGTGTGTGTGTGTGTGTGTGTGTGTGTGTGTGTGTGTGTGTGTGTGTGTGTGTGTGTGTGTGTGTGTGTGTGTGTGTGTGTGTGTGTGTGTGTGTGTGTGTGTGTGTGTGTGTGTGTGTGTGTGTGTGTATGTGTTCTCCACATCTTATCCCAGCACTCCTAGGAATTCTAATCCCCCTCTCCCTCTGAAGAGGTGCACTTGAGCTGTGACCTCATTTAGGAGGCGAGCACCTGTAGAGTGCAAACAATTATCTGATTAGTGGCAAAAGGACAGTCTCACCCTACCTACCTACCTACCTACCTACCTATACCCCCTACCCCCCGAATAGGCTTTGGTTTCTCCCAGGTCCTACATCTAAGACTGGGGAGTATTTGAGAGGTGTGGTAGCACTCTAAAGGAGAGAGGAGGAAGCAGAGAGATCAATGGTGTGACAGAGCTGGTTGACAGAGCTCAGACAAAAAGGGCCTTTTTCTCTCAGACAGCCGGGTGCAGCCCATACACACCTGGACAGGCAGAGTAGAGGGAAATCACAGGGAGGGAGGGAGGCTAACCGCGCTTCAACGCTACACTGCCACCTGGGAGTGGGGGGAAGGAGGTGAGGGGGAGATGAATGTGACACACACACACAAGCGTGCAGACACACACACACAAGGAAGCAGACACAAACACACTGTATGCTTAAACACACCACCCAAGACAAACAATGTTTTAGACCACTAACCCCATCAGGACTCCACCCCTGTATCATATAAATATATACAGACACACAAACCGCACAAACACACATACTATACATACATGCCGATCTACAGAAACATAAACACCACCCATCGTCCCACCACCCCACCCTATAGAATACAACACAGGAGGTTATCGGCACCTTAATTGAAGAGGACGGGCTCATGGTAATGGCTGGAGCGGCATAAGGGGAATGGTATCAAATACATGGTTTCAATTTGTTTGATGCCATTCCAATTGATCTGTTCCCGCCATTATTATGAGACGTCCTGCCCTCAGCAGCCTCCTGTGACAGAAACAAACATGCCACAAAACACTCGTACACACATGATACACAGAAACGTACACTCAACCTCTCCCCACACATTGGCCCATCGGTGTGGGGCTGCTGCATGCATGGGAACCAGGGTTTGGGGTGCTGCTGTGCTGCAGGAGCTGTTTGAAGCCAGCTGTCACAACCTGACAGGCTGTTGTTTTAGAGGCCTTTGGTATGGCCGAGGGGGCCAAGGGGAGAAAAACAACACCAGGAATGTGTACAAGTCAGGACCCAACAATAAATCCTTCGTCCATTTCCTCTCTCTCCCACTGCAGACTGGGGAGGGTAGCAGGGTCGGCTGAGGAGGGGAGCAGGGACGTGGGAGCAGGGAGCAGACTCAAGTCGATACTCAGGCTATGGGACTACATAGCCACTCTTCTCTCACTCTCTCTGATGGTCATTTTCTATCTTTATCTCTCTCTCTCGCTCACTCCCTCGCGCTCTCTCTGTCTCTCTCACGCTCTCGCTCTCGTGTGTCGTCACTCATAGTCTGTTTATCACTTCTGAAGCAGTGCTCAGTCAGAACAGGCACACATAAACAACTACTCAGAGAGAGAGCAAGAGAGGGGAGAAGAAGGACAGACAGACAGACAGACAGACAGACAGACAGACAGACAGACAGACAGACAGACAGACAGACAGACAGACAGACAGACAGACAGACAGACAGACAGACAGACAGACAGACAGACACACACACACACACACACACACACACACACACACACACACACACACACACACACACACACACACACACACACACACACACACACACACACACACACACACACACACACACACACACACTCCATGCTACTGTAGATAGTGAGACACGAGAACATCCTGAGGCAGACAAGTGTAGACAGACATAGAACAAAAACAGCAGGTCTGTTGCATCCTGGAAAATCCTGGTTGTGTTTCCAAGCTGCCCTACAAGGCTGTTCTTCCCTACCCTTCGCCCACCGCCCACCACCCCTACCACCCACAACCCAGGGTTCCTCTCAGAAGAGAAACAAAACCATCAGTAATGTCCTATGGGTTCATAGCACACTGGAGCCATGGAAACGGTCTGTTTTTGTACTTTTTGGGAGGGGTGCTCAGTGTATGTATATGTGTTTTTACAGTATTTGTGTGAGATAGTGTACACACACACACACACACACACACACACACACACACACACACACACACACACACACACACACACACACACACACACACACACACACACACACACACACACACACACACACACACACACACACACACACACACACACAACAAAGCCATGTTCCGTGACCCTGGTGGTCTGCTAAGAGCTCCAGGCCAATACATCATCCTCCTCAACACTCGGCTCACTCCTCTCCCTGCTTTGAACTGAGCACAGTTCACTGAGCTAACTACTGCCGCTCTATAGGGATACATACAGAAACCCCCACAATCACCCCAAACTATGCGGAGTAACTTTATGGGGCTCTCAATGGAAAAATCAACAGATGTTTAAGGCAGGGTCTTTGTTTTGTTTTATACCTACTATTGTTTGGTGAGTATGTCCTCTCCTCCTTTTCTCTACTGTATATTTCAGTCATTGGTTTTATGGTTGAATATCCGATTACTTAAACAGCCATACCCTGCCAGTGGTCTACATTGCCTAACATGACTGTGGCTGGGATGAGCATTCGTTGAATAACACAGGGACTGAGGGTTTTGAAAGCCATGCTGTAAATATCTTTGGCTAGCGAGCGCTCTCCAACATTCTCAATGAGTAATTAAGTGTCTCAGTAATTCCATCAGCAGGCCACAGAGAAAGTCTTCTCCGAGAGGAATGGTGGAGTTTACACAATTACTCTGCTATGTTTCCTCTGGAATGGTTGAGGATGTGATGTGTGCGTGTGGGGGGCTTAGAGGGTTTTTGATGCCTGCTTAGCTTCGAGGTCAAATGGTGTTGCCCTCACTTAACTACACTCTTAGAAAAAAGGGTTCCATAAGGGTTATATGGCTGTTCCCATAGGAGAACCCTATTTTGGTTCCAGGTAGAAGCCTTTTTGTTGTTGTTGAAGAGTGTACCTGAGCTCACATCTTCCTTGACCATATGGGTAGTGTGGTTACAGCGGGCTCACTAAAATTCTAGAATGAGCTATGACTAGGGGTTAATTTCGTCAGCCGGTGATTGTCAAGCAAATAACTATCGGTGTCATGGTAATTGAGCCTTAATTAACATAAACACATTTAGCATCTCCTGGCTTCCAAACATAGCCTACATAGCCTACATAGCCTACATAGCCTACAAGGAATGTCTACATTTCAAAAGTCTAATAAATACATGTAATATAGCCTACACCTTCACAATAAATCCATTATTTGCTTTAGACAGGTCTGAAGAGGCATATATTTCAGAAGAACAGAATAGCATACTCTGAGTTGTCCTTATGTTAGGTCCTGATCTGGCTATGCCAAATGGCTGTGGGCTACACAAGTTTATTTAGCAGACAAGATTAGCTTAGCATTATTTTGGCATTATTTTATAGTATGAAAAATACAATTGAATAAAGCTGAATAAAATAGAAAGGATATTCTCTCCAAACGATTTGGGGGAGTGCGCACATACGGCTGTTCTGTGTTGAGCGCTTAACAAATAAATAGGTATTCCTATATGCTTAATTTAGAGTTATTAATTTAACTTTAGTTGTTTTACAAACGTTGGACTATATGTTTTGATTTTTAATACATTGTAAGGCTGCATGATGCGACTCTAATGATGATTTGAAAAAAGTTTATTGAAAGGCATAAGCTCCGCTTTGTTTTTTTGCACAGGCTGTACACACTAGAATTTCATGGTGGCATCCCCTTTGTGTGGCTGTAATGCACCCTAAAAATATCAATGCCTTCTGCGGCCAGTGGCTGTTGTGCCCCTCTTCCTGAGTGCTGAGCAATCTGAATCACCTCTCACTCACTATCATGTGATCAGGTCTTTCTCACAGGCTATAAGTGAAGACCAACACATCGGGGATGCAACTGCGTGAGTCCTTATCCAATTCTGAGGCGCATATTGAAGATATTGGAAGAACTGTCCACATTTACTTTTCATCATCCATCAAGATGAGTAGGCCTAATGAACAGCAAAAGCATTAGCCTATGTCAATCTACTATCCCCCTTAGTACAAAAGTCAACCTATTCTATTCTGTGCGAGAAATAAATATTCCAGACATAGTCTGGGACAGTTGTGGGATGCGATAGATCCCAAATTATACAACCACTAGCATCAAAAAACTTTTTGACGCAATGTGGCTGAAGCAACAGATCAGAACATTTAGGCTATATCTTCACATTATAAGCGCAGCAATGTGCACATGGTAGTAGGCTATAAGCAGGAATGTTCCATGAGAGGAAAACACCATTATTAAAAGTGACCACCAATGCAATTATGCATGTAATGCTTTTATTATAAAGGTGCATTTTTATAGTGAATATTATCTTCCCCAAACTTGAAACTCACGTGCTGCTTATGTATGCCAGTTAGGATCTACACCCCTTGTAAAGTGGATTCATGTGCTTAATTTTAAGAAGTTATTTGATACAAACCTTATCAAAACATACAGGCCTATGAGCTAGGCTACATGATTAGAAAAAGTGTAACGGATTTCCTCCTCTTCTGAGGAGGAGTGGGAAGGATCGGACCAATATGCAGCGTGGTAAGTGTTGTCATTTTGTTAAACGGAACACTACAATACAAAGTAAACAAAAAAAGAACAACCGAAAAGGTTCCGTCTGGTAACTAATACAAAGACAGAAAACTACTTAGTATGGTTCTCAATCAGAGACAACGACAAACAGCTGCCTCTGATTGGGAACCATACCAGGCCAAACACAGAAATAGAAAAACATAGAACAACACATAGAATGCCCACCCCAACTCACGCCCTGACCAAACTAAAATAGAGACATAAAAAAGGAACTGAGGTCAGGACGTGACAAAATGTCACACAAAAAAGGCATTGTTTCCTATGCTGGGCATCATTCACAAGTGATAATATAGTCATTCACAAGTGATAGGCTAATATTGTCACCCATCAGACTATTCTTGATTTAATCTTATCTTTACATATACTAAATAATGTATGTGTGAAATGTGTTTTGATTTAGAATGGACCATTATCAGGCACCTGTACAGAAACAGGGGCAGCGGGACAAATACATGTCATCCAACCGCTTTTCGAGGGGTTCATTTTCATGCCAGCCTGGTAGGCTATACTCCTGTTGTAAATATAAGCAATGTGCTAAATATTAGGACAGATGAGAAATAAATATAGTCGGCCAAGCCTATAGAAAGCGGATTGGATCCTCTTCTTAATAGAGCCATTGCTTTGTTTTCTCTCGCGCAATTGCATAGCCTATAGAAATGTTGCGTAACATGATCTCATGGGCTCTCATTAAGTGTTTGATTAGATTCTCAATTACATTTGCATTGATGTCAAAGTGATTAGAGAGACAATAGAATGCTGGGTACCAGACAGATAGTATGTTTGGTAGGCTACTACTGACCAGCAGCAGCATCAGAGCTTGGAGAAGCCTAATTACCGTGACTAAACCGTCACCTGGAATTTGACTGCCTTCATCACTTGTGACTGCCTGTGTGGCTGTAATACGGTCATCCGCAACAGCCTTAGCTATAACCCCGTTTTTGTGGTTATGGAATATTCTTGCACCACTGACGTGCTGCTCTGTGTCAGAGAGGAAGGGTATAGGTAAAAACAAATGTCCTCTGTATATGTGAGGCCTGTACAGAAATGCTAACAGGGCTCTTCTGAGCTTAGGTCTCCATGTCAGTGCCTGAACCCCCTTTTAACTGCCCTCTCACTCTCCTCGGAATTCATAGTAGTTGGATCACCCCAGGATTGACCCTGGGACCCAGGGCTGCCCCGTAGTGCAGGCTGGGGGTCCCCACACACCCCCACCCCAGCCTTGGGGGTCATCCCTAACACCTCCCCAGGCTGCCCTGTCAAGTTAGGACCTATGGGGACCAATGTTAGCAACCCCACTCCTCTGGCTCTCTCCCCTCCAGGAAACAGGGCCCTACTCCTCCACCACTCTGGCCGCTGCAGCGCTTGACAGCTAATATTTGTCTGCCAAAATTTGTGTCTGTAATCCGTACTTCCACGCAGGGATCCCGTTACGGCCTGTCTTGAGTATGCCAGCTGTTCAAACATGGTGATTAATTAAAGGAATTCTATTTGTAAAACAATCCCCCAACCTCTCTCTCTCTTGGCCCCGTTCACCAATTCCCCCTCCCCTCCCATCCTCTCCCCTCGGACCCCCAGCTCAGCCTCAGCCTCGGCCCGGCGAGCGGTTAGCCATTATTAAGACCCCCAACCGGCAGAGCGAGCGGTCTCCTTGCATTAAGCATGATTCTCCCAGAGGTCCCCCACATTAGCAAGACAAACATCTCAGATGGCGGAGAGGGGAGGGGGTGGTAATGGAAGGGAGGATTGGACCTCTCAGGCTAGCAGGACAGCAGATGGGTGGGAGCTGGTAGAGTCGGGTTAGTGGTGTGGTTGTTGGATGTATGTTTTATTGCTCCATTCCTTAGCAGGTGAGGTCTCTTGTTGCTGATTGAAACTGGACGTTCTCTCTTGCCCTCCCTCCTCCGTCTCTCTCTCTCTCTCCCTCTTGCTTTCTCTCTCCCCCTGGTTCTCGTGAGCAGTGCAGGTGCTTTCTATTCATCATGAGTGAGACAGATGCCTCAACTCTCATCAGGCCATGGTAAGCAGTGACCTTGCTCATTTACACCACGCTGCAGCACCAGGGCCAGAGGTCACATGGGCTTCAGCGGCACCCTGGCATCTGTCTGCACACACACCACGTGCAAATGCGAACACTCTAACACACACACTAGCACAGCTGCCTCATCACAGGGACCACAGAGCACATAAAAGTCTAGCCTTGGAGACACCAGAGAGTAGGGTGTCCAATCAAAAACACATCTTTTAACCAATGGGTACAATTGTGTAATTGTGTAGATAATCTTCAAAGAAAACCAATGGTTCAAACCTCATGTCTCTATCATAATCCATTAAAAAGTTATTGGAGTTTTTATCATTATAAAAGGACAAAACTAGAGTGACTAACCAGAGAAAAAAGTGGTCAAAAATCAGGAAAATGTCTATAGCATCGCATAAGCTAGGCTGGATGCTGTACGAGAATTAAGGCTACCTGACAGGCTCTCTTTCCTGTTGAACTCATCATCTTTTGATATCAATTTTGAGACATGATGTAGTATTTTCATATTTGAGAAATTCCTGGTCTTTTTCGAAGATTTGTCACAAAACAAGTGTATCTATGAAATGTCAACAGAGCGCTGAGCGTATAGCAAGATTATTATCTTCAAAGCCTTATTCATTTCATTCGGCTCGTGTCATCCTAATTTGACTTTTTGTGACTTGCGGAAACAACTTTGAAGACACTTTGAAGACATGCAAAATCCTCAAAAGTGGCTGTGAGTAAGCTGCATCGCTCTGCCAACAGAACTCAGTGCTTATTTACCGGGGGGTATTAGGTTACGAAATACGACCTTTTTGGATATAATGTTAATGATATGTTAAAGAAGACACCACTGAATGATTCAGAACATGAAGAATTATATTTATCTTGGTAAAATATATTTGATAAAGTAAGGAAGTGAAATTTAATCACCAAAGTGTGTTTTCATCCACTCTGGGCTGTCACACCCTGACCTTAGAGAGCCTGTTTATGTCTCTATTTGGTTTGGCCAGGGTGTGATTTGGGTGGGCATTCTACGTACTTTTTTCTATGTTTTGTATTTCTTTGTTTTGGCCGGGTATGGTTCTCAGTCAGGAACAGCTGACTATCGTTGTCTCTGATTGGGAACCATACTTAGGTAGCTTTTTCCCTCCTATGTTTTGTGGGTAGTTGTTTTCTGTTTAGTGTTTTCTGCACCTGACAGGACTGTTTCGGTTTCGTTATTCACTTTGTTATCAGTGTTCAGTTAAATAAAAGTCATGAACACTTACCACGCTGCGCTTTGGTCCGATTCCTCCTCATCAGACGACAACACCAGTTACATGGACAGACACCCTACAGGGAGGTTGGAGTGCTCACAGGACGTATGTGACTCACCACCTGGATTCGGTCATTTGTAGCTACATTTAAAATGTTATTTCTTACATTGGTAAAAAGTAGAGACTCAGAGCTACAACGTGTTATATCGTACGGAATCTGCTTTTAAAGTTGCTAACTTCTTAACATACTTTTGAGAAAAGGGCTTTTGAATGTTTTGGTACCAACTGGAGAACTCTCATTTGTCTACACCCATTCAGCATTGTTCACACCCTCTTAAACCAGCCCCACCCACCTCTTTAAGGATTCACATGTGAGGTCAGGTGCTAAACAGTGAGCAGTGTAGTAAAGATTAAGAGTAAAAGTGGTAGTAGCCTACAATAAGGAAAAAGTGTCCAGATCAAAATATTTTATAAATATTAGATGACGCTTACCCAGACACACTTGTCTAAATTGATGGGTCATGTGAAAAAAATGCTACAACCCCCAGCCACATCCAGTGGTGGAAAAAGTACTAAATTGTCGTACTTGAGTAAAAGTAAAGATACCTTAATAGAAAATGACTGAAGTAAGTGCACACTCCAACACTCAGACATAACTACAAAAAAAGCATTTGTGTTTAGTGAGGCAGAAGGGATGACCAGGGTTGTTCTCTTGATAAGCGTGTGAAGTACTTTGGGTGCCAGGGAAAATGTTTGGAGTAAGAAGTACATTTTGTTTCCGGAATGTGGTGAAGGTAAAGTAAAAGTTGCCAAAAATATAGATAGTAAAGTAATGTACAGATACCCCCAAATACAAAAGTAGTATTTTACTGAAGTACATTACACCACTGCCCAAATGCCTTCACAACAGTACATTAGCATATTTTATATACTGTTACACACGCACTTATCACATAGTATTCCATACATAAGTTAAGGCCATGCAACCTGAGTTGAAACCTGAGTGAGGTGCATATGTACATACAGTACATAAACAGTACATAAACAGTACGTAAACAGATTTATGCGCCATATATTTATGTGGTGGACTCTTGATATGGTCACATGATATTGTTGCGGTATGTCACAAAATCATGTTCACGACCACACATATCAATATTAATTTTATATATCAATATTCTGCTAAGTCTTGCTAAGTGGATTGGTCTCTACAGAAGGTGTAAACGGTACAGCCAAATGGTCAATTGTGTAGTAGCAATATCAGAAATAGCATCAATATAAATAAAATAATATGCAGTATGTACAAGAACAATACCAATATCAGTGATAGACAAGGTAGTTATATGCATACAATCAGGGGTAAAGTGGCTGAGCAGCAGGATATCTTTTTGTTTTTGTAGCAGCAACGTATGGCGTGTGTGTTAGGAGAGGGTCATTTGAATAGAGGAACTGCAGATAGTGCTGATGACTGGTCTGTCCGAACCACGCATGAACAAGGGAATCTACATTCGTAGAGTCTGTTTCTCTCCTGCCCTTGACTTTGGCGCAGGGCATGTGACGTCCATAGCCTCTTCGTCTCAAAACTTCCTGATCTTGTCAAAAAGATACGTTTGTCTGTGTAAAGTCCAGGTGGTGATTGTACAGGCAGACCATCTATGGGAGGAAGGATGTCAGCGTTGCGCAGCAGCTGCAACCTGGTTCCGACTGAGTCCGAACACTCCATGGCGACAACAACACCAGGCTCCAGAGCACCGAAGCTGTAAAACATGGAATAACAACAACAAACAATCAGAAGACATTACAACCTCGCACAACATCAATTCACCTCCCCAGTTTATATAAGAAGAATAACCTCATACAATACAATGAAAATGTGTTTCACCTGAAGTGCTGGTACTGCTTGATCTGTGGTACAGAGTCAGGTGTTGTTTCCAACCATAGCTTCCCACCAGCACAGTATCATCCTCCAGTCCAACCGGCTGTGGGATGTTGACTCCTGTTACACTGTATCATAGTGTTCTGCTGGAAAACAGGAGGACCAGGAGATCGTAAACAGCCGGGGCCACATCTAGCACACGAGACATGCTATGGACACTGTGCTCTGAACAAACCAATGGGTCTGTCTGCAAATGCACACAGATATCTCATCACAGAAACCTAAAGAGCTCATAAAAGCAATTGGACCGAAGCGCATCAAACACCACCAAAGGAATCTGTACTTTCTAAACAGCCAATAGGAAGTTCCGTACGTTATTTTTATGTGTCTGCCTAATAATGGCAAAAAAGTGTTCCAAAACGGTTCTTCAGCTGTCCCCATAGGAGAACCCTTTTTGGTTCCAGGTAGAACTCTTTTGGATTCCATGTAGAACTCTCTGTGGAAAGGGTTCTACCTGGAACAAAAAGGGTTCCTCAAAGGATACTCCTATGGAGACAGCCGAAGATCCTTTTCAGGTTCTAGATAGCACCTTTTTTTCTAAGAGTGTGCACTGCAAAGGACTTGGTGAAATAAATTAGGGCACCGGCCTACAACATGGCCACTTGCTACCTGGGTCACCAACCCATTTCTTCTATGATCATCCGGTCACCTCGGGTCTCAGACATCAAGCAGACTGCTGTCACTGGCTCTCTCCGGGTCTAAGCGCTTAAATCCGGTTGTCCGACCTAATTCACACCACAGTGGGGGGGGGGATTGGAGAATTGACCAATTTAGTTATTTATGGCAATTGACTTGATCTTTCCAGTCCTGTTTATTGAAATCTACTCTTATTTCCTTCATGTGAGGTAACCAAAGAGGCAGTGTGGGGTAGACGGAGGCACGGTGCTAAGCTGACAGACTGTAATGCAGAAAGGTAGATCTTATAGTGGTATTACAGCGCTCCTGAGCGGCTTATGATGGCCTGGGCTCTTCCACTCTGGATTCAGGGAAATCTGGGATTCCTGGGAGGTATTAGATGACTCCAACCGGAAATCCCCTCTCTGTGACCACTGGTGTTTGTTTTTCTTAGCCAGGCCCCGAGATGGGTGGCATTCCGGGCTAGGCCACCGCTCTCACACTTCCAGATGCCCAGGAGTGAATCGTTAGCGGCGGTCTTCATGCCTGGCTGGCATTGTGTGGAAGGGATCCAGCCTATAACAAGCTGAGAAAACCAGCTACAGCTACAGTACACTCCCCCAACACCACCACCTCCTTCTTCCTCCTCCACCTCCACCTTGCCCTGTAGCAAAAATACCACCTGACCGGGGAGAGAACCATGCCACGCAGGATGGGGGCTCAGAGGCCTTCCTGTGTAATCATGGACATACATGGAGAGACTTTTGGTAAATTGACAATCTCACACCCTCCTCTGTTCTGTTCTTTTGGCTACCCTACACAGTTTATAGGAGTGAGCCAAGGGACAGGCAGGCGGGCAAAGAGGCAGAAATGCAGGCAGGCACAGAGGCAGGCAGACAGCCAAGGAGACAGGCAGGCAAGGCAAGGAATCAGGAAGAGAGGCAGCAAGATAGAGAGGCAGGCAGAGAGGCAAGCAGAGAGGCAGGCAGGCAGGCAGAGAGGCAGGCATCAGAAGCTAGGTATTAAAATTGCCCCCTGGTCGAGGTGGTTTGTGATGACAAAAACCTGTTTTAAGAAGCCAGAAGACTGGGCTTCACTGTGATGTGTGGGGCTGATCTGGACCTGCTGTTCCCCTTCTACACTAAAGCCCTGCCCGCCTGCCTGGAAACAACTCAGAGGAATAGGGAGGGAAGAAAAAAGGAAAGAGAAGAAGAAAAAAAAAACATCTTGAGCTGGAAGCGTTCATTTATTCTGGCGAATCTCGGCTGCACCTGCGATGACAACGCCTTGTGTGCAGTGTAGTGATTTTGTATTGTTGAATTGGGGGCTGAGGCTGGGGTGCAGGGCTACATAGAGGGAGAGAATGACATCAATCGTTCCCCCAACCTGTATATCCATGACAAGACCCAGACAGTCACACCTGAAACCCCCACCCACCCAGCCCCCCCCCCCCCCCCCCCATGCACTACAGGGGGAGACAGAGAGTATGAGGAATGCTGGGGCAGAAATCCACATCTCCCCAATACCACCCTGTTCACGCACCCCTCACCAACCCTTCCTGCCCCTTTCCTGCCCCTCTCACATGCACACACACACACACACACACACACACACACACACACACACACACACACACACACACACACACACACACACACACACACACATACATACACTACCATTCAAAAGTTTGGGGTCACTTAGAAATGCCCTTGTTTTTTAAATAAAAGCACATTTTTTTGTCCATTAAAATAACATCAAATTATTTATCCATTACCAGCAACCGTCACACCTGTGTTCCAATGGCACGTTGTGTTAGCTAATCCAAGTTTATAATTTTAAAAGGCTAATTGATCATTAGAATACCCTGTTGTGCTGATTAAAGAAGCAATAAAACGGGCTTTCTTTAGACTAGTTGAGTGTCTGGAGCATCAGCATTTGTGGGTTCGATTATAGGCTCAAAAGGGACAGAAACTGGAAGGAATAGCCTTCATTTCTCAGAACAAGAACAGGCTGACGAGTTTCAGAAGAAAGTTCTTTGATTCTGTCCATTTTGAGCCTGTAATCGGACCCACAAATGCTGATGCTCCAGATACTCAACTAGTCTAAAGAAGGCCCGTTTTATTGCTTCTTTAATCAGCACAACAGGGTATTCTAATGATCAATTAGCCTTTTAAAATTATAAACTTGGAGTTTAAAATTATAAACCAAGAGTTTTCAGCTGTGCTAACATAATTGCAAAAGGGTTTTCTAATAATCAATTAGCCTTTTAAAATGATAAACTTGATTAGCCAACACAACGTGCCTGTAAGGGTTTTCTGGTGAAAGAGAAGCGGACCAAAAAGCAGCCTGGTGGTTATTCATGTTCTTTAATATATAAAGAAACTACACATGAGATAACTAACAAAAACAACAAACATGAGAAAACCTAAAACAGTCCTATCTGGTGCAATCACAGAGACAGAAACAATCACCCACAAACACACAGTGAAACCCAGGCTACCTAAGTATGATTCTCAATCAGAGACAACTAATGACACCTGCCTCTGATTGAGAACCATACTAGGCCGAAACATAGAAATACCCAAAACCTAGAAAAACAAACATAGACTGCCCACCCAACTCACGCCCTGACCATACTAACTAAATACAAAACACAGGAAATAAAGGTCAGAACGTGACAGTGCCATTACATAAAAAATCATCCGTTTCCAGTTACAATAGTTATTTACAACATTATAATGTCTACACTGTATTTCTGATCAATTTGATGTTATTTTAATGGACAAGTAAATAGCTTTTCTTTCAAAAACAAGGACATTTCTAAGTGACCCCAAACTTTTGAACTGTAGTGTACACATACATACACATACACATACACGTACATGTACGCACGGAGATACATTTGTTCTACTATCCTTGTGAGGACCAAACAATTGAATCCCATTCAAAATCCTATTTTCCATAACCCTTTAACCCTAACCCTAATAAACCCAAACCTCTGACTCTAACTTTAAATCGAACCCCTAACCCCAAATCTTACCCTACCCCTAATGGCGTTGGGGGAGGTAAACCTAAACCCTAAGCCAAAAATAGCCTTTTTCCTTTTGGTGACAGGCAAAATGTCCCCACTTCTCCAAATTGCACCTGTTTTACTGTCATTGTGAGGATTTCTGGTCCTCACAAAGATAGTAAAACCAAAAACACACACACATTCTCAAGTTGTTTTAAATCATAATATGTAACCAGGCTGTAATCACATTATTGCACACATGGTGATTTTGACAAGTGAAGGGGAGTCATGTGCTGGGGCTTTGGCAACGTTCACACACACCACTCTCCCAGCTGTGAGCTCAGTCCTTCCTCCCCACCACGCTGCCTCCCTCCCAGACCCCAGACTATGTGCTGCTCCAATCCACTTCATTCGCTCTGCTCATAGTTCTGGACTTGTGGCAGCACAATAATGCAGAGTGTAGGCTACATGAAAGGTATTCATTTGTCCACCTCTATGTTGATAGTAGCTTTCTAGCCTTCATTCAAGGTGTTATGTTTGGTACCTATATGTGGCCAAGTATATTTTGGATGTGCTTTACATCTGCCCTCTTATGAGCAAAACTCTTCCTTTAATCTTCCTAGCTGGTTTGGTGCTAGTCAACCCCCGCCCCTCGTGTGTCTGTACGTTCGTGGATATGTAAATGATCTGTATCGTGTGTATGTATGGATATAATTTGATGTGTACTCGGTGTGTGTGTACTGCACATGTTTGCGTGTAAGTGTGTGTGCGCAAGTCATGACAGTGATCAGATGGAGATGGGGCCCGGGGATGGCCATGCCGTCAGGCCCCAAGCTGCAGGCCAGTTAACCGGCCCCAGAGCCTCCACAGAGCCTCCACAGAGCCTCCACGCCTCAGGATAACGTGAGAGAGGAAAGAGGTCGACGGCGGAGCACTCGCTCTTCCCATCTTCTCTTTCATTCTTTCTGAGGTGTGGCTGCACTCACAGCCGCTCTACTAACAAGATCAGGCTGTGGGTTGGGCCTCCCTCTGCCAGCTGTGTGTGTGTGTGTGTGTGTGTGTGTGTGTGTGTGTGTGTGTGTGTGTGTGTGTGTGTGTGTGTGTGTGTGTGTGTGTGTGTGTGTGTGTGTGTGTGTGTGTGTGTGTGTGTGCGTGCGTGCGTGCGTGCGTGCGTGCGTGCGTGCGTGCGTGCGTGCGTGCGTGCGTGCGTGCGTGCGTGCGTGCGTGCGTGCGTGCGTGTGTGTGTGTGTGTACTAGGAAGAGGGTGGGGGGGAGAGGGTAGAACTTATTTCCAGATTTACTTCTGCAATTTTACCTGCACTCTTTTACTTGTACATGGACTAACCTTAATTATTGTTGCACAAAATCAACATAAAGTCACATTTCCATTCACAACTGGAGGATATACTAAAAACATGCTTGAAAACAGTGCACACAGAGTAAGATCTCATCTCTAAATGCTCACAGGTTCAACCCTGTCTCTTATGAGCTTTCTCTAGGACGATGGTCAAAACAGAAGATAACGCTCATGGCCCAGGAATGTCAGGAATGGCTTTGTTTGACGTTCCCTTCAGGGGGAAATATATTGTTACGATGCCTGGAAATATGATGCCCATATTTGCCTCTTATCTACATTTCTGAGGCCCAAAGAGCCGAAACCGCTCCAACGCCTTGCTATCGGGCTTTAATAGCCAGAGAGATAAGTATGGTTAGTGGCTAAGCATGGTGGGGAGAGACTGTGAAACAAACACAGGCAGGCTGCAGTACACCTCTTCAGAAATCTCCCAGACTGTTATCTTGTCTCCACCACGTGGAGGGGGGACGACTGAGGTACATCTTCTTATCGGCACATGTGGGTGACTTGGCTTTAATCCTAACAAGGTATTAATGTGTGTGTCTGTTTGTGTGCATGTGTGCATGTGTGTGAGTATGCGTGCATATCTGTGCAGACCATTTTGTAAAAACAAGGAATTTGTATTTTTTGTGTCAGTGGAAGTACACAGAATTTCATCTCAAACCAAGAGAGTAAGCAATAGGGTTGAGCCTTGAAAGAAAACCATGTGTTTCTGTGTATATGTATTTTCCTGCCTGTTCTGTATTTGAGTCAGGGTGTATTCATTTCAGAAGAAAGATGGCCAGCAAGAGCGCACAGATGCCATGCCCCAGTTAGTACATAGGCTCTAATTTCTGCTCCCTTTGAAGTGTGTGTGTGTGTGTGTGTGTGTGTGTGTGTGTGTGTGTGTGTGTGTGTGTGTGTGTGTGTGTGTGTGTGTGTGTGTGTGTGTGTGCGTGTGCGTGTGCGTGTGCGTGTGCGTGTGCGTGTGCGTGTGCGTGTGCGTGTGCGTGTGCGTGTGTGTGTGTGTGTGTGTGTGTGTGTGTGTGTGTGTGTGTGTGTGTGTGTGTGTGTGTGTGTGTGTGTGTGTGTGTGTGTGTGTGTGTGTGCGTGCGTGTGCGTGTGCGTGTGCGTGTGTGTGTGTGTGTGTGTGTGTGTGTGTGTGTGTGTGTGTGTGTGTGTGTGTGTGTGTGCGTGTGCGTGTGCGTGTGCTTCTGTGCATGCATGTGTGTGTGTCTGGGAAATATAGGCTACACTATAATGGAACATGACTATACTACCCTACACTGAAATATTCTAGGCCGCTGACCTTAGATAAACTGGCACAAACTACAGTTCAAGAACCTTCCATGTTGCATTTGAGATTCACTGAGATGGATCCTTTGAAGCCAAATTGATGGACATTTGGCCAAACTGTACCGTACTGTATTTCAATGGCTCAGTCTCTGGACCATACTCTCATCAGAATAGCTAATTCTCCAAATATCCATGCTATTCCTGTCCACAGGCACTAGGGCTGCCGTGAAAGGAGTCAAATCCCTCCACTCAACACTGCAAAGATACTGTATAGGGGAAAGGTTGGTAGCCAGGGAGCCATTTGAGGGTACAATTGTGCTGTGTGTAGGTTGACCCAGTACTCCAATGTTTCTCATTTTCATCCCCTGCTCCTATGGTTGGGTTGTATGGCTTGACCTGGAGGGTCCCTTTTGTAAGGTGATACTTAGTGTATGGGAAAAGATCAGGGAACATTGTGTGTGTTTGTGTGTCTGTGTGTGTGTGCATATGTCTGTCTGTCTGTCTGTCTGTCTGTCTGTCTGTCTGTCTGTCTGTCTGTCTGTCTGTCTGTCTGTCTGTCTGTCTGTCTGTCTGTCTGTCTGTCTGTCTGTCTGTCTGTCTGTCTGTCTGTCTGTCTGTCTGTCTGTCTGTCTGTCTGTCTGTCTGTCTGTCTGTCTGTCTGTCTGTCTGTCTGTCTGTCTGTCTGTCTGTCTGTCTGTCTGTCTGTCTGTCTTTCACCTTTAGATGGGGAAATGTAGTGAAGCTGTGGTAACGAGGCAGTTTTAGTCAGGGCCTCTGTTTAGTAATACTCCACGTACAACCCTCTTAGTTGGGAACATCAAAGAAGCCTCAAATTAGGGAACCATTTTGTTCAAAACAGCAGGTACCTAGAACAATTTGGAAGTCTCTGTGTAGCAGGAAATACAATGACTCGAGTCATAAACTGACTCACAAACAGCATTGACTCACAAAGTGACTCACAGACACAATGGACTCACTATCTGAGGAACTCCAAATGACTTTGGGTAAAAAGGTTCTGTGGCATGCCAACATGTTGTTTCCTCCCACAGTAATTGGCTGAAGAGTTTTCTGAAAAAGTAACACAGATATAAGATCCATTTACAGTGCATGGTGTAATCCCTAACGTTAACTCTTGAGAGAAAAAAGGCTAATCTGACCTTAAACCAGGTCCTATAGAGCCAACTTCAAGCAACACTTCAACTCCTCTCAAACTTCAGACGGATCATATTAAACCCAAATAATGTTCAGCTCTAATGGAAGCAAATCTTTCATTTGGAAAAACTTGCTTGATACAAAACCCAACTATCCCACTGTCTGGCTATCTTGAATCTCCAGAGTGAGTTTTGCAACATCACCTGAGTGTTGGCATGGCGTGGACTTGTCTGATCTTGCGTCGGGAGCCATCTCCGCCCCTGGTGCCCCCATGGCCAGATAAAGTTCAGTCGCCGTCCAGATAGCGGCCCCTGAGCTGTGAATTCCCATGCTTGGCAGGATGAAGGGCTGTGATAGGATGAGATAACTCACCTGTGTACAGATGGAAGCAGAGACAATGTCCAAACTAGATTAGAGAGAAAAAGGGGAAGATATCCAAACGAGATGCATAGTTTCCCCCAGAAGGAAAACATGATAAACATACAAGTGAGATGAAAGAAGGTGTTTGATCTAGTGTTTGATTCAGTGCTGGATCTCTGTGTGGGAGTGTGTGTGCGTGTGTGTATTCATATTGGAGTATTTATATAAGGGTGTGTACTTGTATGTTTATATACTGTATATGTGTGTATTTCAATATTCTGTTGTTTATATTTACACTCCTGGCCTGTGGCCACTCTAATATCAAACCACTTGCTAACTTGATAGGAACCTCTCCTTCATGGCAAAACTCATTGAAGAGGAGAGTTCCTGAAAGTCTCAATCGCAATCTGATCTCCTCTCCTCCTGTTGCTTTTGGAGAGATGTTCTGTTGTCACGCAAAAGTCTTCACGGTCTGATGGCAAAAATGTCATTTCAAACAGTTCCACTGTCAGGGCGGGTGAGAGATTGGGCCATCTAATCTCTAACCACAGACGGAATAGGATCTGTTTTGTATGTTTGTAAGGACTGATGTGTGAATGTTTGTATGTATCTCCCCTGAAGATAAACTCCAGGTGGTGTGATGACGATTGGGCTTCTCTGGCATGCCGTTGTCACAATGATATGAACACTACCCTGAGTGAGTGGATGTATAACCTACGCACAGCTAGTAATAGTTCTGTTCTGACCAACAACAATGACCCCAATGGTAGAATCTTAAAGAGATTTATTTAGAGCAGACTGAGTCAAAAAAAAGTTACGTTTTTAATTGTTTTGTCATTTTTTGTTGCAAGTAAGAAATATATACAGTTTAATGTAGAAGTGTTAAGAAACATATTCTATTCTTATTTACAATAAAAGTGACTCCAAAATGACACAATACATTATTTACCTTGAATTTCTATTTGGCACAAAATAATCTGAGAAAACAACCAAAACATGAAGCAAATGCATCCATTTTGACTACTTTAATACACAAAGAAGTGAATTTGTTCATTTACTTTTAACATATGGATGAAGATACCCTCAAATTAAACCTGACAGTCTGAACTTTAACCTCACAGTTATTGTATCATTTCAAATCCAAAGTGCTGGAGCACAGAGCCAAAACAACAACAAATGTGTCACTGTCTCAATCCTTTAGGAGCTCACTATAGTGCTGTGGAAAAGCATTTGCCTCCTCTGAAATTGTCTCTCTGTTTGCATATGTTTTATAGTGAATGTTATCAGCTCAAAGCCTAGTGTTAGATGGGGAACCTGAGTGAACAAATAACACAATTACATATTTATTTCATAAACAAAATTATACAACACCCAATGCCCCTGTGTGAAAAAGTCATTTCCCCCTTACAACCAATAACTGGCTGTGCCACCTTTAGCTGCAATGACTGCAACCAAACGCTTCCTGTAGTTGTTGATCAGTCTCTCACGTCGCTGTGGAGGAATTTTGGCCCACTCTTCCATGAAGAGCTGCTTTAACTCAGCGACATTTGGGGGTTTTCAAGCATTCAACTGCTCGTTTTAAGTCCTGCCACAACATCTCAATTGGGATTAGGTCTGGGCTTTGACTGGGTCGTTCCAAAACTTCAAATGTGTTGCTTTTTAGCCATTTCCATGTAGACTTGATTGTGTGTTTGGGATCATTGTCTTTCTGCTCACGGACGGATGACCTGACATTCTCCTGTATAATTCTCTGATACAGAGCAGAATTCATGGTTCCTTCTATTAAGGCAAGTCAACCAGGTCCTGAGGCAGCAAAGCATCCCCAAACCGTCACACTACCACCACCACCATGCTTGACCTTTGGTATGAGGTTCTTACTGTGGAATGCAGTTTTTGTTTTTGACAGGTATAAATGGGACCCATATCATCCAAAACGTTATACTTTTGATTCATCTGTCCATAGAACATTCTTCAAAGAGTATTGATGATCATCCAGGTGTTTCCAGGTGCTTTCTGGCAAACTTGAGTCAACTTCCTGGGCGAGATGGGTCCCATTGTGTCTGGTGAAAACCAAACACTGCATTCCACAGTAAGAACCATATACCAACGGTCAAGCATGGTGATGGTAGTGTAATGGTAGTTGCAGTAATCGTCTCTGATTGATCGAGTGATTCAAGGAGCTATCATCATTAAGTAACATAACAGATGCAATATTTAAATTCATGCACTTCAAAAATAATTTTGTAACTTCGCCCCAGAAGTATTTCAAATCAAAATCAAATCAAATGTTTTTGTCACATACACATGGTTAGCAGATGTTAATGCGAGTGTAGCGAAATGCTTGTGCTTCTAGTTCCGACAATGCAGTAATAACCAACAAGTAATCTAACCTAACAATTCCAAAACTGCTACCTTATACATACAAGTGTAAAGGGATAAAGAATATGTACATAAAGATATATGAACGAGTGATGGTACAGAACGGCATAGGCAAGATGCAGTAGATGGTATCGAGTACAGTATATACATATGAGATGAGTAATGTAGGGTATGTAAACAAAGTGGCACAGTTTAAAGTGGCTAGTGATACATGTATTACATAAAGATGCAGTAGATGATATAGAGTACACTATATACATAGACATATCAGTGTGGATGACGGATCACCACCTCAAGCTGAACCTCGGCAAGACGGAGCTGCTCTTCCTCCCGGGGAAGGACTGCCCGTTCCATGATCTCGCCATCACGGTTGACAACTCCATTGTGTCCTCCTCCCAGAGCGCCAAGAACCTTGGCGTGATCCTGGACAACACCCTGTCGTTCTCAACTAACATCAAGGCGGTGGCCCGTTCCTGTAGGTTCATGCTCTACAACATCCGCAGAGTACGACCCTGCCTCACACAGGAAGCGGCGCAGGTCCTAATCCAGGCACTTGTCATCTCCCGTCTGGATTACTGCAACTCGCTGTTGGCTGGGCTCCCTGCCTG
Organism: Oncorhynchus gorbuscha; assembly: GCF_021184085.1. Lineage (NCBI taxonomy): Eukaryota > Metazoa > Chordata > Actinopteri > Salmoniformes > Salmonidae > Oncorhynchus > Oncorhynchus gorbuscha. The sequence continues at coordinate 29,423,918 of NC_060189.1, forward strand.
TGCCATTAAACCCCTTCAACTCATCCAGAACGCCGCAGCCCGTCTGGTGTTCAACCTTCCCAAGTTCTCTCACGTCACCCCGCTCCTCCGTTCTCTCCACTGGCTTCCAGTTGAAGCTCGCATCCGCTACAAGACCATGGTGCTTGCCTACGGAGCTGTGAGGGGAACGGCACCTCAGTACCTCCAGGCTCTGATCAGGCCCTACACCCAAACAAGGGCACTGCGTTCATCCACCTCTGGCCTGCTCGCCTCCCTACCACTGAGGAAGTACAGCTCCCGCTCAGCCCAGTCAAAACTGTTCGCTGCCCTGGCCCCCCAATGGTGGAACAAACTCCCTCACGACGCCAGGACAGCGGAGTCAATCACCACCTTCCGGAGACACCTGAAACCCCACCTCTTTAAGGAATACCTAGGATAGGTTAAGTAATCCCTCTCACCCCACCCCCCCTAAGTTTTAGATGCACTATTGTTAAGTGACTGTCCCACTGGATGTCATAAGGTGAATGCACCAATTTGTAAGTCGCTCTGGATAAGAGCGTCTGCTAAATGACTTAAATGTAAATGTAAATGTAAACATATGAGATGAGTAATGTAGGGTATGTAAACATTATATTAAGTAGCATTGTTTAAAGTGACTAGCGATATATTTTACATCAATTTCCATCAATTCCCATTATTAATGTGGCTGGAGTTGAGTCAGTGTGTTGGCAGTAGCCACTCAATGTTAGTGGTGGCTGTTTAACAGTCTGATGGCCATGAGATAGAAGCTGTTTTTCAGTCTCTCGGTCCCAGCTTTGATGCACCTGTACTGACCTCGCCTTCTGGATGATAGCAGGGTGAACAGGCAGTGGCTCGGGTGGTTGTTGTCCTTGATGATCTTTATGGCCTTCTTGTGACATCGGGTGGTGTAGATGTCCTGGAGGGCAGGTAGTTTGCCCCCGGTGATGCGTTGTGCAGACCTCACTACCCTCTGGAGAGCCTTGAGGTAGTGGGCTGAGCAGTTGCCATACCAGGCGGTGATACAGCCCGACAGGATGCTCTCGATTGTGCATCTGTAGAAGTTTGTGAGTGCTTTTGGTGACAAGCCGAATTTCCTCAGCCCTCCTGCAGCGCCTTCTTCACAACATTGTCTGTGTGGGTGGACCAATTCAGTTTGTCTGTGATGTGTACGCCGAGGAACTTGAAACTTACTACCCTCTCCACTACTGTCCCATCGATGTGGATAGGGGATGCTCCCTCTGCTGTTTCCTGAAGTCCACAATCATCTCCTTAGTTTTGTTGACGTTGAGTGTGAAGTTATTTTCCTGACACCACACTCCGAGGGCCCTCACCTCCTCCCTGTAGGCCGTCTCGTCGTTGTTGGTAATCAAGCCTACCACTGTAGTGTCGTCCGCAAACTTGATGATTGAGTTGCAGGCGTGCATGGCCACGCAGTCGTGTGTGAACAGGGAGTACAGGAGAGGCCTGAGAACGCACCCTTGTGGGGCCCCAGTCTTGAGGATCAGCGGGGTGGAGATGTTGTTACCTACCCTCACCACCTGGGGTCGGCCCGTCAGGAAGTCCAGTACCCAGTTGCACAGGGCAGGGTCGAGACCCAGGGTCTCGAGTTTGATGACGAGTTTGGAGGGTACTATGGTGTTAAATGCTGAGCTGTAGTCGATGAACAGCATTCTCACATAGGTATTCCTCTTGTCCAGGTGGGTTAGGGCAGTGTGCAGTGTGGTTGAGATTGCATTGTCTGTGAACCTATTTGGGTGGTAAGCAAATTGGAGTGGGTCTAGAGTGTCAGGTAGGGTGGAGGTGATATGGTCCTTGACTAGTCTCTCAAAGCACTTCATGATGAAGTTTGCAAGGCCACATCATTTAAAGATATGTGCCTATCCGATTTAGAGGACACAGTGAACAGTTGGGAGTCAGGGATAATTTAATCGTAAAACTTTTTATTGGTGTTAAATACAGTCTGTGAACAAACTTAAAATGTATAAATTGATGGTTCGGATTATGGGATGGTTCGGTAGTTGGGTTTCCCAGGGGACTCCATAGGCCAGTTGTAAATATAAGTTGTAATATAGGGAAAAAAAAGTTGCCTCGTAATGTGTGTGTATCTTTCAAATCTTGGAATGTTCTCAAACCATCACTCTCTCACTTGAGTATTGTTATTTTGCTCTTTTGTAGCTTTGTCAACAATGTGTGTGTTTTCTATACCTGTTCTCTCCTCTCCCTGTAGGCTTTACAGACACTCCCCACCCCTTGACTGCAACCCTTCTAATTTAGTGTACTCTGCGCACACACCCCATATGGAATTCCTGGTCCTTCTCCCTCCTGTCTCCTGATTTTATCTCCTCGACCCTACTCTCCTCCCTTTACGCATCCGATGACTCACACTGTCCCCTTTCCTCCAACCTGGCTCGGCCCTCCTGCTCTTGGTTGAGTGACTTGTGAGCTTACAGAACAGGGATGTGGGCAGCTAAGTAAAAATTGAGGAAAATGAAACTTCTGGAGGACCTATCATGCTTTCACCCTCCTCTACCTTCCTCTGTATCCACTGCTAAAGTCACTTTCTATGGCTCTTAATTCCAAGCTTCTGCCTCTAACCCTAGGAAACTCTTTTCCACCTTCTCCTCCCTCCTAATCCTCCACCGCCTCCCTCTCTGCAGACAACTTTGTCAACCACTTTGAAAAGAAGTTTGACAACATCCACTCCTCATTCATTCAGCCTATTGAGTCCACTGGTCCCACACAGAACTACCCAGAACTGCCTTGACCTCTTTCTCAGCTCTCTCCAAAATAAATATTGTAACTGAGGTCCGACTGCCCGACAACCTGCCCGCTCGTCCCCATCCCCTCCTCCCTTCTCCAGACTATCTCTAGAGACTTTCTCCCATTCCTCAGTTCCCACATGAACTCATCCCTGACCCCGGGCTGCATCCCCTCTGACTTAAAAATGGCCATAGTCACTCCCCTCCTCAAACATTCAATTCCTGATGTCAAAAACTACAGACTGGTATCCCTTTATTGTATTTTCAAAACACTTGAGTGTGCCGTCTCTGATCAACTCTTCTCTCTGAACTATCTTCCTGACCCTAACCAGTCAGGCATCATGACTGGCCACTCAACCGAGACCGCTCTCCTCTGTGTTATGGCAGCTCTCCTCACTGGCAAAGTTGACTTTCTCCTCTGTTCTCATCCTCCTAGATCTATCCGCTGCCTTTGACACCGTAAACCAGGCTCTGCACACACTTGGATTGCATCATACATTGCAGGCTGCTCCTACCAGGTGATGTGGAGAGAATCTGTCTGCACCACGTACTCTCACTACTACTGTCCCCCAGTGCTCGGTTCTAGGCCCTCTTCTCTCCATACACCAAGTCACTCGGCTCTGTCATATCCTTACATGGTCTCTCCTATCATTGCAATGACACTCAACTACCCCCCCCACCTCAAAATATGTCAGCTTGAATGCCGGCCCACCACATCAACAAGACAGAGCTGCAGTTTCTCTCGGGAAAGGCCTGCTCACTCCAAGACCTCTCCATCATGGTTGATAACTTCACGGTTTCCCCCTCCCAGAGTGCAAAGAACCTGGACAACACTCTGTGGTTCTCTGCAAACATCAAAGCAGTGACTCGCTCCTACATGTTCATGCTCTACAACATACATATAGTACGACCCTACCTCACACAGGAAGTGGTGCAGGTCCTAATCCAGGCACTTGTCATCTCCCGTCTGGACTAGGCAGCTCCCGCTTAGCCCAGTTTTCTCTGTCCTGGCACCTCAATGGTGGAACCAGCTTCCCCCAGAAGGTAGGACAGAATAGTCCCTGCCGTTCTTCAGAAAACATCTGAAACCCTACCTCTTCAAAGAATATCTTCAATATTCCCACAGCAGATGTGTACAGTTCTTTATAGAAGCGGGATAATCTTTGATTGATTTGGGTTGTGATAGTAATTCCTGTTTCAGATTCAATAGTTGTTATATTAGCTGATAGATCATTACTGCGTAGCTTATTGACCAGCAAACAACTAGGACGATTACCATGGAAGTAATGGTTTAGTTCAACTCCACAAATGGCAAATTCTGCTCTCTGGCTCTGAGTGTTTGTTGAGAATGATGTAATGCAGTTAACAACATTTCCAATTGTGATTTTTACTTGTAATTTAATTGTAATTTATTCAACTCCGATGCAGTTGCATTATTTTGGTGGCGTCCCATAGAATCCAGCTATCATCGACTGAATTTTTATTGATCATTGTGAATTAATTTAGTTAAAATGTATCACAATGTAGCAATAAAGGATTGAAATGCCATCTTGTGGCTCTTTTAGTAGATTCTAAGATTTGAAGTTGGCATTAGTAAGTATGGTGGTCAGACAAGCTCATGTCCAATTTCTATTTTCTTAATTTAAGAAAATAGATGTCACGTTCTGACCTTTATTTCCTGTGTTTTGTATTTAGTTAGTATGGTCAGGGCGTGAGTTGGGTGGGCAGTCTATGTTACAAGTGGATTGTAGTTGGTCTCATTAGATGTGTCCCGCATTCATGTCTGTCCCAATAATCCGATGAAATTCAGTTAATTCTAAAAAATATGCTGTTCAGACAATCCAAAAACGTAGAATATATGAATTTGGAGTGTACACATTAATAAAGGCAATTTTCTTTCCAATATGGTTTCCTTTAAAGGAAAGTGAGTCTGCCTTCAAGGTCTTCATCTTTACCAAAGATAGTGATTTTTAGTTTCTTGTGTTCCATTATGATTATACCTTTAGTTGTGTCTGGGATGATGAAGAAAGCAGACAGTTTGTAGAAATGATTCTCTATTCTATGTGCGGCCTTGGAGTCCAATGTATTGTACAGCAATAATAATGTTTCTTTTACCCTATTAAGGGGTATTAATCACAAACTCCTAACCTCCACTTAACAAATGTATGTTTTAATGTGGTTCAATTGGATTGAGTACATCGGCCCCGCTCATGTAGTGTACAGGAAGTCTATTTACCATAATGCAAAACATTATTGCACAATAAAGAATGATATCACCACTACTGTTGAGGCCATTCTGAGCTCAGAATCACAAAGGACACACAGCTTAGCATACAGTACAAAATGACCAGAGCACCAAAACATCCACTCCCAGCACATTTAAACACAAAGACGTGGACATAAACGGTGAATACAAAAGTTAGGATAACTACTATGCAGACTAAAAAGACTTTATGAAATCATATAAATAAAGTCAGCCAAGGATCTGACCAAAACAAATACACAGAAAGCCACTAAAAAGAAGAAACTCCCAAAGTGCAGGTCTCTTTCTCATCTGTCTTTCTGTCTCTCTTGCTCTGTCGAGTGTCTGTGTAGTACAGCATCTGAGAGTATTTATGGACTGGCTCTAAGTGGAAGTCATTACGAGCCGTTTGAGTATACTTGTTGCTGATAGCGCTGGCTCTGGGTCCACCCAAGGCCCCTGACGTTGGTGGTCCCAGCTGGAGAGAGAGAAGGATGAGGGGAGAGAGAGAGAGGGCGAAGAGGAAGAGCGGGAGAAAGAGTTGAGAAATATAGCGAGAGAGAGCAGAACCCTTGGCCTCTGCCCTTCCCCTTCTATTTGCCTCTGCTGCAGATGTGGTTTGCACTAAGGGAGGAAAAAATCTCCATAAAGTTATAATTATCCACATGAACGGAGAGCACATTTTGAACAGCTACACTCACGCATACGCACACGCAATAACCTTGACTACATAAGAAAGATAATATGGGAGCCATTCCACATTTTCCAAAGGGTTACCATCTGTAAAGTGATTTTCATGATAAATCAATGTAACAAAGGAATACAAGGAGATAAGTTACGGCTAGAATAATCAAACTGGAACGATCAGGTATTTTCTTCAAAACATTACATGGTCAGTATAGCAACACGAACCTCTTAAATGTCAACATTGATGGAGCAGCTGTAAAAGGATCACAGGGGCCATGCCAAATTGTTTCAGCCTTCAGGCTACCCAAGAGGAAAAGTTGTCGAAAGAGGCTGGAGAGTGGCGTCCTAGTGAGACTAATGCAAAGAGAGAATCGGCCACCAATTCCCTCCATTCTATTGGCCACTTGATAATAAGATGGATGACCTCCAACCGTGGATTTGCGATCAACGGGACTCTTGTAACTGCAATATCCTCAGTTTTCTGAAACATGCCTTTTGGACAAGATATCCCCATTTCTATTCATCAACAACAATTGGTGTGCTGACTCAAGTGCAGTGGTAGTCTCAACCTATTGTTCACCTGTCTTGGAATACCTGATGGTCAAATGCCGACCCTTCTACCTCCCGAGAGATTTTTCATCTGTTATCTTAACTGTTGTATACATTCCACCTCAGGACAACAACAAGCTGGACTTCACGAACTGTGCAAGGTTATAAACGAGCAGGAAACCATGCATCCGGAGGCTGCTTTTCTTATTGCCTGGGATTTTAATTGCAACTCATGAATACATGTGATGCCCAACTTCTATCAACACGTCTCCTTCGCCACCAGGGGCGATAAAGTACTGGAACACAGTTACCTCAAACCACATGCAAGCATAAAAGGTCTTCCCTCATCACCCCCTTCGGCAAATCAGATCACGACTCTAAACTCCTGCTTCCTGTTTACATACAAAAGCTTAAACAGGATGTAGCCGTGACATGCTCCTTTGAAAAATTCAGAGTTATGCTACAGGACTGCTTTGCTAGTGCTAACTGGAATATGTGCCGGGACTCGTCACTGGCTTCATCAGGAAATGCATCGCTGCCGTCGTCCCCACAGTGTAAGTCGCTCTGGATAAGAGCGTCTGCTAAATGACTTAAATGTAAATGTAAATGAAGGTTCGCTGCTTCCCCAATCCAAACCCCTCTATTTAACTCTAAGGTGCGCGCTAAGCTAAAGGACAGAGATACCCCTCACAGGGCTATCACAGCCAAATCCGAGGCTATGGTAGAGGACACGAACCCGCACAAGAGGTCCTGCTACGACCTCTGCAGAGCCATCAAACAATATTGTTCATATTACCGCTAGTATATTACTATAAGTATTTATGTTCCTGTTTCCAGGCACTTTCCAGCCCTGTTTACATGTATATCTGCCTTTCAGGCCTACACGGTCACTCTTTCTCACACTAACATCAACACACTTAGTTACACACACACACACACACACACACACACACACACACACACACACACACACACACACACACACACACACACACACACACACACACACACACACACACACACACACACACACACACACACACACACACACACACACACACACACACACACACACACACACACACACACACACACACACACACACACACACACACCACAACCTACACACCCACCCACCACTTATGCTGCTGCAATTTTTATTATTATTACAAAAATATCCTACTACCAGTCACTTTCTCCTAATTCCTGCCTACATTTACATATATATCTCAAATGCTCCAGTATCCCTGCACACTGTGAATATGGTATTGGCCAGGTCATCTGATGCAACACTCATCACTCGCCTTTTTGGTCAAATAGCCCTTACACAGCCTGGAGGTGTGTTGGGTCATTGTCCTGTTGAAAACAAATGATAGTCCCACTAAGCGCAAATCAGATGGGATGGCGTATCGCTGCAGAATGCTATGCTAGTCATGCTGGTTAAGTGTGCCTTGAAGTCTAAATAAATCACTGACAGTGTCACCAGCAAAGCTCCCCCACACCATCACACCTCCTCCATGCTTCATGGTGGTAACCACACATGCAGAGATAATCCATTCATCTACTGAACCAAAAATCTCAAATTTGGATTCATCAGACCAAAGGACAGATTTCCACCGGTCTAATGTCCATTGTTCGTGTTTCTTGGCAGTTGGTGTTGAGATGTCTGTTACTTGAACTCCATGAAGCATTTATTTTGGTTGCAATCTGAGGTGCAGTTAACTCTAATGAACTTATCATCTGCAGCAGAGGTAACTCTAGTTCTTCATTTCCTGTGGTGTTCCTCATGAGAGCCAGTTTCATTATAGCCCTAAATGGTTTTTGTGACTGCACTTGAAAAAAACATTCAAAGTTCTTGAAATGTTCAGTATTGACTGATCTTCATGTCTTAAAGTAATGATGGACTGTCGTTTCTCTTTGCTTATTTGAGCTGTTCTTGCCATTATGTTACATTAGGAGGAATGGAAAAATAATTCAGTCTCTCGATGTACAAAACTGATAGAGACATACCCCAAGCGACTTACAGCTGTAATCACAGCAAAAGGTGGCGCTACATAGTATTAACTTAAGGGGGCTGAATAATTTTGCACGCCCAATTTTTCCGTTTTTGATTTGTTAAAAAAGTTTGAAATATCCAATAAATGTCGTTCCACTTCATGATTGTGTCCCACTTGTTGTTGATTCTTCACAAAAAAATACAGTTGTATATCTTTATGTTTGAAGCCTGAAATGTGGCAAAAGGTCGCAAAGTTCAAGGTGGCTGAATACTTTCACAAGGCACTGTATTTAAGAGCAATTGGAGGCCACGGAAGGAGAGTTGTATGGCATTGAGGCTTGCCTGGAGGGTTGTTAACACAGTGTCCAAAGAAGGGCCAGAAGTATACAGAATGGTGTCGTCTGCGTAGAGGTGGATCAGAGACTCACCAGCAGCAAGAGCGACCTCATTGATGTATACAGAGAAGAAAGTCGGTCCAAGAATTGAACCCTGTGGTACCCCCATAGAGACTGCCAGAGGTCTGGACAGCAGACCCTCCGATTTGACACACTGAACTCTATCAGAGAAGTAGTTGGTGAACCAGTCGAGGCAATCATTTGAGAAACCAAGGCTGTCGATTCTGCCGATGAGGATGTGGTGATTGACAGAGTCGAAAGCTTTGGCCAGATCAATGAATACGGCTGCACAGTAATGTTTCTTATCGATGGCGGTTAAGATATCATTTAGGACCTTGAGCGTGGCTGAGGTGCACCCATGACCAGCTCTGAAACCAGATTGCATAGTAGAGAAGGTATGGTGAGATTTGAAATGGTCGGTAATCTGTTTGTTGACTTGGCTTTCGAAGACCTTAGAAAGGCATGGTAGGATAGATATAGGTCTGTAGCAGTTTGGGTCAAGAGTGTGTCCCCCTTTGAAGAGGGGGATGACCCCAGCTGCTTTCCAATGTTTGGGAATCTCAGACGACACGAAAGAGAGGTTGAACAGTATAGTAATAGGGGTGGCAAAAATTTCGGCAGATAATTTTAGAAAGAAAGGGTCCAGATTGTCTAGCCCGGCTGATTTGTAGGGGTCCAGATTTTGCAGCTCTTTCAGAACATCAGCTGAATGGATTTGGGAGAAGGAGAAATGGGGAAGGCTTGGACGAGTTGCTGTGGGTGCTGTTGACCGGGGTAGGAGTAGCCAGGTGGAAAGCATGGCCAGCCGTAGAAAAATGCTTATTAAAATTCACAATTATGGTGGATTTATCAGTGGTGACAGTGTTTCCTATCTTCAGTGCAGTGGGCAGCTGGGAGGAGGTGTTCTCATTCTCCATGGACTTTACAGTGTCCCAGAACCTTTTTGAGTTAGTGTTGCAGGAAGCAAATATCTGCTTGAAAAAGCTAGCCTTAGCTTTTCTAACTGCCTGTGTATAATGGTTTCTAGCTTCCCTGAACAGCTGCATATCACGGGGGCGTTCTGCTAATGCTAATAGGATGTTTTTGTGTTGGTTAAGGGCAGTCAGGTCTGGGGAGAACCAAGGGCTATATCTGTTCCTGGTCCTAATTTTCTTGAATGGGGCATGTTTATTTAAGATGGTTAAGAAGGCATTTAACCTCTTGCTCCTACCTGACACGCAGGCGTCCCATCTAGACATCTGGAAATGCAAATGCGCTACGCTAAATGCTAATAGTACTAGTTAAAACTCAAACGTTCATTAAAATACACATGCAGGGTATTGAATTAAAGCTACACTCGTTGAGAATCCAGGCAACAAGTCAGATTTTTAAAATGCTTTTCGGCGAAAGCATGAGAAGCTATTATCTGATAGCATGTAACACCCCAAAAGACCCGCAGGGGACATAAACAAAATAATTAGCATAGTCGTCGCTACACAAACCGCACAAATAAAATATAAAACATTCATTACCTTTGACCATCTTCTTTGTTGGCACTCCTAGATGTCCCATAATCACTATTGGGTCTTTTTTTCGATTAAATCGGTCCATATATAGCCTAGATATCGATCTATGAAGACTGTGTGATAAACTAAAAAAAATTGCGTCTTATAACGTAATGTCATTTTTTTAAATTAAAAAAGACGACGATAAACTTTCACAAAACACTTCAAAATACTTTTGTAATGCAACTTTAGGTATTAGTACACGTAAATAAGCGACCAAATTGATCACGAGGCGATGTATATTCTTTAGCTGTCCGTCTGGAAATAATGTCCGGGTAAATCTCAACCAAAATATCCGGTCGGAGACTTGAACAAATGGCTTGTCTCTTCTTCATTTGACCAAGAAACAAAGCCTAGGCAAATGACAAGACTGTTGACATCGTGTGGAAGCTGTAGGTATTGCAACCTCAGCCCCATTTATTGTGGTTCACCTTTATTAATGGATTGAAGTGGCGGATGGATAGATCACAGCCGTGATTTAACCAGTTTTATAAACGTCTGAGTGTTTTCTATCCACACATACTAATCACATGCATATACTATATTCCTGGCATGAGCAGCAGGGCGCTGAAATGTTGCGCGATTTTTAACAGAATGTTCGAAAAAGTAGGGGGTAGGAGTAACAGGTTAAAAAAAAATATCCAGGCATCCTCTACTGACGGGATGAGATCAATATCCTTCCAGGATACCCCGGCCAGGTCGATTCATTTTATCTCTAATTATCTCTAATTCTGCTTTTGTGACTATCTTTGGCTGGGAAAAATGGCTGTGTTTTTGGGGGGATTTGGTGGTGGTCTAATATGAATATGTGCTATGTTTTCGCCGTAAAACATTTTAGAAATCTGACTTGCTGGGTAGATGAACAAGGTGTTTATCTTTCATTTGAGCTATTGGACTTGTTAATGTGTGGAGGTTAAATATTTCTAAGAATATTTTTTTGCATTTTGCGTTATGGTAATGAGCTTGAGCCGTAGTCACGATACCGGATCCGGGATGGGTCGCCGCAAGAAGTTAATCTACCCATCATGTCCGATTTTTTAAATGTTTTACAGCGAAAACACAACGTATATTTATGTTAGACCACCACCAAATCCCCCAGTGTTTTCTATCCAATACTAATAATAATATGCATATATTAGCAAATGACTGAGGAGCAGGCCGTTTACTTTGGGCAACTTATTCATCCAAGCTACTCAATACTGCCCCCCAGCCATAAGAAGTTAAAAAACAGTTTTTGTCTCAAGAGTTGTGTACGGGAGATGAGAATGTGTTGGACTACATTAGTCGCTTTCGTGAACGCCTACACCAAGCCTGTGCTCTCGCAAAGGAAGCTCTGTCTTCCTCACAGAGGTGTATGAAAATACACTATAATAAAGAGGCTGTTTCACATCCACTACAGCCAGGTGACCAAGTACTGGTGTTATTGTCTGTTCCAGGATCTTCACTGTCAGCTCGTTTCTCTGGTACTTATTTAATTGAAAATGTCAGGCAAACTATGCAACTATTGAACAAGAAGCTCTTGCTTTGTTGTTAGCTCTGGAATACTTTGAAGTATATATTGGTTCCAGTGCCCTACCAGTGATCGCATATACTGATTAGTGTTTCTCCACCGGATGTACAACCAAAACCAGCGCCTTATGCGTTGGGCGCTTATTGTACAAAATTATAATTTGGAGATCTGCCACAAAAAGGGTTCTGAGAATGTATTAGCAGATGCTTTGTCTCGTGTGTGTGAAAATAATGATTTTTGTATGTTATAGAATTGGTCTTTTACCAAATAGGGCTATCTTCTGTATACCACCCCTACCTTGTCACAACACAACTGATTGGCTCAAACGCATTAAGAAGGAAAGAAATTCCACAAATTGTAATGGTTGTTGGAAGGAGTGGAGGACCAAGTTGCAGAGTGGTACGTGTTCATCTTTATTATTGGAACTGAACACTGATTAACCAAAATAACAAAGAGAATGAACAAAAACCAAAACAGTTCTGTCTGGTGCAGAAAGACACAAAACAGAAAACAACTACCCACAAAACCATGTGGGAAAAGCTACCTAAGTATGGCTTTCAATCAGAGACAACGATAGACAGCTGCCTCTGATTGAGAACCACACCCAGGCAAACAACAAATAAATACCAAACATAGAAAATGAACATAGAATGCCCACCCTAGTCACACCCTGGCCTAACCAAAATAGAGAAAGCCTCTCTGTGGCCAGGGCATGACACAAATGAACTTTCAACAAGTCATACCTGTTAATTGAAATGCATTCCAGGTAACTACCTCATAAAGCTGGTTGAGAGAATGCCAAGAGTATGCAAAGCCGTCATCAAGGCAAAGGGTGGATACTTTGAAGAATCTGTAATATAAAATACATTTTGATATGTTTAACACTTTTTTTGGTTACTACATGATTCCATATGTGTTATTTAATAGTTTTGATGTCTTCACTATTATTCTACAATGTCGTATAAAGGAAAAACCCTTGAATGAGTAGGTGTGTCCAAACTTTTTACTGGTAGTTCCTGTGTGGTATTAGTTATACAATTTTGATATTGATAAATGCACTGTTGGGTAGAGCACGCAAGTTAAGCATTTCACTGTACCTTTGCATGTGATGAACTTGAACACAAAAGGAAGACAAGGTAGTTGTAACGGCGTTCGTTTGTCGAAAGAGAGTCGGACCAAAATGCAGAGTGGTGGTTACTCATGTTCTTTAATAAATGATCGCGATACATGAAATAACTTATAAATAAACAAAACAACAAACAAAACGTGAAAACCTAATTACAGCCTATCTGGTGAACACTACACAGAGACAGGAACAATCACCCACGAAATACACAGTGAAACCCCGGCTACCTAAATATGGTTCCCAATCAGAGACAACGAGAATCACCTGACTCTGATTGAGAACCGCGTCAGTCAGCCAAACCCCTACTCAGCTGCAATCCCAATGCCTACAAAACCCCAATACGAAACACAACATTTAAACCCATGTCACACCCTGGCCTGACCAAATATATAACGAAAACACAAAATACTATGACCAAGGCGTGATAGAACCCCCCCCCCTAAGGTGCGGACTCCCGGACGCACCTCAAAACCATAGGGAGGGTCCGGGTGGGCGTCTGTCCATGGTGGCGGCTCCGGCTCCGGCTCGGGACGTGGACCCCACTCCATTAATGTCATAGTTCCTCCCCTTCGCGTCCTGTGATAATCCACCCTCACCGCCAAACCATGGCCTAATAGTCCTCACCCAGAACCCCACTGAACTGAGGGGCAGCTCGTGACTGAGGGGCAGCTCGGGACTGAGGGGCAGCTCGGGACTGAGGGGCAGCTCGGGACTGAGGCAGCTCGGGACTGAGGGGAAGCTCGGGACTGAGGGGCAGCTCGGGACTGAGGGGAAGCCCGGGACTGAGGGGAAGCCCGGGACTGAGGGGAAGCCCAGTACTGAGGGGAAGCCCAGTACTGAGAGGAAGCCCAGTACTGAGAGGAAGCCCAGTACTGAGATGAAGCTCGGGCAGGTAGTTGGCTCCGGTAGATCCTGGCTGGCTGGCGGATCTGGAAGATTCTGGGTGACTGGCAGATCTGGAAGATTCTGGTTGACTGGCAGATCTGGAAGATCATGGCTGACTGGCGGATCTAGCTGCTCTGGCTGCTCCATGCAGACTGACAGCTCTGGCTGCTCCATGCAGACTGACAGCTCTGGCTGCTCCATGCAGACTGACAGCTCTGGCTGCTCCATGCAGACTGGCAGCTTTGTGCAGACTGACAGCTCTGGCTGCTCCATGTAGACTGGCAGCTCAGGCTGCTCCATGCAGACTGACATTTCTGGCTGCTCCATACAGGCTGACAGATCTGGCTGCTCCATGCAGACTGGCAGCTCTGGCTGCTCCATGCAGACTGGCAGCTCTGGCTGCTCAATGCAGACTGACAGCTCAGGCTGCTCCATGCAGACTGACAACTCAGGCTGCTCCATGCAGGCTGACAGCTCTGGCAGCTCCATGCAGGCTGACAGCTCTGGCTGCTCCTTGCAAACTGGCAGCTCTGGCTGCTCTATGCAGACTGGCAGCTCTGGCTGCTCCATGCAGACTGACAGCTCTGGCTGCTCCATGCAGGCTGGCAGCTCTGGCTGCTCCATGCAGACTGGCAGCTCTGGCTGCTCCATGCAGACTGGCAGCTCTGGCTGCTCCATGCAGATTGGCAGCTCTGGCTGCTCCATGCAGACTGGCAGCTCTGGCTGCTCCATGCAGTCTGGCAGCTCAGGCTGCTCCGAACAGGCAGGAGGCTCCGGCAGCGCTGTAGAGGAGGAAGGCTCTGGAAGCGCTGAACAGGCGGGAGACTCCGACAGCACAGGAGAGGAGGAAAACGCTGACTGCGCTGAACAGGCGGGAGACTCCGACAGCGCAGGAGAGGGGGAAAGCGCTGGCTGCGCTGAACAGGCGAGGCACACTGAAGGCCTGGTGCGTGGTGCTGGAACTGGTGGTACTGGATCGAGGACACGCACAGGAAGCCTGGTGCGGGGAGCTGCCACCGGAGGACTGGTATGTGAAGGTGGCACAGGATGGACTGGACCATGAAGGTGTACTGGAGTGCCTGAGAGCAGGACTGGCACAGGACGTGCAAGGCTAGGTAGGTACACAGGAGGCCTAGTGCGTGAGGCTGGCACATTTTTCACCAGCCGACTAACACGCACCTCAGGACGAGTATGGAGCGCTGACCCAGGTGCCATCAAATCCCCGACACGCTCCGTCGGACGAATCTTGTACCTAAAGCACCAAGCTAGCAACTCCCTCATTACTCTCCACTCCACTTTCCCCATTAACTCCTTCACAGTCTCTGCTTCGCTCACCTCTAACACCGGCTCTGGTTCTGGTCTCCTCCTTGGCTCCTCACGATTAACAAGGAGAGTTGGCTCAGGTCTATCTCCTGACTCTGCCACTCTCCCTCTGAACCCCCCCCCAATACATTTTTGGGGCTGACTCACGGGCTTTCTTCTGCGCCGTCGTGATTGTCTCTCCAACTCCATTCTCCTATATCCCTCTTCGCACTGCTCCAGCGAATCCCAGGCGGGCTCCGGCACTCCCTCTGGGTCGACCGCCCACCTGTCTATTTCCTCCCACGTCGTATACTCCATACTTCTGCTGTCCATAATGTCCTCCCTTCGCTGCTCCTGCTGTCGCTGCCTGTTACCACGCCACTCGGTCGGTGTGTGGTGGGTGATTCTGTAACGCCGTTCGTTTGTCGAAAGAGAGTCGGACCAAAATGCAGCGTGGTGGTTACTCATGTTCTTTAATAAGTGATCGCGACACATGAAATAACTTATAAATAGACAAAACAACAAACGAAATGTGAAAACCTAATTACAGCCTATCTGGTGAACACTACACAGAGACAGGAACAATTACCCACGAAATACACAGTGAAACCCCGGCTACCTAAATATGGTTCCCAATCAGAGACAACGAGAATCACCTGACTCTGATTGAGAACCGCCTCAGGCAGCCAAACCCCTACTCAGCCGCAATCCCAATGCCTACAAAACCCCAATACGAAACACAACATTTAAACCCATGTCACACCCTGGCCTGACCAAATCTATAACGAAAACACAAAATACTATGACCAAGGCGTGACAGTAGTTGATACTCCATATCTACAAAAAACAAATATCAAAAACCTGCTCTTTTCAACTTTCAGGAGGCGGTGCAGGCAGTGCACTCGACACAGGGATTCAACCATCTCATGAGTGGTTCCAATGTGTTTACTATTGCCTGTCTACAACTGGTTTGTATCAGCTTACTTAACAGTATATTTTACTTCAGGACATTTGGAGAAATAACCAAATAAACCTTTCAAGACAGGAATGTTCCCTGGAGCTGCCAGGTTCAAAGCAAAGCTAGGTCCTTGTTGTCCCCTGGGTTGCCGTAGGTGCCTGCTGCCTGCCTTTCCGCCTGTGTTTGGAGTGAAACACGTTTTACCAAGGTTCCTCTGGTCACAGAGGCATTGGGTAAGATGGGGCACAGGAAGAACATTTAGGATGTGAAGAGGGTAAGAAAAGAGGAGTGGAGATGGAGGGGGGGGGAAGCAGCCGACAGCTGCCCCAGCTTTGACACTTTGCCCAGAAGAGCACACTGAGAATTCAAACAACATCGTCTCTCAGATGTTCCACTTCCTCTTGTAAAGCGCAAGAATTCTTTCATGTTACAAGTGCTTTTGTTTTATGGCCATGGCCCCGGCAAGTGGCTCCCTCCTTCGCCTGGTGCAAAGCCCAGTCGCTCGCAAATTTCTCCACCCGGCCACCTTACTCAGGGGTGGTGTGTGTGTGTGTGTGTGTGTGTGTGTGTGTGTGTGTGTGTGTGTGTGTGTGTGTGTGTGTGTGTGTGTGTGTGTGTGTGTGTGTGTGTGTGTGTGTGTGTGTGTGTGTGTGTGTGTGTGTGTGTGTGTGTGTGTGTGTGTGTGTGTGTGTGTGTGTACTGGTGGTTTGGACGAGGGTGGATGCGGGGAGGGTACATCCCTTTCTACTAGCCACTCCATCCATCATGTTGTCCCAGCTGCACCAAGGACCACAGTGCGGTGCATCCCTTTTGAAAAGTCAACATGATAAGAATTCCTTGGTATAAGTGGCATGGCCCACGCTTTTGTGGCATCTGGACTGCTTCTTCATAAAGGCCTATGGTATGGTCCGTTGACTGTCTGGGGGACTGACTGTCTGTGGTTGACTGTCTGCTGAAAACGAACTCCAAGGTTGACTCACATTTCAAACACAACAATTCCTGTGTCATCATGACAATGATAGGGTGTTCTTGCACCCAGACTGTGATGTCACATTGACGCATAACGTTAAAGGAAGCATCACACTCAGCTCTGGTTTACACACACACACACACACACACACACTGTAAGGTCTGGACTCCCCAACCATCTAATTAAGACTGTTTACATGCGTCACCATGACGACAGCAAGCGGACCACGGAGGCCGGAGTTGATACCAGCCGCTACATTAACTTCATAGTGACTTGAACTAAAATAATGTTTATTTCTTACTTTATAATATTTTATTTGTATAGCATGTTTTTTAAGAAATCTGCCCAACAGAAACTAGACCAGAAAATAAGGCACAGTATGTGCTCCCTGAATAACAAGCCAAGAATGAAACGGAAGTCACATACTTATTTTTCTAAATGTAAGTCTGATATGATCATACTCTTATGCATGATGGATGGGTATGATCATATCACACAGCCACGAAGAAAAAATATATGTGGCTTCAGTTTCTTTTTTATTTTGGGCTCTATTCAATCCATAGCCCTGAAGATCCATGCTACACCGCGATTGAAATGTTAAAGTCATTTCAGAAAGAGCAGACATGTGCAGTGTTTACTGTCTCAGCGAGCACCAAAATATTGCCCGGTTCTTCAGTGCTACGGATTTAAATCTCATTATTTTAAAGTAGGAAGAGGATGTTCAATCCAAATTGTGAAGGCACTACACAGATCAATGCTCCTCCACTGTTGGGATTTCCTAAACCCTGGACCCGTCCTTGTTTTTGCATTTCCTTCCAATTGAATTCATCATGTGTTCCACAGACAGACAACGTAGGCCAGACACCTGCCATATGGCCTTTCTATCTATCTAGAGAGAGAGAGAGAGCGAGAGAGAGAGCGCGCATAGCAGCGCGCATAGCTGTCATCAAGGCAAAGGGTGGCTACTTTGAAGAATCTCAAATATAAAATATATTTTGATTTGTTTAACATTTTTTTTGGTTACTACATGATTCCATATGTGTTATTTAATAGTTTGGATGTCTTCACTATTATTCTACAATGTAGAATTTTTTATTTTATTTTTTTTAACTGTAATGAGTAGGTGTGTCCAAACGTTTGACTGGTATACGTGCCTGCTTTTGTTTTCTGGTCCAAGTGGATAGAATCAATGGTCTGTAGAAGAAGAAGCGGTCTGACTTGGTGTGCGTCCATGTTGAGAGAAATGGTTGTGTCAGAGGCACACATGGTACAGCGGGAAACAGTAGAAAGGAACAACACCCACATGAACAAATACTGTAGTATATGGTATAAATACTATAATATTCACTGTAGTGTTTTTGCAGACTTTACTTTAGTATTCACTGTAGTGTTTTTGCAGACTTTACTTTAGTATTCACTGTAGTGTTTTTGCAGACTTTACTTTAGTATTCACTGTAGTGTTTTTGCAGACTTTACTTTAGTATTCACTGTAGTGTTTTTGCAGACTTTACTTTAGTATTCACTGTAGTGTTTTTGCAGACTTTACTTTAGTATTCACTGTAGTGTCTTTGCAGACTTTACTTTAGTATTCACTGTAGTGTTTTTGCAGACTTTACTTTAGTATTCACTGTAGTGTTTTTCCAGACTTTACTTTAGTATTCACTGGAGAGTTTTTGCGAACTGAAGTGAATGCTTTATTTTCTGAAGTATACTGTACTATTTTCAGTTAACTATAGTATAAATACTGTAGTAAAATAACTGTAGTGTATACTATTGTGATTAATGTAGTGTTTATGTATACTGTAGTATTTACTGTAGTGTTTTTGTTTTATTATCTTTGACATAGAAATGGAGGCTTTCTCCTTGAGGAAACCTGGCAGAGATGAACTAAAATACAACATTTTCCATAACCAGTAGGTCGATAGATATGACTGGGTTCTGAATGGAGAGTTCAGAGCTTCTGCTCTTTTCTGTAACCATATGGAATACAACATATGGCATACACTTGGTATGTAGGTTTCTCACTTATGGGTGGCACAAATTGGGATATGGGGAGGGGAATGGGCAGGGCGTATTCCTACAGTATACTACAAAATTCTATAGTAAGTACTACACATGATTGAGGGATTATACTGATTGTAGTATAGTATTCTACAGTATACTACAGTTTACTACAGAATTATATACTAAGTACAGTAGTATTCTAAAGTAAACTGTCATATGTTTTATGTGGGCAGGTACATATACCGCTGGACTGGTGCCTCAAACCTCAGATGAATTGACTGAGAATATATCTCTCCTTTCCTCCTTTTCCATCTGCCTCTCCTTTTTTCTCTCTTTCTTCCTCTTGTTCTTTCTCCCTCATTCCCTGCCTCTCTCTCTCTCCCCCTCACTGTCCCAGTGCACCTGCACTCTGCAGAGGGAGATTTAGAAATGAAAGGCATTAAGGCATTAACCTAGACTTCCAGAGGCTGGAAGAGAAACGCCGCTGCACTAAGGGTTGATTTTCCAACCAAATCATTGTTATTGGTGCCAAGGAGTATGGATGGTGTACATGCGTAGGTTTGTGTCCGAGTGTGTGTTCAAGTGTGTGTACAAGCACACATGCATGGTTCAGGAGTCTGTGTGTATGTGTGGGTTGGTTCTTCTATCCTTGTGGGGACCTAAAATCCCCAAATCTCCCCGCAAGGATAGTAGAACAAGAGAAATTCTCCCTTATGGGGACATTTCCCACATCCCCAATGAGGACTTTATACTTAGGGTTAGAATTAGGGTTTTGGTAACGGCAATGGGTTTAGGGTTAGGAGTTTGGGTTAGGGTTAGGGTTAAGATTAGGGTTACGGTTGGGTAAGGGGTTAAGTAAAATAGATTTTGAATGGAAATCAATTTTAGGTCCCCACAAGAATAGAAGAACATAACGTGTGTGTGTGTCCGGTTTGTGAGTGTGTGCGTGTGTTTCCTATATATTGGTTTCCTATATATTGGGTTAGGGGGTCCGTCCACTGCCAACTACCCAAACAAAATAAATCAAACCAGGTGTCTGATGTTACACTCTGCTTGAACATTCTCAATGAGCCCATTCCAGGTAATTCCTTTCCTTTTTTGCCCCTAATTCAGAAAACAGGGCACAGGATGAAATCAAGATTTCAAAGATAATCTTGGACATGGAAATAAAATGACCTGGTGCATCCTGTTATAGAGCAGGTATGAGGTTAATAGGATTACAAGACAATCAAATAAACTAACACTCGAAGGAACACACACAACACACCTTCATATGCAGTATGTGGTTCACAATGGATGTCTGATAAGGTAGAACCAGGTGATAGGCTCGGTAATCTGTATCAACCAATCAGGAAGTACAGAGTAGCCAACCAGAGAAAGAGCTGGATGCAGTGATTGTCAGGTGAGTCTACTGTTCTCTGCATTAGATTAGGAGGAGAATGGGAGGAATGTGATGAGATAGAGACAGAAGAAGAACGAGTTGGAGGGAGAAACCAAAGAGCAAGTTTCGCTATCAATACACACATAAACACCCCTGCTTGAGTGCTATAATCACACAAAAAAACTAGAGACTCAGCATCCCTATCCTCATTCACACATCCACTATGACTGCAAAAAACACACAAAGGAATTGACTGATTTCCCCTGAAAGTGTGCGCTTGAGAGTGCAGCAGTGGAGGATTGTGGGTAATTGTTCTATTTGGGTTGAACACTGCACATGCTCAGTTTAAACCCTGATGTGGGTTTTGGCCTACTGGTGCAGGATAAGTGTACTTCTGTTTATGTCATCTGATATGTCTCACTCAGCTCTCCGTTCCTCATATCCACTCATCTTCTCTCCTGCTTTTCTATTCGGGAGATAGAAGGCCACAGAAGCAGAAGCAGACATGATATATGATGAATGTAGAATTTGTCTTCTCTCCTCATCCCTCTCTCTCTCTCCCTCTCTTTTTGGTCTCAAGTGAATCATGTATGTTTGATGAAACTCCGACAGAGCCAATATAAGCAGTGGTTTGACGAGAAACACCAAAAACTGTCAAACTGTTGAAGGCTGCAGTCCAAACGGCAGCTGTGTCAAACGTTTTAGCGCTCGGTTTCTCCCTCCCCTCCTCCCTCGTTCTTCCTCTCTTCTCTACTTTCTTGCCTTTCCCTCCCTCCCTCCCTCCCTGCCTTCCCTCTTTTTTTCTGGGCTAGCAGAGGCTAATATTTCAATACTGCCTCTTGCCAGTCTCATGCAGGACACTCTCTTTCTCTCCTCCCTCTCCCTTCATCCCTCCCTCCTTCGTATTTGGGTTGAATTGATACCAGCCTGTGCTTGTAAGAGTTACAGTACCCTGACTGTAATGCACTCCAGACAGTCCTGACTTCCTAATGACTGGTTGTGCTCCGAGCCTTTCCGGGCACGGCTGTGTCCTCCAGCCACCCCCCCACACACACACACGCACACGCACACGCACACACACACACACACACACACACACACACACACACACACACACACACACACACACACACACACACACACACACACACACACACACACACACGGTGACCAGTCATCCACCTTTCTCTTCTCCAGCCGTGTTCCCCTCTCTCTCTCTTCCTCTATTTGTCATCATCCTATCTTCCTCTGTAAACACTTGGTTATAAAGGCTATCTTCTCCCCCTCCCCTTTCCAACATGCCCTGTCTTTCTCTATCTTCCCACCACTAAAACCCTGACAGCGAACTGGTAAGAGAGTTGGCTTGTACGGTTTGTCAAAAAAGAGCAACATGGCCTCCTGGGTGGGGCAGTGGTTAAGGGTGCTGTACTGCAGCACCAGCTGTGCCATCAGAGACTCTGGGTTTGCGCCCAGGCTCTGTCGTAACCAGCTGCGACCGGGAGGTCCGTGGAGCGATGCACAATTGGCCTAGCGTCGTCCGGGTTAGGGAGGGCTTGGCCGGTAGGGATGTCCTTGTCTCATCGTGCACCAGTGACTCCTGTGGTGGGCTGGGCGCAGTGCACGCTAACCTAGGTTGCCAGGTGCATGGTGTTTCCTCTGACACATTGGTGCGGCTGGCTTCCGGGTTGGATGCGCTCTGTGTTAAGAAGCAGCGCGGCTTGGTTGGGTTGTGTATCGGAGGAGGCATGACTTTCAACCTTCATCTCTCCCGAGCCCGTACGGGAGTTGTAGCGATGAGACAAGATAGTAGCCACTAAAACAATTGGATACCATGAAATTGGGGAGAAAAAGGGGTCATATTCAACAAAAATGTAAAATAAAATGTAATTCTTTTTTTTTTTTAAAGAGCAACATGAGAGAACTGCTCCCAGCTGCACACATCCTTACCACTGGACAAATGAATGACAGTAGGCGACACGCCCTCAGTGTATCCAGTGGAAGGCTCCAATCCGTTGGGATTGCCAGTCTGGTCTTCATTAAATTGCTATTCTTTTAATTTCCCTCCTAATGTTGTTAAGGCACATTAGAACAAAACAAAAGACAAAAGAGGCCCTCTATCCTCAAAGTGATAGACCTCCCCAGCCTTATGCCTAAACTTTACCCAACTCATAGGCATAGTGCCTGTAATCCTGCGTGCTGAGGCAGTGCCAGTAGCACGTAAAAAAGGTCACAACCTCACACCTGGATCGTACCCATCCCCTCAAATCCCGAGGGCAACACCTCAGCAGGTCTCTTCCGTTACTACGGTAACTGCCTTGTTTGTTTGGTCTGGCTCTCAATTTTTTGTAATTTGTTTTATTACAAGATGGAATGGTTTAATTGAAAGTTTGTGTTGCTGTTTTTTCCACTCTTCAACTTTTTGCTGGCCCCAGAGGAAGTATTCACTCACAGGAAAAACAACCATCACAACGTGAGTAACACAGAGAAGAATGCAACGATACTGACACAACCTCCCCAACTCTTACACTTATCACTAATGATTCCATTAGTGAGGCATACAGAATAGAGATCGAAATCTCGAATGTGTTTGATACCAGTTAGATGGGCACTTTTCACTTCCACTGGGATACTTTTCACTTTCACTGGGATGTTGGCTGAGTTGGCTGGACATGGCTAACTACTAGTCAAATTTAAAGCTGAACATACTCATCTATTAAACATGAATCCAGATCATGAGAACTGGACAACAACCATATGAATTATAACAGAACTGCCATGCAATATTTCATATTAATTCCATTGTCATTCCCGTTTTTGATTTGTCTTCACTGTGTGGACATGTTTACCTCACAGGGAGGGGTAATAGTATTTATATATGACTAGCATTCACTAACATAGCCAGGGTGTACCCCAAGCTTCAATGCTGGCCCATATGTTCATGATCTCACCCTAATGTTCATGGCTGAATGTATACAGTTGTGTATGTCCATGCCAAAAGCAACAAGCAGCCTCTTGACAAAACCTTGCAATGGAGGGAGTGTCAACGTTTGTTCAAGCTTAGGAATAATCTGGGGAAAAGTGCAGGTTTATTTTCACTATGCTAGTCGTACATGTACAAATACACACACTGATACACTGGTGGATGAAACAATGTCTCTCCACAATTTGAAAATCCAGGGTTTATAAATGTCATAATCAGAAAGGAGATGGTAATAGTTAGCATAACAGCCATTAGGTTTTATGTGGTGTTGATGGATCCGTTTTTGTGGTGACTTTTTTTTCTGAGGCTAATGTTGTTATTCTTTTTCCACCCCTCCAGCCTTCACCCTTCAACCTCCATCTCCAGGTGGCAAGGCCCTTGCATTGCATCACTCCCTGCGAAACGAACAATGTTGCTTTTGGCAAAGTTCAAACCTCTTACTCTGAGTCAGGTCTCCTATCTTTGTCAAGCTATTCAAGCAGTTGCTGGGTGGTCTGACCACAGAGAAATATGTTATTGTTTACATTTTACACATTGTGGGTGCTTACTTTTGTACTATTTTGCGCGTGCATTCATACACATGTGAATTGGAAATGTGTTTTTTGCATATCTCAAATCCCGCTGAGACCCTCAGAGTGGGGTCACGGCCAGGATCAGCCATTATTAACGCTGACCCTGGAGAAATTGGGACTAAGTGCTTTGCTCAAGGGCACATAGACAGAACTTTCACCTTGTCAGCTCAGCGATTCGGACCAGCAACATTTTGGTTACTGGCTCAACGCTCTAACCGCCTCACCAGCAGTTGCAAACCGTCCCTGTGTGTGCACCTTCAGAGGGGTGGAAACAACCGGATGCATCCGGTTTTCAGGGGAAATGGAAAGAGAGCCTGTGACACAACAACAACACTCCAGTTGAACTCCTCCTCCACACGTACTGGATTGGTTGAACAGTGCAGAAGAGAACCTCCTCCTTTGTTTTTTCTCATCATGACCAGAAAGAAAGAAACACCGCTCAGGCTTTTATTTTATGCCTGCTATGTTAGCTTACTGTGTTTATGACGTGTGTGTGTGTGTGTGTGTGTGTGTGTGTGTGTGTGTGTGTGTGTGTGTGTGTGTGTGTGTGTGTGTGTGTGTGTGTGTGTGTGTGTGTGTGTGTGTGTGTGTGTGTGTGTGTGTGTGTGTGTGTGTGTGTGGCCAGACACATACAGTGTCATGTTGTATCCCACCAGCAGAGGGGGCACATAATGTACCCCTGCTAGCTTTGACTTTACATTTAATGTTGTGACCATCACACGAGTCAACATGAGAACAATTGTCCCTGATACATCTTATGTATCTTTTACAGTGTATTCGGAAAGTATTAAGACCCCTTGACGTTTTCCACATTTAGTTATATTACAGCCTTATTCTAAAATTGATTAAATACATTTTTTCCTCAGCAATCACCACATAATAGCCCATAATGACAAAACGAAAACACTTTTTTGTCCATTTTAGCATTTATTTTTTACAGAAATACCTTATTTACATAAGTATTCAGACCCTTTGCTATGAGACTCGAAATTGAGCTCAGGTGCATCCTGTTTCCGTTGATCATCCTTGAGATGTTTCTACAACTTGATTGGAGTCCACCTGTGGTAAATTCAATTGATTGGATATGATTTGGAATGCCCCATACCTGTCTATATAAGGTACCACAGTTGATAGTGCATATAAGAGCAAAAAACGAGCCAAGAGGTTGAAGGAATTGTCCGTAGAGCGCCGAGACTTGTTACATTATCTCTTATTCTTATCTGCATTTTTTTGAAACTGCACTGTTGGTTAGGGGCTCGTAAGTAAGCAAGGTGAAATGTATTCGGCACATGTGACTAATCAAATTTGATTTGATTTTAGACGGGATTGTGTTGAGGCACAGATCTGGGGAAGTGTACCAAAACTTGTCTGCATCATTTTTTATTTTATTTTATTAATTTTTTATTTCACCTTTATTTAACCTGGTAGTCAAGTTGAGAACAAGTTCTCATTTACAATTGCGACCTGGCCAAATCATTGAAGGTCACAGTGGCCTCCATCATTCTTAAATTAAAGAAGTTTGGAACCACCAAGACTCTTCCTAGAGCTAGCCACCCGGCCAAACTGAGCAATCGGGGGAGAAGGGCATTGGTCAGGGAGGTGATCAAAAACCTGATGGTCACTCTGACAGAGCTCAAGACTTCCTCTGTTGAGATGGGAGAACCTTCCAGAAGGACAACCATCTCTGCAGCACTCCACCAATCGGGCCTTTACAGTAGAGTTGCCAGATGGAAGCCACTCCTCAGTAAAGAGACACATGACAGCAAGATCCTCTGGTCTGATGAAACCAAGATTGAACTCTTTGGCCTGACTGACAAGCGTAAAACTGTTCGCTGCTCTGGCTCCCCAATGGTGGAACAAACTCCCTCACGACGCCAGGACAGCAGAGTCAATCACCACCTTCCGGAGACACCTGAAACCCCACCTCTTTAAGGAATACCTAGTATAGGATAAAGTAATCCTTCTCACCCCCCTTAAAAGATTTAGATGCACTATTGTAAAGTGGCTGTTCCACTGGATGTCATAAGGTGAATGCACCAATTTGTAAGTCGCTCTGGATAAGAGCGTCTGCTAAATGACTTAAATGTAATGTAAATGTAAAGCGTCACGTCTGGAGGAAACCTGGCACCATCCCTACGGTGAAGCATGGGGGTGGCAGCATCATGCTGTGGTGATGTTTTTCAGTACAGAGAGAACCACATACAGAAACTTCCCCCATGGAAAGCAGCAGCACATTTTTTATGATCCTGAAGCAGCCATACTCCAGTCGCTCAGAATGAAACCCAAAAGGCCTGGCTGGGTTCCCTCACTCATGCTCTCTCTTTACCCCTCCTTCTACTCCTTCCTCTCTCCACCTCTGTTCTCTCCCTTGTCCATTGCCATTTCTATACTGTCCCTTGTCCCTTCTCCACTCCATGTTGTTCACTCATCCTTTTCCATTCTACCT
Organism: Oncorhynchus gorbuscha; assembly: GCF_021184085.1. NCBI lineage: Eukaryota > Metazoa > Chordata > Actinopteri > Salmoniformes > Salmonidae > Oncorhynchus > Oncorhynchus gorbuscha. The sequence goes on from NC_060189.1 coordinate 29,450,224, forward strand.
ATTCCTTTCTTTCTTTCACTCCCTTCTTTCTTCCATATTGTGCAACTGCAGAACTGCACACTCTGACCTCTCTCTACACTCACGTCTTTAGTACCCCCCCCCCCATCTTCAGTCCAGCTGCATTTAAAAAACCACGCCAGAGCCTGGATCCAAAAGCTTCCTAGGAATTTTTTTGTTCTCTTATTGTGTATTTTTAATCCATTTTCCCCTCTCTGTGTATAATTCATATTAGGCTGGCTCTGACACCACAACAACTATCTGTTTGTGGCCGATAGAGATGGGAAATGAGGCCAACCCACCATCATCTGAGTTCAACCCTACGGGCTGGTTGTTCATTTTAAACACACACACACACACACACACACACACACACACACACACACACACACACACACACACACACACACACACACACACACACACACACACACACACACACACACACACACACACACACACACACACACACACACACACACACACACACACACTTTAAAAACCGCCCTGGAAACACTGCAACATCCTCTATAACACACCAGCCCTCTTCAAATAGTGTCCTCCACTGGTGCATCTTGATAACTCCTGCAGCTCTCGTTTAGTTCAGTCTAGAGAAGAGCCAGACCCCCCCGCACACACACACACCCCCAGCGTCCCTAACCGTGTCTGACACATCAAAGGCCTTGGTCCATGGAGGGAAGCAAGGGAGGGTCTGGGGAATCATGGGAGACAAAGGAAGCGATTAAGAGATAAAGATCAGTCTGAGATATGACATTTCATCCCAGGCAGATCCGGTGGACACACTCCATTCAGGGAAGAATACGGCATCGAAAGGGAGGGAGGGAGGGAGGGAGGGAGGAAGGTGGGGAGGTGCCGGTCTCTCCCTCCCTCTCCCCCCTCTAGCTACCCCTCTATGTAAGTCTGCAAACATGGGAAAGGGACGACTCCACTCCGACAAAATGGTATTCCATTATGTCCCCCCCTCAACTTCCAACTGCCCCACTTTTTAAAAAACAAGGTGATACAACTTCAAAAGAGTGCACAGCCCAAAAACGACCTTTGGGCACAGCCCAAAAACTATTTTGCCTGACATATGCTGTGCCCCTCCATGATTACACCCCAAAAACTACAAGTATGGCTGATTTCATCCATGACATGAGTTTATTTTCTCTACTGATCCAAAAAATGCTAACGTTTCTCCTCGTATTTCCCCCCTTAAATAGTGTTTAGCAGCATAAAACAGGTGGAAGAAAAAACGGGCCTATTGTTAGCCTAATTGCCTCAAGGTCTCATTACAGCTCCGGTTTCACGTTGTTGCTTTCAAACTGTAGCCCACAAAAACCCTGGGCATAATCCAACTGCCTCTCTGAGGACCCACACAAAGGCCCTACGTACCAACAGAGAGGGAGTCTGTTAGCAAATAAACACTCAGGTCCAACACAGGCAGGCCGCCCTCGGTCGAGTTGTATCTCAGAACCTAGCTCTGTTTCCCTATGTTTAGGCGATCTGAATGAGAAAAGTCTAGTAACCTAATTCACAAAGGGAAACTGCTCCGATGTAAACACCATTATGTCAGTGGATGAGGTTGCATGTCTGACTATGAACCTGACCTACGTCTGAAAAGTGGATTAGTCCATTGAAGTGGGTGGTGGCAGATGGGTTAGAGCCCTTCAGCTTTGAGAGTTGCTTTGTCTCTTTAAAGTGAGTGTGTTTACAACAGACCAGTTTGCAACAGTTAGCTAGGGCGTTGGTGGACTCACTTTGCGCTGAGTGATACTTATAGTGCAACATAGCTTTTGGTAAACTTCCTGCCACAGGAATACTGAAGGAAGAGGGGTGGCAAAACCTGAGTCTACCACCTTCATCTCATTTCCTTCATGATCACAGATTTTCAAGCAAGTTTATAGGTGAAAGCAATATTGTCATCTATCTGTTCATCTTTAGTTGAAGAAGTAAAGTAGGCTTAGACAGTTAAGGTAGAAACACACCTGTAGGTAGAGAGGAGATGGGAGCTGGGCCACTGCCTTAACTACAGGCCAGGAGACAGTTGGGGGTCTGGGCTGTCCAGCGGCCATTTTTTCATTAGGCATATCTAATGAAAATGCATAGGGCTGGGGCCTAGCATAGGGACACCCTGCCCTGCCGAAAATTAGACTGCAGACTCACCCAACAAAAGAGTCATTCCGTCCACACAGCGACACCAGCACTTTCAATTTAAAAACCTGTCGGTTGTTTCTTCACCAAGTGGAAATTTCCACTAAAATCCCCCCCCCTCTCACTCTCAGTGTGTATTAGTGAGAAGACTGTCGTTAAGACCTGGTGTGCTTTAATCACTGTATGTGTTTTTCCCCCGTGCTGTGTTTCGGAACAGTTGTTAAGGTGAAATATCTGATAGACAAGTGAAGAAAATAACAAAGAAAATGGGAATTGTATTTTTCTTTACGTTACAGTAACCATTGACACCAGAGTTGCCAGTGAAGGACTCAACTTTTTCCACTCCTCTGAGAGTGTGTGTGTTGCAGATGACCCTGAGGCCAGTTTATTCCCTTGATGACAGTTTCATACCCTCAGCGTACAAGGGCCTGTCCTGGTACCATGTGTCAGAGCAGAGGTGTTTGATAAGTGGAGATGAGTTACAGGCAGGGGTGAGGGGTAGTGTGTGACACAGATAACCCCTACAGATGGGCAATGGTTACGATCTAGTGTTTCAACCCCCTCAGCTCGGTGGGTGTGTGCGTGTTTTACCATTCCATGAGTGGGAGAGTGAAACGAGAGGCCCTGACCTCCAGCTGCACTGACATCAGCTCTCATCACTCCCCCACCCAATCCTCCTCCATCCAAACCTCCTCCACCCTCACCCAATCCTCCTGCACCCCCACCCAATCCTCCTGCACCCCCACACAATCCCTGGTAGATGAGGGGGGGCGTGATGCAGGGCAAAGATGCACCATGGAACAGGCGACAGGGCGACGCCCCTTCTAACAGGGGCTTTTAAGATCTCATTCTAGCGTAGGGACGCACCCCCCTTTAATCTGAAATGACCGCTTTCAAACCAATCGAAGGACTTAAGTCCAGCGAGGCCATTGCCCAATGGCTGCCATTGGAATCTGGTAATATTAAGGGGAGGTAGAAGAAGAGAGAAGGAAAGAAAGAGCGAGAGCATTGTCCATAAGCTCTCTGTCCATAAGAACATTGGTGGGCCCTACATGTATTCTGTCCACAAACAAAAGGCTAGCCTTCCTTTATCAGCTGTGAAATATAGTGTTTACTGCCTCAAAGCAATAGAAACTAAACAGAAAGCTGTAGCTATAGCCCAGGGTTCAGAATAGGAATGTCTGCCTTGGTGGTCTGCTGCCCTGATACATTTCAGTGATGATAATGTTTTTTTGTTCGGTCGTGTGTAGGGCCTTAAGAATACTACAACGTAATCCCATTAGCCTAGTAGCCTACCTGTTATAGCTATTTTAAAAAGTGAGGCTACTGCAGAGGGCTTGTCAGCAATATAAACCGTGTCTTCATGTAAAGCAAGACTGATAGGCCTATGTTTTGTCTAAATGTCTAACCTGGGGATCTCTGATTTATAGACAATTATCTCCATGAACTTCGAGGAAGAGATTGGAATGATAAGGATATGGAGCACCCAGTAAGGCCAAGCAAAGTGAGATCATCTTTCCATATTCTTGAAGGACAGTTTATCGTTGATAAACGCTAAACTTTTACTGCAGAAGGTCCGAATTAAAAGCTTTTCTGAAGAGGTCAACCAGGAAATGTGTTGTCCCTTGTCAACAGACTCGGTGTGTAATGACTCACCTGCAATTTTGTGAGAATGGCCTCTTGCATCACATCAGAATGCATGACAAAGCACCCTGAAGGAATCTGTTCTCTAAAATAAATATTCATTTTGTAAAAAAAAAAGAAGTCAAAAGTAATATATCGTCTGCATTAGACTGTATGCACAACCATTACAACTGATGAGTAATCTTAAAATAGTTTCTCAATATGCCATTTGAATAACTCCTCCCCAGTTCAGACTTTGAAGATCCTACATTGGCCTTGAAGTTAATAGTAGGTTGTTGACTATTGGCTCATTCCATAATACGTTGCTTTCCAAGCATTTTAATAAACAGGCGTAGTCTTTGTGGAAGGTAGGCTATACACAATACAAAGTCTTAAAATACCATGATTGTGTCATGAAAAGTTGAAAAGCTGAGCTCTGGTGTTTGGCTGTAAACCCAACACAGGAGGCTACTGAGGGGAGGAAGGTTCATAATAATGGCTGGAATGGAGGATATGGAATGGCATCAAACCATGTTTGATATATTTGATACCATTCTACTGATTCCATTCCAGCCATTACCACGAGGCTGTCCTCCCCAATTAAGGTGACACCAACCTCCTGTGAAACCCAATGTAAGCATTTTAATACACATAATGTGTTTTAAAAGAGAAATTAAGTACCCTGAAACACCCAAAGTGGTTCTTCAACCTGAATATCTGTGTTAAGAGATTGTTGTGAAAACCCTTTTTGGAATTTCAGTGCATGTAAAAGGCAGCATCAAAACACAATCATACAATCAATGATTTATAAATGCAAATGGTTTATAGCCTAAATATTTATTGATGATAAGGGACTTATGGAGAATATTTTTTGTGGAATTCCACCTTCATTTTTTCAACGCTTTATTTAGACAGATTGCAAACAGGGGGGCAATAAGATGGTACATTTCGCTGGAATTTTACCCACTCAACCACACAGCCACACTGTAAGAAATTATTATGGGTTGAATTGAAAGTGACAAAACAACAACAACATATACTTAATCAAAATGAATGCAAGTAGTCCAGAGCCTGTGGTCTAGCGATAACTCACCTGGCTTAGTCCCCCCCTCTCCCCACTGAAGACCGGGGTTCAATTCCCCTCTCCAATCTGTTTCTCCCACCTATCTGTATCCCCTCTGTCATTTCAGAACTGTCTCAATAAAGTTTCAAAATATCTTTAAAATAAATGTAAGTTGCTTAAACTATTTGTTAATTCAATTTGACCAAATTAATGTAAGAATAAATCCAACTGAATATGTTGCTCAAAATGTAAGTATCTTTCATGAGGATAACCGAAGAGAGAAAATGTAGTGATTGAAGTCTTTGGTTTGAATTACCTTGCATTTCCTATCTTTCCTCGTGACTCTGTTTTTAGAGGATTGTGGGTAATTCCCAAAAATTGGACTTTATGATTTTTTCACACAGTATATGAAGTTTGAAGATAGAAAATTATATTTATATATTAGTATTAAGCTCGTTGTGCCATGACGTGTAATGGATCATAATGAATGAATATCAAATTGACATTCAATAAGCACAGCAGAGAATTCCCACAGAATGTCATGGTTATTAAGAGAAGAGGTAAGGTAAGAATCTTACATTTTTACAGTACACGTGCTGGTGGTTTGAAAACTGTTTGACAATGCCTGACAAAATGATGTAAAATGTCCACTTATAAAATACATAAAACAATGGTATACATTATGACACTTAAGAAAAAGGGATCAAATTCTGCACTAGACAGAATTCAAAACATCATAATGGTGTTTCGAAGCTTTAGAGAGAAAAAAAACAACACCAAAAGAGGAGGTATCTAATTCTGCAGTAAACAGGACTTGAATAACCAAAATAATCTTTTCAATCTTTTCTGTTAGTGCTCCCAGTCCCTAGCAAGGTGTTACACAACACTATGATTTTGTGGTGTTACAACACACCATGTAATGTTTCGAAACATCTCAGGATGATGTGTTTCAATACTCCAGCAGTTCAGGTTATCTCCTTCAAGTTGGTGGCAGCTCAGTTGCTACAAGTTTTGGTGTTACAAAGCACTTCATTTTAACAGTGTAGGTGGGATAATGACCAGGCAGACAATAACCATAAGTTGCTGATGTTATCTAAACTAAGGAGATCAGTTGAAATGTGTGTAACTGCCCTGTCAAGCTGCTAAAAAGAAGAACTCCCCTCTGCCTTCAGCCACTTCAAAATGAAATTATTTTCAGCCTCTTTTTGAAGAGGCTACGCCTGATATGCGGGCATCAAAGGCAAGCCCAACAGCTGTCTGAGAGCCCGAGGTTGACTGTGGTAAACTTCTCTGAGGTGAGCAGAAATCATGGTCTAAGATGGAAAGACTAAATAACACCAACAAAACCATGCCACACACATTCCATTGGAATATAGACAGGTCTACCACATAATTCCACCCGTCAACCTGTGATTTAAAATGCTAAATTGAGTAAACCCAAAATATTGGCACATTAATTTGCATTACTTTAGCAATTGGGAGGTTAATTGAAAATCCTTAGATTTTTTAGGTCAAACCCCTCAGAAACAACCGGCTGACCTCAACCATGGCAAAAAGGCTTGTTTGGGTTTGTGTGACTCCCGTGGTGATGCATTTGGTGCGGATTGGAGACATTGCTTTTTATGAGTCTGTTGTGCATTGGGAAGAAAAGTATGCCTTCTACTCTTTCCAAGCACGCAGGCTTAAAACATTTCCAAGGTAAGATGAAAAATATAATTTATCCAATAAATGCCTAATGTATTTATCTTACGACATGTCCCCTAGCCTATACAAAGCTCGTGCAGGCACATGGGGGGAATACTACTTACAGTGTAATGTCCTGAAAAGTTCAAAGGACTCCCCTCTCCAAACCGTATCACATAATTTGGTGCAGTCGTCCGATTGTAAATAAGTGATGTAGAAGTGCATTGTCTAATGGGGCACAAGTTGGAGACGGAGTCTTTATTCGGTCGGCATGAGCCGCCGAAGACAAAGGATGGAGACAGACGGTCTAACCTTTGATTCTTCCGAGAACGGGTATCGCCGTGTGTCAGTGTATGACCCATCGTCCACAGTCGTGCCCCGAACGCTAAACCGTCGGAAACATTTGGATCACTTCTCAACTGTCTCCAACAATCAATTTCAACTATCCGCCCAGATGGCAATTGGATTAGCGAGTGTCAAACCACCCCACATGTTAAACTAATTGACATAAAAGTGGAATTTGAGCATGGTGTTGCCTATCCAAGTATCCCATGCCTAGGTCTATTTGGTCTCTAATTATAAGCATAAAAAGAACAAATGGCAAAAGGTGATCTTCAGCTTACAAAACAGCTATGTTGAGAAATTACTAAAGTCCTTTACTCAAGTGTGAATCAATCCAAGTTGGATAATGCCAGACCGAATATTATTTTATTTGGGAGAGACAGGGCATCAGAAAGATTCCTCTGTTATAATGAATTGCAACAATTACTGGAGTACATTTTCAAAAGTATCAGACCCAAACGTGTTAATACAAACTCATAAAAACAGTCATGGACCTTTGCTGTCAACTTTTCATTTTTCACAACCCATATTATCTGATAGATTTTTACAGTTATACATAAAAAAAAATCTAATTCTTACTCAAGGGACATATCTAATAAAATCATTGGTTTAAAGATCTATGTAAAGAGGTGAATTAAAATCAATGCACATTTCTGATTACTTCGATTGATTCATAACAAATCATTGCTGTGATAATTTCACACAGGGCTCTATTTAAGTACACAATTTGAGCTTCTTGTGATCTGCTCAAATGTAATATTGGAAGGCAATTTGTTTGAATTTTTTATTTTAAATGTATAATAAACGCAATAAATATTACCAGTAAATAAACTTTATTTTTATTTTTTATTTTTTTATACTAGTTTCTCATTTTAAAAACCTTATACAATCTAATATACATTATGAAAAGTTGTACAGCTTTTTATTTATGTTTAAAATAAGGACTCACTTTTATATGTAGATATAAATATATATATATATATATTTTGTCAAAATATATGATCATATTGTCAAGGAAACCAAAAAATTAGACAAACATACATCGCAACATAAAAGTTATAAATAAAAGGTCCAAGTGAACATTTTTGGGAGTAAAGTGGGGTCTTTTCTTAGCGTCTGTGCTGCCTGCCTAAAGTTGCCCATAGTCAGTGTTAGCGGCAACCGCACCCTTCCACTACCATTTCCTGGTAGTTTTTTAGGACCACCTTGTCGTGTTCGTCCAGGTAGAGCATGGAGATGGCACTGAGCTCCGTGGGCACGCAGCAGGCTTTGGGAATGTTGGTGTTCACAGAGTTCACCAACGTCTGCACGATGGCGTGGTTGGTAGAGTTCAGGTGGTCTGCCAGGGGGAAGGGGCACTCCCCATGGCAGTAGTATGCCTGGTACCCTGGGGGCGCCACTATCCAGTCATTCCAGCCCACATCGCTGAAGTCCACGTACAGCGCGTGACGGCGGCAGTTGCGGTTGCGCTTACGCCCCCGCTGCTTTGGGCTGCGCTTGGCCCGGCGCGTCAACGGGTGGCCCTTGCCGTCGTGGCCGAAGGTGACCAATAGGGGGCGTAGCTGCTCCCAGTCCTCCCCGGGTTCCTGGTGCAGTGAGCGGCTGATGCGCACGTGGCGGCCCTGGTGGCGCGGTGTCTGGTTGAGGTGCTGGACCTCCACAGCCAGCCCGTGGTTGGGCAAGCGCTCCCGTGTCCAACGCAGCACGGCGGGGCTCACGTCAAAGCTCTCCCAGCGCGAGGCGTTATGGCGAACCAGCCGCGTGTCCAAGAGCCGTGTGATTAGCTGCCCGGCCCGAGGGGGCTTCAGAACCTCGTACACGTTTATCCGGTGGAGCCCCTCCTTGTCCCCCCCGCTCCCCGAAATGGCCTCATCGATCTCCTGCCGGAACAGACGCAGCTCGGCCGACGAGAGCAGCTCGTCCTCTGGGATGCTGCTGAGATTGAAGAGGAAGCGCAGCGGGGTGGCCTCGCCATTTTTCGTCTGAAGATCCCCCGGATGAACCCGCTCCATGTGCTCTGAGAAAGAAAACCGGACACAGTCAATGTCAGCACTTTTATCAAGGGAGTCTGTACGAGCTGCCATCTTGACTGATGAAAGCATCTATAGGTTTGATTTAAGAGGTAATCCTTGAACTGAGTGAAGTGATCGCTTCAATTCAGAATCCAGTTAAATAGGAAAAACCTGTTGACCTAAGTGAGCTCTCAAAGGAAGGACCTTACATGACAAATATGGTAAAATATGAAAATATTGAATTTCCCTTCCCTTCACTCTTGTTACTATTTACTTGTTCCCTCCAAAACGATTACACCGCCGGTTGTTTAAAGCAGTTCCCTTTCGGTCAATTGTCAGTGTAACATGCTTTAACTATACTTCCTTATCTACCCATAAGGACCTTCCAGGACTTCCCACAATGCCTTTCTCTGAGCACTTTGATGAAACATGCATTACTTAGAGGGTGGTGATTAACGTACAGGAGCTACAGTATAAACATAGTAGAGGGTAGCTATTCCATGCAAAGTCTGCAGATTTCTGGCAAGATCACCATTGTTGGGAAAGGAATGTTGTGTCTACTATTTTTCTGCTCAATCTGGCCCTGTTATTTCACACCGAGGCCTTAATCTTACCCAGGTGGTTTGCATTATTAAAACCTGCTGTGTTTTTTGATTGGCTCTGCAGTTTGTTAACTGGGGACATTTATCATTTTCATCATGAATAATCATTACGGATTCCCACAGACAATCCTTTGGTGGTGGGGCAGCTAAGACTAAGTGGAGGCCTGAAAAACAGTTTTTTTTTTTTACCATAGCTCAAACGTGAAACTAACATGTTAAGCTTATCACAGTTTTCCTTCCATAGCTCTGTCATTGTAAACTTGAACTTGGTGCCTTGAATAAGTACAGTTGAAGTCGGAAGTTTACATACACTTAGATTGGAGTCATTAAAACTTGTTTTCAACCACTCCACAAATGTCTTATTAATTAACAAACTATAGTTTGGGCAAGTAGGTTATGACATCTACATTGTGCACGACTAGTCATTTTCCCAACAATTGTTTACAGATAGATTATTTAACTTTTAATTCACTGTATCACAATTCCAGTGGGTCAGAAGTTTACATACACTAAGTTAACTGTGCCTTTAAACAGCTTGGACAATTCCAGAAAATTATGTCATGGCTTTAGAAGCTTCTGATAGGCTAATTGATATCATTTGAGTCAATTGGAGATGTACCTGTGGATGTATTTCAAGGCATACCTTCAAACTTAGTGCCTCTTTGCTTGACATCATGGGAAAATCAAAAGAAATCAGCCAAGACCCCAGAAAAAAATTGTAGACCTCCACAAGTCTGGTTCATCCTTGGGAACAATTTCCAAACGCCTGAAGGTACCATGTTCATCTGTACAAACAATAGTACACAAGTATAAACACCATGGGACCACGCAGCAGTCATATCGCTCAGCAAGGAAGAAGCCACTGCTCCAAAATCGGCATATAAAAGCCAGACTACGGTTTGAAACTGCCCATGGGGAAAAAGATCGTACATTTTGTAGAAATGTCCTCTGGTCTGATCAAAAAAAATATAACTGTTTGGCCATAATGACCATGGTTATGTTTGGAGGAAAAAGCCTAAGAACACCATCCCAACTGCGAAGCACAGGGGTGGCAGCATCATGTTGTGGGGTGCTTTGCTGCAGGAGGGACTGGTGCACTTCACAAAATAGATGGCATCACGAGGATGGAAAATTATGTGGATATATTGAAGCAACATCTCAAGACATCAGTCAGGAAGTTAAAGCTTGGTCGCAAATGGGTCTTCCAAATGGACAATGACCCCAAGCATACTTCCAAAGTTGTGGCAAAATGGCTTAAGGACAACAAAGTCAAGGTATTAGAGTGGCCATCACAAAGCCCTGACCTCAATCCCATAGAAAATGTGTGGGCAGAACTGGAAAAGCATGCGCGAGGAAGGAGGCCTACAAACCTGACACCAGCTCTGTCAGGAGGAATTGGGCATAATTCCCCCAACTTATTGTGGGAAGCTTGTGGAAGGCTACCCGAAATGTTTGACCCAAGTTTAAATTGTTTAAGGCAACGCTATCAAACACTAATTGTGTGTATGTAAACTTCTGACCCACTGGGTATGTGATGAAAGAAATAAAAGCTGAAATAAATCATTATTTCTACTATTATTCTGACATTTCACATTCTTAAAATAAAGCAGTGATCCTAACTGATCTAAGACGGGGAATTTTTACATGGATTAAATGTCAGGAATTGTGAAAAACTGAGTTTAAATGCATTTGGCTAAGGTGTATGCAAACTACCGGCTTCAGCTGTATCTTATTGCTTTGTAGTGATCCTAAAAAATTGACTAAATTGAAGCGGTATATAATGGAATTTATATAACAAACAACTTAGTTTGAGCTTATTTATCCAGCTCAAAAAAGTCTCCAAGCATGTTATTAGCATAGTTTGACAGTGGGAAACAAAACACCCAAAGAGAGCAGTAGAAACAGATCTTCAAGATAACACACACACACATTGCATCATAGACAGGCGGCTGAGCCTCCTTGTGCCTGAGTGGCCTTGGTGCTGTGCTGTGCCGTGTTAGACAGTCTGTTAGACAGGCCCCATTAAGGCAGACTAATCCCTACTCCCCTGAGGGCAGACATGTTCTTCTTCAGCCCTTCAGCTCTGCCTGCTCGTCCATCCACTACACTCGACTACTGTCACACAGTGTTTGATCTCTGGATTACACAAGACAAATATCTGATTTAAAGCACATACTTTATCCACATATGTTATGGGAAGGTCCTTGTTGCACATAAATAGCCTACATGTTTACCTCTCTTTCCCTCAGTTTTACATGAAGCCTGTTTTTAAAACTGTTCTTTCTGACCGAGCTATCCATTTTACACTTAAATCTTGTATAGTTGTCAGTATACACTTAGCATCCATGCTAACATATCGCTCTTACACAAACTGTGGATAACCAAGGAGCGTGAACGTTTCAATGTTAAAACATTTAAACAAAATTAGGATCTTTAACTTTAAGAACATTTCATTCACAGTGCAGCCGGCTCACCTGCTCTTTCTCTTCGCTAATGATGCGAGAAAGTGTTCAGTCTCCGGTCTGTTGTGTGTAGAGTATCCTAGCCTATTCATTGATGATAGGCCCTGCTTTACTAAAGTTGCAAGCCAAGAAATGTCAAAATATATCATTTCACTGCGAGATACACAGTTGAAGTCAGAAGTTTACATCCACTTAGGTTGGAGTCATTAAAACTCGTTTTTCAACCACTCCACAAATGTCTTGTTAACAAACTATAGTTTTGGCAAGTCGGTTGGGACATATACTTTGTGCATGACACAAGTCATTTTTCCAACAATTGTTTACAGATTATTTCACTGTATCACACAATTCTAGTGGGTCAGAAGTTTACATACTAAGTTGACTGCCTTTTAAAATGCTTGGACAATTCCATAAAATGATGTCATGGCTTTAGAAGCTTCTGATAGGCTGATTGACATCATTTGAGTCAATTGGAGGTGTACCTGTGGATGTATTTCAAGGCCTACCTTCAAACTCAGTGCCTCTTTGCTTGACAAAAACTCAGTTTAAATGTATATGCAAACTTCGGACCTGTAGCTTTTGATTGGTGATAGATCGGCCTAGTGCACGGTTCTGACTCCGTCTGCCTGGTGGCCAACCTGCTGTGCCCCTCACCTCTTTCTCTGTCCCTTGCTAGCTAGCTATGAAAAATGTGAGTGTTTGTGTTCTTGGAAGTACGGAAACAAATCAGTCCCCCCAGTTCCAAAAATACAGGAGTATATTACTAGCAGAAGATGTTTTTCTTCTTTCTACTAAATGTCTTGGTAAGTCACGGTATTTAATCAACTTGAAAGTACGTTTTTTTTAGGAGAGAGTGGTCAGCGTGCAGGCAGCTCAAGATTATTTGATTGACAGTTCTGGTCGCCTGGTGAAGCGGCATTCCTTTACAGAGAAGTGGTGCTTCAAAACTATCTCCAGAGAGGATTTTGTGTCTGCACTTAAAAACAGTAGTGTACCTTTACAGAGAAACAAACATGCCGTAGTCGATGCGCTTTCAAGGGTATATATAGTTGTGGTAGATATAACCATTACTCTGTGTTGTGAATTGACGTGGAAATGTATGATTTTTTTTCTTATGGTTTTAACGATAAGTTAAGAGTTTTCACTCCAGCTCTCCGGAGTTCTCCAGTCTGCTCTGCTCCCAGTGCACACATTGTTGGCAGGAGGGACTTTATTTAGAAGGCTACAGAGAAGCATTAAAGATAATTGCATGTGGAGGAAGGTCCCTCTTAAAGGGCCCTAGCTCCATCTTAACTGGTGGAGACATGAGAGAGAGGCACACTACTGCTGGTCAAGGGCTTTTTTTAAGCCCTTGTGCTGGGTGGGGTGAGAAGTGTAACTCAATAATATGATGGTATGCTTTTCCTTGAGCTGCTAACCAAACACACGGCTGGCTTTGCCGGACCGCAGATTCTCTCAGGAGTAGGGGAACTTGTCTGACTGAATTCTTGCCCCCTCTTTGGCCACCATTTTGTGACCACATCCTTAGATTTCATAGTTATGTTAAAGGTGGGAGGGGATGTCTTACATTTATGTTTAAGTGGTGTAGGAAATGTCAGATTTTCCAATATTTTTTTTCCGATGAGAGATGGGGATTCTTTGCTTACGGGTCCACACCCAGGCTAAAACAAAATAGTTTTGGGAGATATGTGTTGTTGCCATCACTATTGTAATGTTATTGAATGGGGATGGATTGTTGATGTCCAGAAAATAAAAATGGTTCAAGATTATTTTTTAGGGAAGGCAGTGCTTCATTCCAAACCATTTGCTGTTTCGGGTGCTGGTTGGCCAATTACATTGACTTACAGTAGATTTTCTATACCGAGCTCTGTACAGGAATTCTATAATGGGGCATACGTCATAGACATGCACTGTAACTGTACACTATGAAATATGCACCTTTCCCATACTTATCAGAGGAAAGGTTAGATCACATCTGGATATCCACATGTACTCAAAATCTACGCAGATCGCTCTGATCAATATATCGATTAGGTTTGGGACATAGGCCTGGGCCCCTCTGTACAGACAGACATTTACCCACTCACTCTCTCTTTACCTTCGTGGTGGAAGCCCCTCACGGTGTTGGCGCGGCTAGCCGACCTCTCAGGGTACTCAAAGGCGGCATCATGGGCACCGGCCTCCTCGGCCTCACCCGACTGCAGTCGGTAGAGGTCCAGTAGGTAGCGTGGCACGGTGGCCGAGCGGCTGGGCCGCGGTCGCCTCTGCAGCCCAAACATGTGCAGCAGCGTGGCCTCAAAGTCCCGCAGCAGTTCATGGCTCTGACCAGCAGTCCGGCTCTGCAGGCCCGGGGCTTTCTTCTTCCCTTCCTCAGGTATCAGACTAGCATGGTTGCTCTCTCCCAGCAGGACTTGGCATAATAAAATGACCATCAGCATTCGATTACCAGGAATCATGATGTCTCTGGGAAAGCAAAGACAGAGTAAAAATAAACAAGTGGTTGGTAGAGGGAGGGAGTTTAAAAGAGGACATGGAGTGTGAGAGAGGGAATAGAAAGGAGACGGTTATAAAGTGCCATTCAACATTTGTCTACCCTTCCTAAATCTCCTCCTTTTTCTAACATAACCTCCACCCCGTAGGACCCTTGACTAATGTTCTCACTGTAAATGTCCTCTAATTGGTTATAATTGTCCTGTCTGGCTTGTTTACAGTAAAATGGCCTCCGATCAGATATCTTCCCTATGCAGTTTCTCTGGAGACATCCTCCAAGAGTTAACAGCTGGTTAAAAACACAGCTTTTTGAATGGAATCTGGGGGCCATTATTGTTACCCTCTCTCTCTCCCTCTTCCACTATGATTAGACACATAGGAGAAACAACCCTGGGGTCAAAGCAAAGTCTTAATTCGTTAAGTAGCCGAGTCACTCATAAGTCTGACCCAACCAAGGAGTCAAAGGACCATGTGCCGCACATTCCACCAACATTTTCTCTGTAAAAGTGAGATTAGACGCTTTTCCTTTTCACTAGTGCCATAGTTATTTAATATTAAAAAATTATGACCAACCTCAAATCAATGTTCTGAGAAAAAGGGAGAAATGCAGAAAGCTGTGGCAATGGTGTCACATGGCATGAATTGAATAAGCGTGGTTCACTTACCGACAGAAAATAAAGCATGGGAAAACAGTCCATGTTTGTTGGGAGCCAGCAATGGACGCGTTCCTCAAGGAAATGTTACGTGGTGCTGGGGGGGCTGCTTGAGAGCGTTGGAGTGACCCTGTTCCTGAAATTTGCAGAAGAGAAAAGGGACATTGTAGTCATTGTAGTCTAGCCAGCGTAGAGGAAAGTACTTCTGGCTTTGACTTAACATGTATGTATGTGTGTGTGTGTGTGTAACCCAGTCTCTCTTTAAGGATTTTCACACAGACACATGGGGTAAAAGGTTACGCTAATGTTCTCTTTTCTGTAACTGGCAAGTCAGAGCAGGGAAACCGACTAAGAGCAGTTCCCAGAAGTTTGATGCCTTTTCAGACACCACAAATGAAATCAAACAGAAAATGAAACAGCAAAAACACTTCATGTAACAATATGATTTTTAAATGTTCTACGCCATAATCTTCAGACTTGAGCAGACATATTTGTTAAAGAGATCAAGCCACA
Organism: Oncorhynchus gorbuscha; assembly: GCF_021184085.1. Taxonomy (NCBI): domain Eukaryota; kingdom Metazoa; phylum Chordata; class Actinopteri; order Salmoniformes; family Salmonidae; genus Oncorhynchus; species Oncorhynchus gorbuscha. Next base: position 29,465,818 of record NC_060189.1, read on the forward strand.
ACACCCATCCACACTCCATAAGCAATTTGTCTGTCAATTGAAAAACAATATTGTCTTGCTGTTTTTTTGAGGTTGTAGGATCAAGTCATTGTAGAGAGCCCACATTTACATAAACACTGCCATGTCTATGCAGAACACACAGCCAGGCAGACAGAGTAGATGGACCCTCTCTTGTCCTCCCTCCTCATTAAGGCCAGCTATCAGATGGTTCATGATAGCTCTGTATTGATTAGTAGTGAATTAATCTGCATCCCAATGGCCTCAACATAAGAGACCAAAAACGCTTTTTCAAGAAACTTAAAGAGCACCACCCCCCCCCCAACCTGTGTAAGCACCCATCAAAAAGAGACCCCCCCTCGGTCCTCCCACCCTCCTTTCCTCAGTTGTCCTGAGATATGTGGAGCCGCTGATGACAGGCCTGTTGCTCTGCTCTTTGACCAGACAGGCATCAATAGGCCCAAGGCCAACCACTATGGACTCAGCCAAGTACTAATGCTTTTCTATATGCTGTCCTCCCTGCAAAAGTGTAAGTTAGACATACTATATGTACCTACACACCATCTTTATCTTTAGAACATTGAAGATCATTTTTATACTGTAGTCTCAAACCTGTGTGATACGAGTCTGTTGCACCTGGCGGTTTGTTTTCCAACCTGATCAAAAGCATTATTTGCTGTGTGAATGTTTTTATGTACCGGTATGTTCATGTATTTTTACGCTGCACAAGAGTAGCCTTTCGGAGATGATAAAGAGCTATTGAATTGAATAGAACCTTGTTTTTCCAGACCAGCCAGACTTCACACGAATTTGCCACTGCAGTATATTAACAACAAGAATCGTGTTATCCAATACAATTCACTCCAGATTGTCACGGCGAGGCAGTTCTAGAACTGAGACAATTCTCTCCAATCCCTCTATACACAGTGTTCTGTCCAGTAGATGGTTTACGCCCATTCTGTGGATCTATGACATCACAACAAGAGGGACTTGGCCCTAATGAATCTCTTGCTTAAACACACATTACTGAATCACACTAATAAAATTAACGAGTGTTTGTAAAATAGGGCCTGGGCAAACAGTACCACAGAGCAGACACTCCGACTCAATGGGTGAGAGCGACTCTGAGCATTTCGTCATCAGTTTGGAGCCCATTCCACTGGAACTGGACCAAGCGCTACAACAGCAAAGATGCACATTAACATCATGTCCACACTCACTGTGTGTGTGTGTCCGGGTTCATATCTCAGTGTTTATCTTTTTCCCTCCATGGCTCACTGTGCATGTAATCAAGGAAATCTTTTCACTTTTTTTGTAACAAAATTAGACATTGACCTTTGTGCGACCTTGTGTTCTTGGTCGTGACACAAGGTCCTGTGTTGTGTGAGTGCTGACTGGTGTGTATGTGTGTGTGTGTGTCTGCCAACCCGTGAGAACCATGGCGAAGAGGCAGTAGGGTTCTGAAAATGATCAGCTCTATTACCCATGGGGTGGAGGGATAACGTGTGTGTGCATCTCTGACAACAAACGCTCATTGTGCCGAGAGGGCCTCTCCCATGATTACAGCGATTCAGACCGCTAAAAACAAAACAGTGACTACAGAACTTCTTACAGAGCCACGTATTAAGTCTGTGTATTCCCCAAGTATGTTGACAACCTACGGCAGGTAGCCTAGCAGTTAAAGGCGTTGGACCAGTAACTGAAAGGTTGCTGGTTCCAATTCCTGAGCCGACTAAGTGAAACATCTTGATGTGCCCTTGAGCAAGACACTTAACCCTAATTGCTCCTGTAATTCGCTCTGGGTAAGAGCACCTGCTCAATGAGTCAAATGTCAAATAAAATGACTGTGCCAGCTGATCTAAAGAGCATATAGGGATGTAACCAACAATGATGCTCATCACATTTCTTCCTCGTTCTGCTCTTATTGTAATAACCACTGTATAAGAGGGTGTCTAAAAGGATAAATAACTATATGATTGAACCCTTTTGTGTTGTTATTCAGCTCATCAGCTGTGAGGCAGGCCTAAAGTAGCAGAGAGGGACAGTCTAGGAGAAAGTGTAAAATTCCAAGTCTGAGTTTTGAACCGAACAAGGGACAGCGCCATATTTTGCAATGAATGCATTGTTGCCCAGGGTGCAATTAAGCCTGGGCAGTTTGCTTCCTCTGGTCTGGCATAGTCCTCCTCCCTAGGCCTTTATTTGACTCCTCTCCCCTCTCTTTTTCTCTCTCTCCCTCTAACCAGAGATAATGTGATCAGACTATGCACATGGCCCTTTAGATGTGTTTCCTGAGGAATTTGACAGGGGGGGGGGCATTAAGTTCAGCAGTATTCATATCCCATGTTTCTTTTTTGTACAGTGGATTTTTTAAGAATCATTTAAAAACCATGGCACACTCGATAGGGTAGGTATATACTTGGTTGAAAGTAAAGCCTGAACTTATTGTCAGAAATGAGTAGAGCTGTGTACAAGAACAGCAGCAGCATGGTTTTGAAGACAGTTCAAAGACAACAAATGGATATTTCCAGTTATGTCTCCAATCGCAGTCAATAATTATCAGTTGATCTGTCAAATTAGTGTTTTATATTTTAACATTCTTATCAGTTCATTAAACATTAGTGGTTTTCCCCATTGAAGTTGTAATGAAAGTGAATGGCCATATCTTTAGGGCCAAGAAACAGTTTGATGTGACAGCAAAGTTATTGAAGCTTGTGCCAAGGCGGGTTCATAGTTCATCGTTGAATGATAAATCTAAAACCGCTAATGATCACATTTTGTATTCATCCCTTTTTTCGTTTGTGATTCTTCTTTTTTAAGCTATAGGCCTAAGCATCGGTCTGTTTGTACTTAGCAAAGAGGCCAACTTCTCAAAATTAAGAACAGATACGTTTACTCTTACTGTCAGCTCCATGCCCAAATCCGCTCTTAGAATTACTTGCTGTAAACTGTGGAATTCTGGTGGAGCCATTAGTCATCAAGTCATTAATTCAAACAAACGAGTAATGTAATGATTGAACAATTTGGAATAGGCTAGTGTAAGTGGATGCAGATTGAGCAGTGCGAAGGTAGGCTACATGCGTCGAAGAGGTCAGTTTGAGTCTGTAGTCCTGTAAACCTGCTGTCCCTCATTGTATTAATGAGATTTTCTACAAAAACGTCTAAATTAGATAGGCTACATAGACTTTTATGAATTTGTGTGTGTAAGCCATGTGTTTGTAGTAGCGGTATAGATTTTTTTTAAATGGTCGTATCATTGCTTCGTCCTACGTTTCAATTACATTTTAAAGCCAGGCATTTGTTCTTAAATAACCATTGGGTATCGAAATGATAATCAAATTTTTAAAAATTTTAAATAAGTTTTTAATTTGAGAAATTTAAAATAGCCTAATTGAACTGAGGAACGTCGCTAAATTTACGCATGGAAGACCAGTGTCTCTTTGTCCAAGGGTGTCTAATCAATATAGGCTTTAAAAAAAGTAGGCTTCGACTATAGGCCTACATATGGACTCAGTCCAAAATCTGACAAATCAGTAACAACCTAGAGATAAATGTTTTGATGAAAAAACAGGTAGCCATTCCAAACGGTTACAAAATAGGAAATACGCGCACAATACTGTTCGTGCAGGTGTCTAACCCAGAGCCAATTTGTCAACAACCACACAAAAAAATCTATTTATGCAAGTTACAACAGTTAAAAACTCAAAAAGTAAGTATTCGTAACATTCTTTAACAGAAAAGTGCCTCATTAGTCGTTTTGTTAAACACTTTCTGACATCATTGTCCTAGTATGCGTCAGGGTATACCTTAATCAATGTATTTAACTTCGGATCAAATTATTTTCATGAAGTAGCTTCAGTAATCCGATTAAATGCAATAGGATGAATTTAATGTTCAGTATCACGAACATGATACTTTGTTGATGGGCTAACATTCTCAATTATGCTATTTCAATCATGTAAATGGCTTTAAATTTGTTTTTAAATGTGGCCCGTCTGAGCCTTCTGCAATTTTGTAGCCTAATCCCGTACGGTACTTGGATAGATGTAATGTTATGTCAATTTATCGACATGCTACAGATATGAAGTTGAGCGTGGCTTACCATCAGTAGGGGTACAGGTAGTATCCTCGAGAAAAGTAAATATGACAAAAGAAAGTGTGAGCTCTCCACACGCAATGGAAGTCCAGGTGTAAAGCATGTACTGCAAACGCCGAATTAATTTACGGAGAGGTACGGTGGTGCTTTCGGATCATTAATTCCTTAACGACCACTCTAAAAAAAACAAGAGGCGAGACGATGGCCGGAGACCGAAGCCGTAGATGTATGAAGCAGCGTATGTTTGCAGCGGGGTTCCTATCTCCAGAAGTTCACGAGGGCGGAACACTGCGAGGACAGGCGTACTCTCCAACTGATCATGCATCTATTGCCCCTTGCCGTTTTTATGTGTCCGCCCTATTTAGCCTTCATGCCTCCTCCTACCCCCTCTACTCCCTCCACCCCCACTACGCCCCATTCCGCTGTTTCAAACACCTAAGATAAACCCCCTCCACTCTCGCTCGAAGAGAAACACATTATGCGCAATATGTTTCAGACTAATAATGAGTTGAAACTTTCTAATATTATTTTTTAATATTAGAAATTTAGATCTGTAATTTGTCTGAAATATGTAATACAACATTGCTACCCTGCTAATTATTCAGATACATGTTTAATGCCAAACCTTTTAGTGCGTTCTGTTTTAAAAGCATGAGCGCGTTATTATGTTTTGACTGCACCTGGTCGACACACCACCTCACATAGCCTAAATTGTCCATTCAATATGTATTTTTTGACTGATGTGCGCGGAGCTGCATGAATACACTTCAACTCCACATTAGACCCATCACAGAGCTAATAACGGCACAATTGCGCGTCCATTACGCCTTTCTATTTCTTCCTCAATCTCAATGTCTTTCATTGCCAATGGATAAACTATCTGTTCCCTTTCCTCGGTTTATCTGTTACTGTGTTCCTATGGAAACGATCATCTGGGGTTCAAGGAAGCTTTTTTCACAGGTCTTCTAAAATGGTTTTGAAATAGGCTACGTTATTGGACTACCGTGTGGAGTGACAAAATGTGCGTGCCATGGACAGTGGGATAGGAAGTGTCTTGTTACATTTTCACCTGAATATTCACCTGAATACTCCTTTCAACTTCTTCTTCCAAATATTCCACATATTAAGAAACCCCCAGACAAAATGAATGAAAGCTTGTAAGATGGTGTGATCATTTAAAAAAAATGATGTAGGCTACCTCACATTAAAAACTCCATGGTTGAAAAATCCTTGTTGACTGGGTAATTGTTAAACAAGTGTTGCTGCTACACCTTACCCCACAGCCCTTCAGTAACAGTTAAGTCTTTAAGACACATATTTTTAAGACTACGGGGCAGAGAAATTGGCAATAATTAATCTTAAAGCCTTAAATCTGATCTGGATCTCTCTGGTTCTCTGGCCGGGGTCACGTAAGCATCCTGAGAAATGTACTCCTAGTGAGGGGATTAGGCTGAGATTGAACAGTGGTCTAAACAGGATACGCTGGCGAGAGAATCTAATGCAAATGGCCGCCGTTGTTTCTCACGCCGTATTTACTTTAGTTTCCCCTGTAGTCATACATTAGTCGACCAAGTGGTTTCTGTTGGCATGCCGTTGACTTTTGCCCAGTTATTACATATTGCCTTGTATGCATCCAGTGTCTTGTGGCTTTGTATGTAAAGTTTATTGCACTGTTAGATAATGAATGTCTTGCCTCAGACATAAATCTCCATGCGAAGTGGTTATGCACATCTGCAGCTAATCGGTGCAGTAAGCTGTGTTTTTGGGACATACTCAGAGGGCTGTGGGATTCACTCAAGATACTTTTTGAAGAGGGAGTGTTTCAGATGTTTTCGGAAGATTGGCAGGGACTCTGCTGTCCTAGCTTCAGGGGGAAGCTGGTTCCACCATTGCCAGGACAGAGAAGAGCTTTGACTGGGCTGAACGGGAGCTGACCCCCGTAGAGGTGGGATGGCCAAGAGACCAGAGGTGGCAGAAGGAGTACTTGGGTTGGGGTGTAGGGTTTGAGCAGAGCCTGAAATTAGGGAGGGGCAAATCCCCTTGCTGCTCTGTAGGCAAGCACCATGGTCTTGTATTGGATGCGAGCTTCGACTGGAAGCCAGTGTAGTGTGCAGAGGAGTGGGGTGACATGGTAGAACTTGGGAAGGTTGAACACCAGGCGGGCTGCGGTGTTCTGGATAAGTTGCAGGTGTTTGATGGCACAAGCAGAGAGCCTAGCCAACAGAGTGTTGCAGTAGTCCAGACAGGAGAGGAGAAGTGCCTAGATTAGGACCTGAGCGGCTTTCTGTGCGCCGAAGGGTCGTAATTTACAGATGTTGTAGAGCAGTGGTCACCAACCTTTTCTGAGTAAAGATCACTTTCCAAATGAATGCTGAGATCTACTGCTCAGAGGAAAAAAAAGATGACTTAAAATACACTATGCAACATTAACCCATTAAAAATAGTTCTGTGGCAATGAGGTTTGTTCAGTAGGCTAGATGCCCAATATATTATCACTGCATATTGACTATGCTTGAATTGCCCTGCCAATGTTGTTCTTCTCAGACCATTTAGAAATTATGTCAGCCAATTCATGTTGAAATTATATTTTAAATTGTAGATATATGATCGCAGTGGTATTACTCGGTATATGATCACATTTGTTGTATTACTTGTGAGGCACAGTTTAACATAATGATTGGCTTTTGATTAGATTTTACTGGACTGATGGCCTGCATCTAATGGTCAGTCTGTGGGGAGGGAGCAGCAGAGAAGCTGCCTCTCATCCGACTCACCGACCTTCCACTCACTCTCCCTCCTTCCGCTGAGAAAAGGGTGACACAGTCTTCCAGTTGATGGCGAAACTCAAGTCACACTGCATTATTTCTACCACATGCGCCAATTCATGTTGTTACTCTTATGACCAGAGAAAGGGAAATATTCCTTGCTGTTAAAAAAGACACAAGCTGCCAATATTAACAACTATCTGATTGGCCAGAGGTAGGTCTATAGGTGCACTAGATTTGCTCCCTGGGCCTGCCGGGTATGCACAGTTCTACCTTCAGGCACATGAAATGGTTCAAAATGGGAACACTCCCTTCCCGGCGCTAGGGATGCTGAATCAAGTACACCTACCGCCAACAGCTCCAAAAATCAAATGTAAAATCAAATTAAAAAATATAAAAAATAGGAACGCAAGACTTTATCGTTATTGTTTTTTACAGAAATGTTCGGTGATCGACTACAAATGCTTTGGAGATCGACCAGTCGATTGCAATCGACAGGATGGTGACCACTGTTGAAGAGCATGAACCTGCAGGAGCGAGTTACTGCTTTGATGTTTGAAGAGAATGACAGGGTGTTGTCCAGGGTCACGCCAAGGTTCTTTGAACTCTGGGAGGGGAAAACTGTGGAGTTGTCATCCATGATGGAGAGGTCTTGGACTGGGCAGGCCTTCCCCAGCAGGAAGAGCAGCTCCGTGCATTATTTGTGAATGATTTCCTCCTTATGCACGGGCTCTTCCAGAACATTTGACCTGTTTGGGATCAACCCTATCTCCGAAACCTTTCAGCTTGATGAGTCAATCAAGTGTATCACACAATAACACAAACTGATGAAATGCAGACAAGCATGCTTGGAGAGAGGAAACAAAAGAAAATAAAGTAACCCCATTCCTTCAGTTGGCAGGGAGAGTGGAGAGAAGTGGAGGGACTAGATATTCTGGTTCCACAGGGTTCAGATGACCATAGGGATCCTCGATCCTCCCACTCGGGAGGGATAAGAGCTTTGCTGGGGTGGGATTTCCCCACAGTACAGGCCTGATGGGGCTGAGGGCACCTGGCTGTGGGTCTTTAATGGAGGTCCACTCCCAGGCATTGACCGGGCTTAGCCCCACTGAGCCCCATTAGATCCCTCTGAGATTACCAACCCTAGGTGGTTCAGCCCTACAGGCACTGGCTGAACCATCACCCATGGCACAGTCAGGGAGGGGACCGCAGTCAATTTACTCCCCCAAACTGATGTGGAAAATACCCCATTAGCCATACTTTGTACTTTCTGTTCTTTATAAAGATTGGTCATGCTTGTTTTTACTTTTCGCTTATTGCAGTAGCATTCCTCTTTTTATGTGAGCATGCTGAGCTGAGTCATCAGGTGGCATCTGCCATTGGGCAATTGAAAAGGTCAACAGTCCTGTGCCGGTGCTTTTGGTGAGAGAGTGGATGATTTCACCTCCACGTCTATGAGTCTCTAAATCCCGCTTGGAGCCACTCACCTGTGAACGCCAGCCCATAATCAACAGGAGCTCAAAGGTAACCTGGGAGTGCAGACCCCTGGCCCCGTGTCATAACACACCTTAGTTTTCTCTTTCTTTTTTTCAGATGTTTAGTGAAGTATTCACTAGTGCAGACACGTGCCATGGCAATTGATCAAACATAGCTTTCACTATAGGTCCCAGGCTTCTCCCTGGAACATTCTTCAACCAAGCCATCTCCTATTTCTGGGTAATGGTCTGTGCTACAGCGCGTTTGGCCAGTAATCCCTTAACTCAACCCATGGATCTGAAAGCCAGTAAGTGGCGGGAGGGGTTAAAGGGAGGGAAAGAGGGTGGTGGTGAGGAGTTGAGGAGGGATTGCACAAACTATTTTAATCCCTATAATGGAATTGGCATGTAAACTCATGAACGTAGAAGTAAACACAAAGAAAATGAAGAGGGATGGATGTTGGATTGGTTAGAACAAAGAGAGGTCACTGCCTCTTCCGGCCTGTCTACTTCAGCTGAAAAACACTGTTTAATAAACACCATCAGTTTGCTTTTACACGGAATGTTGAAGTTTTAAGTCACGGTTAAATGTTTTATCCACGTGAATGTAAATTTGAAGCTATAGTTTTAGCAAGAAAGCCTTATTTTGATAAACATCTTTCCATCGTCGAGCTAACGTGGAAAATGTTTTCCCCTTGAGGTCACTTGCACTGAATAGAATTTGGAATTTTGAAATCCTAAAGGTTTCGATGACATGCAAGTCAAAAGAAAGTCAAATTAAATGTTTTGTCAGAAATCGAACAGATGCTTCAGCTTGTATTGTTAAAAACATTTTTTTTAAAGTATTGTAAGTGTTTACCGAAATACCCCAAAATATCTTATAGCCCCTGTTACACCCAATGTTCAACAGTCAAACTCGGGTACCACAGGCTCCATTAGAGAAAGCATCAGTGACACTTCAGTCCTTTGTTTGTGACTGAACTTGGGTCAGTAGATGATTGGAATCGTTTGCCACTCTTTTGCCAAGTGAGTGACAGGTCTTTAATGTCCCTCCATCTCCTGTTGTCGCTGGTTCAAAGCTCCTCCATGCAGATGTTATCAAAGGCAACCGCTCAAGTGAGTGGCAGCCCTAGCCTTTTTTTAGGTCCGTCTCTCAGTGCAGAGGGATGAGACACTTTTGCCACAACACTGTCCAGACCCTGGCTGAGTGGGGCAACGCCTGATGCCAGAGCTCCAGTGAGCTTTGGAGACTTTCTCAATGGATTAAAAAGCTTTTTTTTATCAGGGCCTTGGATTGGCGCTTAGAGATACCTCTTTAATCAGAGAGGGGAATTGAAATGGCCAAGACTTGAGGTCCTAAGAGCCAGAGCTAAGCCAAGAGGGAGTAGAACAAACAGCCCAGTGAGTCCTACTGTTCTGTAATAAAGAGCCATGGTGTTATTGTCCACTGTGGAGTAGAATAGACTGGGATAGAGGGGAGTAAAGTAGAATGGAGTAGCTAGCATAGCTTAGAACACAGATTTCCTTGTGACCACTGCCCTACACGGTGCAGGATCTCTGGAGTATCCTAGTCAGTCAACCAATCAACTTACTTAAAGGGTCTCATAGTCAACCAATCAGATTTCCTAAGAGAAATAACTCAGCACAAAAAGCTGTTCATACATCCAGCAGAATTGACTCGCTGACAAAAGCTAAGCAGAGTTCCATTCCAAAGGCAAAGTTTTCCTAATCGAATTACCAGAGGGTCACAGACCATCAAAAGTAAACATGGCACTTGACTTTTGACCTAGAGCGCCAGCAGAACAGCAATGGCAGCAGGTAGGACGTCTTAAGTAACTGAACTTCAGTGAGTTCCAGGAACTACGGTATTGATATACTCTACACTAAATCTATGTTATAGTTTTAAGCACTGGCTGTGGAAAAGCATATAATCTTTAGAATCCAAAATAGACCGTGGACCAACCCCGTGGACCTTTCAGCGACTCAAATTGGTTGAGTAAGATATTACATGAAAGCTAGTCAGTTCATACTCCCTCTTTCTGTTCTGTCTCCCTCTTTTTCTTGTTCTCTGCATATTCATTTTTACTGCACATCAATGGCCTAAAGCCCCCTGAACATTTTAGGCCATCGAGAAGCTCTTAAGTGGATGAGCGAGTGTTAACTATGTCTTTTCAAACCTTGACATTTAATACTCTGTATAAATCACTCCGGGGACCTGTTATTCTTTCAAGAATGTAACTACATACTTTCAAATAAAACTTGAAAGGGCCCAGCAAGTTTTAAAACGCAGTGTGCGCTCCTAAGATGGCAGGAAGGAATTCCAAGCAGTCCGAATATGCTAACATCCCAGTGTGGGCGAACCGTGGGCAGGAAGATGGGACGCAAAGCAGAGAGGAGAGAGAGGAGAGGAGAGGAGAGGAGAGGGGAAAGAGGAGAAGATGAGAGGAGAGGAGAAGAACAGCAAGTTGGGTCATCATGGATATTGGGATAGGACATGGAGGTCTGCTCATATGAACTTGCTCCTTCCATCTGTAGGGGACCAACCCTCTGTCAATTTAAACCGGGCCTGTCAAACTCATGGGCAGCACCAGGAACGGTTCCATTTTTATTTTCATGGGTTTCAGTGTTCAGTTCCCTGCTGAAAACACCCCCGGCATAGATCAGCATTAATTTCAAGATGGTCCATGATGGTATTTGCTGGTCTGTGCTGGTTGCCCAGCATGGTCGAGCTGGTCAAGCTGGTCTGACAAGCGTGATCTGTCTGGTTATGCTGGTTTACTAGCATGGTCTAGCTGGTTTTGCTCGTGGCCTTTGATGTCATTTGGACATGGGTGACCAGTCATCTCTGTGCTTTGGACACATACAAGCTTGTGCTGGTGATGCTGGAATGTTGATGACCCAGCTGGTCCATGCTGGAGTATGCTGGTCATGCATGGTCTAGCTGCTTATGCTAGTCTGATCACGCCCACCGATATCATTTTTCCCAGCATGCTCTATTGCAGTTCATTTTTGTAATTGTTTGTTTCAATATATGTTTTGTTTATTGTGTTTTTCCATGTACATTGATGGATTAATTAATCTTCTGCTACACAAGATCAATAACATACATGTTTCTAAACTAATCCAATCTCTTAGTTGGATTTATTGCACCCCTTACTGAAATGGCTGTTCCAGTTGAGCTGGTTTGGGTAGTATCATTTATATATTTGTCTAGCCCTGGCAGTCACTCTGAATGCATATTGTGGGTGAAGAAAAGTTCCAATTGTTGGATATCCCTTCTCTGGCTGGATTCCAATAGGAATGAAACATCACTTTGCAAGCCAGTAGGATCCAAGATAGTACATTTAATTCCTTGGAAGTTGTGGGAACGTACAGCTTTGGTTTCCTATTGGTTCTGGGAACAAAGCCATACACTAAGTTTCCTGACCGATAAACCAGAAAGTGACATTTTTCCTTGTTCTGGGAACGTACATTTTTAGACTGCTACAAGGTTCTGAGAACACTTTATTATGGTTCCCTGAAAGTTTTCCTGGGATGTTTTATTCATGTTCTGAGAATGGGAATAATAGGTTATTTGGAGGTTTTTAATCTTCCTTAACTTTCACTAAAGGTTTCAATAAGACTTCAAAACACTTCTAGCTTAGTTTGGGTTAACTGTTTCGAACTCCAAGCACAGATAGGGCACATGGAAATTAATTTGCTTTGGCATTAATCATGCAAATACATGAAAAAAATGATAATGGCACGGCGTCATTGAGATTCAAACCGTATAATCTTCTCTATCCATGGAATTAGTCCACTGTGCCACCAGGATAGAGCTAGCATGCAAAGTGGTTCTATTTAGCCTGTTCAAACAGACCCCATTTCAAAGGAAACAAGCACTCATCAAGATTAGGGGTGGCCAATTAGTAGGCTCGGCCAACACACCTGAACACACTTCACAAGATAGGGGATAGAGAGAGTTTTGTTGACGCTGATAGAGGAATGTATCATTTTTTATAATACTAATGTTGTCTTGTGGTTTATATGGAAAGTTTTCTTCATGTTCGGAGAACATGACTTTAAATAGAACCATGAGGAACACTGTAGGAAATGGTTTGCTGAAGTACTGAAATTGCCAGAGAATAAGGTTTTTTCTTAACGCCCTCGAAACAATTTGAAAAAATCACTTTAAATAGAACCATGATGAAACCTGGTGGAAAGGTTATGCTGAAGTATTGACATTCCCACAGGAGAACATTCTTTCTTTACATTCTCTGAACTATTTGAGAACATTTCCAATGTCAAACCAGTTGGAGAATGTTTCTAGAACATTACCACATTTTAAAAATAAATTTAACCATGTTTGAACTTTTAGGAAACATTGTGTTAAAGTATTGAAATATCAAGAAAATAACATTATTTTGTCAAATTCCTTAAATATGCTGAGAATGTTCCAAAGCCAAGCAAATATCTTGCACTATTTCTAGAATGTTGTGGGAAGGTTGTGTGCAAAATAGCCATAGGACAACCTCACCCGCACCAATCTTATAGAAACATATGGTTCTCAGAAAGTTATCTGTTAGCTGGGATGTGACGATGCTGGTTTTGCTGGTGACTAGCTTATGCACCAGTGTCCAGAACACAGTGAAGGCTGGTCACCAGCAAAACACAGTGAAGGCTGGTCACCAGCAAAACACAGTGAAGGCTGGTCACCAGCAAAACACAGTGAAGGCTGGTCACCAGCAAAACACAGTGAAGGCTGGTCACCAGCAAAACACAGTGAAGGCTGGTCACCAGCAAAACACAGTGAAGGCTGGTCACCAGCAAAACACAGTGAAGGCTGGTCACCAGCAAAACACAGTGAAGGCTGGTCACCAGCAAAACACAGTGAAGGCTGGTCACCAGCAAAACACAGTGAAGGCTGGTCACCAGCAAAACACATTGAAGGCTGGTCACCAGCAAAACACAGTGAAGGCTGGTCACCAGCAAAACACAGTGAAGTCTGGTCACCAGCAAAACACAGTGAAGGCTGGTCACCAGCAAAACACAGTGAAGGCTGGTCACCAGCAAAACACAGTGAAGGCTGGTCACCAGCAAAACACAGTGAAGGCTGGTCACCAGCAAAACACAGTTAAGGCTGGTCACCAGCAAAACACAGTGAAGGCTGGTCACCAGCAAAACACAGTGAAGGCTGGTCACCAGCAAAACACATCGAAGGCACCACAAAAAATGTTGTGAAGACTGGTCACCAACAAAACCAGCACCTATGCTGGACCAGTGGTCTATGCCGTTTTTTTCCAGCAAGGTTATCAGGCCTCAATAACAGATTCAGTGACCTGCAGATTTTGAATAGTTGAAGGGATGAATGCTGACTGCTTTTGACATCTTTATTATCACCCTTTGTTCTGGTTCTGTCAGCAAAGTTAGCAAGACACTGCTGCTAGATACATCAACTTGTGGCTTGGCTCACTGTCTAATGTGCGTTGTTGTATACTTATAACATTCTTGATATGTCTAACGTTTTCTGTAAGATGATCGTGGAATGTGAAAATTAATATTGGCAAAACTGCATTGAGAGAGACTATGTACACATCAAGTTTCTATTTAGTTACAGATCATTCATTTTTCTGTCAACCAGAAAACAGAGACATTGTGTAAGCAGCTGGCGGTGATTAATCGGGGGCTCGACGGATATATCAAAACAGTAGTAAAAGCAATACATTTATTAATTTATAAGGAGTGACTGAGTTGTTTATCAAACTTGCGGTCTCCAGCTTGGATATTTGTTTAATCAAATTGGTTTGTAATGTCAACATTGCACGACAGCTTTATTTGAAAGACTGAAAAGGAAATATATGTCATATACTGTGTAAAGTGTGTATTTGTGTAAGTATAGCACTGTTACAGGGTGTGTTTCATATGCTGCAGGTCCTCTGCAAACTATACCATTATTTGATAAGAAATTGTGCTATGAAAATGAGGTTCGACCGCCAAGTCAGCTAGAAGTAAACTATTCCCCTCCGACACAATTAAATGGAAAGCCTTAATCCACCATGAGAAAGGGACTTGGGTTTGTCAAGATGTAAAGTCCCCATAGCTAGGCCTCAGATGTGGATGACTCACACGTGACATCACAGTTTACAGTCGGATGCCACACTCGGGGTGCCCAACCTCATGCTTGGAATTTTGTGGAGATGTAGGTGGTCAGGCGATGAGGTCACCGTGCAGCTAAGGGCTTTGGGAAACGCCATAGCCTCTTGTTTGGGATCCGCTGTGCTTCCGATCTCTCCGTGGGAACCAATGCCCTGCATATGTGTGCCATGGAAAAAGCACTGTAAGTAGAATGGAGTCCCAGGCCCCCAGGTTCCACCCAGCACTACATAATTAAACAAGGAGGGAATTTTACACACTTTAAAGAGAGTCCCTCTCCACTTTACTTTGGGCCAACAGCGCGTAATTGCTTTTGCTGGAAAAGCTGAAGTTTTGGGGAGCGGTCTAAATATCTTGGTGAAACTGGTAGCAACAGAGCTCTCCATGTAAGTATGGGTCTGTTGAAGTTGTTTGGGAGGAGAACTTTCAGATTAAAGCACCAAGGGACACACACACTGATTTGCCCTTGAAAGCAACCAACTAAACACATCCTGCGACTGCCTATAGAATCTACAACTAGATTTTTAAATGCATAAACATGCACCCTACTTTTATGGGACTGCAGGTTTGTGACATTCTAAGTAAATGGGGAGTTGTTGGAATGTATGGGGTTGTGGGAGGGGGAGGCCAGGGGTTCACAATAATTCCCTTTTGTAGGATATCCTATGATCTTTTTCTGGATGGCTGACTGAAAAGTTAATTTCTAGCTGGTAATTGTAGGTTATTTTGCCCTATGAGTGCAATTTCAGATTTGATAAACGAGTCCCTTTGGCAGTGCAGCGTTTATTTTCTGTGGGTTGATTTGAGAGCTGCAGCTCAGGGGTGGGATCCAGTCTACCCCACACGTCTGCCTGCCTGCTTGAGTCTAACCTGGGGCATGGCACCCTGACAGACAGCTCAGATCCCTACTGTAGTGTGGAGTTCACCCCACAGCACTAGAAAGGTTTCAAGTTTTAAGGTGGTTACCGTGAGTTTAGTTATGTTATAAGTGCAAATGTGTATAAGTCGCTACTGACTTTTTTCCAGTTTTATTTACGATGCTTCTACTGTATGTGATTTCTTCAGCCTCCATGTTTAAATGTATTTATTGCAATAGGGTATGCTATGACAATTGGTCCACCTCCAGTTTATTTTGTTTACCTAGTAACGGTGTCGGTTAAAACCTCTTAAACTCTGACCCCCTCTGGTGGCATTTTCTAAACGACACATAATATTGTATACTACCCTCATAAAGTACATTTTGGTTTTAAAACTATAAACACGTGCTTAGTACTCTTAGACAGGTAAGACCTGTGGGATTCAGATAAAAGTGTCAAAAACAATGTGACTACCACAGAGGCCGAGATACAGCAGACCAAACAAACCTGAAATGTAACGTTTTTTTATTTGGAGGGTTGGAGTACCCCCAATTGTCCCCATGTTGAGGAATAAGTGATTTGAAAGGCTTTAGATAAAACATGTCACCAATTACTGTTCCCAAAACAATAACCAATTCTCAGATCATTTACCTAATGGTGGTGCTCTAAACTTGCACAAATTCCCCCTTTCCATGCGTACTAAATATTTAGACATTTGATGACATTGCATACATCTGATTTTAAATCTGTGGTTAGGGGGGCACTTTGCAACCTGAGCTGAAGTGTGCTGAGAAGCCCTTAACATCATGGTTTAGTCACATTACCTGTAAATCACAGTCAAAATCAGCATGTTGCTGAACATTTACCACAGAATGAGTCGTAGAGCTGTCATGCCACACAATGTAAAATCCCAGAATGTTACGTTGGTCATCCTAATGAAGCACAACCGCAAAAAAAACATGAAAACATTTCAGAAAAAACGTAAACCTTCAAGTGATGCATTGTAGTTTTCCTCGTCAGGCACTCAGTGCTAATCCGCCTGGCTAACTCAAGCCACATTTTCTGCTCTCTGCACTTTCACAGTGGTCCCTGGGGCTAGTTGACATGACACAAATTTTCTGCTGTCAATAAAAAGATAAATAAATTATAAAATGGTGATTTCAAAATGACTCACAAGCATTAGGCTTGTTTTATTTTTTAATTTTATTTTTTAAAACTGTTAGACCCTTAAGAGGGCTGCAGCTAGAAATCATGTACTTTTACTATGGCAGCGGCTGAGGGGCCTGGGAGCAGGTGTGTGTGTGTGTGTGTGTGTGTGTGTGTGTGTGTGTGTGTGTGTGTGTGTGTGTGTGTGTGTGTGTGTGTGTGTGTGTGTGTGTGTGTGTGTGTGTGTGTGTGTGTGTGTGTGTGTGTGTGTGTGTGTGTGTGTGTGTGTGTGTGTGTGTGTGTGTGTGGACTAATAGGTTTATGTACTATATGCCTTATCTGTGCCAATAGATTCACCATGTCTTCTGCTTTTCTCCTTGCTTTTTCAGCTTCATACATACAATTTCAAGACACCCCTTTCCCTATGTGTTATTTCATGGCAATACTAAACAATTTGGATGAGTTGAAATAATCCCAGGACTCTGGATAAGGTTCACAGCACAGGGAGTAGAGATAGGATACCATGCTGGATGAAATTATGAACAGGCTATCCAATCTTGGATCCTCCTTTTAAGAGTTGGAAACACCTCTCCCCATCATGTTTTATTGTGTTGTGTTCTCTAGGTCTCCGGTTCCACTGTAACCAACACCTCCTATCCCAATCTGCTTTTCCTCCCTTGGTGCCACGGGTGTGAAAACCGGAAAGCCCAAACCTCACCGTGTGGTCCTCCTGGTCACTGTGGCAACCGTTCAAACATGGCAGCGGTTGGTGCTGGGTTAACTGCCAAATGTGTTGCATTGCTCCATCGGTTACCCCTCCAGTACCTTTGCGCCATCAGTGGGGAGCCTGAAACACAGCAGGGAAGAGGAGGTGAGACGAGAAGGATGGATAGGAGGGGGGAAAGGGGGCAACCCAGGACCTTCTCTGAGGTCTCCAACCCACCACGTGTACGCTGGTTGGATCCAGAACACACCAGCGTTCCCCATGGTGTCTCTCCCAGCACGGCTCCAGCTGTTAGCAGCTTGTAAAACAACAAAAAAAACGTTTTATGACAGTGTATCTGTTATTTATTTATCACTCCTGAGTAAGAAACACAAGCAATTAGCTACAGTACACACAGTCTCCTGGCAGAGAGAGGGACGAGCTGCCAGGTTTCAACCACAAGATGACTTTCCACCACTGAGGCCTATTCGTCAAAGCAGCTCGGTCAATTAGCCTTCTTTCTTAACAATTGACCAGAGGTAACCAAGGGAGATGCCTGCTTTCCTTTAATCCGGCTCAACTTCCAGATACAGCTAAGTCTTTGGTATATTTTCAAGGAGATACCAAAATAGTGAAATTAACCTCAATTTGAGATCTCTGAGACTGGTGTTGACAATACATCAACAGAAACGCCTCTGCTGGCCTTAAATGGAAATGAGGCTTGTTTCCGTTAGGGAAGCACAGTAATATGCTGTTTACGTGGTTATTTTTGACTTGATTATTTGTAACTCCACAGTGTTTTAGGACATTCTTCCATCTATTGGGCGTTAGCCGTTGTTGTTATTGCCTGCATCTGCTGAAAACCAAACAATGGGGGGTGGTCACCTTTCATCATGGTATGATGGGAATGGGAATGTATTTGGTAATGGGAAACGGTACAACAGCTTCGTGAAAAGTGACATCATTTGCTTTTAAACTTGTTTTCGGTCCGTTTGCCAGGGATGAAGCAAACCATCTGTGGCTGCTGGAGGGGGTCGTGGCTTTGGGGTATGGTTCAGTCCACTTTTGTTTACATGCCTGTGTTTTGTTTGGGTTTCAGGGCAATTTTTCGAGATGCGTGTTGCCTGACTGTCATTTCACAGTTATCGTGGTAGTTTAAGGGGTTCGCTGAATGACGAGGTGGAGAATAGTTGGATTCACAGACACAGATACTTTGGAGCTAAGGTCACTGAGAGCTGATCTATCCTCAAACAACTGTCTTTTTCTAAACTCTGCCCAATACTGTTCTGCAACCCCACACAGACACACAGACAGACACAGATAACTGTACAGATAATTACACCCATAGAGAACTCTGTTGTGCTAGCCCAGACCGTTCAGTTGCGCTATCTCACAGCTGTTTGCTGAGGACGGTGAGGTCTCTCTGCATAAATTTCACTGATATCACCTCCATCAGAGAGCCATAAAGCTGATTTATTATAAATACAGCTCTCGTGTGTTTACTGCGCACATTCTTGGGCCTGCAACATCTTTCAAAGTGAGCACTTGCAGGTGCTCCGGCTCAGTCTCTGTGGGGCAGACTGGAATAGAAACTCAGGGGGGAAGACAGAAGGGGGAAGAGAAAGAGAGAGGAGATAACAAAGGAAGGTGGTGGGGCAAGAAAACATGGCAGCCATTACTGTGGTGATTTAGCTGGAGCTGAGGTGATAAGGATAATGCACTAAAGTGTTGAGTTACTTTCTGTCCCCACTTTCAGCTTCCCAAGAATAAATCTGGAGCTGGGCTGAAGGGTATTTTTCCTAATAGCCCAGAAGCAGATGACACGTTAACATTCCCCATTAGTCAGGGTGTTCACAGGGAATAGCAGGCTAGCTAGCTGTAGCCATCAGTAGTTTAGCTGTAGTAGTACCAGAGGTAAAGAGGGCTAGCTAGCTAACTTTAGTTAGCAGTAGTTTAGTTGTAGTATCACCAGAAGGTTAGCCATAATTTTTTATCATTGTCTTTTACCTCCCAAATGTAGAGGTAAACCTCTGGAAATCATTCATTTGAACTGGTGCCTGTGCTGCTTGATTTCAAACCAAAATGAAAATGGATAGCCCTAACATCATACAGCCTCAAAATGGAGGCCAGTTGACTGCACTGACCTGGTCGGGAGGATCTCAATTTTCCCTCAGGTCGCTATGTCTGTACTGTCTCTTTATCTCGCCTCTTTTTCTGATAATGACACTGCAGAAAAGGCTAAAGAGGGAGGGAAGACATCTTGGCTCTGCTTGTGGAACCTTAAGTAGTTCAACAATAATAAGCGAGAGGACAGAGAGACGAGAAATGTGAGACATTCCAGAAATGCGAGGGAGCTGCTGGCTTTGTGGATACAGCGGGAGATTGACCAAACCTAACACCAGGAACTCTGACCCGCTGATCTGCATCTTTGTGTCTCTCTGCTCTGCCCTAAGTACCTCACACAGCCCCCTTCTCTCTCTCTCTCACACACACACACACACACACACACACACACACACACACACACACACACACACACACACACACACACACACACACACACACACACACACACACACACACACACACACACACACACACACACACACACACACACACACACACACACACACACACACAGTATCAAAAGCATATGGCTTGCTGAATGCGAGTGAGAATAAGGAGGAGAGATTCTTCTGGCAACATCTCCGCACACAAAGCAAGGGAGAGAGTTGTTGATTACCTTGAGGGTCAGCAGTCACTGGAAAGAGAAGAGTAGAACAGCAGGAGCTCCAGATTTTCTGGCATGTGAAGAGAGAGGAAAGATTATGAGGAAATCACTCACTTTGATGGAAGCCTTTTAGCAAACTTGTCAGCTATAAATGTGTTCATTTTTGCATCAGACAGGCTCCCACTCATCCCACTTCTTCGCCATTTTTCTTCTCTCTCTCTCTTCCCCCTCTCTTTTCCTCTCTCTTTCTCTCTGTTTGACAGTCAATCCACGTACACATGTAGGATCTTCATTTGGGCAATCTTTTGTTGCTGAATGAAAAAAAATCCCACTGAAATTTTAGACTGGATTTGCCCTAACGAAATATGGATCAACCACTACAAACACATTCATTAATTATAATAATTATAATTCACATTTCCTGTTGCTGCAGGATTATTTTTCTGTTGTTGCAAACTGCCTCAGATTAAGATCTTACATCTGTATAAAGATGAGTAACAGCTACCGTAAACAGTACAATTGTTCTTTAAAGCACCTGTTTTGTCCACTGTGTGTCAAGCTCTCTGTTTGTTTACACACACACACACACACACACACACACACACACACACACACACACACACACACACACACACACACACACACACACACACACACACACACACACACACACACACACACACACACACACACACACACACACACACACACACACACACAAAGCAACGTGTAAACAGATATACCCACAAACGTCCTACCGCTGGTCACAATCTGGCCTGTGTTTACTTCCCAGCATTTATTCACGGGGTGGAAATATTTATCCTTGATGAAGCATGCATTTATCCTGCTTTTTTTCTCCCCGACCACAACCTCTAAAATCAAATAAACGAGAGAGCTGTATTCTTTTCTTCATGAAATCCCATCAAGAGGAATGTCTGGAAATCCATGTCCTACTCCTCCATCATCCCCTGTTCCCCTCATTACCCAACATGTTGTTCCTATTACGCCTCTACATCTTTTATTTTTATCAAGATAAATGTGCTGAGAAATCATTTCATATTCCTCTTTTGCTTATTGCCTGCTCAAACAAGGGTTCACTAAACTGAACCAATTTGCTGCGTGGTTGTGGTGTTGGAGGTATTCTCTCAGAGCATATTGCTTTGACTTCATAAAGGCTGCACATGAACAGACGTACTGAGCTTTGTTGGCTTTTTCAAACATAAGGAGTAGTTTACTTGGCTCTCATTAAGGATGGAACACAAGCCGGACGACTTTACGAAGTTACCGAGAGCACAGGCAGCTGGTGGCACCTTCATTGGGGAGGACGGGCTCATAGTAATGGCTGGAACAAAATAAATGGAATGGTATCGAACACATCAAACACATGGTTTACATGTGGTTGATACCATTCCATTTACTCCATTCCAGCCATTACTAGGAGCCGTCCTCCCCTCAGCAGCCTCCTGTGACAGAGGGAAGAAATACCATCTGTAAATATACCTATCAATCACCACTGTATCCAGACCAGAGAGGAAGAAGGAGAATCTGTGTTCTATAAGAATTTGCATTGAAATAAACAAAGGGGCCACATATCCCTCCAAAGTCACAGATTAACAAGTGACTTTCTTTCTTCAAAACAGTTCTATTTATTCCAATTCTTTTAACAGCAACCCAGCTAGCAAACTCAATATCGTCTGATATATCTGGAAGTTAAACACCTCTGTTTAGCAATGACACGAAAGGGGCCCCAGTTGAGCTCATTGGGGGGTCCCTGGGAGCTGAAATGGCGAGGGCCTTCAACAGAGACTCCAGGGGAACCAGCCAGTGTCCTTCATCACGGCTGTCCACACAGAGCTGGGTGAAACGGGGAAAAAAGAAAAAAACAATTAGCCAGTGTGTGAACAAGCCCTTGTTTATTGACTTTCTGAGGAAACTTTATTAACCTGCCCGGCCTTGAATGGAAGACACCTGCTGTTCGCACTTAGGCTGTCATTACCACTGTGGAGGGAGCAGGGAGGGTCCCAGTGATGCTCGCTGCAGCCTGCTGTTCCTTTGTCCCATGCCCGTCATCCAGCAATTGAGCACTACGATGGTTACAATGAGATTGCACTTTGTTGGGTATCGTCGCTAAGCTGACAGACCTTTTTCCCCTCACTTGTCGGCAATCAAATTACAGCAGACAACCCCACTGACTCTGGTTTTGTTCCTTTTGTCTGTCCGTAAAAATAGGCAGAGTGCTCTCCATGATTGACTTTTGTGAGGTTGCCGTTGGTGAAGTGGGTGATTGTGAAAGAATCATATTCGGACAATACGGATACAGAAACCATTTTAAAAGCAAAGAGACCAGGACGGACACATTGAGTCATTGTGGCTCAAGTGAAGTGGCAGGGTGCATGGGGAGGACTGGGTATTGGGATTTCACACAAAAATATTGACCGAGGTAAAAACTTAAATTTAGCATTGTTGTCCCCCCCACCCTTTTATTTCAACTTTCTCCTTAAAAAAAACTAATATTGCTGAGCAACTGTTGCCCATGCCAGCAAAGTCGGTGGTGAGCTCACCCCTAAGAGGGACAGAAACTCCCAGGTTTTGCTCCCAGGGAAGCGTGGAATGGGTAAGTCCTCCCAGTGAGTGACACTTCCTCTAAAGTGCATGTGTCAATGGCTAACTTTCAGCAGGACAGATAAAACATGACAGCCTGGCTTTTATCGTCCCTCCAGGGCTCAGGGACCAGAGATACTAGCCATTACAAGGACAGCACTGAGGCGAGTGTGGATGCGTGGGCTTTAGCATATCCGCAGCTAAACAGACACTGTGTGAGTGTGTGTGACCATTCTGCATGCACTAAAGTCTCTTTATATACAGTATGAGTGTCTATTTATTGACTTGTTCTTGTTCGGGAAATGAGGTAACTGGAAACCAAGAACGGTCTACAACCAAACATTCACAAATATACAAGCAGTGGAGATCCAAATATGTAACCTGGCCAAGGCTGAGACCCAAAACATGTGAACCATGTGAGGTTCATGGTTCAATGTAAATCAAAGTATCTAGTGACACACTACCCACTGGGCACACCGCGTCATTTCAAAGTAGATAATTGGGTAATATTTGGTTGAGATGTTGATCAATGAGATTACAACCGAGACTATATATACAAAGGTGGTGGACACCCCTTCAAATGAGTTGATTCTACTATTTCAGCCACACCCATTGCTGACGGGTGTATAAAATCGAGCACACCACCATGCAATCTCCATAGACAAACATTGGCAGTAAAATGGCCTTACTGAAGAGCTCCGTTACTTTCAAAGTGGCACCGCCATAGGATGCCACTTTTCCAAAAAGTCAGTTCGTCATATTTCTTCCCTGCTATAGCTGCCCCGAGTCAACTGTAAGTGCTGTTATTGTGAAGTGGAAATGTCTAGGAGGAACAGTGGCTCAGCCACGAAGTGTCGCTGATGGAGATAGCTATCCCGTAACCAATTGTGCTATTGTGTATGTTTTTTTGCGTTATTTGTAACTTATTTTGTACATAATGTTTGTGTCACCGTGTCTTATGACCGAAAAGAGCTTTTAGATATCAGGACAGCGATTACTCACACTGTACTGGAGGAACAATTGTTTTCTTCAAAGAGTCAGACGGGAAGGATTTACTTCAGAGGCCCAACAAGGCCCTCATCCCCATCATTTTCAGGAGAAAAAGTCAGAGGTATCGGGACGAAGGTCCGGGTGCCTTGTAAGGATCCATCACAGAGAGGGTAATCTACATTTACCATCAGTCCTATTAGCCAACGTACTATCAATCGATAACAAAATAGACTACAATCACGTATATCCAACCAACGGGACGTTAAAAGCTGTAATATCTTATCTCGTCGTGGCTTTTTTGGCAGGATAGAACAGCAACCTCTGTAAGACAAGGGCTATGTATATTTGTAAACAACAGCTGGTGCACGAAATCAAAGGAAGTCTCAAGGATTTGCTCGACTGAGATAGAGTATCTCATGATAAGCTGTAGACCACACTATTTACCATGAGAGCATTCATCTGTATTTTCATAGCTGTCTATATACCAGCACAAACCGATGCTGGCACTAGACAGCACTCAATGAGCTGTATATGGCCATAAGCAAACAGTAAAACGCTAATCCAGAGGCAGCGCTCTTGAAACTCAAATTCGTTTTACCTCATTTTTACCAGCATGTTAAAAGTGCAACCAGAGGGAAAAAACTCTAGACCACCTTTACTCCACACACAGAGACGCATACAAAGCTCTCCCGCGGCCTCCATTTGGCAAATCTGACCATAATTCCATCCTCCTGATTCCTGCTTACAAGCAAAAACTAAAGCAGGAAGCACCAGTGACTCAGTCTATAGAAAAGTGGTCAGATGAAGCAGATACTAAGAAACAGGATGGTTTTGCTAGCACAGACCGGAAAATGTTCCGGGATTCTTCCGATGGCATTAAGGAGTACACCACATCAGTCACTGGCTTCATCAATAAGTGCATCGATGATGTCGTCCTCACAGTGACTGTACGTACATACAGTGGGGCAAAAAAAGTATTTAGTCAGCCACCAATTGTGCAAGGTCTCCCACTTAAAAAGATGATTTTCATCATAGGTACACTTCAACTATGACAGACAAAAATGAATGAAAAGAAATCCAGAAAATCACATTGTAGTATTTTTTATGAATTTATTTGCAAATTATGGTGGAAAATAAGGATTTGGTCAATAACAAAAGTTTATCTCAATACTTTGTTATATACCCTTTGTTGGTAATGACAGAGGTCAAACGTCTTCTGTAAGTCTTCACAAGGTTTTCAAACACTTTTGCTGGTATTTGGGCCCATTCCTCCATGCAGATCTCCTCTAAAGCAGTGATGTTTTGGGGCTGTTGCTGGGCAACACGGACTTTCAACTCCCTCCAAAGATTTTCTATGGGGTTGAGATCTGGAGACTGGCTAGGCCACTCCAGGACCTTGAAATGCTTCTTACGAAGCCACTCCTTCGCTGCCAGGGCGGTGTGTTTGGGATCATTGGCATGCTGAAAGACCCAGCCACGTTTCATCTTCAATGCCCTTGCTGATGGAAGGAGGTTTTCACTCAAAATCTCATGATACATGGCCCCATTAATTCTTTCCTTTACACGGATCAGTCGTCCTGGTCCCTTTGCAGAAAAACAGCCCCAAAGCATGATGTTTCCACCCCCATGCTTCACAGTAGGTATGGTGTTCTTTGGATGCATCACAGCAGTCTTTGTCCTCCAAACACGACAAGTTGAGTTTTTACCAAAAAGTTATATTTTGGTTTCATCTGACCATAAGACATTCTCCCAATCTTCTTCTGGATCATCCAAATGCTCTCTAGCAAACTTCAGACGGGCCTGGACATGTACTGGCTTAAGCAGGGGGACACGTCGGGCACTGCAGGATTTGAGTCCCTGGCGGCGTAGTGTGTTACTGATGGTAGGCTTTGTTACTTTGGTCCCAGCTCTCTGCAGGTCATTCACTAGGTCCCCCCCGCGTGGTTCTGGGGTTTTTGCTCACCGTTCTTGGGATCATTTTGACGCCACGGGGTGAGATCTTGCGTGGAGCCCCAGATTGAGGGAGATTCAGTGGTCTTGTATGTCTTCCATTTCCTAATAATTGCTCCCACAGTTGATTTCTTCAAACCAAGCTGCTTACCTATTGCAGAGTCAGTCTTCCCAGCCTGGTGCAGGTCTACAATTTTGTTTCTCAGGTTTTCACAATTCCTGACATTTAATCCTAGTAAAAATGCCCTGTAGGTCAGCTTTTATTTCTTTCATCACATTCCCAGTGGGTCAGAAGTTTACATACTAATTGAGTGTATTTGGTAGCATTGTCTTTAAATTGTTAAACTTGGTTCAAACGTTTCAGATAGCCTTCCACAAGCTTCCCAAAATAAGTTAGGAGGAATGGGCCTAAATCCACCCTGACAGAGCTGGTGTAATTGAGTCATGTTTGTTGCTCGCACATGCTTTTTCAGTTCTGCCCACACATTTTCTATAGGATTGAGGTCAGGGCTTTGTGATGGCCACACCAATACCTTGACTTTGTGGTCCTTAAGCCACTTTTCACAACTTTGGAAGTATGCTTGGGGTCATTGTCCATTTGGAAGACCCATTTGTGACCAAGCTTTAACTTCTTGACTGATGTCTTGAGATGTTGCTTCAATATATCCACATACGTTTCCTCCCTCATGATGCCATCTAATTTGTGAAGTGCACCAGTCCCTCCTGCAGCAAAGCACTTCCACAACATGCTACCACCCCCGTGCTTCACGGTTGGGATGATGTTCTTCGGCTTGCAAGCCTCCCCTTTTCCTTCAAACATAATGATGGTTATTATGGCCAAACAGTTATATTTTTGTGCATCAGATCAGAGGACATTTCTCCAAAAAGTATGATCTTTGTCCCCATGGGCAGTTTCAAACCGTAGTCTGGCTTTTTTATGCCGATTTTGGAGCAGTGGCTTCTTCCTTGCTGAGCAGGCTTTCATGTTATGTCGATATAAGACTCATTTCACTGTGGATATAGATACTTTTGTACCTGTTTCCTTCAGCATCTTCACAAGGTCCTTTGCTCTTGTTCTGGGATTGATATGCACTTTTCGCACCAAAGAACATTCATCTCTAGGAGACAGAATGCGTCTCCTTCCCGAGCGGTATGATAGCTGCATAGTCCCATGGTGTACAGTGCCTTGCGAAAGTATTCGGCCCCCTTGAACTTTGTGACCTTTTGCCACATTTCAGGCTTCAAACATAAAGATATAAAACTGTTTTTTTTTGTGAAGAATCCACAACAAGTGGGATACAATCATGAAGTGGAACGACATTTATTGGATATTTCAAACCTTTCTAACAAATCAAAAACTGAAAAATTGGGCGTGCAAAATTATTCAGCCCCTTTACTTTCAGTGCAGCAAACTCTCGCCAGAAGTTCAGTGAGGATCTCTGAATGATCCAATGTTGACCTAAATGACTAATGATGATAAATATAATCCACCTGTGTGTAATCAAGTCTCTGTATAAATGCACCTGCACTGTGATAGTCTCAGAGGTCCGTTAAAAGCGCAGAGAGCATCATGAAGAACAAGGAACACACCAGGCAGGTCCGAGATACTGTTGTGAATAGGTTTAAAGCCGGATTTGGATACAAAAAGATTTCCCAAGCTTTAAACATCCCAAGGAGCACTGTGCAAGTGATAATATTGAAATGGAAGGAGTATCAGACCACTGCAAATCTACCAAGACCTGGCCGTCCCTAAACTTTCAGCTCATACAAGGAGAAGACTGATCAGAGATGCAGCCAAGAGGCCCATGATCACTCTGGATGAACTGCAGAGATCTACAGCTGAGGTGGGAGACTCTGTCCATAGGACAACAATCAGTCGTATATTGCACAAATCTGGCCTTTATGGAAGAGTGGCAAGAAGAAAGCCATTTCTTAAAGATATCCATAAAAAGTGTCATTTAAAGTTTGCCACAAGCCACCTAGGAGACACACCAAACATGTGGAAGAAGGTGCTCTGGTCAGATGAAACCAAAATTGAACTTTTTGGCAACAATGCAAAACATTATGTTTGGCGTAAAAGCAACACAGCTCATCACCCTGAACACAACATCCCCACTGTCAAACATGGTGGTGGCAGCATCATGGTTTGAGCCTGCTTTTCTTCAGCAGGGACAGGGTAGATGGTTAAAATTGATGGGAAGATGAATGGAGCCAAATACAGGACCATTCTGGAAGAAAACCTGATGGAGTCTGCAAATGACCTGAGACTGGGACGGAGATTTGTCTTCCAACAAGACAATGATCCAAAACATAAAGCAAAATCTACAATGGAATGGTTCAAAAATAAACATATCCAGGTGTTAGAATGGCCAAGTCAAAGTCCAGACCTGAATCCAATCGAGAATCTGTGGAAAGAACTGAAAACTGCTGTTCACAAATGCTCTCCATCCAAACTCACTGAGCTCGAGCTGTTTTGCAAGGAGGAATGGGAAAAAATGTCAGTCTCTCGATGTGCAAAACTGATAGTGACATACCCCAAGCAACTTACAGCTGTAATCGCAGCAAAAGGTGGCGCTACAAAGTATTAACTTAAGGGGGCTGAATAATTTTGCACGCCCAATTTTTCTGTTTTTGTTTTGTTTAAAAAGTTTGAAATATCCAATAAATGTCGTTCCACTTCATGATTGTGTCCCACTTGTTGATTCTTCACAAAAAAATACAGTTTTATATCTTTATGTTTGAAGCCTGAAATGTGGCAAAAGGTCGCAAAGTTCAAGGGGGCCGAATACTTTCGCAAGGCACTGTATATACTTGGGTACTATTGTTTGTAAAGATGAATGTGGTACCTTCAGGCGTTTGGAAATTGCTCCCAAGGATGAACCAGACTTGTGGAGGTCTACAATTTTCTTTGAGGTCTTGGCTGACTTCTTTTGATTTTCCCATGATGTCAAGCAAAGAGGCACTGAGTTTGAAGGTAGGCCTTGAAATACATCAACAGGTACACCTCCAATTTACTCAAATTATGTCAATTAGCCTATCAGAAGCTTCTAAAGCCATTACACCATTTTATGGAATTGTCCAAGCTGTTTAATGGCACAGTTAACTTTGTGTATGTAAACGTCTGACCCACTGGAATTGTGATACAGTGAATTATATATTAAATGATCTGTCTGTAAACAATTGTTGGAAAAATTCCTTGTGTCAAGCATAAAGTAGATGTCCTAACCGACTTGCCAAAACTATAGTTTGTTAACAAGAAACAAGTTTTAATGACTCCAACTTAAGTGTATGTAAACTTCCGACTTCAACTGTAAACCAGAAGCCATGGATTACAGGCAACATCTGCACTGAGCTAAGGGGTAGAGCTGCCGCTTTCAAGGAGCGGGACTCTAACTCGGAAGCTTATAAGAAATCCCACTTTGCCCTCCGATGAACCATCAAACAGGCAAAGCGTCAATACAGGACTAAGATTGAATCGTACAACAACGTCTGTGCCACTGACTTAGTCTGGCTTTAATTCCAGTTTGTCTACAAATGAATAATTGATATGTTGGATTCACGTCTCCATCTTAACCAAAAGTTAAATAATAGGACCAAATGAAATCAAACGTTAAATACCCATTAAATAAAGTGTGATTTGATTTAGTAATATTCTTTAATTTTTGGTTGAGGTGCCCTCATAACAGTTTCAATTTGTCGACAGTTTTCCACAGGGTTGCTGGCCCATGTTGACTCCAATGCTTCCCACAGTTGTGTCAAGTTGGCTGGATTTCCTTTGGGTGGTGGACCATACTTGATACACATGGGAAACGGTTGAGCGTATAAAAAACACCCAGCAGCGTTGCAGTTCTTGCGCCTCACAAGTGACACCAATTAGGGATCATAGCTTTCACCTGGATTCACCTTATCAGTCTTTGTCATGGAAAGAGCAGATGTTCCTAATGTTTTGTCCACTCCGTGTATATGAAAGTAGTTTAGTGCTCAAAAATAGAGGTTAAATATGTGGGGGAAAATAGATATATTTTCTTGATCTATCTTATGTCTTTCAGATATAGGACAGATACTTCAAAACAAACTTGTTTGTATGAATATGTTATTCAATGCGTTTCTATAGGCTGAGAGCAGTAAAGGCAAACTTCAAAGTTGAATGAAATTGTTTCATATTTTTTCTTATACCCACAGGGGTCCTAACATTTTTAATCAATAGCAAAATGATCCATGGTATGACCGTCGTAAAACATCCCCCCCCAGGGCTTAGACTTTTATTACCCGCCTCTGCTTGTGGAGAGTTTGCGTTGTTAATTAGTTATGGAATGAAGATCTTTTGAACGCCCCCTAAAGGCTCCTTCATACACACTGTAGCTGCTATAGACAGATTAATAGATATTGCTGGGCAACGTGAAAGAGCGGTCTGCAAATTCTGCCTTGATGCCGAGTCATTAACAATGTAAAGGCTCAACG
This sequence comes from Oncorhynchus gorbuscha, assembly GCF_021184085.1. Taxonomy (NCBI): domain Eukaryota; kingdom Metazoa; phylum Chordata; class Actinopteri; order Salmoniformes; family Salmonidae; genus Oncorhynchus; species Oncorhynchus gorbuscha. Next base: position 29,495,719 of record NC_060189.1, read on the forward strand.
AAACAATATTATTATCCGTTTCAATGGAAAATATAATAATATATCTATACATATAACTTAACTGAATGCTAAGATGTAATTTATGTGGGTTATGGAAAAAATACAGTTCATTGTGGATTGTGGTTATGAAAAAAGCTGTATATCAAAAATAGCATAGATACAGGGTTGGAGGAGACATTGAACCTTTTAGGGACTTGGAAGTCTACAATATATGTATGCTATTGTTCAGTGTTCACTCCCATGTGCTAACTATAGCAGATTTGTAAGTCAGGCTTCTGATCTGATCTCAACCTTCTGCTAAATGAACCAACATACGTGTATTCTAGTCTTCAGAGGGCATTCATTGGTATTATAGTTTACAGAGGCCGCCCCCCCATCCCTTCCCAATCCTCCTATTCGTCCTCCACTCCCAACAGTATTGTGGTGAGACTCTGCTAACCAGCTCCCTCAAGTGAAGCGGCAGACAGCTCAGTGTAGCTCAGAGCCGCCCATATATAAAAATAGATATTATATCAAAGTCATGGACGATTCGCTGCTCTCTGTCCATCTCTGCACTCACTCATGTGTTTCATTTTTGACTGGTCCCTCTTTCTGTGGTGCTTTTCAAGAGGAACCCCTTTGAGACGCGTAGCTCCAGTGGGACTGGGGACAGGCAGCCGGCCAGCTTCCAGGGTAAACATATAATCATCCCTCGGACGGCTATAATTATATCTGGGACGTGAGGGAACAGAAGGGTGTGTGAGGGAAGGAAACCATGCAGGCAGGCAGATACACAGTAGCTAGCAAGAGGTGGGTGAGTCCAACATACATTTAATATTTGTTTTCTGCTCTGAAGTACAGATGGGCTGGTGTTTGGGGAGACCTGACGATAGGGGTTGATGGAAAGGAAGGATGAATGGTTGTGGGGCTGCTGCTCGCTAGCTTTGTTTTGAGCTGGGGCTATTTTTGGTAAACATGAACACATACGTATGCATGTGCCAAATACACACACACACACACACACACACACACACACACACACACACACACACACACACACACACACACACACACACACACACACACACACACACACACACACACACACACACACACACACACACACACACACACACACACACACACACACACACACACACACACTTAGACACACACCTTGAATGCACACATGTCCCCATCCACACGTTATCACAGAAAACAGTGGATGGTTTAAGGGCTGAGATGGGGAGCTTGCTTCAGGCCTGTTCTTTAATCCACCATCTCTCAATTGAGAATTGATCCTGTATGAAGTCTGAGGAGCTTTTAATGCGGTCGACAAACTAGCATGCTCTGTGGTCACCTACCATTCTAACGGCCCTCGCTGAAGAGAAATTGATTACAGCTCCTGGTTGGAAAATCAAATTACTTCCAGGATATCTTATCTGTAATTGAAATTGAATTTGTTGGCATTGCGGGAAACTGAGCAACCAAAATGGACTGTATCCATAAATACCTGCTTTTCTTTGTGTCACCTGACTCTGTTTGAAACCAGGCAAGCCTCTGTCTTTTATGTGATAGTTCCCCTCTAATTTTCTTCCTCTTTGGTGCCCCGAGGTGGATTGGGTGGGAGAAGGTGACGTCACACCGTTTACACAAATTCCATATGAATATAAAAAAAACACAAAACAATTCTCCATGAAACAGTGGAAACTCTAATAAGTTATAGGAAGTGATTAGTTGAAAATTAAACTACCTTAGCTACCCCATACCCCACCCTCCTTTCTCACCCATCTCTGCTCCCCCTCCCTCCCTTTTTCCAGTGGTAGCGAGCGGAGCTTGGTAAGAGCTAGGCAAGGGCTTGTCTCCGGGGCCACAGGTTGATCCATTAGAGGTACTAGGGACATGAGACGAAGGTTGAGGCTACAGCTGAGGTCAGGAGAAGGCACGTTAATCACAGCTATCCTGTCAACAACAAAGAGGGAGCCGTAATAACACCACACTGCTATTACAAACAGGGAGAGGTGTCTGCGGAGAATGAGACACAAACTGATTATGTAATTTGAGTCAAATACTCGAAGGGGGAAGAAAAAAACTCAAGTGGCACATTTTGTTACTTAAGTATCATGTAATTACAATCATGGAGGTGTTGGCCCCAAAATGAAAATGCTTAACATTTGAGGCAACTTGCTGCTCTGTTGTGCTCTACCCCACCCGTCGCTAAATATATATGTCTCATTTATATTTTGCCTTCACCAAGGCACTCATGTGTATAATTGGTAACCTCTTAGATACCTACTGTCTTTTGAATAACTGTCACTACTACTGTACAGTATGACCTAACAATGTTCTAACGTTTTCAGTACCAAATGTCTAACCTTTGCGTTAAACTCTCCCTAGTTTATAAATAATTAGAGAAGTAGCCTAGCAGGAAAAACTTGGAAGGAAATGTTGCCTCCCTCTTTCAATTAATGAGAGAAGAAGTAATGTTGCGAAGAAGAGCCAGACTGGTTTAAATCCCCAGAGGTCATTAACTCTTGGTGGTTGTGATAAACATGGAGAGAACGTTCTCTCTCTCTCTCTGTCTCTCTCTTTCTCTCTCTCTCTCTCTCTCTCTCTCTCTCTCTCTCTCTCTCTCTCTCTCTCTCTCTCTCTCTCTCTCTCTCTCTCTCTCTCTCTCTCTCTTTCTCTCCAGTTTAGCCAGTGAAAATGTGTTGTTTCAAGCTTCAGTAACAAAAACACAAGACTTTCCTGTAGTGACCAGACCGTGACCCCACCTAGGGTCACCTTACTGAGCAACGGACATGTTTAGATTTCTCCCTCCAAAAGAAAACATCATTACGACTTAAGAGTAGATTTAGCTTTTGCCTCAGGTCCATGTCTCGGAGCTTATAGCTACATCCCCCATCTAGGACCAGCACCCTTAGACCTGACCTTCAACCTCATGACCCCAACCAAATGACTCACACGCACGTCTGCAAACACACACAAAAACACACTATAGAAGTATACATTTGCATCTTCCTATACCACCATCTACTAGTTCAACTATGGTTGTTATTTTTTATTCCTTGTTTCTGGACTATTTCTACTGCTGTTGTTGTCTGACACTCTCAGGCTGGTAATAGGAACGCATCCAAGTGAAACCAGAGACAATTTGTTTTGGTCTAACCATTATTCCATTTCCCAAAAGCTATGCCTCTCCCTTCTCTCTTCCGCCCCTCTTTGCATCTCTTGCCAAGAAATAAAAGGCATAACTTTAGACATTGTTATACAAAGCAGCTGGCCAATTAAAGTTTCTCCAACAAAACATACCCACATTTACATTCAGTATCTATTCCTAATCACAAACCACAGGACATTTAGGGTGCCCTGGGGCCAGAACAGAGCCCTCCTCTACCCGCTTAGAGCAGAGGGAGCAGTGGAGGAATGAATAATGGAGGAAGTTGAGTGGCTACAGTCAGCCTCAGGCAGGAAGTGACATCAGCTCCATGACGCTAAGCAGGAGTTGTTTAGAATCTGGCTCAAATTATTTTTGGAGAGGAACAAAAAACGAGAGAGCGAGAAAGAGGGAAAAGAGAAAAGTAATTTGATTACAGCAATTGCCCACAGCAGCATTTCCAATTCTAAACAAGAAATAAACATATCTGAAGGGATAGGTTTTCACCCTCATTCTCAATGAGGCTGACATGACATTGATAAACACTGCTTTAATCGCTAGAAGCAACACATACAATTAATCTCATTGGCCACCTAAGTAAATAAGTAAACATTCTAGTTCTGTCTGCATAGCTGCTAGCAAGGCTACACACACAATCAAACAGTATTGATTCTAATAAAGCTGAAACTGATGCTTATTTTGAATGGCCAACAGCATTGACCGATTCCCTCGTCCTTTGACTTATTGGCAGAGCTTATGTTTAAGCTTGCATCTGTCTAAACTAATGTACCAATTACATAGAAAGTAAACACAAATCACTAGGCTGCCAGGTCTACCACACCACAGCAACTACATGTGAGACAACCAAATTAGCTGCCTGCTTGGGGACCTCTCAATGTCTGCGTCCACCTTCACCTTATGGATCCCTCCCGGACGAGCCACCAGAAGGAGGGAATAAGGGGGAAAAAAGGCGTAAAGCTCAGGGGCACAATGACCTGCCTGGGGAGAAGAGAAGGAAGACCCAGGGGTGAGGAGCACACAGCGCAGCCGGGCCCAGGCCTCGTAAAAGATCTGCAGCCGGCTGGGCCGAGGGGGAGGAAGAAGGCAATTAAGACCTACTACAAGTCGCCTGCCTACACAACAGGCACCAGCTGACTTTTATCATGTCAAGGAATAACTAAACACAGGATAAATTCTGAAGGAGAGGAGAGAGGAGGAAGGGAAGAGAGAGGGAGGGAGGTGAGGGTGTATGTTGGAGGGAGGGAGGGAGGGGGGGGGGTTACGGCTCACCAGACCACCGCTGAGGAAAGGGGCAGGCCATCTAGACAGATGACTTCCTACTGCAGTCTGGTTATCCCCCAGAGGCCCAACAAGAACCTCATAAAGAGCTCCTCATTAAGACAAGCCCTTTTACAGGATCTTAATGAGTCTAGGCTACAAAAAGAAGAGAGAGAATGAAGGGAGGGAGAGAGAGAGAGAGGACTAGGAGAGAGCGAGAAAGAGAGGGAGAGGAATAAAGAGAGAGAGAGTCTTACCACCTTGGGGTCACTAACTGTCCCTCCAGTCCTTTCAAAGCTCTCTGTCTTTCAACCCACAGCTAAGTTATCAGTCACATCCATCCTGAAAGATGGGGGTAACAGAATGGAGGTACAGTACCGCACAATGAACATTTGAACTACAAATGATCTTATCAGTCATAAATAATGAACGGCCACCACAATATTTATCATAATGCCGATAGCTTGTCCCAACCACAAGAACTGAACTGTCAACACAACATAAACTTTAGGATTATAGCCCTGTGTCCCTATAGCACTCAATGTCTAGCAGAATATAAAATATACAGTGGGGAGAACAAGTATTTGATACACTGCCGATTTTGCAGGTTTTACTACTTACAAAGCATGTAGAGATATGTAATTTTTATCATAGGTACACTTCAACTGTGAGAGACAGATTCTAAAACAAAAATCCAGTAAATCACATTGTATGATTTTTAAGTAATTAATTAGCATTTTATTGCATGACATTTAACATTTACATTTAAGTCATTTAGCAGACGCTCTTATCCAGAGCGACTTACAAATTGGTGCATTCACCTTATGACATCCAGTGGAACAGTCACTTTACAATAGTGCATCTAAATCTTAAAGGGGGGGGGGGGGTGAGAGTATTTGATCACCTACAAACCAGTAAGAATTCCGGCTCTCACAGACCTGTTCGTTTTTCTTTAAGAAGCCCTCCTGTTCTCCACTCATTACCTGTATTAACTGCACCTGTTTGAACTCATTACCTGTATTAAAGACAACTGTCCACACACTCAATCAAACAGACTACAACCTCTCCACAATGGCCAAGACAAGAAAGCTGTGTAAGGACATCAGGGATAAAATTGTAGACCTGCACAAGGCTGGGAAGGGCTACAGGACAAAGGCAAGCAGCTTGGTGAGAAGGCAACAACTGTTGGCGCAATTATTAGAAAATGGAAGAAGTTCAAGATGACGGTCAATCACCCTCGGTCTGGGGCTCCATGCAAGATCAATGATCATGAGGAATGTGAGGGATCAGCCCAGAACTACACGGCAGGACCTGGTCAATGACCTGAAGAGAGCTGGGACCACAGTCTCAAAGAAAACCATTAGTAACACACTACGCCGTCATGGATTCAAATCCTGCAGCGCACGCAAGGTCCCCCTGCTCAAACCAGCGCATGTCCAGGCCCGTCTGAAGTTTGCCAATGACCATCTGGATGATCCAGAGGAGGAATGGGAGAAGGTCATGTGGTCTGATGAGACAAAAATAGAGCTTTTTGGTCTAAACTCCACTCGCCGTGTTTGGAGGAAGAAGAAGGAGGAGTACAACCCCAAAAACACCATCCCAACCGTGAAGCATGGAGATGGAAACATCATTCTTTGGGGATGCTTTTCTGCAAAGGGGACAGGACGACTGCACCGTATTGAGGGGAGGATGGATGGGGCCATGTATCGCGAGATCTTGGCCAACAAGCTCCTTCTCTCAGTAAGAGCATTGAAGATGGGTCGTGGCTGGGTCTTCCAGCATGACAACGACCCGAAACACACAGCCAGGGAAACTAAGGAGTGGCTTCGTAAGAAGCATCTCAAGGTCCTGGAGTGGCCTAGCCAGTCTCCAGACCTGAACCCAATAGAACATCTTTGGAGGGAGCTGAAAGTCCGTATTGCCCAGCGACAGCCCCGAAACCTGAAGGATCTGGAGAAGGTCTGTATGGAGGAGTGGGCCAAAATCCCTGCTGCAGTGTGTGCAAACTGGTCAAGAACTACAGGAAACGTATGATCTCTGTAATTGCAAACAAAGGTTTCTGTACCAAATATTAAGTTCTGCTTTTCTGATGTATCAAATACTTATGTCAATAAAATGCAAATCATACAATGTGATTTTCTGGATTTTTGTTTTAGATTCCGTCTCTCACAGTTGAAGTGTAGTAATGATCAAAATTACAGACCTCTACCTGCTTTGTAAGTAGGAAAACCTGCAAAATCTGCAGTGTATCAAATACTTGTTCTCCCCACTGTACATGCATTCAAAAAGTATTCAGAACACTTCCCTTTTTCCACATTTTGTTACGTTATACAGCCTTGGTCTAAAATCAGTCAGCACACAATACCCCACAATGACAAAGCAAAAACATTTTTTTTTTATGTTTGCAAATGTATTTAAAAAAAAACAGAAATACCTTATTTACATAAGCATTCAGATCCTTTACTATGAGTCTCGAAATTGAGCTCTGGTTCATCCTGTTTCCATTGATCATCCTTGAGATGTTTCTCCAACTTGATTGGAGTCCACCTGTGGTAAAAGTGATTGGACATGATTTGGAAAGGAACATACAGTGGGGCAAAAAAGTATTTAGTCAGCCACCAATTGCGCAAGATCTCCCACTTAAAAAAATGAGAGATGGCTGTAATTTTCATCATAGGTACACTTCAACTATGACAGACAAAATGAGAGAAAAAAAATCTAGAAAATCACATTGTAGTATTTTTAATGAATTTATTTGCAAATTATGGTGGAAAATAAGGATTTGGTCAATAACAAAAGTTTATCTCAATACTTTGTTATATACCCTTTGTTGGCAATGACAGAGGTCAAACATTTTCTGTAAGTATTCACAAGGTTTTCACACACTGTTGCTGGTATTTTGGCCCATTCCTCCATGCAGATCTCCTCTAGAGCAGTGATGTTTTGGGGCTGTTGCTGGGTAACACGGACTTTCAACTACCTCCAAAGATTCTCTATGGGGTTGAGATCTGGAGACTGGCTAGGCCACTCCAGGACCTTGAAATGCTTCTTACGAAGCCACTCCTTCGTTGCCCGGGCGGTGTGTTTGGGATCATTGCATGCTGAAAGACCCAGCCACGTTTCATCGTCAATGCCCTTGCTGATGGAAGGAGGTTTTCACTCAAAATCTCATGATACATGGCCCCATTAATTCTTTCCTTTACACGGATCAGTCATCCTGGTCCCTTTGCAGAAAAACAGCCCCAAAGCATGATGTTTTCACCCCCATGCTTCACAGTAGGGATGGTGTTCTTTGGATGCAACTCAGCATTCTTTGTCCTACAAACACGACGAGTTGAGTTTTTACCAAAAAGTTATATTTTGGTTTCATCTGACCACATGACATACTCCCAATCTTCTTCTGGATCATCCAAATGCTCTCTAGCAAACTTCCGACGGGCCTGGACATGTACTGGCTTAAGCAGGGGGACACGTCTGGCACTGCAGGATTTGAGTCCCTGGCGGCGTAGTTTGTTACTGATGGTAGGCTTTGTTACTTTGGTCCCAGCTCTCTGCAGGTCATTCACTAGCCCCCCCCCCCCCCCCCCGTGTGGTTCTGGGATTTTTACTCACCGTTCTTGGGATCATTTTGACCCCACGGGGTGATCTTGCATGGAGCCCCAGATCAAGGGAGATTATCAGTGGTCTTGTATGTCTTCCATTTCCTAATAATTGCTCCCACAGTTGATTTCTTCAAACCAAGCTGCTTACCTATTGCAGATTCAGTCTTTCCAGCCTGGTGCAGGTCTACAATTTTGTTTCTAGTGTCCTTTGACAGCTCTTTGGTCTTGGACATAGTGGAGTTTGGAGTGTGACTGTTTGAGGTTGTGGACAGGTGTCTTTTTATACTGATAACAAGTTCAAACAGGTGCCATTAATACAGGTAATGAGTGGAGGACAGAGGAGCCTCTTAAAGAAGAAGTTACAGGTCTGTGATAGCCAGAAACCTTGCTTGTTTGTAGATGACCAAATACTTATTTTCCACCATAATTTGCAAATAAATTCATTACAAATCCTACAAGGTACCAAAAAATGGCTGCAGTATTGAAAGTCACCAAGAACACAGTGGTCTTCATCATTAAATGGAAGAAGTTTGGAACCACCAAGACTCTTCCTAGAGCTGGCCGCCTGGCCAAATCGCAGGGAGGGGGGCATAGGTCAGGGAAGTGGCCAATAACCTGATGGTCACTCTGACAGAGCTCCAGAGTTCCTCTGTGGAGATGGGAGAACCTTCCAGAAGGACAACTATCTTTGCAGCACCCCACCAATCAGGCCTTTATGGTAGAGTGGCCAGATGGAAGATACTCAGTTTGCCAAAAGACACCTAAAGGACTCTCAGACCTTAAGAAACAAGATTTTCTGGTCTGATGAAACCAAGATTGAACACTTTGGCCTGAATGCCAAGCTTCACCTCTGATGGAAACCTTGCACCATCCTTATGGTGAAGCATGTTGGTGGCAGCATCATGCTCTGGGGATGTTTTTTTAGCAGCAGGGAGACTAGTCAGGATCGAGGGAAAGATGAATGGAGCAAAGTACAGAGAGATCCTTGTTGAAAATCTGCTCCAGAGCCCTCAGGATCTCAGACTGGGGCGAAGGTTCACCTTCCAAAGGGACAACGACCCTAATCACACAGCCAAGACAGCGCAGGAGTGGCTTCAGGACACGTCTCTGATTGTCCTTCCTGAGTGTCCCAGCCAGAGCCCGGACTTGAACCTGATTGAACATCTCTGGGAGACCTGAAAATAGCTGTGCAGTGATGCTCCCCATCCTACCTGACTGAGCTTGAGAGGATATGCAGAGAAGAATAGGAGAAACTCCCCAAATGCAGGTGTGCCAAGCTTGTACCGTCATACACAATAAGACTCAAGGCTGTAATCGCTGCCAAAGGTGCTTCAACAAAGTACTGAGTAAAGGGTCTGAATACTTATGTAAATGTGATATTTCTTACTTTTTTTTAGTTTTATACATTTGCAAACATTTCTAAAAGCCTTTGTCATTAGGGGGTATTGTGTGGAGATTGTAACGTAACAAAATGTGGAAAAAGTCAAGGGGTCTGAATACTTTCAGAATGCACTGTAAATGGTACATAATCTGCTCAACAGTGTGAATTAGAGGTGTCAACCAGTGCCAAGCATCTTTTCACCTCACTACAGAGCATTTGGTTCAGGTAGTCCATACACCACCCCCCACCCCTGCAGCCTCGTCCCCCAAACCCAACCACACCTGCTGCCTCAGATTGCCAACTGTGACATTCTGCGTTCTCTTTGATTAGGACTAAGACCATTGCTTAATAATACCAACCATCCTACAGTACATCCATTCAACTGTTCTTAATTAGAACCGAATGTTTCATTGTGAAATGTTTGGAGAACAACGGGACAAGAATAAGAAAGAAAGAAAAACAAGCTTAAGAGCATTCCTCATTTACAGTTTGTCCAACACCACATTTAGTGCCACGTTGTAAAACCCCTGTTAAAATAATTGTGCAAATGCAGTGCCCATAAATAGTGCAATAAAAGTGTTGGCATTAGTCCTGGAATCCTTTCACAGGGCACTTCTAATGACTGCAGATGGATTTGTTCCCCTACGACTCCGCAAGCTGAGTGGCACAGTGAGTGTTGTTCTCTCGTCTGAAATAAAGAGGCGTTTTGTTCTGTCAAAAGCGGGCTGAAGGGTGGTATCAGTGCGCCACTTTGTGCCAAAGCGGCAGCTTTCAGCTGGAGAGAGAGAGAGAGAGAGAGAGAGAGAGAGAGAGAGAGAGAGAGAGAGAGAGAGAGAGAGAGAGAGAGAGAGAGAGAGAGAGAGAGAGAGAGAGAGAGAGAGAGAGAGAGAGAGAGAGAGAGAGAGAGAGAGAGAGAGAGAGAGAGAGAGAGAGAGAGAGAGAGAGAGAGAGAGAGAGAGAGAGAGAGAGAGAGAGAGAGAGAGAAATTAAGACAAAGAGGGAGAGAAACAGAGATAGAGAGAGAGAGAGAAGGGGTTTAAGGCTGCTGAGTGCATGAGTAATAGTAAAATGAATGACACCTTATTCTCCCCCAGATGAGAGCAGTCAAAGGGGAAGAGAAGAGAGGTTATATAATAAGACAGGCTGATTAGAATCTTACACATTTAATAAGATATTTCCCCTCCTGCTGATCTCTTCAGCATTTGAATCCAGGTCCAGGAACAGCAGATTGATTGCCCTTTTGAAAGTAGATGAAGGAATGAAAAACTCTGTCAGACAAACAAAGAAACAGTTTTTATTTGTTCCCCCTTTAATTTCGCCAAACTGCAAAAGCACCTTGGAGGGAGCATGAAATGTGGCTCCAATTGTTTCTCTGTGTGTCCACCCATAGTGAACGCCAGTGAAGGGTTATTGGCAGGGAGAAGGGGGAGAGGGGATGCTGAGCTGAGAATGCCTGGAATGTCCAGCCCTGTTTACAGCCTCGGCCAGTTCACACCTGCAGGTCAGGGTGCTATCACCAGCCCCCCCAGCCCTGCTCTGCCCCCTCCCCTCCAGCCCCCCTCATTACAAGAGGGTCAAGCTTAGAGGGGACCTAATTAAAAGCTCATTACATCATAGACAATCTCCATTAGCATGCCAGGCCGGGCTGTTAATCCATTAACGCCACAGAGGCCTCCAGTGCAAGCCTCGCATTCCAGCTAACCCCTATGGCCCTCAGCCTCTCTCTACCCCCCAACACACACACACACACACACACACACACACACACACACACACACACACACACACACACACACACACACACACACACACACACACACACACACACACACACACACACACACACACACACACACACACACACACACACGTATGCGTGCAAGCACACACACCTACATGCATTGTTATCAACAACAGTGGATATCTCTGAACCAAGCTATATGAGCGAGATCCTTAGCCATCACTGTTGATAGTGTTCCGGCCCATGACAGGCTCATAGTTGGTGGCTCACAAATCAGGTACTTGTTTTGGTTCCAACCACCAATCGTCGTAACTCACATTCTCAGGAATGCTGATTCACATGGGGCAGGTTCACCATAGTTTTGGTCTGCTGATGCAGATGCTGCAGAAGTCGACTAGCACACAAACAAATGTATTCTTTCTGTCTCTATTTTCACCCACGCTAACTGATGTGTCCATTGACATGTCTTGGTCTTGTGGAGTTCAAGAGAGGGCAGCCAAGGAACCTAATAGCTTTAAGCCACTGAGTTTGATCACTTTTATGAAAGCCAACCATTCAAATGAAATGGCCTTTTCCTTCTGTGGGCCCCAGCCAGCACACAAATCTGCCATGACAATGAGGCTGTGATCGTCTCACACTTTCAGGGTCTTTAGGCACAGTGGGACCGGAGGAGGCTGGAGTGTCAGGTGCTTCTCGGGATTTATGCGAGCAGGCCTGGGAGCCTGGAGTGAGCCCAGCTCCACCTGAATGTCTTGGCTAGGGGGACAGGACAGGCGGGCGGGAAGCAAACTCAAACCATGTTTGTTCTCTGTCTAACTACACCTGCAGAAGAGCTGCATTTGGATCCAAGATAAATTCTTCCCCCCTTTAGAGCGTCAAAAGAAAAAATGCTTTGAAAGCTGTACTTCTTCATACCTCTTTTTTTACCTCGTCAAATAACAACCCTAAATACTTTGGTGTATTTTCTTTACGTCAACTTTGCATTAAGGTACACTTCCAACATAAATAAAAATGAAAGAGTGAAAAGGGGGGAAAATATGAAATCTTCTCACAATGGTCGATTGATTCCACTCCTTTTTCCTCCACAGGTCCCCAAAAACCAGTGGCCTTTGGTCCCCATAATGCCCTGTCTTTGTTGTGTCCTCTAAAGCGTTTGGTGCAGCTGCGAGTCTGCAGCTCGGTCCTGTGGACCTTAAGAGTCCGTATCTATCTCCCCACTGGGGACCTGGGAGACACTGAGCCCCCTCTGCCTTCTCTTTGAAACCTCTTCTCTCTGGTGACTGGCAGACCATACAGCGCTCAATGCTTTGTAAGTGACTCTATTGTCAGCGGTAGATTGAGAGGGGGGAAAAGGGGCTAGCCTGGGGAAGAAAGAAAGGCAAGGTGAAACAAAAAGGTCTGTTCTGGGGTCTGAAGAGGCCAGGGTTGGATCAAAGGGCTTGACGCTGACCTGCAGCCTTTGTCCATCAGACAGCCCCAGCTTCATTTAACCCCTCTCTGGAGGCCTGCAAAGCCCGCTGAGATATCGAGCTACAGGAACCCATGCCCTGTGGGGACAGCTCACTGCCTGCTCTTCAAACATCCCCTCCCATCTATGCCTCCTTTCACCCCTACCCCACCAACCCCTCACCAGACAATATCACAGGTGAAAGTGGATGGGAGGGGCCGTTGCACATGACCCAAACCTGTCTCAGTCCCACCACAAAGGGAGCTGAGTCATCACCGGATGCCCAATGGCGAGGTCTTACCTTACAACATTCACAAGGCCTGCTGCGGCTGTGTAGGTCTCCACTCCACTGTTCGAACCAACACATGGAGAGAAGTCCATTACCTGCAGATGATGAACCTCAACGTGGCAAACAAAGGTGGACTTCATGGACTCGTTTATTTTTGGAAAATTAAATCAACTAGTGTGTATAGAGACAATCCCTTTAGTGTAAGGGCCATATGTGAGTTTTACAGATAGGCATATCATTTTCAGCTTCTATATGGAGCTTCTATGTGTGTTCCAGTCATGAAGTTTCCATGATACATCAGATCAAATGCCTTTTTGCAGTTCTATTTCAATTATCACTGCAAATCCAGAATAATTTGAGTCCCTTTCCTCTCTATGTAGCCAGGCTATTGATATAAGTAGTCGCTAGTTATTGCGTGATACTTATGCTGCTGTTGGACTGTAACACCAGTGTTACACTAGTGTATACATCCTGATGCGATTCTAGGGAAATTGTGTTTCCATAGCTAGGGCTGACCGTGACTACTTCTGAAGAGCATAATCAACAACTTCTACACAATCAAGACATTTGCTTTGTGAGAAGATGTTATTAACCGTTGAAGATGTAAACCCATGTTCACAGTTAGCCATTGTTATGTAAATCCGGGGTTCCCAAAATGTATCACTCAGGCCTCCCCTTCCAGCATTTTGGAACATCCCGCGTCTATTTCTATGGGCACAAGCACTGTTCATGACACAAACTGTTCACACCCGTCTTGTTGGACGAGAGGAAATGTTGCAGGTTTAAAGCTTATTTCCTGCAATTTTGTTCACATTTTGTTCATGGGGTGCAGAGAACATTTTGCAGTTTTAAAACACATTTTCTTGCAATTCTGTACATTTGGCCATGTCTAATGTGTATTCATGAGATATTTAAGTGACTTGAATACTACTACAAAAGCTATTGGTTAAAAACCTAGTTTAAGAAATGTAAGTAAGTATGCAGAGCCTTTACAATAAGCATTCAAGACACTTTGCTAGGAGACTCGGTTCATCCTGTTTCCATTGATCATCCTTGAGATGTTTATACACTTGATTGTCCATCTGTGGTGAATTCAATTGATTGGACATGATTTGGGAAGGCACACACTTGTCTATATAAGGTCCAACAGTTGACAGCGCATGTCAGAGCAAAAACCTAACCTTTAGGTTGAAGGAATTGTCCGTAGAGCTCCGAGACAGGATTGTCTTGAGGCACAGATCTGGGGAAGGGTACCAAAACATTTCTGCAGCATTGAAGGTCCCCAAGAACACAGTTGCCTCCATCATTCCATCACGCCATCATCAAGACTCTTCCTAGAGCTGGCCGCCCGGTCAAAATGAGCAATTGGGGGAGATGGGCCTAGGTCAGAGAGGTGAATTGAACCCGATGGTCACTATGACAGAGCTCCAGAGTTCCTCTGTGGAGATGGGAGAACCTTCCACAAGGACAACCATCTCTGCAGCACTCCACTAATCAGACCTTTATGGTAGAGTGGCCAGATGGAAGCCACTCCTCAGTAAAAGGCACACGGCAGCCCGCTTGGAGTTTGCCAAAAGGCACCTAAATGACTCTCAGACCATGAGAAACAAGATTCTCTGGTCTGATGAAAACAAGATTGAACCCTTTGGCCCGAATGCCAAGCGTCACGTCTGGAGGAAACCAGGCACCGCTCATCACTTGACCAATACTATCCCTACGGTGAAACATGGTGGTGGCAGCATCATGCTGTGGGGATGTTTTTCAGCAGCAGGGACAGGGAGACCAGCCCGAATCGAAGGAAAGATGAACGGCGCAAAGTACAGAGAGATCCTTGATGAAAATCTGCTCTGGAGCACTCAGGACCTCAGACTGGGGTGAAGGGTCACTTTCCAACTGGACAACGAGCCTAATCACACAGCCAAGACAATGCAGGAGTGGCTTTAGGACAAGTCTTTGAATGTCCTTGAGTGGCCCAGCCAGAGCCCGGACTTGAACACGATCTAACATCTCTGGAGAGACCTGAAAATAGCTGTGCAGCGATGCTCCCCATCCAACCTGACAGAGCTTGAGTGGATTTGTAGAGAAGAATGGGAGAAACTCCCCAAATACAAGTGTGCCAAGCTTGTAGCATCATACCAAAGAAGACTCAAGGCTTTAATCGCTGCCAAAGATGCTTCAACAAAGTACTGAGTAAAGGGTCTGAATATTTATGTAAATGTTATATTTCCGTTTTTTATCCATTTTAGAATAAGGCTGTAACGTAACAAAAAGTCAAGGGGTCTGAATACTTTCCGAATGCCCTGTATGGAGTCCCACAATGTAAAAAATTATAAACAATTTGCCTGAATAATGGTATGGCATCGCAATACTGTTTGTGGGTGAAAGGCAGAGGGGGGGAGCTTGCAGAGGAGAGTGAGGGCGGAGTGGAAGGAAGACCAGAGATGGGGGGTCTAACTATGTTGGGAACGAAAGCACCTAAATTGTCCACCTTTCATTAGCGCGCTGAGTGAAGCCTCTGCTGAGGGCTTGATTCCCAAGACTCTCAGATAACAAGTGACTTCCCACACTAAGGCTTTCTGTTTCCACCGTCAGTCACACAACCAGCCAGAGAGAGAGGGACAGAAAGAGGCAGAGAGAGCGAGCGGGAAAGAAAGATGGAGAGGCAGGGTAAGGAGTGATAGACGTGGAGAGAAAGGAGAGAGGGCACCCCCACGGCCCACTGTTATCTGCCCAACACTCAGTCATTGTGGGGGCGGGTTAGTTTATTTTACCCTAGCCCAATGAATGGCTGTCGACAAGGCATTTCTGATGGCTTTGATAAGGGATCCCACCTCCAGCGACTAACTCCCCACCCAGCCCCACCCCTTGGTACCAAACCCAACTCCATCCCTAACCCCCTTCCCTTAAATTAACCCAGTTAACCTTGCCTCTCAGTACCTCTGAGAGCTGGCACTGAAAGACATGAAAAGGTGGTCCTTGTAGAAAAGCAGAAATGCATGGGGAGAGGAAAGCAGGAAGAGAGAGGGGGGAGGTCACTTATGACCCCACACACACTTTAATGTGGGGTCTGGATCTCTTAAAGGTCCAGTGGAATCAAAATTCATTTTTTTCCTGTGTTTTATATCATATTGTACAACAGCTGAAACTAACACTGTAAAAGTGTAAAAACATTTCATCTGTGATATTTCCTGATAGTTGCCTCTTAAAAATCGAATCTACAGAGGACCTTCTAATTAGCAGGTTTCCATGGGCGGGAGTTTCAGCTTTCCATGCCGACATCGCCATCCGGTAAATTGGTTAATTAACCAATAACAAAGAGAGTTCCAAACCTCTCTGCCAATAACAGCTAGTTTTCAGTTTTGCCCTCCCGACTCAGAACACTCCCAGACAGTCCCAGCAAAGTTTTTACTTGATTAATACTTTTTTTTGCTAAAAAGCTATTTTTGCCAATTTTAATGGAAATCTATTACACTGAATACGTTTCTAATCACAGTTTTTATGCGAGTAAAGTCATACCATATAAAAACTTGGAGTCACGCGATGACATGGTGTGTGGTCCTCCCACTACAACTCGGGAAACTAGGCAGTTTATTAGGCTACAGATGAAATAAATGATGAACTTCACAGGGTGGTGAAAGTACAAGGTGATGAGCTTGATGCTCCTTTCCAATAAATACCGAGGGTCTTATTCTGGTGACATGATGATCGATGCTTGACTGCTGTTCTGAAGAAAAAATATATATATTCTTGCTCTTATTCATAATGTTATCATGTAGAGTAGCCTACCTGCACTGTATCTGAGAGCTGTATCTGAGAACACACGTACCAAGACCAGAGCAGGCACATTTGCTGTTTATCACAACCAATTTTGTGACACAACTATTGATGGAGTTGAAAATGTGATGGAAACATACATTTTTATTTGGTACATGAAAACTGAAGTAAAAAAGTTAATGTTGTTGCACTTCGTCATCACCCACTGATTTTTATCTGCAACAAGTCCGTTTGGTGGAAACACAAGACTGGTGTGAAAATGCACGTATTTTGTTTATTCAGATTTGAGAATATTCTGATTATAATATTATAGAATATAATGTCGCAAACTGGATGAAGTCCAAGCTAGTAAGGTTCTTAATTGTTACCCAGAAATGATTTGATATTGATTAAAAAACGTCTGCATTGGGCCTTTAAGACAAAAGCATTCCCCAGGCCAGCCAGCCATCCTGTTAGTGATACCCTGTAGATAGACCTGCCCGCTATGCAGCTGGTGGTCAATCCTATAGAATGTTCCAGCGGAAGCCCTGCCATCTCAGTGGTCATAAAGACGAGGCCATTTTGAATCTACAGAGGTTTGGTCTGGCTGTTTTCACAGCTGCGTATAAGGGTTACCATACGTTGCAAAAATGTTGAGAAAATGTTTGGGATGATGACTAAAAAGATACAGATGGTGTTCAAAAGCTGTTGACCATCTTCACCATCATGGCAGACGTGTTACATGGAGGCTATGAGAGGGTGGACATATGCATACAAAGGAAAGAGACCCTATTGTCACCTCCACCAGCTGTCTACCTAAAAGCACAGTATCTTGCTTGTTTAATATCTGTGGAAACATTACATAAGATCTCCAGGAATCGAAATAGAAACAATTAGGTTCTATTTAGATTCCTGGAGATCTACTGCTCTTCACATGTTAGAGGTCTGGCAATGCAGGAAGGCAGTGTTGGGGAGTAGTGAACTAGTCACCTAGTAATTTTACTACATTTTGCAGTAGCTTGGTGGTAGTAGAACTAAAGTAGAATCTACCTATTGTTTTCAGTAACTTTTTTTGCCATGTATTGGTGTAGCTAACTATTGGAAGTACACAATCCTCTTTTTTGCAAAAATAAAATATGTGTGAAGTAGGCAATAATTAAGGGTTCACAGAAACCATTGCCATGAGTAACTTGGTCAAAAATAATTGCACAGATTGGCCTATAGGTGGCACAGTTTTAAGCGGTCTCACTTAAAGACTCACTTATCCTCCTTCCTGTTTGACCTATGTACTTGAAACTTTGTATGTCAGTGTCTTTCCTTATGCTGAACATTTGTCCCAAGGATCCGTAAGATTAGTCAAGATAGATTTTCCTCCATGTACATTTTAGAAAACCGTTGAAAAACTTATTGTGACCCATAATAACACAACATTTGGTACGTATGCACATGGTAGATCTCTTAACTTAGTTCGAGAAGAGCTAAGGGATTGGTTAAGAGATGGCTGAGTTATTAATGAATCAGTAAATCAGATTGAAATGAACATGTACAATCCTTTGTAAATCCACTACACAATGGACCATCAACTTGAACGGTTTAGGTTCATCAAAGACATTACCATGATGAACCATCTTAAGTTTGGCATTGATATCTTGAAAAAGTATGAAATTATGAACAATTCCCTTCTTTAACTACGTAACGCTAATACTTTAAAAAATCATTAAAAATCTTCTCATGGACTAAATGTCAGAATCTCTCCCAATTTGGTCATTGGACTCATCACAATAGTCCCTAAAGAGTTTGAGAAAATAACTTTGCATTCAAAGATGGCCTTTGCATTCAGAAAATATCCATGCCCCTTCACTACTTCCACATTTTGTTACATTACAGCCTTATTCTAAAATGAAAAAATAAAATAAAAATCCTCATCATTCTACACACAACACCCCATAATGACAAAGCAAAAACAGGATGGTAGAAATATTAGCAAAATTATTAAAAATAAAACATTTACATAAGTATTCAGACCCTTTACTCATTACTTTGTTGAAGCACCTTGAGCAGCGATTACAGCCTCAAGTCTTCCTGGGTATGATGCTACAAGCTTGGCACACCTGTATTTGGTGAGTTTCTCCCATTCTTCTGTGCAGATCCTCTCAAGCTCTCTGTTGGAAGGTGAACCTTAACCCCAGTCTGGGGTCCCGAGGGCTCTGGAGCAGCTTCTCCGTTCATCTTTCACTTGATCCTGACTAGTCTCCCAGTCCTTGTTGCTGAAAAACATACCCACAACATGATGCTGCCACCATCATGCTTCCCCGTAGAGATGTTATTGGCAAGGTAATGAGTGGTGACAGGTTACCACCAAAATGCTTGGTATTCAGGCCAAAGAGTTTAATCTTGGATTTATAAGACCAGATAATATTTTCCCTCGTGGTCTGAGAGTCCTTTAGGTGTCTTTTGGCAAACCAAGCGGACTGCCATGTGCCTTTTACTGAGGAGTGACTTCCGTCTGGCCACTCTACCATAAAGACCTGACTGGTAGATTGCTGCAGAGATGGTTGTCCTTCTGGAAGGTTCTCCGGTCCTTCTGGAAGGTCACCTCCCTGACCAAGGCCCTCCTTCCCTGATTGCTCAGTTTGGCCGGGTGGTAAGCTATAGGAACGGTCTTTGTGGTTACAAACTTTGTCCATTTAAGAATGAGGAGGAGGCCACTGTGTTATTGGTGACCTTCAACGCCGCAGACATTTTTTGGTACCCTTCCCAGATCTATGCCTCGACTGTCACGCCTTGGTCATTGTATTTTGTGTTTTCGTTATATGTTTGGTCAGGCCAGGGTGTGACATGGGTTTATATGTTGTGGTTCGTATTGGGGGTTTTGTAATTATTGGGATTATGGCTGAGTAGGGGTGTTGCATAGGCTTGGCTGCCTGAGGCGGTTCTCAATCAGAGTCAGGTGATTCTCGTTGTCTCTGATTGGGAACCGTATTTAGGTAGCCTGGGTTTCGCTGTGTATTTCGTGGGTGATTGTTCCTGTCTCTGTGTAGTTTCACCAGATAGGCTGTAATTAGGTTTCACGTTCCGTTTGTTGTTTTGTATTTTGTATAGCTATTTCATGTGTCACTTTTTCTATTAAAGTCATGAGTAACCACTACGCTGCATTTCGGTCCGACTCTCGTTCTACAAACGAAGAACGCCGTTACATCGACTCAATTTGTCTTCTCGAAGGACAATTCCTTTGACCTCATGGTTTGGTTTTTGCTCTGACATACAATGTCAACTGTAGGACCTTATATAGACTGGTATATAGACAGGTGTGTGCCTTTCCAAATCATGTTCAATCAATAGAATTTACCACAGCTGGACTCCAATCAAGTTGTCGAAACATTTCAAGGATGATCAATGGAAACAGGATGCACCTGATGCAACTAAATTTCGAGTCTCATAGCAAAGAGTCTGAATACTTATGTAAAATACTCAAATACAGGATTGCTAAGCTTCTAAGCTTGTAGCGTCCTACCCAAGAAGAGTTGAGACTGTAATCGCTGCCAAAGGTGCTTCAACAAAGTACTGAGTAAAGGTTCTGAGTACATAAATATAAATACATCACATGTGATATTTCAGTTTAAAATGTATAATACACTTGCAAAAATGTCTACAAATCTATTTTTGCTTTGTCATTATGGGTATTGTGTGTAGATTGATGAGGGGAAAAAACTATATAATTAATTTCAGAATAAGGCTGTAACGTAGCAAAATGTGGAAAAAGTCAAGGGGTCTGAGTACTTTCTGAATGCACAGTATGTCAATATAGTAAACCAGGCAACTAAAATAAACAATGTTTTGGGTTGGTTTCTAGCCTGTTAGAAGATGAAAATGGCACAGTGAAATGGCTACTCGCAAGGTGGAGTCTTTTATTTAGACAACAATTCACCATAATCCCAAAATAATCCCAATGTTCCTACCCAGAATTAATCTGCAGGTAGCTAAAGCTAACCAACTAGCTAGGTTCAATGTTAACTAGCTATCTAACATTAGGCTATAATTAGAAATGCAAATGGCTCTGAGATATGAATAACATTACCACACAGATCATATATGTAATGCCAGCCAGCTAACGTTAGCTAGTGTGCACAGCTGTCATCAAGGCAAAGGGTCACTATTTGAAGAATCTCAAATATAAAATATATTTAGATTTGTTTAAAACTTTTTTGCTTACTACATGATTCCATGTGTTATTTCATAGTTTTGCTGCCTTCACTATTATTCTACAATGGAGAAAAGAGTAAAGAATAAATGTCATTCTAGCATTCTAGTTTCTTTATTTCTATGTTTTCTATTTCTTTGTGTTTGGCCGGGTGTGGTTGTCTCCGATTGAGAATCATACTTAGGTAGCTTTTTTCCCCACCTGAGTTTGTGGGTAGTTGTTTTGTGTCTGCACCAGACAGAAGTGTTTCGTTTTGTTCCACTTTGTTATTTTGTGTCAGTGTTCAGTTTGAATAAAAGATCATGAACACTTACCACGCTGTGCTATGGTCCTCTTCTTCAGACGAGCGTTACAATAAAGGTGTTCTAAAACTTTTGTGGCAAGAAAAAGTATGTGAACCCTTTGGAATTATCTGGACTTCTGCATAAATTGGCCATATAATTTGATCTGATCTTCATCTAAGTCACAACAATAGACAAACACAGTCTGCTTAAACTAATAACACACAAACAATTATATGAGTTTGTGTCTTGGTTGGTTGACCCTATGGTTGACCCTACATTGGCAGCAGTAACCTCCACCAAACATGTTCTGTAGTTGCGGATCAGACATGCACAACGGTCAGGAGTAATTTTGGACCATGCCTCTTGACAAAACTGTTTCATCAATATTCTTGTGATGTCTGGTGTGAACCGCTCTCTTGAGGTCATGCCACAGCATCTCAATTGGGTTGAGGTCTTGAGGCCACTCCCAGAAGGCATATTTTCTTCTGTTGAAGCCATTCTGTTGTTGATTTACTTCAGAATTTTGGGTCGTTGTCCTGTTGCATGACCCAACTTATGTTGACCTTCAATTGCCTAACAATCTCCTGCAAAATGTCTTGATAAACTTGGGAATTCATTTTTTTCAGTCAATGATATGTCAGTCAATGAAGCTGTCCAGGCCCTGAGGCAGCAAAGCAGCTCCAAACCATGATGCTCCCTTCATCATACATTACAGTTGGGATGAGGTTTTGATGTTGGTGTGTTGTGCCTTTTTTTCTCCACACATATTGTGTGTTCCTTCCAAACAACTCAACTTTAGTTTTGTCTGTCCCCAGAATATTTTGCCAGTAGCGCTGTGGAATATGCAGATGCTATCTTGCGAACTTCAGACGTGCAGCAATGTTTTTTTTGGACAGCAGTGGCTTCTTCTGTGGTGTCCTTCCATGAACACCATTCTTGTTTAGTGTTTTATGTATCGTAGACTCATCAGAGATGTTACCATGTACCATCTTTAGCTGACATTCTAAGATTCTTCTTAACCTCATTGAGCATTCTGCACTGTGCTCTTGCAGTCATCTTTGCAGGGCGGTCACTTATAGGGAGAGTAGCAACAGTGCTGAACTTTCTCCATTTATAGACCATTTGTCTTACCGTGGACTGATGAACATCAAGGCTTTTAGAGATACTTTTGTAATCCTTTCCAACTTTATCCATGTCAACTATTCTTAATATTGGGTCTTCTGAGATCTATTTTGGTCGAGGAATGGTTCACATCAGGCAATGCTTCTTGTGAATAGCAAACAAAACATGTTGTGAGTGTTTTTTACAAAGCAGGGCAGCTCTAACCAACATCTCCAATCTCGTTTCAATGATTGTACTCCAGGTTGCTGACTCCTGACTCCAATTAGCTTTTGGAGAAGTCATTAGCCTAGGGGTTCACATACTTTTTTCCAACCTACCCTGTGAATATTTAAATGATGTATTCAATATAGACAAGAAAAATACAATAATTTGTGTGTTTTAATTTAAGCAGACTGTGTTTGTCTGTTGTTGTGACTGTTGTGATGAAAGATCAGATCTCATTTTATGACCAATTTATGCAGATATCCAGATAAATATTTTTCTTTAGTGTAACTTAACATCTTCCAGTGTGAAGTAATTGTTAGCTTGGTAAACAATATTTTCATAGCAGCTTCCCCAAAACTGTCCCACTCAATCCGCATAAACGAGAGAATCAGAAAGAGAGAAAAGAAAGAGAGAGGGGTGGTGTAGAGGAAGAGGCAGAGAGGAGGGCAGTAGTGCTCCGCACCCCTATTGCCGAGGCATCTCAGCTCAAGCTGCTTCTCATTTGGTGCATTTGATGCATCCATTATTAAGAGCTCAACACAAATACGCACACACACAAAAGGGTCTTAGTAGAGGCTGCCAGTTGTGCCCTGCCCTCGCCATCCACCACAGGAGCAAAAGTGAGATGTAAGGGTGGAGGGGTATTTGTTTGTGTTTAAGAGCTTGTGCTGCATGTGTGTTTATGGGTGTTTTTGTGGGTGTGATAGTGTGTGCTTGTTTGTGTGTGTGACAGTGTGTCTGCACATGAGTGTGGGCTTGTACAGTACCATAAAAAAGTTTGGACACACCTACTCACCTACTCAGAGTTGTTCTTTATTTGTACTATTTTCTACATTGTAGAATAATAGTGAAGACATCAAAACTATGAAAAAACACAAATGGAAAGGGTGGCTACTTTGAAGAATCTCAAATAGAAAATATATTTTGATTTCTTTAACACTTTCTTGATTGTTATTATGCTGTACAAGCGAAAACTCACGCGCAGACACACTGTCACACACACAAACAAGCATACACTGCCCCTCCACCCTTCCATGTATATTATTTCATAGTTTTGATGTCTTCACTATTATTCTACATTGTAGAAAACAGTACAAATAAAGAAAAATCCTGGAATAAGTAGGTGTGTCCAAACGTTTGACTGGTACTGTGTCTGTTAAACTGTGACCTTCCCCTGGTGTTGTGGTGAGCTTAATGGTTGCCCTCATTGCACCAGCTGCTGCCCACTCAAGGTGTCTTAATTTAGTAAATGAATGGGTATTTTAACCAATCCACATCCATCCAATCTGAGCCTGGGCCTAGTGCCACAGGAGGAGAGCAGAGGGGGAGAGGAAAGGAGAGGGCTGGCGGGTTGGCACGCAGCGCTGGCAGTACTCAAGTTCCTGATAGCTTTCAGTGGGCCCTTTGATGTGCTAGGCCCCCCCCCCCCCCACCCCGTCCCCCCGGCCTCCCCCTCGCAGGAAATTGCATTCTGTCCGCTGCCACAGCAGATAAATGAGGTGGGAGAAGGGGCTGCACACTGTCACCAGCCGACCTGGCCTGTCTCACACCGCTGCCTGCAGTGTGTTAGCAGTGTGTTAGCAGTGTGTTAGCAGTGTGCTAGCCGCGTGTTAGCTGTGTGTTAGCCGCGTGTTAGAAGTGTGTTAGCCGCGTGTTAGCCGCGTATTAGCCGTGTGTACCTCCATCCGGCACCCACCACCCTGCCTGGCCCAGACAGGACCACATAGAGGCTACACATACATACATACGTACATACGTACATACATACGTACATACATACATACATACATACATACATACATACACATTTAAACTCTCTCTCTCAGGCACACACAGGGCAACATGCGCACACAGACATATACACACATTTAAACACACATACTAACTAACGCACGTAAAGACATAAAAATACACACTCATACACATTCATACACATACTGTATATAGGTGTCATACACTGAAAAAAAACAGTATAGAAATACAACATATAAGACCTAAATCATTTACAACACATACAGTACATCAGCTGGACACCTATGGAAACCCAAGCCTATGCATCTGAGGCTCTGATAATGTGTATTTTTTATTTTACCTTTATTTAACTAGGCAAGTCAGTTATGAACAAATTCTTATTTTCAATGACAGCCTAGGAACAGTTGGTTAACTGCCTGTTCAGGGGCAGAATGACAGATTTGTACCATGTCAGCTTGGGGGTTTGAACTTGCAACCTTCCGGTTACTAGTCCAACGCTCTAGCCACTAGGCTACCCTGCCGCCCCATGATAGAGATAACTACTCGATGCTCTCAGCAATGACAACACGTCATGTCAAATTACATCAGAAACTAAAAGAGTGAGATTCCTGCTGTTGTTCCAAAGAGACCGTCTGTGAATGATGGGACTCAATTTGCCTAAAAGGGATTGCTCACGCGATGGGGACCCCAATGGCACTTATGGTCAAGGATGGGACAATACTTACCTAAAGCTGTGTGTGTGTGTGTGTGTGTGTGTGTGTGTGTGTGTGTGTGTGTGTGTGTGTGTGTGTGTGTGTGTGTGTGTGTGTGTGTGTGTGTGTGTGTGTGTGTGTGTGTGTGTGTGTGTGTGTGTGTGTGTGTGTGTGTGTGTGTGTGTGTGTGTGTGTGTGTGTGTGTGTGTGTGTGCGAGTGAGGTCATGTGTGTGTGAGATCATGGACACATGGAGTGAGTGGCCTCAGCTAACAACTTTTGATTAATGCTACATGTAACAGGGCTGGTTCCTGCCTGAGAAATGACTAAGAGCCAAAGTGACATCAGCCCCAGTGGAACTCTATGGGGCTACTCCACCCTCACACTATACTGTAGGCTAGGAGACATTATGCTAGGAGCCTCCAGAAGGAGAAGCTAGAATGTCATTAAACTCTAACACATGGATGGACTGCTTCCTATGGCTCTATGGCATGTTAATGTCTCCATATTCTCTCATATCATCCCTCAAACTTCAAATCAGGTATGCCCATGATCCTAGAGGTCAGTCTTTATGTGGCCTCTTCAGGACAGTAAAACAATGTGGGTGTGTTATGTGTGATCTAAAGGAGAGGTTTGTGTGAGACTCATGGGTTTGAGTCTATGATTGTGATTACTCTGGGCCTATACAGAGCCATGTGGGGATCTGGCCAATGAGAAATGTGTGTGAGCATATTTAGGTCCATGTTGATTCAGGAAAGTGTTGCTGTTGATGGGAGTGATCCTGGACGTGGTGACTGAGGAGAGCAAGGACAACTTGTGGCATTCTGACCCAGCACACACACACGCACACACATACCATACGCTCCCCATACCACCAGCATCCCCTCCATCCTCCCCTGAGCTGTAGCAGACCCTCCCCCCTTCAGAATCCCTGGGGTCCCTGATTGACAGGCCGTGAAGATACACCAACATAGTCTCCATTTAGCTCAAGTACCACATCACCACCACCTCCTTCTTACTCCTCTCCCCCCTCCTGCTCCCCCAACGTCCCACGAGAAAACACACTTGAGCCAAAGTGTTTCAGAGCAGGAAGTTTCCTGGGGAGAGAAGGTTTCGTTTCGGGTCAATGTGTACCGCTGCATCGGAGGGTGCTTTTGGGGAGGGGGGTGGTTAGGGGGAGGGGGGTAAAGGTCAGGACATGGAGAGAGGAGGGGAAGGGTGAGTGTTGGAAGCTGCTGCACATTGGGGAGAAGAGAGCCATGACATTGGTGGGGTGTCTGGGCTGGAGGGAGGGAAAGTGGAGGGTGAGTGGGGGGGGGAGTAGGGGTGTTTAGTCCTGAGAGGAAACATTAGCAAAGCGAGAAGGAAAAGCTGCCAAATTAACTTCTCACCCTTTCAATCACACCCCTGAGAGTTCCTGCCCACTTTACTTCTGCCGATCCGGCTCTGCTTTTTGAAGGGGGAGTGTTTCTTTTTTTTCTTTTTTTTTCTTTTTTTGGGGTACCATGCCGGGGAGAGACATCACACCCTCAACCGACCCGAGCGAGGCCCTCTGACCATAACCCTCCCAACCCCTGGCACCGCCATGCACCCACTGGGCAACCGCAGACTACAAACAGAATCACCTCAGCCAATCTTCTGCAAGGACCTCCCTTTTACTTCTCCTTTCTGCCAATGAGAAGGTAGGGAAAGCTTCAAGCATGGCTGTCCATAGCCTCTGCCAGGTCCCCAACAACCGGATGTTCCGGTTAAAGGAGAAATAGAAAGAGAACCTGTGATGTGATGAGACTTCCGGTTTTGGAAGTTAACAAGGCGACACTCCATCTTAACTCCTCTTCCGCATTTACTGGATTGGTTGAACAGTGCAGAAGAGAACCTCCCCCGAGTGTTCTAATACCTTAGTAAATGAATACACTCCCAAACAAGGGCCAGTGAATCAGTCATGGGAGAGAATAGAGAAGCACTTCCCTCTCAATGCTTCTCACTATCCAAGAGAGAACATGCATTATAGTGTTTTGAAAAGATCACCAGAAAGAACCAGAATAGCAGATGATTGGTCTGTTGTGACTGATGCTTTTTTCATGCATGTGCTCATGTACCAACAACATGGGCTGGAGAGCGGTAACACAACATTTCAAACCTCCCTCCATAACCCCTCCCTTCCTCTCTTCTCCTGTCCCTACCTCCTTCCAACATTCCTACACACAGGCACCTGGCTAATTTGTTTGTATTTGTGCATTTTCTGCCCCCCCCCTTCTTTTCCCCTTTTTCTAAAAATGTATATTTTATACGTAACAGATTAGGTGCTTGGTTCCTCCTTCTCTTCCATTTCCCTTCGCATTTCAAGACAAATGTAACTTTTCTGGACGCTCTAAATCTGTTTAGGCACATTTAATAGTGTCAATTATTGTGGGGCCAGACAGGGGACTTTGGGTCTTTCTTTAGTCAGGGCCCTTAATAACATTGTGTGCAATGAGAAGCAGATGCTGACCCGC
Source organism: Oncorhynchus gorbuscha (assembly GCF_021184085.1). Classification (NCBI taxonomy): domain Eukaryota; kingdom Metazoa; phylum Chordata; class Actinopteri; order Salmoniformes; family Salmonidae; genus Oncorhynchus; species Oncorhynchus gorbuscha. Next base: position 29,523,095 of record NC_060189.1, read on the forward strand.
TTGGTGCCTTTGAAAGAAGATATTTGAGTAGCTCTGCTTCTAATTTATGAGCCCCTTTCCACATCTGGAATTCTTTATAATTAAAACGTAAACCCCAAAGTTCTACTTCCACCTGTCAAATGTTGAGAAGATGAACACATTAATGGGCTTCTCCGCCAATGGTGGAGTGGTGGTGGAGGTTTTCTTTTTGGGGGCAAGGAAGATGGAGGGGAGGTGGGGCCTTCTTTTGTGATTGTTTTTCTTTTTTTTGCAGCAGCATATAGGGTCTGTGTCAATGCTTTGGGAGCTACAGTACACCCAGAAAGTTACAGATGCTCAGATCCCACAGGTCCCATAGGAAAACAGCCATGACACATTAATTCAGGGTTTTTCCCCCCCAAAAAAGGATCCCAAAAGGGCCTCTGTTTGGAAGATCAACTATACCCACAGAGAATTGGACAGCAACATGGACAGATGTTGATTCTAATACACTTTGTCTTAAACCCGTACTTCACAAGCTTTAGTGCTGGGGGAGAAACATCAGTTGAGACAAAAGCATTCTGAACACTAACGGGACGGAAACAGAGATTTCCGATCTCACACTCAAAGATCCCGGAAACATCACTGATAAGCTTAACAGATTTGCTAACTCCTTTTATTAGCTACTAATGAAAGCAAAGAGATTGATTTGCCATGGCTGGTGAATAACATAATTGCTCATAATAGGGTTTGTTCCAACAGATCAATAGGAACCTAAAGAAGTTGGGAGTTCCGTCTGTGTGTGTGTGTATGTGTGTGTGTGTGTGTATGTCAAAGCGCTCAGACCTCAAAGCCTCTCAAACCTCAAGCCCACTTCATTAAATCGAATTAAGATCCAGCACCCAGAAGATTAATTTTCTTAGTCTTTGTCTTCTTTTCTTTTTTCCTTTTCTTTCTCTTGCGCCCCCCACCTCGTCCCCCCCTCACCTCTTCGGAGCACGAGACAAAAGCAGCTGTGAGAGAAGTTCTGGAGGAGGGAGAGGGAGCTGGCCAATGTTGAGCAGTGCAGCTCGTGCAGCTAATCCTACTGTGAGCAAGGCCATGTGGACAGCATTCCTGCTATTTTCTCCAGTATTACCTGATCACCGTAATTAAGACTTCAGTGTTAACAGGGCAGCAGGGCCCGACCAGGGAGAGAGCTACTCTACTGCAGCTTCCTATGGCTACTGGGGGGGGGCTGCTGTCTGAGCCAACACATACAGTACGCACACACACGTACTCACACACACACAACCCGGGCCTCCCTGCAAGTGTTAACCAAGCTCAGTTTAAGCATCAATTCAGTCAATCAATGTTTAGAATATGATATCATAATATACTTCCAGGATAATCCCTATACAGAATGCATCTGTTTCAACCTGTGAGAAGGGTCTTACAAGGAGCTGCCATGTTGCCATCAGCCGCAAAGCCCTCTCTTTCCCTCCTGGTAACACACACAGCAACCTACACTACATTATACTGTCAGCTGTTAAGGGGGAGCTACAATATGCGCAGGTGTGAGGCAGTTAAAACCAGACCAAAGCCAGTTCCCAACAACATAAAAATGTACAGCCTCGGAGCGGGGCGGGGGGGGGGGGGGGGGGGTCATGTTCAAAGGAAGGAGGTTGCACTGCAATTCTACAGCTTTTGTCATGAAGCCAAATTTCTGCCCTGCTAGAGCTCCCTAGGTCAAGTATGTGCTGTTATTGTGAAGTGGAAATGTCTAGGAGCAACAACGGCTCAGCCTCAAAGTGGTAGGTGGAATGGAAGCAAGTCCCCGCAGCAATGTTCCAACATTAGTGGAAAGCCTTCCCAGAAGAGTGGAGGCTGTTATAGCAGCAAAGGGGGGGACCAACTCTATATGAATGCCCATGATTTTGGAAAGAGTTGTTCAACAAGCAGGTGTCCACAAACCTTTGGTCATTTAGTGTATCTGGGGGTCCTGTCATGCCAAATAGTGTCCCCCTCTACTGTCACTATGGGATTCGAAGAGTTTTAGCTTCTCTTGCTGGGGCTGTTGCAAGAACCTGCAACATTCTGACCGGATTACATAATGAACCAAAGTGTCCGTTTCTATGCTGGTTGCTTGGTTACCTCGTAGAGGTCGCGATAAAGGAGGACGCTGGTAGTTCTATTTCATCTCAGAAATGCGCGCTCAGTCCGCTTGAAATCATTACCTCAGAATTGCTCTCCAAGGAGGGTGATTTTGATGGTGACAACCTGCTGACTACCTGCTGATTCAGAGGACCAAAACGACTGGAAAGAGAACACCACTATTTCTTTACTAAATATTTGTATTTTTTAAGAAAATAATTTAAGCTGTTTTAGATTGATTTTCTTTTGACATTGCTAGCTAATTATTTACCTTAGCCAGACAGTTTTATTGAGCTAACGTTATCTAAGTTAGCTAGCTAACTGTTATTGTAGCTGCTTTCTGTTTTTATGTAACATGCACTTTAATGGTATCCCTCGACGACATACTGTACTCGACAAGAGGCTGAAGGCACCACTGTGCTCGACAAGAGGCTGGAGGCACCACTGAACTCGACAAGAGGCTGAAGGCACCACTGACCTCGACAAGAGGCTGAAGGAACCACTGAACTCGACAAGAGGCTGAAGGCACCACTGACCTCGACAAGAGGCTGAAGGCACCACTGACCTCGACAAGAGGCTGAAGGCACCACTGACCTCGACAAGAGGCTGAAGGCACCACTGAACTCGACAAGAGGCTGAAGGCACCACTGAACTCGACAAGAGGCTGAAGGCACCACTGAACTCGACAAGAGGCTGAAGGCACCACTGACCTCGACAAGAACCTGAAGGCACCACTGACTTCGACAAGAACCTGAAGGCACCACTGATTTCGACAAGAACCTGAAGGCACCACTGACTTCGACAAGAACCTGAAGGCACCACTGATTTCGACAAGAACCTGAAGGCACCACTGACTTCGACAAGAACCTGAAGGCACCACTGACTTCGAGAAGAACCTGAAGGCACCTCTGACTTCGACAAGAGGCTGAAGGCACCACTGACTTCGACAAGAGGCTTAAGGCACCACTGAACTCGACAAGAGGCTGAAGGCACCACTGAACTCGACAAGAGGCTGAAGGCACCACTGACTTCGACAAGAGGCTTAAGGCACCACTGAACTCGACAAGAGGCTGAAGGCACCACTGAACTCGACAAGAACCTGAAGGCACCACTGACTTCGACAAGAACCTGAAGGCACCACTGACTTCGACAAGAACCTGAAGGCACCACTGACTTCGACAAGAACCTGAAGGCACCACTGACTTCGACAAGAACCTGAAGGCACCACTGATCTCGTCAAGAGGCTGAAGTCACCACTAATCTAGACAAGAGGCGCAACATTCGTAGGGGGGCAAAGAAATGAACAATTCAAGGTAACATTAAGCAGTTAAGACGTGAGAGAAGGTAAGGAGGTGTCCCGGTGCAGGAGACTTGTTTGTCTTGTTTGTCTCACGTGGTCAATGTGCGTGAATTTGTCTGTCCATCATCCGTCATCTGTTTTGTCTGATGTTTTCCCATCCTTGTTTTCACTGCTTGAATGGGGCACCCCACCTCAAGACAGTAGGTATTTTACTATATTGCATCTTGTAGTATATTGTATGTTATTGTAAATAGCCTTAATAACCTGTTATAATATTGTTTTACATTTGTATAAAGATGTGTTTTCTTGCAGACATTGGCTGTGAAGTTGGTAAGTTGTTTGGTAAGTATTGTAAGGAAACAGCAGGGAGCAGGCCTCGAAGTCTCGACCTTCTTGCCCGAAGTCCAGCGCGCTATCGACTGTGCCGCAGTGTGATTTCTGCGCTTATAAACCCAGGGTGATACACTACTCCCTCCTTTCAGAGAGCGCGTCCTCGCGCTAGCTTGTGACTCTACGTCTTACAGGAACGCGCTCACCGGCCAAGCACACGCACTGTCGTGTATGCAAGGTCCGATCACTTCTGACACCACTTCTGACACCAATGTAATGGCATTGTCGATATCCACGCTTATAAACCCAGGGTCGTTACAGTATAAAGCATATGTGTCTGTCTTGTACTCAAAGTAACATCCACAAATACATAAATATTTGTATTTATCCATTTGTTTGCTGGTAAATATTTGAAACTTACTCAAATTGCCTGTAAATGTATACATTTGCATATAAAATGTATTCATTGCAAGTAGCATTTTCAATCGACTGAAATTGACTGTTCAGTTGCCCAGTTCCTTGCTGGTCCTTAACCCCTTCTCCCTAGCCATTCATATTTTGTGTCCAATCCAAATCCAATTTTAAGACAGAGTTGGTATGGAATTACACATTGGTTTCTCGTGAGTGTTTGCATATCTGGAGGTTCTAGATTTGTGTATGTAATATGGCAGAAGTCTCCCGGAGTCCATTACACAGCAGGGTTGAGACATCACCATATTGCTACACCAATCCAATCCCCATCAGGTCAAACACTGCAAAGATAAAGTACGGGGTTAAATGCCTTAATTAACCTGGGTCCAAAGAAAATGTAATATCCTTCTCTTGGCCTTTACTTTGACGTGGTGAGAGGGCTTCCAATTAAACCAGGCCCGTGTTATTGAACCCTTGACTGAGACTGGCGACCTGTCGAGGACAAATGACAGGAAGAACTAGCTGCAGCACCTGATCAAGCATCTCTTGATTCTGCCTCTTTCCTCTCTCCTCCTCTGTAAACTCTTTCTCTCCTCTCCCTCCATATGAAATTCTGCATCTAGTGACTACTGATTGCCCAACAATCTGCCCACTCATCCCATCCCCTCCTCCATCTCATTACATCATCTAAAGCTACTGTTATTGTCATGTTGTCATTATCTGCTAATAAAGTTTGATAGCCGTATCATACTGGGCACATAATATGTGAGATACACAGATGAACTAAAAACACTAGCACTGCAAACGCTCAGAACAAAGAGAGCAGGAGTGCCTGGACTTCGCAATCTCCCTCTTCAAGTCCCCCGTCCGAGACTGCCTGTTGAGAACAAGTGGTAGGCAGAACCTCCCAACCACACAGCACCCCCCTCTTTATTCCACACACCAGAAATAAGTATTTCAGTCTGATTGCCACGTGAGTGCACCAAAAACAATCAGTGAAAATAAATGAATGACACAACAGTACCAAAAAACAATCGAAGTTAACGTATTAACATCTTAAATATTGCCAGGTTGGTTTTCACAGCTGTTTCACAAGGTATTCATCATTGTAAATTGTAAAGTATCCTTTGATGGTAATTATTTGTTCTACATTATTCATTGTTGTATAATAGGACCTACAATAGATACATATATATTCAACCACAAGGGTGTACTAATGAGGTATGCGAGATAGAAAATGAATCACAATAGAGGACAACTGAAATGATATTATTTCAGTGGAGATAAGGGAAGGGCAGGTTCAAATACAAACATGACAGCCAGACGAACCAGTGTATGGATCAAATGGATTTGCATATGAATGGAGTGGACATTAGCTGACTTCGTGATCTGTAAGGTAAGTAACTTTAATGTGTCAAGAAGATTACACATTTTCTTTGACATTTCTGAAACGTAGCAACGTTTAAGACATGGATTTCATTTTGTAATAACTACAAGGTACCCAAAAGTAGTTAGAATTAATGTTTTCAATTTATTAGTTAAACAAAACTTGTTTAAACAGTGAAATTGTCGCAGAAATCAGCCTTGTTTGCATAGCGATGATGAAAATAACGTAATTTAGGCTGTAATGATATCCAAAAATCGAATCATTAGGTCATCACACTGTTGATATAGCGATGGACGCTAATAGTTTATTGAATCCCATTGTGACATAGATGAGGACACTGTGCCTTACATGCCCGTTCGGGAATCCGGCCCTGCTGGGGATATAGAGTGAGCTCGACACGGGAGGTAGAGAGAGAGAGCGAGCTCGACACGGGAGGTAGAGAGAGAGAACGAGCTCGACACGGGAGGTAGAGAGAGAGAGCGAGCTCAACACGGGAGGTAGAGAGAGAGAGAGAGCTCGACATGGGAGGTAGAGAGAGAGAGAGAGCTCGACACGGGAGGTAGAGAGAGAGAGAGAGAGAGCTCGACACGGGAGGTAGAGAGAGAGAGAGAGAGAGAGAGAGAGAGAGAGAGAGAGAGAGAGAGAGAGAGAGAGAGAGAGAGAGAGAGAGAGAGAGAGAGAGAGAGAGAGAGAGAGAGAGAGAGAGAGAGAGAGAGAGACAGAGACAGAGACAGAGACAGAGAGAGAGCTCGACACGGGAGGTAGAGAGAGAGAGAGCTCGACACGGGAGGTAGAGAGAGAGAGAGCTCGACACGGGAGGTAGAGAGAGAGAGAGCTCGACACGGGAGGTAGAGAGAGAGCGAGCTCGACACGGGAGGTAGAGAGAGAGAGCGAGCTCGACACGGGAGGTAGAGAGAGAGAGCGAGCTCGACACGGGAGGTAGAGAGAGAGAGAGCTCGACACGGGAGGTAGAGAGAGAGCGAGCTCGACACGGGAGGTAGAGAGAGAGAGCGAGCTCGACACGGGAGGTAGAGAGAGAGAGCGAGCTCGACACGGGAGGTAGAGAGAGAGAGCGAGCTCGACACGGGAGGTAGAGAGAGAGAGCGAGCTCGACACGGGAGGTAGAGAGAGAGAGCGAGCTCGACACGGGAGGTAGAGAGAGAGCGAGCTCGACACGGGAGGTAGAGAGAGAGAGAGCTCGACACGGGAGGTAGAGAGAGAGAGCGAGCTCGACACGGGAGGTAGAGAGAGAGAGCGAGCTCGACACGGGAGGTAGAGAGAGAGAGCGAGCTCGACACGGGAGGTAGAGAGAGAGCGAGCTCGACACGGGAGGTAGAGAGAGAGAGAGCTCGACACGGGAGGTAGAGAGAGAGAGCTCGACACGGGAGGTAGAGAGGGTGCTCGACACAGTGGAGGTAGAAAGAAAGAGCTAGAGAGAGTGTTCTCAACACGGGAGAGAGAGAGAGAGAGAGAGAGAGAGAGAGAGAGAGAGAGAGAGAGTGCTCGACACAGTGGAGGTAGAAAGAAAGAGCTAGAGAGAGTGTTCTCAACACGGGAGGTAGAGCGAGAGAGAGAGCTCGACACGGGAGGTAGAGAGAGAGAGTGCTCGACACAGTGGAGGTAGAAAGAAAGAGCTAGAGAGAGTGTTCTCAACACGGGAGGTAGAGAGAGAGAGAGAGAGCTCGACACAGTGGAGGTAGAAAGAAAGAGATAGAGAGAGTGTTCTCAACACGGGAGGAAGAGAGAGAGAGACAAGGGCAACCAGTGAAGAACAAACACCATTGTAAATACAACCCATATTTATGTTTATTTTTTATTTTATTTTTATTATTTGCATATAATATCACATTTGAAATGTCTTTATTCTTTTGGAACTTATGTGAGTGAAATGTTTAATGTTAATTTGTGTTGTTTATTTCACCTTTGTTTATTGTCTACTTCACTTGCATTGGCAATATTGACATATGTTTCCCATGCCAATAAAGCCCTTAAACTGAAATATAATTGAATTGAATTGTGAAAAAGAGATATTAGCGAGAGCATGCCCCACACAGGGAAGGTAGGACTCAAACAGGAAATACATTTATATGCAAGAAAAAAAAAACGTTTTCCCAAACACAGTGTGTCTAAACTCTGATGTCCAAACACCCAGCGCACCCCTAGACCTTCTGGCTTCTGAGGACCAACTAGGGTCACCCAGCCACATAATAATACACACAGGCACAGCAGGAAAGGGTGGCAACAGCACTCAAGAGAGTGATTGAAAAAGCTTCTTTGACTTTCCCCAATGCACAAGTGGTTATATCCACCCTGCTACCACGAAAATACTTCCATCCTGCTACCATACATCGGGTAAACGCAAGTATTTCCCGTGACTGTGCCTGAAAACCAAATGTTTACTTGGCCCACCACAGCATCCCGGACTTGAACAGCCTTTATGACTAGGTTCACCTATACAAGAAAGCAAGCAGTGCCCACATTCGCCCGGACTCTAAAGGACATCGCTCTCAAACACAGCCCCAACACTTCACACAGGAGCAATAGATCATTAGACACTCCGCCAAGACCAGCGAGACACTCCCCAGACACTCGCCCCCCCCCCGGACCTACACATAGAGGACCCATACCGAGAGGACTTACAACCAGACCACAACACCACCAGCCACGTCCATACCCCCACCCCAAACAATCAAAACCCCCCGAAGTCAACCATGCCCACACCCCATTTAGGCCCCCTCAGATCAGATCTATTCCCCTCCTGCCCACCCCATGCACCCCACCCCCGCCAAGAGGGCCTCAACATGGAAGTCACACATACGCCCAGGCTGTGAGCAGGCAAACAGGCCCAACCCCCACTCTTACACTAGCCCAAGCCAATGTGATGTACCAGTTGCTCAGCAGGCTCTGCTCACACTTACACAGTGGAGGTAGAAGGAAAGAGCTAGAGAGAGTGTTCACAACACGAGAGAGAGAGAGAGAGAGAGAGAGAGAGAGAGAGAGAGAGAGAGAGAGAGAGAGAGAGAGAGAGAGAGAGAGAGAGAGAGAGAGAGAGAGAGAGAGAGAGAGAGAGAGAGAGTGAGAGAGAGACATTGGAGAGAGAGAGAGAGCCTTCAGAGATCCTGGAGATCCAAGAGAGAGAGAGAGAGACCTGGACTTCGAGGTCAGAAATACAGATGTCATCCAAAGCCTTCACTATCTCATCCTGGAATACAGGCCTGAGGTCATTGTCATCCTACAAGAAACGTGGTATAGAGGAGATGGACCCACTGGTTGCCCTCTAGGTTACAGAGAGCTGGTTGTCCCATCCACTAAACTACCAGGTGTGAAACAAGGAAGGGACTCAGGGAGTATGCTAATTTCATATAGAGCATGCCTAACTCACTCCATTAAATTAATCAAAACAGGAACATTTTACATTTGGCTAGAAATTCAAAAGGAAATTATCTTAACAGAGGAAAATGTCCTCCCGTGTGCTACCTACACCCCCCCCCACTAGAATCCCCATACGTACATTTTTTTATTTTTTATTTATTTCACCTTTACTTAACCAGGTAGGCTAGTTGAGAACAAGTTCTCATTTGCAACTGCGACCTGGCCAAGATAAAGCATAGCAGTGTGAACAGACAACACAGAGTTACACATGGAATAAACTAATTATCAAGTCAATAACACAGTAGAAAAAAAGGGGAGTCTATATACAATGTGTGCAAAAGGCATGAGGAGTTAGGCGAATAATTACAATATTGCAGATTAACACTGGAGTGATAAATGATCAGATGATCATGTACAGGTAGAGATATTGGTGTGCAAAAGAGCAGAAAAGTAAATAAATAAAAACTGTGGGGATGAGATAGGTGAAAATGGGTGGGCTATTTACCAATAGATTATGTACAGCTGCAGCGATCGGTTAGCTGCTCAGATAGCTGATGTTTGAAGTTGGTGAGGGAGATAAAAGTCTCCAACTTCAGCAATTTTTGCAATTCGTTCCAGTCACAGGCAACAGAGTACTGGAACGAAAGGCGGCCAAATGAGGTGTTTGCTTTAGGGATGATCAGTGAGATACACCTGCTGGAGTGCGTGCTACGGATGGGTGTTGCCATCGTGACCAGTGAACTGAGATAAGGCGGAGCTTTACCTAGCATGGCCTTGTAGATGACCTGGAGCCAGTGGGTCTGGCGACAAATATGTAGCGAGGGCCAGCCGACTAGAGCATACAAGTCGCAGTGGTGGGTAGTATAAGGTGCTTTAGAGACAAAACGGATGGCACTGTGATAAACTGCATCCAGTTTGCTGAGTAGAGTGTTGGAAGCAATTTTGTAGATGACATCGCCGAAGTCGAGGATCGGTAGGATAGTCAGTTTCACTAGGGTAAGCTTGGCAGCGTGAGTGAAGGAGGCTTTGTTGGGGAATAGAAAGTCGACTCTTGATTTGATTTTCGATTGGAGATGTTTGATATGGGTCTGGAAGGAGAGTTTGCAGTCTAGCCAGACACCTAGGTACTTATAGGTGTCCACATATTCAAGGTCGGAACCATCCAGTGTGGTGATGCTAGTCGGGCATGCGGGTGCAGGCAGCGATCGGTTGAAAAGCATGCCTTTGGTTTTACTAGCGTTTAAGAGCAGTTGGAAGCCACGGAAGGAGTGTTGTATGGCATTGAAGCTCGTTTGGAGGTTCGATAGCACAGTGTCCAATGACGGGCCGAAAGTATATAGAATGGTGTCGTCTGCGTAGAGGTGGATCAGGGAATCGCCCGCAGCAAGAGCAACATCATTGATATATACAGAGAAAAGAGTCGGCCCGAGAATTGAACCCTGTGGCACCCCCATAGAGACTGCCAGAGGACCGGACAGCATGCCCTCTGATTTGACACACTGAACTCTGTCTGCAAAGTAATTGGGGAACCAGGCAAGGCAGTCATCCGAAAAACCGAGGCTACTGAGTCTGCCGATAAGAATATGGTGATTGACAGAGTCGAAGGTCTTGGCAAGGTCGATGAAGACGGCTGCACAGTACTGTCATTTATCGATGGCGGTTATGATGTCGTTTAGTACTTTGAGTGTGGCTGAGGTGCACCCGTGACCGGCTCGGAAACCAGATTGCATAGCGGAGAAGGTACGGTGGGATTCGAGATGGTCAGTGACCTGTTTGTTGACTTGGCTTTCGAAGACCTTCGATAGGCAGGGCAGAATCGATATAGGTCTGTAACAGTTTGGGTCCAGGGTGTCTCCCCCTTTGAAGAGGGGGATGACTGTGGCAGCTTTCCAATCCTTGGGGATCCCAGACGATATGAAAGAGAGGTTGAATAGGATGGTAATAGGGGTTGCGACAATGGAGGCGGATAGTTTCAGAAATAGAGGGTCCAGATTGTCAAGCCCAGCTGATTTATACGGGTCCAGGTTTTGCAGCTCTTTCAGAACATCTGCTATCTGGATTTGGGTAAAGGAGAACCTGGAGAGGCTTGGGCGAGGAGCTGCGGGGGGGCTGGAGCTGTTGGCCGAGGTAGGAGTAGCCAGGCGGAAGGCATGGCCAGCCATTGAGAAATGCTTGTTGAAGCTTTCGATAATCATGGATTTGTCGGTGGTGACCGTGTTCCCTAGCCTCAGTGCAGTGGGCAGCTGGGAGGAGGTGCTCTTGTTCTCCATGGACTTCACAGTGTCCCAGAACTTTGTTGGAGCTACAGGATGCAAACTTCTGCCTGAAGAAGCTGGCCTTAGCTTTCCTGACTGACTGCGTGTATTGGTTCCTGACTTCCCTGAACAGTTGCATATCGCGGGGACTGTTCGATGCTATTGCAGTCCGCCACAGGATGTTTTTGTGCTGGTCGAGGGCAGTCAGGTCTGGAGTGAACCAAGGGCTGTATCTGTTCTTAGTTCTGCATTTTTTGAACGGAGCATGCTTATCTAAAATGGTGAGGAAGTTACTCTTAAATAATGACCAGGCATCCTCAACTGACGGGATGAGGTCAATGTCCTTCCAGGATACCTGGGCCAGGTCGATTAGAAAGGCCTGCTCACAGAAGTGTTTTAGGGAGCGTTTGACAGTGATGAGGGGTGGTCGTTTGACTGCGGCACCGTAGCGGATACAGGCAATGAGGCAGTGGTCGCTGAGATCCTGGTTGAAGACAGCGGAGGTGTATTTGGAGGGCCAGTTGGTCAGGATGACGTCTATGAGGGTGCCCTTGCTTACAGAGTTAGGGTTGTATCTGGTGGGTTCCTTGATGATTTGTGTGAGATTGAGGGCATCTAGCTTAGATTGTAGGACTGCCGGGGTGTTAAGCATATCCCAGTTTAGGTCACCTAACAGAACAAACTCTGAAGCTAGATGGGGGGCAATCAATTCACAAATGGTGTCCAGTGTCATGCCGGTGAAAGAGGACCCAAAAGCGACTTAACAGAAACAGAGTTTATTCAAGTCCAAACAGAAAACGACAAATCCTGAATCCTTAACAGGAAATGTCCAAACAGGGAATAACAGAAATCCTCTAGTCTGTAGAGGGGAATAACAGGAGAAGCGGCCACAGACTGCAGGTCGCTTCGGGTAGGCGCAGGCCGTAGCTGACAGAGACACCTGCTCACACGCAGCATCTGATGAAGGCAAAAACACGACAGGACAGGGCGATACACAATCACAGCACGGTGAATTCTAAACAAGGAACCGACAGGACAGGAACAGAACACAAAGGAATAAATAGGGACTCCAATCAGGGGAAAGGATCGGGAACAGGTGTGGGAAGATTAAATGATGATTTAGGGGAATAGGAACAGCTGGGAGCAGGAACGGAACGATAGAGAGAAGAGAGAGCGAGAGAGTGAGAGAGGGAGGGGGAGAGAGAGGGATAGAAAGAGGGAAAGAACCTAATAAGACCAGCAGAGGGAAACGAATAGAATGGGGAGCACAGGGACAAGACATGATAATAAATGACAAACATGACAGTACCCCCCCACTCACCGAGCGCCTCCTGGCGCACTCGAGGAGGAATCCTGGCGGCAACGGAGGAAATCATCGATGAGTGAACGGTCCAGCACGTCCCGAGACGGAACCCAACTCCTCTCCTCAGGACCGTAACCCTCCCAATCCACTAAGTATTGGTGACCCCGTCCCCGAGAACGCATGTCCATGATCTTATGTACCTTGTAAATAGGTGCGCTCTCGACAAGGACGGGAGGGGGGGGAGGGAAGACGAACGGGGGTGCGAAGAAAGGGCTTAACACAGGAGACATGGAAGACAGGATGGACGCGACGAAGATGTCGCGGAAGAAGCAGTCGCACAGCGACAGGATTGACGACCTGGGAGACACGGAACGGACCAATGAACCGCGGAGTCAACTTACGAGAAGCTGTCGTAAGAGGAAGGTTGCGAGTGGAAAGCCACACTCTCTGGCCGCAACAATACCTTGGACTCTTAATCCTGCGTTTATTGGCGGCTCTCACAGTCTTCCCCGCAGACAAAGGCAGACCGGTAATGAAGTCTAAGGCGATGTGAGACCATGGTCGAGAAGGAATGGGGAGCGGTCTGAGACGACCGGCAGGAGGAGAGTTACCCGACTTAGTCTGCGCGCAGTCCGAACAAGCAGCCACGAAACGGCGCGTGTCACGCTCCTGAGTCGGCCACCAAAAGCGCTGGCGAATAGACGCAAGAGTGCCTCGAACACCGGGATGACCAGCTAACTTGGCAGAGTGAGCCCACTGAAGAACAGCCAGACGAGTGGAAACAGGAACGAAAAGGAGGTTACTAGGACAAGCGCGCGGCGACGCAGTGTGCGTGAGTGCTTGCTTAACCTGTCTTTCAATTCCCCAGACTGTTAACCCGACAACACGCCCATAAGGAAGAATCCCCTCGGGATCAGTAGAAGCCACAGAAGAACTAAACAGACGGGATAAGGCATCAGGCTTGGTGTTCTTGCTACCCGGACGGTAAGAAATCACAAACTCGAAACGAGCGAAAAACAACGCCCAACGAGCTTGACGGGCATTAAGTCGTTTGGCAGAACGGATGTACTCAAGGTTCTTATGGTCTGTCCAAACGACAAAAGGAACGGTCGCCCCCTCCAACCACTGTCGCCATTCGCCTAGGGCTAAGCGGATGGCGAGCAGTTCACGGTTACCCACATCATAGTTGCGCTCAAATGGCGACAGGCGATGAGAAAAATAAGCGCAAGGATGAACCTTATCGTCAGACTGGAAGCGCTGGGAAAGAATGGCTCCCACGCCTACCTCTGAAGCGTCAACCTCGACAATGAATTGTCTAGTGACGTCAGGAGTAACGAGGATAGGAGCGGACGTAAAACGTTCTTTTAGAAGATCAAAAGCTCCCTGGGCGGAACCGGACCACTTAAAACACGTCTTGACAGAAGTAAGAGCTGTGAGAGGGGCAGCAACTTGACCGAAATTACGAATGAAACGCCGATAGAAATTAGCGAAACCTAAAAAGCGCTGCAACTCGACACGTGACCTTGGAACGGGCCAATCACTGACAGCTTGGACCTTAGCGGAATCCATCTGAATGCCTTCAGCGGAAATAACGGAACCGAGAAAAGTAACGGAGGAGACATGAAAAGAGCACTTCTCAGCCTTTACGTAGAGACAATTCTCTAAAGGCGCTGTAGAACACGTCGAACGTGCTGAACATGAATCTCGAGTGACGGAGAAAAAATCAGGATATCGTCAAGATAGACAAAAACAAAGATGTTCAGCATGTCTCTCAGAACATCATTAACTAATGCCTGAAAAACAGCTGGCGCATTGGCGAGACCGAACGGCAGAACCCGGTACTCAAAATGCCCTAACGGAGTGTTAAACGCCGTTTTCCACTCGTCCCCCTCTCTGATGCGCACGAGATGGTAAGCGTTACGAAGGTCCAACTTAGTAAAGCACCTGGCTCCCTGCAGAATCTCGAAGGCTGATGACATAAGGGGAAGCGGATAACGATTCTTAACCGTTATGTCATTCAGCCCTCGATAATCCACGCAGGGCGCAGAGTACCGTCCTTCTTCTTAACAAAAAAGAACCCCGCCCCGGCCGGAGAAGAAGAAGGCACTATGGTACCGGCGTCAAGAGACACAGACAAATAATCCTCGAGAGCCTTACGTTCGGGAGCCGACAGAGAGTATAGTCTACCTCGAGGAGGAGTGGTCCCCGGAAGGAGATCAATACTACAATCATACGACCGGTGAGGAGGAAGGGAGTTGGCTCGGGACCGACTGAAGACCGTGCGCAGATCATGATATTCCTCCGGCACTCCTGTCAAATCGCCAGGTTCCTCCTGAGATGTAGGGACAGAAGAAACGGGAGGGATGGCAGACATTAAACACTTCACATGACAAGAAACGTTCCAGGATAGGATAGAATTACTAGACCAATTAATAGAAGGATTATGACATACTAGCCAGGGATGACCCAAAACAACAGGTGTAAACGGTGAACGGAAAATCAAAAAAGAAATAGTCTCACTGTGGTTACCAGATACTGTGAGAGTTAAAGGTAGTGTCTCAAATTTGATACTGGGAAGATGACTACCATCTAAGGCAAACATGGGCGTAGGCTTGTCTAACGGTCTGAAAGGAATGTTATGTTTCCGAACCCATGCTTCGTCCATGAAACAACCCTCAGCCCCAGAGTCAATCAAGGCACTGCATGTAGCACCCGAACCGGTCCAGCGTAGATGGACCGACATAGTAGTACAAGATCTAGATGAAGAGACCAGAGTAGTAGCGCTCACCAGTAGCCCTCCGCTTACTGATGGGCTCTGGCCTCTTACTGGACATGAATTAACAAAATGTCCAGCAACTCCGCAATAGAGGCACAGGCGGTTGGTGATCCTCCGTTCCCTCTCCTTAGTCGAGATGCGAATCCCTCCCAGCTGCATGGGCTCAGTCTCAAAGCCAGAGGAGGGAGATGGTTGCGATGCGGAGCAGGGAAACACCGTTGATGCGAGCTCTCTTCCACGAGCCCGGTGACGAAGATCTACCCGTCGTTCTATGCGGATGGCGAGAGCAATCAAAGAGTCCACATCTGAAGGAACCTCCCGGGAGAGAATCTCATCCTTAACCACTGCGTGGAGTCCCTCCAGAAAACGAGCGAGCAGCGCCGGCTCGTTCCACTCACTAGAGGCAGCAAGAGTGCGAAACTCAATAGAATAATCCGTTATGGACCGTTCACCTTGGCATAAGGAAGCCAGGGCCCTAGAAGCCTCCCTACCAAAAACTGAACGGTCAAAAACCCGAATCATCTCCTCTTTAAAGTTCTGGAACTTGTTAGAGCAATCAGCCCTTGCCTCCCAGATAGCTGTGCCCCATTCTCGAGCCCGGCCAGTAAGGAGTGAAATGACGTAAGCAACCCGAGCTCTCTCTCTAGAGTATGTGTTGGGTTGGAGAGAGAACACAATCTCACACTGCGTGAGAAAGGAGCGGCACTCAGTGGGCTGCCCGGAGTAGCAAGGTGGGTTATTAACCCTAGGTTCTGGAGGCTCGGCAGGCCAGGAAGTAACAGGTGGCACGAGACGTAGACTCTGGAACTGTCCAGAGAGGTCGGAAACCTGAGCGGCCAGGTTCTCCACGGCATGGCGAGCAGCAGACAATTCCTGCTCGTGTCTGCCGAGCATGGCTCCTTGGATCTTGACGGCAGTGTAACGAGCGTCTGAAGTCGCTGGGTCCATTCCTTGGTCGGTTCCTTCTGTCATGCCGGTGAAAGAGGACCCAAAAGCGACTTAACAGAAACAGAGTTTATTCAAGTCCAAACAGAAAACGACAAATCCTGAATCCTTAACAGGAAATGTCCAAACAGGGAATAACAGAAATCCTCTAGTCTGTAGAGGGGAATAACAGGAGAAGCGGCCACAGACTGCAGGTCGCTTCGGGTAGGCGCAGGCCGTAGCTGACAGAGACACCTGCTCACACGCAGCATCTGATGAAGGCAAAAACACGACAGGACAGGGCGATACACAATCACAGCACGGTGAATTCTAAACAAGGAACCGACAGGACAGGAACAGAACACAAAGGAATAAATAGGGACTCCAATCAGGGGAAAGGATCGGGAACAGGTGTGGGAAGATTAAATGATGATTTAGGGGAATAGGAACAGCTGGGAGCAGGAACGGAACGATAGAGAGAAGAGAGAGCGAGAGAGTGAGAGAGGGAGGGGGAGAGAGGGATAGAAAGAGGGAAAGAACCTAATAAGACCAGCAGAGGGAAACGAATAGAATGGGGAGCACAGGGACAAGACATGATAATAAATGACAAACATGACATCCAGGGCACAGCTGGGAACGGAGGGGGGTCAGTAGCAGGCGGCAACAGTGAGAGACTTATTTCTGGAGAGAGTAATTTTCAGAATTAGTAGTTCGAACTGTTTGGGTATGGACCTGGAAAGTATGACATTACTTTGCAGGCTATCTCTGCAGTAGACTGCAACTCCTCCCCCTTTGGCAGTTCTATCTTGACGGAAGATGTTATAGTTGGGTATGGAAATCTCCGAATTTTTGGTGGCCTTCCTGATCCAGGATTCAGACACGGCAAGGACATCAGGGTTAGCAGAGTGTGCTAAAGCAGTGAGTAAAACAAACTTAGGGAGGAGGCTTCTGATGTTGACATGCGTGAAACCAAGGCTTTTTCGATCACAGAAGTCAACAAATGAGGGTGCCTGGGGACATGCAGGGCCTGGGTTTACCTCCACATCACCCGCGGAACAGAGAAGGAGTAGTATGAGGGTGCGGCTAAAGGCTATCTAAACTGGTCGCCTAGAGCGTTGGGGACAGAGAATAAGAGGAGCAGGTTTCTGGGCATGGTAGAATATATTCAGGGCATAATGCGCAGACAGGGGTATGGTGGGGTGCGGGTACGGCGGAGGTAAGCCGAGGCACTGGGTGATGATGAGAGAGGTTTTATCTCTGGACATACTGGTTGTAATGGGTGAGGTCACCGCATATGTGGGAGGTGGGACAAAGGAGGTATCAGGGGTATGAGGAGTGGGACTAGGGGCTCCATTGTGAACTAAAACAATGATAACTAACCTGAGCAACAGTATACAAGGCATATTGACATTTGAGAGAGACATACAGCGAGGCATACAGTAATCACAGGTGTTGAATTGGGAAAGCTAGCTAAAACAGTGGGTGAGACAACAGCTAATCAGCTAGCATAACAACAGCAGGTAAAATGGCATTGACTAGGCAACAGGGCCGACAGATAAAACAAACAAGCAGAATGGAGTACCGTGATTAATGGACAGTCCAGCGTGCATCAGCTATGTAGCCAAGTGATCAGAGTCCAGGGGCAACGGTGGATGGGGCTGGACTGGCTGGACTGGCGAGTGTTATCCAGGTTAAAAAACTAACAGTGACTAAATAGCTTGTAGCTAGTTAGCTGGTTAGCTTCTGGAGGTTCTTGAGTGTGTTCTAAAAATTAAAAATAATAGCGATTCCGTATCACATTGGGTAAGGCAGGTTTCCGGAAGGTATAAACACATTTTTAAAAATCAGGAAGAGATAGAAAGTTACATATGGGACACTGCGTGTTTGGGACGCGGCGATGCAGATGTTAGCAGGCCTGTGCTAACAAGCTAATAGATTAGCAGGCCGGGGTAAACAAGGTAGTAGTTAGCGGACCTGGGCTAGACAAGCTAGCAGTTAGCATGCCGAATTAGCAAGCAAGGAGATAGCGAGGGCTAGAGAGTTAGCCTTTGGAGGACGTCACGATGGGGTGAGTCTGTTTATTCCTCTTCATGCAGTGACATCGATAGACCGGTCGTGGGTCCGGGTATTGTAGCCCAGGAGTATGCTAGGAGCACAGGAGCTCTGGCCGGGTGGAAACGCTAGCCAGGAGTAATCAACCAGGGTTGCGGTTTAGCTCGATAGCTAGTTGTGAAAAATCCAGCTGAAAAATGTTCAGTTTGCGGTGGGAATCCGGGGATAAAAAAAAAAAATAGGTCCGTTATGCTCTGGTTAGCGTCGCGTTGTTCGAACTGGCGAGAGCTTTCCGAGCTAAAGGTTAGCTGATGACCAGTTAGCTGAAGACCGCTAGCATAGCTGGTGGTTAGCTGGCTAGCTTCAGTTGAGGGGTTCCGGTTCTGAAGTAAATATAAATACTTTAGGAAAAGTAGAAGCTTAGATTTAGCAAAATGTTTTTAAAGATATGCGAAGAAGAATATCTAAAACTAAAAAGAGACGATATTTACAGAGAGACGATACGACAGGACGACTTACTGCTACGCAATCTTGGAATTTTAGTGAAGACAGCTTCTCCATCCTGGAGGGGGAAATCAATCATTTGGGACATGTACTAGTCCGTGGCGACCTAAATGCCCGAAGCAGATAAGAACCTGACACCCTCAGCACACAGGGGGACAAACACCTGCCTGGAGGTGACAGCATTCCCTCCCCCATATGCCCCGCTAGACACAACTATGACAACATAACCAACCAAAACGGGTCACAACTCCTGCAACTCTGTCGCACGCTGAGTATGTACATAGTCAATGTCAGGCTTCAAGGGGACTCGTATGGTAGGTACACCTATAGCTCATCTCTTGGCAGTAGTACTGTAGACTATTTTATCACTGACCTCAACCCAGAGTCTCTCAGAACGTTCACAGTCAGTCCATTGACACCCCTATCAGATCACAGCAAAATCACAGTCTACTTGAACAGAGCAATACTCAATCGTGAGGCATCAAAGCCAAAGGAACTGAGTAATATAAAGAAATGCTATAGATGGAAGAATGTAGTGTGGAAACCTACCAAAAAACTATTAGGGAACAACTAATTCAATACCTTCTAGACAACTTCCTGGACAAAACATTCCACTGTAATAGTGAAGGTGTCACACCCTGACCTTAGAGATCCTTTTTATATCTCTATTTTGGTTTGGTCAGGGCGTGAGTTGGGGTGGGCATTCTATGTTTTTTGTTTCTATGATTTTCTATTTCTATGTTTTGGCCGGGTATGGTTCTCAATCAGGGACAGCTGTCTATCGTTGTTTCTGATTGGGAACCATACTTAGGTATCCTTTTTCCCCACCTGTGTTTGTGGGAGGTTAACTTTGTTTGATGGCACATAGCCTTAAGCATCACAGTTTGTTTTGTATTGTTTATTGTTTTGTCGGCGTCGTTTCTTAAATAAAGTAAAATGTACGCTCGCACAATTGGCCTAGCGTCGGTCCGGGTTAGGGAGGGTTTGGCCGGTAGGGATATCCTTGTCTCATCGCGCACTAGCGACTCCTGTGGCGGGCCGGGCGCCAGGTCGCCAGGTGCACAGTGTTTCCTCCGACACATTGGTGCGGCTGGCTTCCGGGTTGGATGCGCGCTGTGTTAAGAAGCAGTGCGGCTTTGTTGGGTTGTGTTTCGGACGACGCATGGCTTTCGACTTTCGTCTCTCCCGAGCCCAACATATACATGATAAAATACAAATCTTAGAATCAACTATTAAAGACTACCAGAACCCAATGTATTCTCCAATTACCTTGAATGAACTTCAGGACAAAATAAAAACCATCTAACCCAAAAAGGCCTGTGGTGTTGATGGTATCCTCAATGAAATTATAAAAGAGACAGACAACAAATTCCAATTGGCTATAAAATTCTTTAACAGCATCCTTAGCTCGGGCATCTTCCCCAATATTTAGAACCAACGACTGATCACCCCAATCCACAAAAGTGGAGACAAATTTGACCCCAAGAACTACCTTGGGATATGCGTCAACAGCAACCTTGGGAAAATCCTCTGCATTATCATTAACAGCAGACTCATACATTTCCTCAGTGAAAACAATGTACTGAGCAAATGTCAAATTGGCTTTTTAGCAAATTATCGTATGACAGAGCACGTATTCACCCTGCACACCCTAATTGACAAACAAACAAACCAAAACAAAGGCAAAGTCTTCTCATGCTTTGTTGATTTCAAAAAAGCCTTTGTCTCAATTTGGCATGAGGGTCTGCTATACATATTGACGGAAAGTGTTGTTGGGGGAAAAACATACAACATTATAAAATATATGTACACAAACAAGTGTGCGGTTAAAATAGGCAAAAACATATTTATTTCCACAGGGCTGTGGGGTGAGACAGGGATGGAGCGTAAGCCCCACTCTCTTCAACATATACAGTGGGGCAAAAAAGTATTTAGTCAGCCACCAATTGTGCAAGTTCTCCCACTTAAAAAGATGAGAGAGGCCTGTAATTTTCATCATAGGTACACTTCAACTATGACAGACAAAATGAGAAAAAAAAATCCAGAAAATCATATTGTAGGATTTTTAATGATTTTATTTGCAAATTATGGAGGAACATAAGTATTTGGTCACCGACAAACAAGCAAGATTTCTGGCTCTCACAGACCTGTAACTTCTTCTTTAAGAGGCTCCTCTGTCCTCCACTTGTTACCTGTATTAATGGCACCTGTTTGACCTTGTTATCAGTATAAAAGACACCTGTCCACAACCTCAAACAGTCACACTCCAAACTCCACTATGGCCAGGACCAAAGAGCTGTCAATGGACACCAGAAACAAAATCGTAGACCACTGATAATCTCCCTTGATCTGGGGCTCCACGCAAGATCTCACCCTGTGGGGTCAAAATGATCACAAGAACGGTGAGCAAAAATCCCAGAACCACACGGGGGGACCTAGTGAATGACCTGCAGAGAGCTGGGACCAAAGTAACAAAGCCTATCATCAGTAACACACTACGCCGCCAGGGACTCAAATCCTGAAGTGCCAGACGTGTCCCCCTGCTTAAGCCAGTACATGTCCAGGCCCGTCTGAAGTTTGCTAGAGAGCATTTGGATGATCCAGAAGAAGATTGGGAGAATGTCATATGGTCAGATGAAACCAAAATCTAACTTTTTGGTAAAAATTCAACTCGTCGTGTTTGGAGGACAAAGAATGCTGAGTTGCATCAAAAGAACACCATACCTACTGTGAAGCACGGGAGTGGAAATATGCTTTGGGGCTGTTTTTCTGCAAAGGGACCAGGACGACTGATCCGTGTAAAGGAAAGTATGAATGGGGCCATGTATCGTGAGATTTTGAGTGAAAACCTCCTTCCATCAGCAAGGGCATTGAAGATGAAACGTGGCTGGGTCTTTCAGCATGACAATGATCCCAAATACGCCGCCCGGGCAACGAAGGAGTAGCTTTGTAAGAAGCATTTCAAGGTCCTGGAGTGGCCTAGCCAGATCTCAACCCCATAGAAAATCTTTGGAGGGAGTTGAAAGTCCGTGTTGCCTGGCATCAGCCCCAAAACATCATTGCTCTAGAGGAGATCTGCATGGAGGAATGGGCTAAAATACCAGCAACAGTGTGTGAAAACCTTGTGAAGACTTACAGAAAACGTTTGACCTCTGTCATTGCCAACAAAGGGTATATAACAAAGTATTGAGATAAACTTTTGTTATTGACCAAATACTTATTTTCCACCATAATTTGCAAATAAATAAATAAAAAATCCTACAATGTGATTTTCTGGATTTTTTTCACTCATTTTGTCTGTCATAGTTGAAGTGTACCTATGATGAAAATTACAGGCCTCTCTCATCTTTTTAAGTTGGAGAACTTGCACTCTTGGTGGCTGACTAAATACTTCTTTGCCCCACTGTATATCAACGAATTGGCGAGGGCACTGGAAAAGTCCACAGCCCCCGGCCTCACCCTACTAGAATCTGAAGTCAAATATCTACTGTTTGCTGATGATCTGGTGTTTCTGTCACCAACCAATGAGGGCCTACAGCAGCACCTAGATCTTCTGCACAGATTCTGCCAGACCTGGGCCCTGACAGTAAATCTGAAGACCAAAATAATGGTGTTCCAAAAAAGGTCTAGTCGTTAGGACCACAAATGAAAAATTATATCTAGATCCCGTTGTCCTAGAGCACACAAAAAAACTATGCATACCTTGGCCTAAACATCAGCGCCACAGGTAACGTCCACAAAGCTGTGAACGATCTGAGAGACAAGGCATTCTATGCAATCAGAAGGAACATAAAATTTGACATATCAATTAGGATCTGGCTAAAAATAATTGAATCGGTTATAGATCCCATTGCCCATTATGGTTGTGAGGTCTGGGGTCTGCTCACCAACCAATAATTCACAAAATGGGACAAACACCGAATTGAGACTCTGCATGAAGAATTCTGCACTGGTCAGGATGCTCTCGACACACGGGAGGTAGAGAGAGAGAGAAAGACACAGCTCGACACCGGAAAGGTAGAGAGAGAGAGAAAGACAGAGCTCGACACAGGTGAGGTAGAGAGAGAGAGAAAGAGACAGCTAGGGCAGAGAGAGGAGAGCCCCCTTTGTGGATCATTGGCAGATAATGGGCTCATTAGGGCAAACGTAGCTTAAAAGGCTCTCGCTCTCTAAACAAACAGAACAGGCGCTGAGGAGATGGACTTAAGGGCCAGACATGGAGTGAGAGATAATGAGCCCCCCCACCCGTCCCCCGCTCGGCCCCCGCTCTGCTCGGCACAGCAGAGTGAGGCCTACCAACACGCTGCTGGCCTGCCCACTTCAAAACCCACACTATTATTCCATCTCTCATCAAGCCCCTGTTCCCTGTTTAGAGGCCAGCCAGTTACCAATCAATCTCCCCAGGCAATACCCTTATAAACTCACACACTAACCCACCGCTGTCCCTCACAAACACACACAGATCACATACATCTGTAGATGCACTGGTTCTATCTCACTCTCTTACTCAAACATCCCACTGTGCATAGATGTAATTTCACCGTCTTTTCCAGGTTGGTTCAACATAATTTCATTGAAATGACGTGGAAACAATGTTGATTCAATCAGTGTGTGCTCAGTGGGATGCTTGCTTGCTTTAGCTCTTTCTCTCCCACTGTGATGTGTAGCTCTCCCTCTCTCTCTCTCTGGCTCTCTCTCTGCTGCTCTCTCTCTCGAGTAGTAGTCTGGTTTCCTAATAGGGGTGTACAGTTGAAGTCAGAAGTTTACATACATCTTAGCCAAATACATTTAAACTCAGTTTTTCTCAATACCTGACATTTAATCCTAGTAAAAATTGTTTTAGGTCAGTTACGATCACCACTTGATTTTAAGAATGTGAAATGTCAGAATAATAGCAGAGAGAACAATTTATTTCAGCTTTTATTTCTTTCATCACATTCACAGTGGGTCAGAAATGTACATATACTCAATTAGTATTTGGTAGCATTGCCTTTAAATTGTTTAACTTTGGTCAAACGTTTCGGGTAGCCTTCCACAAGCTTCCCACAATAAGTTGGGTGAATTTTGGCCCATTCCTCCTGACAGAGCTGGTGTAATTGAGTCAGGTTTGTAGGCCTCCATGCTCGTAAACACTTTTTCTGGTCTTCCCATTAATTTTCTATAGAATGGAGGTCAGGACTTTGTTTTGTGATGGCCACTCCAATACCTTGACTTTGTTGTCCTTAAGCCATTTTGCCACAACTTTGGAATTATGCTTGGGGTCATTATCCATTTGGAAGACCCATTTGCGACCAGGCTTTAACTTCCTGACTGATGTCTTGAGATGTTGCTTCAATATATCCACGTATTTTTCCTCCCTCATGATGCCATTTATTTTATGAAGTGGAAAGCACCCAAAACATGATGCTTCCACCCCCGTGCTTCACGGTTGGGATGCTGTTCATCGGCTTGCAAGCCTCCCTCTTTTTCCTCCAAACATAACGATGGTCATTATGGCCAAACAGTTCTATTTTTGTTTCATCAGACCAGAGGACATTTCTCCAAAAAGTATGATCTTTGTCCCCATGTGCAGTTGAAAACCATAGTCTGGCTTTTTTTATGGCGGTTTTGGAGCAATGGCTTCTTCCTTGCTGAGCGGCCTTTCAGGTTATGTCATATAGGACTCGTTTTACTGTGGATATAGATGTTTTTGTACCTGTTTTCTCCAGCCTATTCACAAGGTCCTTTGCTGTTGTTCTGGGATTGATTTGCGCTTTTCGTACCAAAGTACATTCATCTCTAGGAGACAGAACGCGTCTCCTTCCTGAGCTGTATGACGGCTGCGTGGTCCCATGGTGTTTATACTTGGTTACTATTATTTGTACAGATGAACGTGGTACCGTCAGGTGTTTGGAAACTGCTCCCAAGAATGAACCAGGCTTGTGGAGGTCTACAATTTTTTTCTTAGGCTTTGGCTGATTTCTTTTGATTTTCCCATGATGTCAAGCAAAGAGTTTGAAGGTAGGCCTTGAAATACATCAACAGGTGCACATCCAATTGACTCGAGCTTCTAAACCATGACATAATTTTCTGGAATTGTCCAAGCTGTTTAAAGGCACAGTCAACTTAGTGTATGTAAACTTCTGACCCACTGGAATTGTGATACAATGAATTATAAGTGAAATAATCTGTCTGTAAACAATTATTGGGAAAATGACTTGTGTCATGCACAAAGTAGATGTCCTAACCGACTTGCCAAAACTATAGTTTGTTTACAAGAAATGTGTGGAGTGGTTGATGAACAAGTTTGAATGACTCCAACCTAAGTGTATGTAAACTTACGACTTGTATTATGTAGTCTGGTTTTCTAATGTGGGTGTGGTGTGTGGAGTATGTTACTAAGGACAGAGTAGCCATCTTGGATCATCTGGTAGAGTCAATGTGCGTACATACAGGTTAGTCGAGGTAATTTGTAGAGTGATTATGCACAGATAATAGACAGCGAGTAGCAGCAGTGTAAAAACAAAGGGGGGGGGGGGGTCAATGTAAATAGTCCAGGTGGCAATTTGATTAATTGTTCAGCAGTCTTATGGCTTGGGGGTAGAAGCTGTTAAGGAGCCTTTTGGTCCTAGACTTGGCGCTCCGGTACCGTTGCTGTGTGTTAGCAGAGAGAGCAGTCTATGACTTGGGTGACTGGAGTCTTTGACCATTTTTTGGGCCTTCCTCTGATACCGCCTAGTATATAGGTCCTGGATGTCAGGAAGCTTGGCCCCAGTGATGTACTGGGCTGTACGCATTACCCTCTGTAGCGCCTTACAGTCAGATGCCGAGCAGTTGTCATACCAGGCAGTGATGCAACCGGTCAGGATGCTCTCGATGGTGCAGCTGTAGAACCTTTTGAGGACCTGGGGACCCATGCCAAATATTTTCAGTCTCCTGGGGGGAAAAGGTGTTGTCGTACCCTCTTCATGACTGTCTTGGTGTGTTTGGACCATGATAGTTTGTTGGCGATGTGGACACCAAAGAATTTGAAACTCTTGACCCGCTCCACTTCAGCCCCATCGATGAGAATGGGGGCCTCTTCAGCCCTCATTTTCCTATAGTCCACGATCAGCTCCATTGTCTTTCTCACACTGAGGGAGAGGTTGTTGTCCTGGCACCACACTGCCAGGTCTCTGACCTCCACCCTATAGGCAGTCTCATCTTTTTTGGTGATCAGGCCTTCCACTTATGTCGTCAGCAAACTTAATAATGGTGTTAGAGTCGTGCTTGGCCACGCAGTTGTGGGTAAACAGGGAGTACAGGAGGGGACTAAGCAAGCACCCGAGGGGCCCCCGTGTTGAGGATCAGTGTGGCAGATGTGTTTTTGCCCACCCTTCCGTCAGGAAGTCCAGGATCCAGTTGCAGAAGGAAGTGTTTAGTCCCATGGTCCTTAGCTGCCAGGTCTCTTACTTCCTCCCTATAGGCTGTCTCATCGTTGTCGGTTTCAGAGGAAGGTGTTTAGTCCCAGGATCCTTAGCTTAGTGATGAGCTTTAAGGGCACTATGGTGTTGAACGCAGAGCTGTAGTCAATGAACAGCATTCTCACATAGGTGTTTCTTTTGTCCAAGTATGAAAGGGGGCAGTGTGGAGTGCGATTGAGATTGCATCATCTGTGGATCTGTTGGGGCGGTATGCGAGTTGGAGTGGGTCTAAGGTTTCTGGGATGATGGTGTTGATGTGAGCCATGACCAGCCTTTCAAAGCACTTTATGGCTACTGACGTGAGTGCTACGGGGTGGTAATCAGTCACCTCGTAAAAGTGGTTAACACACGATGTCATGCAATATTAATCACTCATGATGCTTAATAACTCAACACTGTCCTTTTCTCCCCAAAACCCTCCAAGGACCCATATTTCTCAAACCCTCACAAGAACACAAAGAAAATGTTATTAAGTAGGCAGGATAAGAAAAAAAATATTTTGTCTAAATCCCAAGCCTTCAAAACTTCTCATTGAGCAACAGGGAATTCAGTTGCTTTCATGAGCAATATGCAACCGAGTTGCGTTCATGAGCAATAGGCAACTGCGTTGCAATAAAAAGCAACAGGCAAGTGAGCTGCATTCATGAGCATCAGGGAAGTGAGCTGCATTCATGAGCATCAGGCAACTGAGTTGCGTTCACAAGCAATAGAGAACTGAGTTGAGTTCACAAGCAATAGAGAACTGAGTTGAGTTCACAAGCTACATAGAGAACCCTTTCTGCCCTCCTATTGCTTCAGTGGAAAAAGAAATCCTCTGAAGGTCCAAATTGATATTGTATGACATGTCATACGATTTATGTCGTCCACTGTAGCATATACCCTTAAGGTACCATGTCTGTAAGCAATAACAAGGAGAATTTGTTTGTAATCAACTGGAGGAAACGTTACCACAGAGCAAGCCCATCCAACTATTCAAACTGCCATGAGATTTATTGTGAGAATAACTAAAGAGGCTGCTGTTTCTCTGAGAAGCAGTCCGCATACCTTCCTTCCAATACCTTCCCTACTCCCATTACAGAATGTTAGCCTTTGTTTGCCTTTATTAATACCAATATATTACGCTGGAAAAGGCCGGGAGTGCATTACAATCAAGAGACGGAGGAGCGCCGGGCAAAAAAATGGAGGCATTGTGAGGGGGCCGGGGTGGTTTCTGTTCATCTCCAGCTGCTTCTCTGCTCATCACGCTGTGAGCTAACATGAAACACACTCACGCTATACAGCCTCCTCTCTCTCACAAACATCTGTCAGCCATTAGGGACAGAGAGAGAGAGAGAGAGAGAGAGAGAGAGAGAGAGAGAGAGAGAGAGAGAGAGAGAGAGAGAGAGAGAGAGAGAGAGAGAGAGAGAGAGAGAGAGAGAGAGAGAGAGAGAGAGAGAGAGAGAGAGAGAGAGAGAGAGAGAGAGAGAGAGAGAGAGAGAGAGAGAGAGAGAGAGAGAGAGAGAGAGAGAGAGAGAGAGAGAGAGAGAGAGAGAGAGAGAGAGAGAGAGAGAGAGAGAGAGAGAGAGAGAGAGAGAGAGAGAGAGAGAGAGAGAGAGAGAGAGAGAGAGAGAGAGAGAGAGAGAGAGAGAGAGAGAGGATGGACTGAGAGCCTCTGTGGGGACTTGTGGTCCCATCTCTCAGGTCCGTCCTCTTGGGTGGAGGAGGAGGGAGAGGGGGAGAGGAGGGAGGAAGCTTGAGGAAGAGAGGACGCAGGGGTGGAAGAGAGAGAGAGATAGATGGGGGGGGGGGGATTTGACCAACCATACTTTGAGCCACAGGTGGGTTTGAAAAGCACATACACTCGCCTACATCTCAAAGCATCATACAAGGGGGCTGCCAACACTGCCAACCTTTTCATTGAAAAAGCATGTAGGTTGCAAGACCGCTAGTCAGCGTTGCTCGTCCCATTTAAGTGGCTATAGTTTTAACAGTGGATGCCAGAAATGAAGTTCCATAGGGGCATTTTTGAGGGTCCCCTGGCCATTTTGAAACAACATTCCAAGGCCGACTCTAGATGTCTCTCTATTCCCTCTGAAACTTTCCCCACTCAGATAAGTCAACCCTGACAGTGTTAAACAGCTCTAAAAACACGGCGGACTGACACCGACACATGTAGGTCTCCACGCAAGGCCACAGAGGTTGGGAGGGCAGAACATTCACCCTGTAACTGGCAGGCAGATCTAAAGGAGAAAGCGTACTCATGGAGAATCTATTACACACCATCCACACCGGGGCTGGGCCGCCTGTTGGACATGTAGGACCACTTGGGGCTGTGGAGGTTATTGAGGCAAAGAACACAGAGCCTGCGGGTGCGCACACACACACACACAAACATACACACACACAGCAACATCCTTACAGAGGGGCCAAACTCACAGGTCTTCCCAGTGCTGGTGGACCCTCCAATTCTACCACACTGATACCCACAATTCCACTATGCTTACAGGTCAGTTTCTTACTCAACCTTGTTAAACAACAATCAAAAGTTCACTGGCTAATGAAAGATAAAAAAGTTACTCATTGCATCAATCCATAGGTCACCGTGAGGCAAACACACAGCAGTTAAACAAACAAACTTTCATGGAGGACTGAGGAGGATGCATTTTGAATTGTGGAGAGAAGAGGACAGACATGTCACAACAATGGCAGATTGAGGAGACCACATGGTGAGAAAATGGCTTTTAGAGAGTTTTTGTCCAAACAGGATTACAAAAAGCCCGGTTTGATGTGTACGAAGTTAGGTACTGCTAATGTCACCATTCTGTCTCTTCACCATACTTACCTCAGCCAACCGCACCACTGTGGCGGCCCATCCCACACACACACAAACAGACAGAGAGAAAGAGAGGGATGGCGTGAAGGAGAGAAAAGACACACTTCATTAATCTCTTTGACACTTTTCCACTCCGCCGGTGTCTGTTGAAGGAGCCCCGTCACCCACAAGTAATCATTTACAGTTGGTCATTTCCGCGCCGTCCTATTTTCTTCCTATCTTTCTTGAGCACTGTGTCTCATTCTTGTCTCTCTTGAAATTGAATTTGTAATAAGTTTGGATACATAGTTCTTCTTCCACGGCTGATATTTTAAGGAGTACCTGCCGTACATGCAGTGTGAGTGCACATCAAAGCCTACATGTACAGATACTGACCAGAGCCCTATACCACGAATCAGGTTTGAGGAGTTACGCAGGTAACTTTTGGTCAACTCTGAGTTCAACTCAGGATAACCGCTACCAAAAAAGTTGCTCCTCTTTTAGCCAGGTACATTTCTACGGCAACGAATCCTTCAGAACTAACCTTCTCCGGGGCAGGCTAATTCAGGGATAACTCCATTTATTCCGAATTAAGGGTCTGAGCCACGAGTTGATGTCAGCTTCCCTCTCTCTTGCAAATATTGTGTTATCATCCCCTTCATTTGAGGAAGGTGACTGATTAAATATTTTATTAATCTAATGTTTTCTTGTGTGTTATAAAATAGTCATGTTAAAATATCTATCACATTACACATTTAGTAAGGACAGAATGCATTTGAAACTTCATGCACAGTAAAACTTCTGTATGACTTAATACAATAATTTTATCGATAGGACTGGGGAAAAAGGGGCTTGTGCACACCAAAGACAGCATTAACGATAAGTAATCAAATAATGACTGCACTTTTAGCCTATTTCACACCATAGCCTGCTGAATTTGCAAGATAACTCTTCTTTAATTTTGACTTCAGCACAAACTCAAATGTAGCACTGACTCATCCATGGATTGATGTTTCAGCATTGTCTCAATGAAGAGTTTGGCGTTCCAATACCCATGTGCGACATGATTGCACAGTTATAAGCCTGCTAAATCTAGGGGCTGGCGTACAAGCAATATCCACTGTCGTAGTATGGATGAAGCCAGAGCTGAGTAGATCTAGCTACCTTTGTGGTATACCCCTCAGGTTCCCTTTTTAAGTTTGTTTCATCCTGTGATGATGGTCCCACTTGCTATGCTTAGCCCAGAGAGAGATAGAGAGAGAGAGAGAGACTTTGCTAGGGCGTAGACCAGGTGGTGGACGGACTTGTCCTGCTTACATAGGTGTGGTTGGTGGGACACTTTGCTAGGATGTAGACCAGGTGGTGGACATACTTGTCCTGCTTACAAAGAAGGTGTGGTTGGTGGGACACTTTGCTAGGATGTAGACCAGGTGGTGGACAGACTTGTCCTGCTTACATAGAAAGTGTGGTTGGTGGGTTCTTTGTTCTGCAGGGAAGGAGAGTTCCAGAAGAGCAGTACAAAAGAGACAGAGCCTGGCTATACCGTGTACAGATCTACCAGTGCATCTTTATTTGTGTCTAATGGGGTAACAACATACAGTGCTGTTCCCTTAATTAGTGTCTGTCTGCTCCAAGCAACCAAAAGGAAGCCCGCCCTAAAAGAACAAACACTCACCTAGCTAGTCTCCGGGGCGGAGAATATCAGACCTGTGAATTGAAGGGGGAGCTGAATCACAATAGGGCCGGCAGCCCTGGAGGAGGTCATTAGGTCCAGGCAGTGGCTACGGCACGCTGTAGTCAACAGCCCCCCAATCACCCACCTGGCACATGGATCCCAGACGGCCTGGGATGGAGAGGGTGCCTGGGGGGAGAGAGGAGCCGTTGGGCTGGAGAAGAGCTAGACGAACCCAAAGGTTTGGTCCTGTTGGCCCGGTGCCTCTGCCCCCCCCCCCCCACCACCATTCTATTTCCTTCTATCTACAACCCCCCCACCACCCACCTCATTCTCAAACTAGCAACCCCCTCACACACACACACACACACACAACTCTCAACTGCCCTAACTCTGGTGTAATCACCTCTGAATGTGAGGGGGGTGGGGAGAGGGGGGGAGGGGGCTAGAAAAGAAAGTCACACATTACATAATTTATTTACTTATCCAGGGTAGCTAGCTAGTGTTGCCCGCGTCATGGAGGAGGGGAGTTTTGGGTGAAAGGTGAAGGATGCGAGAATAAATGAGTCATGACCAAAGTGGTGGGTTAGAAACTGGGGTAGGGGGGTGTTCAAAAAACCTGGGTACTCACACCACTCGCTATACCATTGATAGAAGCAAAAAATCAAGACACTAAACAGGACATTGAGGGATTTTTGGCATCAATACAAAGTAAAACATTTTCACTTATTTCTAGACCAGGCTGTGTTATGAAAGTACGAAATTAACCTTTTTAGCAAAACAACCTGTAATATTCAGTATTGGTTGTGATTTTACCAAATCAATTAAATCCGTAATCTGAAAAAAACAACATAATTCAATCCCCTTTTAACCACACGTAGCTAGTAATTACTAGTGACACACAACCCCCCTACAGTTCAGCATAGTGGTGCAGCCCAGCAAGACCCAACAACTCCAACAGGAAGAGGCTGCAGATTGTTCCATTTATCACCTAGCACGGGGTCTTATTTTCTACAGAGATCTCCCAGTTATGTCAAAATGGATCAGAGAGCGAGAAAGACAGAAAGAGAGAGATAGGGAGAGAGATTTCCACTCCTCCATCTCCCTGTCCCGAGTGGCCCTTGCCTGTCTGTTGGAGCGGCAATGGCCCACTCGGAGACATCAAGCACATTCCAAGGGTCGGTCCAATTACGGACAGATGAGGGGCCGTTCTCTTTGTTTAAGAACAAAGCCAGGAGTGACACAACTGGTCTTTAAAAGGAGCTCTCGCAGCCACGGCGGTGGAGGGGGGGCTCAGCGGGTGGGGGAGGTGACCAGCTGGTTATAAATATCTATTTGGTCAGTTACTGGAAGGAAAATGTGCAGTTTGTTCGTCATCCACTCATCCAGGTGGTAGGAGAGAAGGGGAGGGAGAGAGAGAGAGGAGGGGGTTGAGGGAGGGAAAGGGAGAAAGAGATGAGGGAGGGAGGGAGGGAGGGAGGGAGGGAGGGAGGGAGGGAGGGAGGGAGGGAGGGAGGGAGGGAGGGAGGGAGGGAAAAACAAGCCAACCTGTTTGAGATTGACTTTGCCAGGAATGAGGAATTTGACTAATTGTTATATAAAAGCCATATGTCATCCCCAAATGGAAGCCCTCAACTAGTGTGCGAGAGCAGGAGTGAGAGAGAGCAAAAGCGAGAGAGAGGAGAGGAGAGTAGGGAGAGAGAGAGAGAAGGAGAGAATAAGGGAGAGGAAAGATCTGGAGGCCATCTCCATAGCTATTTAGCCTGTTAGTGCTCAGACCATACAGCGAGAGATGTTCATGTGGATTAGGCTTCCACTCAGAAAATTCCACCACAATCTTGTGTTGCTATCCTCAAGAGAGGATATGAATACGATTCATGAGTTGGCTCGAGTTCCTGTGTACTCACCACACACTTACTAAAAAGAATATTTCTGGCATGGGATGTTTCAACATGATAACATTGCTGAAATACATATGGCCTCAAAACAAAGGACTCGGACAGTCTAATAATCTAAGGTCTCCTAAAGCAAAACAACAGTATCCCCCCAAAAATACGATTTTGTAGGACAAGACATATGGCCTCAGAATAAACAGCTCCAAGAGCTGGACCTAGAAGCCTCCTAAAAACAAAAACAGCACTATTCAAATGAAGTTGGTGTAAAAAAAAAAGAGAGAGAGAAAAAGCTTGAACGTAAGTTTATGAGTGTTGAGAGTATGTTAGGAGGTGACTGTGGTTGTCCCTCTTTGGCTTTGGTTGTGCAATGGGATGCTGGTGGCCAGACACTGGCGTGTTTGACTGCAGAGGGGCGGGACCATGTTTAGAGTTTGATTCCCACTCTGCAGTAAATTAGAACACAGCGGGGTAATCTTTGTTTATTCAAAATACAGCTGCACAGGCCTCTCTCTCTTGCTGTGTCCTACCCTAACTCTCCCCACAAACCAGACCCCGGTCTGGGGTTCACCTGTAGACTACTATGACTAGTACAGTACCCCACACACACACACACACGCACACACACACACACACAAAGCATGGACAACTAGGTTTTTGTGTACAATTCATTAAAAAGTGAAGTGGAACATTATTACAGCTGAACAGAGTATTGAATAAGTGTATGATATTATGGTCTGACTACCTACAGACTACATATACCATGTACTACATTTATTAAATCTCTGAATTCAATGTCAAATCAAATCAATGTCTATCAAATCAAAGGTTATTTGTCACGTGCGCAGAATACAACAGGTGTAGACCTTACAGTGAAATTCTTACTTACATGCTCTAACTAATAGTGCAATTAAGGTATTATGTGAACAATAGGTAGGTAAATAAATAAAAACAACAGTGAAAAGACAGGCTATATACAGTAGCGAGGCTGCATACAGACACCGGTTAGTCAGGCTGATTGAGGTAGTATGTACATGTAGTGACTGTTATTTACAACTGACAATGAAGCTCACTAAACACCTCCAAATGAAAGAGCAAGAAACATTTGGGAAGAAATAATTCTTCAGACATATGTTGCACTCTTGTGGTGAGTTGAACATTTACAAGAAATTGTTGATGAGCTGTTTCTCAGTCAATTTCTTATTCCTACTCAGAGAAAAAGAGTTTGTCTCCATCTAGTGGCAGTAGCATATGTTGTACATGGGTCAGCAGGACAAATTTCACATATTTGTACACTTTGGGGTGTAATGGGGGCAGTTAAGATGATACATCGTACCAAGTTTGGCAGAGATGTAGATTTATGTACCTAGAAAAAACAAATACTTTTTTTACAATTCAGAAAGACTGCTTTGAGGTAAAGGCACCTAATTTGTCACAGAGCTAGATTTATGGACACTGAAAAGATTTAGACATGAAGCCACTACAGATTTGGCTCCAGGGTGCTGAGGCGACCATCTTACAAAGTGGCCATTGTCGGTAATACAATGTTAAAGTTCTGAAGGCACTTTTTGAGATAAATACACCAAATTTGGCACAGATGTAGATTCATGTTCCCTGAAAATATTTAGATATGGAGCCAGCGCAGATCTGATCCCTGGGGGCCTTGGCAGTCATCTAATGAAATGTATACAGACAGTAAAACAACTTTACAGTTCACAAGGCCTATTTGACACATACACATCATATTTGATGTACCTTAAAAATATTTAGATATGGATTCACCACAGATTTCACCCTTGTGAGTCGTGGTAGCCATCTTACTAAATGGACGTAGACTGTAGACCTTTTCGCATACAAATTCTATATATCTGTAACAGACCCCCCCCCCCCAGCGTGAATTTGTTTTACGCTTGATGTCAGAAGGCACTCACTGTTCCAGAACTATATTGTTACGCGAAAGGACAGTTAACTTGCGCTGCCCTCAAACCAAGGCACGCTGCCTGCTAATAATCTAGGTGGTGGAGACCCATCATTCAGAGCAGGTAGGGCAGCTTTCCACCTGTTTTGAGCCCCACATTTATTTGTATTTTTATGATAGGTATATATATAAATATTATTTTGGCATTAATACGTGTCACAATATCATTGAGTTAATAAAGCCGCATACAAACAGGCAGCTCCAAAATGCAGGTGTTTCAGCCTAGCTCAGTGTTTTCTGTGGTGTTGGGGCAGGCCAGCAGAAAGTAGAAGCATTGCACCATGATTGGCTCAGCATTGCACCGTGATTGGCTCAGTGTTCTGTCACTCATGGGACACGACGTCACCTGCTTTTTAAAAGGCAGTAAATGAGGCTGAATGAACTGATTCGCTGCCAGACAAGGCTCCGCTGACAGCCAGGTGCAGCGGTGGTAAGGATTCACTCCATGGTGCTGAAAGGAAAGCTCTGCTGTTGGGACAGTTTTATGTAGGCCCCAACAGTTTATGGGCACCGCTTGTCGCCGTTATAGTGCAATAAATGTATTGTTTAGTGTTATGTTGTGCAGTGGCTTTGCTGGAATGCAGCTAAAAAATGTTGGGGGGGAGTTTGCCCCACCAAGATTTACATGCTAAAATCGCCACTGTCTATAGGTTATGTTTCAACTTGTCAATTTCTAGTTGTATTCAAACCACTTTTATTTTCAAACAACAGCCTGAATATTGATGTGTTCCGCCTCCTCATTAATTCACATTGAAGTAGCCCATTTCGCTGTGGTGGACAATTTACGTTTGAGGCATGCTATGCTAATATAAGAAGAGGATTAGCTAGATGAGCCGGACAAACTTCTCTCTTCGATGAGAGCCCAAGCACTCCACCAGTGTTTCCACAGATCAAATATGCAATCAGTTGCACATCTCAAGTCAGAAAAGAACCTGCACTACATTTTTCTACCCAGCGCATTTTCCAGCTGGCTCCCAAATTGTCTTCATTGTTGTTTTCCTTACTAATAATAACTTTAGACGTGTGCATTCCTATCAAAGTAAGTGCCTTATTACATTATCATAATCATTTCTGTATATCGTGGTATGTTGTTTCTACTGTAGCACACCATATGTATGTATGTATGTATGTATGTATGTATGTATGTATGTATGTATGTATGTATGTATGTATGTATGTATGTATGTATGTATGTATGTATGTATGTATGTATGTATGTATGTATGTATGTATGTATGTATGTATGTATGTATGTATGTATGTATGCAGCATAATGTATTCTGTGTGTACCCCTTTATAACCACAGACACGCAAGCTACTAATTTCATAACCTTTATGGTGTTGTACTCAATTATGCTTATGTAGCTAGCTACATTCTTCTGTTATTTCTGTAAAACAATGTTAATGGTGTCAGAGAAGTATTATCTTTGAAGCTGTATACTTTGAAGCTGTCCTGGCCTTATATTGGCCTGTGTTTTCATTTGGCCCGTTTAGCATAGCTCTGCTTTTCCCTGACATGCCCCTCTGTGGAGCTCTTCAGTCACTGTTTCTTATATCATTCATAATTGTCATTTTGTCAATGCAACCTATTGTTTTTATAGCAGTGTTATGTTACTTCATTGTAACATTGTTTTATTGCTATATCCTGATACTGTATTCTAATTACAAATATTTCCTCTTTATTCTGTACTTTCAGGAACCAACCACACAAACAGCATTGAACCTTATTTGACAACATCATGACTAGAACTGGATATCTTTCTTGCAGAAGATTGAGGCCAACTTTAGTATTGAAGCAATTGAAGTATTGGTAGTGGTTGAACAACAAAAACTAAAACTAGGTTTACTAGAGGTAAAAAACAGCAAGAAAAGACTGACAACTGATTAACATGCATAACTTATATTTCTGTATTCATATGGTGATTGAATAACAACTGCTTTTCCACCCCACAGCCCCAATGGCTTAGTACCTGTTAAGTCAGTCAGTCAGTAATTGCTGCAGATGTGCTCAGTAGTGCTTAAGCATAAGGTACTCCCCAAAGCATGGCACAACACACAAGGGTGTGTCACAAACTAAAAACTAACTCCTCTGCTTCCTTCTCCTTGTGCCGGACAGGTAGACTTTGCATTGCCTCTGTGTGCGACTGCCTTGAGCAGCAGCCTGAGGGACTTTGCAGGGAAATGTCGTGCAGTGAGGCGTAAGGGATTGTCTGCAGCAGGACGACCCTCAGTGGATGGACGCCGAGGGGTGTGGTGCTCCTCCAGCAGCTTTCTCATGAGATTCTTTCTGTACTTTTGGTAGGTAATCACCTCACCTATAGGGGAGAGGGAGTGGGGAGGATGAGGGAGTGGGGAGGATGAGGGAGTGGGGAGGATGAGGGAGTGGGGATGATGAGGGAGTGGAGAGGATGAGGGAGTGGAGAGGATGATGAGGGAGTCGGTAGGTGGGTGAGATATTGTCAATATATTTGTATGCGAACTGTATGTCCAATTACAAAAAAAACTTGTTTAGTAATCTTCTCACCTATTAGCTGGTGGTGAACTATGTGGCCGTTGAGGACAGCAGTGTTGACCAGATTAAAAAATATCTTCTTATATCACTTATGCCAGTTTTCCGAGTGCATTCCACAAAGCTGTTTATCATGTCTGTCTTATCCACTGCCCCCATTTTGAGGTTATAGTCAAGCACACAGTCTGGTTAGATTTTTCTCTCTCCCGTCAGGTGGTCCACCTTCCCTGTGGCCGACCTGGTTACTCTATGGACAGTGGACAGGACATGGATGTCTCGTTTTTCATGTCACTTTACTGCCAACCGTAACATCAGGGACTAACTAACTAACTAACATGCTTCTACATCTGCATTGCTTGCTGTTTGGGGTTTAAGGCTGGGTTTCTGTGTAGCACTTTGTGACATCTGCTGATGTATAAAGGCCATTATAAATACATTTGATTGATTGAATTAATGCAGCAGCATAGGTGACTTCACGTAGGCGGTTAAGAGAACGAGGTTAAGAAAAGGGTTAGGCTTAGCAACAATCCAAGGGGCCAGGGTTCCAGTCTTGAAGCACGATTTTGACTGCTCCTACAGTTTTGCTTTGGTACTGCAATTTAACTGACTCCCGGCCCAGAAAGACAATTTCCATACACGGCTACATAGAGAAGTCAGATTTGAAAATTCCTGATAAGACACTTATAACATCCATTGAATTATTTAAATTGAATCACTCCCAGCCAAATATATTAGCATTTTATATTCATTCAATGCCTGCCATGTTTTTGGATGATGTGATGATGACTTCGTTGCTGCTCCCTGTGCGCAGTGAGTGCTACAGTAGTGCACATGTGATGTTGGTCCTTATTAACCGGATGCAAAAGGGGAGGGTGGTGCAACTCAATATTAGGAAGATGTTCCTAATATTTGGTATACTCAGTGTATATACTGTATTCTAGTCAAGGCTCATCCTATATACTGTAACTACTGCTCTACAGACTTGTTCTATTTATATACTGTCCATAATATTCTAGTGTCAAAATTGTGAAGTGTAAATAGTATAATTTGGTCATAAAGTTAGTCTCGTCCAAAAAGGAGATGATAGGAAAATGTATGTAACAGAATGAAGGGTACATAACAGTTTTCTGTGGGCTGGGTTTATTTTATTCCTACCCACATGCCCACAGCTGGCAAGTAATCATCAATTCGGAACGCAGCTGCACAGGACAGATCTTAATGCTCATGGTCAATTTGGTTTGACATTCGATATCCCTATGGGGCTATTTGTACATCCCACTGGGCACACACTGGTTGAATCAATGTTGTTTCCATGTAATTTCAATTAAATTGGACTTGATGTTGAACTGATGTCTGTGCCCAGTGGGATGGGGCAATATTTTAAAAGGTTAACAGCTCCAACTTTCTATGACTTAAAAACCTCAAACCAACTTTAAATTCAAGGAAGTCATACACATATTGAAAGCATTTAATGAGACAACTGAAAGATGTGCATTTACATTGTGCAATTTATTGACAGTCCCTAACTATCCCCAGAGAGAGGCTATCCAAAGTCAAACCAATTTTGCCACGGTTGCACACCAGCCCTTTGAAGATAATTGGCGAAATAATTTGGCTAACTCTTCCCACCTGGGGAACACACAGAAGAGACACCCATATCAAAACACACCCCAAAACGAACTCACGTTTGAATTCAGTCATGGTCGCCAGCTTGAGGAATTGCAGTTGCCCTTTAACAATTTACACAGACATTTTTCAAAAACATATTTACTGGAAGAACTGTGCAGATGCAAAGTTAGGTAAAATAATTTCTGTAAAATAACCCTGTTTTTTATGTGACCACGTTATCCAAAAAACTCAGTTAAATATCTGCTCTAAAGGGCCTCCCGGGTGGCGCAGTGGTTAAGGGCGCTGTACTGCAGCGCCAGCTGTGCCACCAGAGACCCTGGGTTTGCCCCCAGGCTCTGTCGTCCGCTAACCAAGGTTGCCAGGTGCACGGTGCACTCCGACACATTGGTGTGGCTGGCTTCTGGGTTGGATGTGCGCTGTGTTAAGAAGCAATGCGGCTTGGTTGGGTTGTCTATCGGAGGACGCATGACTTTCAACCTTCATCTCTCCCATGGCCTTCCAGGAGTTGTAGCAATGAGACAAGATAGTAGCTACTAACAATTGGGGTAAAAGGAAAATCTGCTCTGTACTAAGATTCAAAGATGTCTGCAGCAACAGCTTTAAAAAAAATAAAACATGTTTTTATTGTCACATACACCGGATGTCGGCTCGGGTATTCGAACAACAGCAGTACCCGCAAAACACCAGTCTCAATGTCAACAGCAAAGAGGCATCTCCGGGAAGCTGGCCTTCTAGGCAGAGTTGCAAAAAAGCCATTTCTCAGACTGGCCAATAAAAAGAAAATATTAAGGGGGGCAAAAGAACACAGACACTGGACAGAGAAACTCTGCCTAGAAGGCCAGCATCCCGGGATCGGCTCTTCACTGTTGACGTTGAGACTGGTGTTTTGCGGGTACTATTTTATGAAGCTGCCAGTTGAGGACTTGTGAGGCATCTGTTTCTTAAACTAGACACTCTGATGTACTTGTCCTCCTGCTCAGTTGTGCACCGGGGCCTCCCACTCCTCTTTCTATTCTGGTTAGAGACAGTTTGCGCTGTTCTGTGAAGGGAGTAGTACACAACGTTGTACGAGATCTTCAGTTTCTTGGCAATTTCTCATATGGAATAGTCTTCATTTCTCAGAACAAGAATAGACTGACGAGTTTCAGAAGACAGTTCTTTGTTTCTGGCCATTTTGAGCCTGTAATCAAACCCACAAATGCTGATGTTCCAGATACTCAACTAGTCTAAAGAAGGCCAGTTTTATTGCTTCTTTAATCAGACCAACAGTCTTCAGCTGTGCTAACATAATTGCAAAAGGGTTTTCTAATGATCAATTTGCATTTTAAAATGATAAACTTGGATTAGCTAACACAACATGCCATTGGAACACAGGAGTGATGGTTACTGATAATGGGTCTCTGTATGCCTATGTAGATATTTCATAGAAAATCTGCCGTTTCCAGCTAAAATAGTCATTTACAATATTAATGTCTATGCTGTATTTCTGATAAATTTGATGTTATTTTAATGGACAATTTTTGCTTTTAATTAAAAAATAAAGACATTTCTAAGTGACGCCAAACTTTTGAACGGTAGTGTATATTACTGCCTTAATTTTTGCTGGACCCAGGAAGAGTAGCTGCTGCCTTGACAGTGGCTAATGGGGATCCATAATAAACACAAATACTGTTGAAATGTTTTTTGACATGCTGAACCATCCTTAGGGTGGATTATACAAAGTTTAATGGGGTTGGAGAGGGTGTAGTAGAAGTTGGGAATTTATTTGGTTTGAAATTCCATTTCAATGGCAGTACAGTTTTGGGCAGGTCAAGAGTGATCGTACATTCCAGCACAGTAGGTGCCTGCGTGCACTTTAAACGTTTGCTTGCGGACCGCCATGAAATCGGAGAAGAAGAAGAAGAAGAAGAAGAAGAAGAAGAAGAAGGTTCGCGTACATTCTACGTGCGCGTTCACATCTGGGCGTAGGAATCTTGTGATACGTGCGTCAGCTGTCACGGGGAGAGAGAGCTAGTTGACGCACGCGCTTCTGTCTCCATGCTAGCCGGCGAGTTGTTTAGACACGAAATAATCTGCAATTCTACTCGCAGGAAAGAAAGAGATATCAACTTGTTACCGGACAGTATCAATATTAAACTGGACCAAGCGGATTCTGTGACCGATTCCAGCAGGAAAGGGGCTGTGTACCGCTGCAGAAGGTGTAGAGTTTAGTTATAAAATATTTGGTGTAGGTCAGGTGGTTGTGCCGAAGAGAGAATAGCAGGTTTCTCGGATGGAAGCTGGCTAGGGCTAGTTTATTTATTGTCAATTAATAAAATAGCTAGTTTTACCTCGTCAAACATACGACGGATTGCCAGTAGTTGCTGCATAGCAAAACATAGCTAGGCCGGGTCGGCCGGTTAGCTACCGAGCTAATGACAAGATAGCTTGCTC
Organism: Oncorhynchus gorbuscha; assembly: GCF_021184085.1. NCBI lineage: Eukaryota > Metazoa > Chordata > Actinopteri > Salmoniformes > Salmonidae > Oncorhynchus > Oncorhynchus gorbuscha. Next base: position 29,564,146 of record NC_060189.1, read on the forward strand.
AATAGTTATGTCGAGCAGTTTCACAAATAAAACGTCTTTGCTAAGCAGCTCTCCACAGAGCCATGAGAATAGGGTCTCGTCAGTCGGCAACAACAACAGAGACTGGGACTTGGAAAAAGATGTATTTGTATGCTGCTATGAAGAGCCTATTGGCGAAACCATGCTGGCGGGGATGCACTCGGTTCAGCCTGGTCTGGACAGGCACATGCCGCTGCTGCGAGGCCGCCACCGGGTTCCTCCGGACTGTATGATACTGGGCCTAGAGGAACCTTACCCCGGCTGTCACAACAACCGGAGTCCTCCCGCAGCCTACCTAGACACCGGTTCTCTGGCCTTCAGTGAAAATGACCGGAACGCCACCCCGGTGTTGGAAAGCAGAAAGAGGACTCGGAGCAGTAGTTCAAGGAACCGGTATAACGAGGTTGTCACAGAATTGGGACCCGAAGAAGTGCGGTGGTTTTACAAAGAGGACAAAAAAACGTGGAAGCCTTTCATTGGACACGACTCTTTGAAAGTTGAGGTCATGTTTCGTAATTTCTGCGAACGGAACCCTGGAACGACCAAGCGCCAGGGTTCTTTGGGAATGGATGAAGCGTACGATGAAGATAATGCAAGCAGGGTGGAAGCGACAACTGGGGGGTCGAACGGAGTCGAGCGAGCTGGACCAGTGCCGGCGCCGAGAACTACGGTGAATAGGGACAGGGGTTCGATGGAGAGAACGGACTCCACAGACGAAAGAGACCTTGATTCAATAAACATCAACGTAGAGGCTGTATGTGTCAGGGGTGGGCTGTATGAGGTGGATGTCAAAGACAGAGAATGCTATCCTGTGTATTGGAATCGTAAGTATCAATAGGAAGCATTCTCTTTCCTCCATATATACCCAGCATTCCTGTATATGTATGTTTTGCTTGCAAACCAATGTGTGCAAGAGGGTTACGCTTTAAAGTAATTTAGTCAGTCAACCCATGTTGCCAAGTGCTATTCATCTGCCTCTGGCAAGCAAACGCATCAGTGCCAGATGTTGAGTGGTGCCCATAATCTCTGGTCTTAATTCCTGCTGCGTATCCCTCCAATGAGAGGCTGCAGACTGCATGGACAAATCACTACCAGGTCACTCCAGAGATTACCTTGTATACACGCACGAGATCAGAGATGGCATGGTGTCACCATCTCTCATTCGTGCCTACTACGCAATCTGTCTGTCTACAATATGCTTTAATGTACAAATATAGGCCACATACAGTACCTGTCAAAAGTGATATCCCAAGTACAAATACAGTAAGCACACTAAAGTTAAAAAATATATACAGTACCAGTCAAGTTTGACACCACCTCATTCCAAGATTTCTTTATATTTACTATTTTCTACATTGTAGAATAATAGTGAAGACATCAAAACTATGCAATAACACATGGAATCACAAAGTAACCAACAAAGTGTTAAACAAATCCAAATATATTTATATTTGAGATTATTAAAAGTATCTACCCTTTGCCTTGACAGCTTTGCACACTTGTCATTCTCTCAGCCAGCTTCATGAGGTAGTCACCAGGAATGCGCTTCAATTAACAGGCGTGTCATGTTAAAAGTTAATTTGTGGAATTTCTTTCCTCCTTAATGCGTTTGAGCCAATTGGTTGTGACATGGTAGGGGTGGTCCAAATTTGGTATTTTTGGTTCCAACTGCAGTGTCTTTGTGAGACGCAGAGTAGGTGAACGGATTATCGCAAATTTGGACCACCCTTACCATGTCACTACACAACTGATTGGCTCCAACGCATTAAGAAGGAAAGAAATTCCACAAATTAACTTTAAACAACACACACCTGTTAAATGAAATGCATTGTCATCAAGGCAACGGGTAGCTACTTTGAATAATCTAAAATAACAAATATATTTGGATTTGTTCAACACTTTTTTTGCTTACTACATGATTCCATATGTGTTATTTCATAGGGTTGATGTCTTCACTATTATTCTACAATGTAGAAAATAGTAAAAATAAAGAAAAACCCTTAAATGAGTAGGTTTGTCAACTTTTGACTAGTACATTGCCTTTAAGATACCTAATGAAGCCAAAGTTTATTTGTGCTACCTATCACAAACCCACAAAAGTGGCCTATTATTAGTCTAGCCTATCTGGACTGTGCCAACGAATTCATGGAGATTTACAAAAAAGTCGGCCATGGTGGTATAGCTGGTTGCTATAGAGCCCTGGATAACTTGAGCAAGCCAGCGAGATAGCCATGCATCCGTTTAGGGAAAATGAAATATCTCGCTGAGTTCGCCTGAGGCAACACTAAGTGACAGTTGGTTTACTAGGATCTTCCAGCTAGATGTTGTAGTCAGTTTGAGGCTCTGACTATGTTTGGGCCTGTAATATCACTGTTTGACATGCATTAGCTAGCTTAGGCCTATCTTCTCACTAGAGTCTGTTTTGTTGAGTAATGCATTTCTAAGGGTCCATTGGTATTTTCATTATCCTACATCTGTACTCTCTGTACCACATCCAATTATAAATTAAAGCTGAATACAAATGTAGGCTACTATAAAAGTGATTTCCGTAAGAGCTTTTTTTTGTCTTTGCTGCTATTTACTATAGATGGTGTGTGTTGGTTACTACCTGTTTGTAGGAACAGTCACACCCAAGCTCTGTGCCATTAGATAGAAAAACACACATTACAGAATTAGGTGTTGTGGTCATGCTCTCACCAACGACTACTAATTCTAAACTAATCACTTCTGTAATCAACTTTGCCTCCCTCCACACTCCACTGAGATTGCCAATGCCTAGCTTTATAGGGTGCCTAATTAGGCCTACCTGTCATTGTAGCCTTCACAAAGCAACTACCTAGATGTATTTGCATTTGGTGTCAGCACCACATACACACACATAGTTGTTACCTGCTGGCTCATGCTACGTTACCAATTTTTGTCTATTGTCTAGCATTTTGTTACCCGCAAACAATCAAGGGGAACATTGAAAAGAAAAGGGGGAAAATGGAATGCTTTGTAAATCTCTCTAACTTCCCCCTGCCCCATTCTCTCTCCCACCCTCAGAGCAGGAGAGCATTCCTGTCATGAGGGGCCAGTGGTTCATCGACGGCACCTGGCTCCCATTGGAGGAGGAGGAGAGTGACCTCATTGAGGTGGAGCACTTGACCCGTTTCCTTGGGCAGCAAATGCAGGACAGCTTCGACTCTGACTCTGTGGTGGCCAAAACAGTCGACAGCAAAGATGGTGAGACAACACCAGGGCTTGTGGGAAATATGGTTTAGGCCTAAATAAATATTTATCAAGTGTAGGCTTGTATCAAGTATATAATGCATTATTCTAAAGACTGAATACTGGTTGTCTCCAACCCTGGTCCTGGAGAGCTATAGTCTGGGCAAGCTTTTGGTCCAGAGCAGAACTGAAACGCTTGATTTCACTAACCAAGTCTTGATGATTTGTTGATTAGCTGAATCGGCTTGTTCTCCAGGACCAGGGTTGGATACCAGTGCTGTAGCCATACTCTCTCACAATTTTAATCTGCAACATTCTGCCAGGGCAATAACTACTATAACCTGACTATAATTCCACCAAGGTACTTATCTATAGAGAACTTATAGATCATGTAGTGTGGTAGCAGCTGTCAAATGGGGTTCTCTGTAGATGGTGTCTGGGTTAGTTATGGACTCCATTAAAAACATCACCCACCTTATCAGCAACTGAAAAGTGTTGTTGGGACTCATAAACCATAACATATTAGCTATCAGAATCTCCCTGTAGACCAGAAAGGGGAAACATACCATATTGTCTTTATGAGGATGTTGATTGTATTTTGTTAGCCCAGAGTGTATTATAGGTAAGTGTATTTCTCATGCAAGGCTCAGACAGCAATTTGTTTCAGGAATAGCTTGTTGGTGCACTCAGAAAACAAGTGACAAATGGAATCTTTCAGTCAGCAATTCCCTCCTGAATGCACAGTCTTTAGCCCTGTGAAATGGCTGTTCCTTCTGTGATGAATGTGTGTGTGAATGACTTTCGATACCAGAGGTATTAAATCAGTGTCACCAGGAGAGATTGTGTGTATGTGTGTGAGAGAGGGAAAGCGAGGGAGAAGGAGAATGTCACCTTTATGTTTGCCTCTGTGTGTGTGTAAGGGAAAATGCCACCAGTGTTGGTGTGTGTGCTGTATCTGTGTGAGAAATAATCTGACACTTCAATGCTAAGCTGGAAGACAACTTCTATCTCGAACTGAGAATAAGTGCTGCTTTCCTACCAACCAAGGCCAGCGCTATCTCCTCAGTGTGTGGCACTCTGAATTGGACCATAACACAGTGTTTGCACAGTGATTAACCTCCCTTTGTGAATGATCATGACTTGCTCTGACTCAGTGTTAATCAACATAAGTTTAGTCCTTGAATGGGTCCCTGAACTAGCCTCTATTTCAGACCTGTTCTGAATGCGTCCAACAGTACAGTCTGTTCATTCATACAAGGACAGTCTCGCCCTTCAGGAGCAATAGGGGACTGTATATATAGTCATGAGTAGACTGGCTGGCTACTGGAGGTTGCCTTATTGCCAATGCAATGTTCTCTCAAGCGCCTGCACGGTACTAGCTACGCCACTCAAATTTAATCACAGACATGAACTGGTGGGAAGACAGAGGCCACTCGCTCTCTACTAATCCATGTGGGGACCAAACAATTGATTCCCATTCACAATCCTATTTTCCCTTCAACCTAACACTAACTGTAATTCTAACCCGACTCGTAAACCTAAAGCCAAATGTCTCCACTTGTCCGAATTTCCCTTGTTTTACTACCCCTCCCTCTTTCTCTCACTCTCTATCTATCCCTCTCTTTCTCACACGTACACAAATATCAACACACACAGAGGACACAAGTCATAATCAGTGTGTTTGAAATGGGATCAGGATTACGGCAACGGTTGTGTCCCTTTCACTTAGGTCACCCACAACCCAGCCCTTTCCAAGTCCCCCTTTGAAAGCACTGCCACATCCTTTCATTTCCATTAGGAGTCACCTCTTTGAGAGAATACAAAACTGTTCTAACGCTTCACCACATTATTTTGTGAATTCATTCAAGGATTCACTTCAAAGTTATTTGTTAACACATTCTGCAAAAGTCAATGTCTTGAAAATGACAGTCTATTGTACCATATACAGTAGCTTAGTGAATCGGATGCTCTGATCAAGGCATAACTTCCGAAAACATGTTAGCCTGCCTGGACGAAAATGAAAAGGTGTGATTAGGTGATTTCTTTTTTGTGTAAATAACCCCCCAACATGTTGGAGTTATGCCATTTCCCAATGTTTTTGAACTTGGTATTATATTTGAAGTCTTTGTCATATATGGCAGAGCACCCAGCTAATACAGCGGGAGAGTGTACCTGTTACCCACTTCACAATACTGCATTACCCTCTCTCCCGCTCTCCTTTCCTCTCCTCCACCCATTGTTCTCCCTCAATTTCTCCCTCTTTCTCTCACCCTTCCTCCCCTCTCCCTCTTTCTCACACTGAAACCCAGCAGCCAGCTCCAAGACTAATGGAGCAGAAAGCAAGTGTTGCGGCTCGCAGACATGTTATGTAGGCATGAGATCATCATAATGCAGACGGCATGAGATCATCATAATGCAGACGGCATGAGGGCTCTGTTCTCTCCTGCCCTTGGTTATTGCTGCTGTGTCAGTCAAAAAGGGTTCCTCATTCCTCAGGCTTCTAAGGGAAAGGGTGACCGTGACAGTTTGACACTTCATTTGTAGTTGATGGTTGCCACTGTCGTCTAATTTGAGGATGGAAATTGTCAGTTGCCACAAATGGTGGCCCACATGGCAGCTATACTGTGGCGGGTTTACCGATTTCAGCAGCTACTGAAGCTGGCAATAGGCTGGTTCACAGAATACAGAGAGTCTGTCTTACTCGCTAGCCTGGCTTGGAAGTTCCTCAGAGGAAGAAAGTACAAAGTATCACTATGAGAGTGTTTGTTGTACAGAAACCATCATTTGGCAAAAACATTTTTGATACTGTAGGGCAGGCCTGTATGCTCAGTCGCTCGCACACACATGTACAGAGTTGCTCCATGCATTGTGACTGAAAAGTCCCATTGGGGCTCCATGACCCTCTCACTGTGCTTCCATAATCTAAGGAGCAGGGTGTTAATAGCGAGAGGCCCCCTGATGGCTCCCCTGTCAGGTTTTAGGAGACCCGAGTAAGCTTTATGTGACATCTTTTTGGCTGTGGACACATTACACCTTTTGTTTGTCAGACCTGTTTAAAGATGCACTGGCTGTGTATCACTTAGGGAGGCTGATTATGGAAGAATCCCTGGTGGATATGTGTGTACTGTGTGTATATATGTCTGTGGTGGGTGATGGCAACAGAGAGATGCGGGTATGTGAAGGGACTGTGTACTGATGTGAGAATCTATCATACGGATGTGTTTTGAAGGCGTTTGAATCAGTAGAGAGATTTGCATGTGGGCTGGCTGGAGGCTGGGCCAGGGCTCATGACGGTGGGGTGTACTTCAGTCCGTCAGGCTCCTGGAGTGTCACGGCAAGCAAAGCCCCACAGGCACACCGGGTCATCTGTCAACAACACACACAGGCCAGAACATCACATAATGTCATGTCACAGCTAGGGCTGGGAATTGCCAGGGACCTCAATACGATATTATTAGGATACTTCGGTGCCGATACGATAGGTATTGTGATTCGATACTGTGATTTTGTGATTCGATACTGTGATTTTGTGATTCAGTGTTCCAAACATATTGCTCACCACATGTCTGCTGTAGAGGGACAAGAGAGAGCCATGAGAAAACAAGGTTTGATCCGTCATTGAGATAAAAGTGCTGAAAACAAATTGTCACCCTATTTAAAAAGATGAACAACAAGCTATGAAGGAAAAATACTGCAGTTAGTGAATAGGCTGCAGGTACATCCAACTAGCAAAATAAATGATATTGCGATATTGTCAAAGCGATACGATATATTCTCACAAGTAATATCTCTATGTAACTATAGATCACTAGTCACAGCTCTCGTCTACGTCATGGCACACTGACATTTTACATTTAGCATACTTATTCTCTAAGCTTTCAATAGCTAGAAGGCCTATCATTCAAAATACACTTTTTTTTTTAATCATAAGAGTTTTAGACACACAGTTTAGTAGTGTAATGCATTTTTATGTTTATTTGAAGGCTGAATACCTCAGGCTGTATGTCGCTATGTGGGTGTATGGCTGGATACTCTTGAGAATAGCATGGATGTGATGTGCTTGACCAGATACTGTAGCATTCTGTTGTGTTGGTCTTTTCACTGGCCAATTAAATCCAAAGCTCCCAGCGGAGTAGATGAGCTCTTAACCAATATGACATTTGGAATGTCATTCCTTTTGAGAGGTTTATGGTGCTCTATGGTGCTCTATCTCAAACCGAGAAGTCCACACCAATGGACCTTTTGATTCAAGATGTAGGCCAAAACAAGCTCCGTGCAGGCCATGTCAAAATGTAATCTATACTCCATAACACTGCCGTTTTGTCTCCCAATTGTCAACATCCAGAAATGTGCCGCATTGAAACCCTAAACCCAAGATTAGCATTTAATCACGGCCACACAAGCCAACTTCAGTTCAGAAAACAAGTCAGATATATTAGTGCTGCATTAGTAGTAATTTAAATGATACAGTAATATACTTCATAAAGCAGGACAGCCCCAGACAGTAAGTTGTTAAGCAGGATAAAGCCTATTTGTTTCCAGCCACTGTTGTGATGTGGTCCCAGATGGATCAGCCGATTCATGTCTGTCTCCAGACACTCTGAGGGTGGCGTTTCTCTCTTTCTATATAACAATCTTTCTCTCCCTCTAACTGTCTCTCTCTTTATTTGTCATTCTCTCTCTCCCCCCTGTCTCTCTTGGTCTCTCTCGCTCTTTGCTCTCTCAGCCTCTCCTGACAACACTTGTACAATCAGCAGGTTTCAGCCCAGTTGAGGAAAGCACTGCTGTCATTTGCAAGTCTGATCTCTTGGTCCTAACCTCCGCTCAAATGGTACAATTATAGCCCTGTCCAGAATGGAGATCCACATTCATTTGGTAATCAAATGCCTGAAAGGATAGGAGACATCTCAATACCATATCCACACCCATAGTTATTCTGCTTGACTGATTATGATACTATTTACATTCCAGTACACAAATGTTAACCTAAAGGCTTATTATTATCCAAATACAACTGCCCCTTGACAACTTGCTTGCCTGGGTGTTCTTGTTGGACCGATCACAGCCTATTTATAGCTGTGAGTAAATGTGAAATATGAAAGCAGTCACAGCACAGCATAATACCTTTATGGCCAGATGAGCTCCCAGCTCAGGGTTCTTCTGGTTTAATAGGAGCACCCTCATTTTGACTAACACTCTTTAAACATAAACCCAGTTCAATCAGCTAAGGCCCACAAAGGTCCACAAACAGCTCTGTCACAGGGCAAGGCCTAGGTCATGTTATCTGAGTCAGTGAGACCGTGGTGACTGGTCCTTTTAGGTCAGGACTGATTCCCAATGTCCTTATCACTGCACAGTCTGACTGCAGCCATAGTCTATGTGATGATATCAAGTCTGACACAATGGTCTAATGGAAGGACATTTCTCTAAATGAAACCCTGGTTGCTTGATAGTTGTGAGAGAGAGCAAGACTTACTGTATGGCCAGTGTGTGGGAAGGAGTGAGCATTTGCTTGGACTTTAGGACATATCTTAGAGGGCAACGTCCTCCTCTCTGTTCTCAGAAATGGTTCTCGCCTCTGTTCTCAGGAATGGATATCCTTCCCTGAAGTTTTTCTGACCCACTAAAATAATTAAGCTCTTTTGTTTTTTAGACTAAACATGAGCAAGAGGGGAAAAAATCTGTAAGGCGGGCTACTTCTACGAAACTTCTCTGTAGGCGGCCCACTCACTTTTGGATTGTTGTGAAATCCTCTTAAAATATTACGCTGTTAGCCCTCCAACATTTTTTCAGGAAAATACTTTTAAATTTGATGTTAAAATGTTGTTTTGCAATTTGTACTCAACCTGTTTGACAAGATGAATGACAGCTATCTGGCTGAAAGTACTATACAACCATGTATCCCTCTTATCACTCTGAATATGTTATGTCGTATATCATTGTCATGTAGCCTCCATTGACCAACCATTTTGTCGGAGGCAAACAGTCATAATTGTCATGTTTTAAAATTATTTTATACAAAACTCTTTTCATTACCAACACATGATATAGTCCACACGTGAGTGCCCTAAAGGCAGTAAAACAAGAATAAGGTTCAGGTGCTACCTCAGTCATCTTGGGCATATGTCAAACAGCGCTGCAAATGGGTTTTAATGTTCCCTCTCAGCTCAAGATTGTGTGCAACAGCAAATATTGCCATGTTAATTAAGCCACCACAATGAAGAGCCATGTTCATATGGACAGGTTGTATTCAAATGAAGAACTTTGCTTGTCAGTTGAATGAAGCTAATGAAATTTAACAAAATGTATTAATGGTTAGGCTATACGCTTCAAACTTTTCCTCGTAATTTTTTTAATCACATTTGAACTAATGCACATTTCTGTGACATTTTCTGATGTGAATACTAGTCAACAGCTTCTAACCAACAGCTGTACTATACACCCACACAAGACCCAGGGTGTCTACCTGATACCAGCGCTGCTTGACAAACGCCCTCCAGTCTAACAGTGATTGCAGTGGGTAGCCCTCTGTGACAAAACACCAAAGTCATGTCCTTCACTCACTCTCTCTTGGTTGTTAGTTCTCTCCCACCTGCCCCCTTTCTACCTCCCCTTTCTTTTCAAATGGAGTGGATATCAACCGAGTGCTACAACTAAATGTCTCAAGCGCAAACGCTGCTCAGGTACTGTAACGCCAGCCTTTTTTTATCTCCTACATATCTGCTTTGCTCCCTCTCTCCTCTAGATCTTAGGTCTTGATTGAACTAGATCTTCGCTCACCCCTTTGAGCTCTCCCTAGAACTAAGTCCAGTTAGACAACCCAACCCGCTCTAGTAGAACTGGTCTCTAGATTAGACGGCTTCTCACTCCTTTAGTTTATATTGGGCCTAGTCATTAGAATGCCCCCCTTCCTGTGTTCCAGAGTATGTCACTGTTACTGCTGCTGCTCTCTGGACTTTTGGATGATACCTGCAAGTCTTGCTCCGGTCTGTCTGTTAGTGGTGGTAGAGCTAAGTAAGTGGAGAGTCAGTTAGCTAGTAACATCTTTCCAGTCTCTCTAAATCCAAATAGGAAAACGAAGGATCTGAGCTCAATAAGCTTGTTCTCCAAAAAGCCTGCCCTTCTCCGCCTCCCCTTCCCTCTAGCGGTTTGATCACATCTTAATGAACCTCCCGTATCACCACCACAGCTCTGAAGTGAATGAACAAAGCTCTCGTTTAGAGGCAACAGAGGCACCATTCAGGCACACATAGCACACTGCTCTGCAGGCTGCACTATAAGCTCCAGCATTGCCTCAATGGATGGAATAACTGCTCCTTTAGTGCAGACTCCTATTGCCAGCAATATCTGCAGCACCGTAGGGCAGGGGTTAGCAACTAGATTCAGTGACAATTTTTGTCGGGGGTGGTCGGGAGGCCACAAAATAATTATAATAATTTTGTACACTGCACACCAACTAAGTCCCAAAAATAACCATTTCATACCTAGATTACATTGAGACATGATCATGTCTCTTTTTATTCGTAGAAGTACATGGGAACAGATTTCCAAATTAGACACTATATGAATTTATGTCGATTTTGTCTTTTGAACATAAACTATAATTCCCCCCTTTTTATAAAGAGCTTTGGGGGGGCCAAAAAAAGATCACTCGCGGGCCAGTTTTGGCCGACTGTTGCTGACCCCTGCCCTAGGGCCAATCTAATTCAGGACTGGGTTGCATTCAGCAGGCACAAAACGTTCTCTACCATCTTGTGGTTAATGAATGTGACCCTAGTGTCCTAGCATTGATCGTAGTACTCCCTCTGTGGCTCTCTACATGATGTGGAACCCTTCAGGAACATATCTAAGATGTTTGGCAGGCCCTAGTTTGGCGTATCCTGTAATTGTCACACTAATTCTCCCATGCCAATTAAGAGACAATACTGCTCTGAGCTAGCATCCTAACAATAACACTGTTAAAACATAACAGTAATTCATTTGAGGAAAGGAGTTTTGCCTTGCTTTAGTGGCATAATTCCCTATCTTCTTACCTCTTTCACTATAGTTCTAGCTCTTGGTCTCTCACACGGTCTCTAAATCTATCTACAACTTTTTCTCCCTCTTCCCTCGTCCTCTCTTGCTCTCCGGGGCATAGTTGGAAAGCCTCCCATGTAAACCTCTTAACCTCTCTGTGGCTGACTGTTAGATCCTCTGGTGTGCTTTGATCCAGGCCTCCCCCTCTTCCCCTCGCTGGCTTGTCTGCTCTGCCCTGGGCTCCCCTGTAAAACAGGATGTTGTCTCTGGGAAGCTTGTCCATCTCATTTCCCTTCTCATTTGGCAACATGAGCACGTTCCCCATTCCCCACCCAGTCAGCCATGATTTATTTATTCCTATGGCTGGCTAATGGGTAAGACTGAGTACCTGCTGCCTCCTCAAGACATCCCGTTTTACAGTGGACTCAGAGTAGGTGTAAGCTAAATGGTGAGATTGTCTTTCCCTGCTGTACTTCTCTGATCATTAGAACAGATCATTCTATCCCTGCTGCACGCCACCGCTTCTGTAGAGTACTGTAGTAAGATGATGTACAGTAGTGTGGTATAGTGCTGGTTGTCAATTCCATATAAATTCACCACCTGATTTGGCTGGATTTAAGTGGAATTGATTCCAACCTTGGTGTGATACTTGTTGTGAAGCATGCTTGTTATCCCAAGTGATTTCCAATGATAAATGAAAACATGCTACTCTAACCCGGTGAAAAGTTCTGCAATACTGACAAATCTTTACCCTCAGGTCTTCCAATGCAATAGATTCTTATGACCATCGACTGGAAAGAGTTTTCTTTTTACTTTGTCTAAAGCTGCTTGGTTGGGATTCAGTCCCATCCCTTCTACACATCCCTCCTCTCTTAAGCCCCAATGGGTTACCTCTCATAAATGGAAACCAATTCCATGCGGTCTGCCATCTAACACAGCTTCGTCTCCATGGGTTAAGCCCTGAGCTCCTGCTTGTCATTCCATTAAGCCATTTTGGATCATCAGGGGCCCTGAATGGAGACTGATCAACTGGAGCATCCATGACTGCTCCTCAATCTTCACTGCGCTGATGAGATTAGAACAGGGACGTCCTGCTTTACCCCTCCACGTGACTCTCACAAAGACACTGTTCTATTCCCCGCTGGTGGTTCTACAACACTTCTCAGATGTCTCCAATTAGGAGGTGGAAAGAAGGAGAGAAAGGGGGGGGTGGAAGGGAAGAAGGTGATTGAAGGCTTTGATGTCCCCTACTCTGTAGATTGTACTGCATTAGTTAAGAGTTTTCTGAACACCTGCTGAGTGTTTTCAGAGCATTAACAAGCTAATGCACCAGCAGTAATCTGGACACGATCTGAGGAAGCGAGCGCTCTGGACAGTGTGATACCGTTGTGCTAAGTGCCCCCCCCCCCTCCCATGTTAAGTCTCGCTCGCTCGCTCTCGCTCGCTCACCCTCACTCACACATGATTAGTCCTGCGCAAGTACAAAGCACTCCAGACTTGCATAAAAAAATACAAATACTATTTTGCCCAAAACATACAGTTCCAGTCAAAAGTTTGGACACACCTACTCATTCAAGGGTTTTCCTTTATTTTTTACTATGTTCTCCATTGTAGAATAATAGTGAAGATGTGCTTTTAAATTGAAATAAATCACTGACCCTGTCACTAGCAAAGCACCATCACACCTCCTCCATGCTTCACGGTGGGAACCACACGTGGAGATCATCCGTTCACCTGCTCTGCGTCTCACAAAGACAGCGGTTGGACCCAAAAACCTCAAATTTGGACTCATTGGACCAAAGGACAAATTTTCACTGGTCTAATGTCCATTGCTTGTGTTTCTTGGCCTCTTCTTATTATTGGTGTCCTTTAGTAGTAGTTTCTTTGCAGTAATTCGACCATGAAGGCTTGAGTCACGCAGTCTCCTCTGAACAGTTGATGTTGAGATGCTTCAGAGTTCAAGTAGGAGACACATTTATTTGGGCTGAAATCTGAGGTGCAGTTAACTCTAATGAACTTATCCTCTGCAACAGAGGTAACGCTGGGTCTTCCTTTCCTATGGCGGTCCTCATGAGAGCAAGTTTCATCATAGCACTTGATGGTTTTTGGGACCACACTTTCAAAGTTCTGGAAATGTTCCAGATTGACTGACCTTCATGTCTTAAAGTAATGATGGACTGTCGTTTCTCTTTGCTTATTTGAGCTGTTCTTGCCATAATATGGACTTGGTCTTTTACCAAATCTTCTGTATGCCACCCCTACCTTGTCACAGCACAACTGATTGGCTCAAACGCATTTAACAAGGTACTCCTTTTAATTTAAATGCATTCTAGATGACTACCTCATGAAGCTGTTTGAGAGAATGTCAAAGCTGTCAAGGCAAAGGGTGACTACTTTGATATGTTAAATGTTTTTGGTTACTACCTGATTCCGTATGTTATTTCATATTTTTTATGTATTTTTTATTTTTTTATTTATTTAACTAGGCAAGTCAGTTAAGAACACATTCTTATTTTCAATGACGACCTAGGAACAGTGGGGTAACTGCTGGTTCAGGGGCAGAACAACAGATTTTTACCTTGTCAGCTTGGGGATTCGATCTTGCAACCTTTCGGGTTACTAGTCCAACGCTCTAACCACTAGGCTACCTGCCGCTACATTGTATTATTCTACAATGTAGGAAATAGTAAAAAGAAAAACCCTTGAATGAGTAGGTGTCCAAACTTTTGATATTTGTTTAACCCTTTAGTATGTGTACTTTACTGTATTTGTACATGGGATATCACTTTTCAACAGTACAAGTAAAAACAATCGCTGGAGAACGTCTTTTAATGTCCACCTCTTCTAGGAATCCTTTTGTCCTGGACATTTTAACACTGTCCTTTTAATCCCTCCTGATTGTCTCTATGCACCCCAAGGTTCGGTCTGGACCAATACCAAAGTACCCGGTCACCTCTTCAAGTACTGTACCATACAGTGAATCTGTGGCAATAAAACCTCAATGTGACCAGCTCAACCCAGTCAACCGGTTTTCATTTATCGTTCATGTTTTCACTCTTACTTGCCCTGTTGCTGTTGCCCGCCAAAATAATGAGGCTGAAATCTAATCTAGTCCTCTGTGCAGATCATAATCTGAGTGTAGCCCATCCACATTGGTGACCGAGCTTACCATAGAGACCCAATTGGGAATTGTGTGGTACAATATTATTTCACATAATCTACTGTACACATTCAATGACACCCAAGCAATCAATGGGCGGGTAACAGTTGAAATATGCAGACTTTGTGAACCTTTGTGCTTCTTCAATATGTACTTTTCTGGTTCTCTAGTGACCCTCTGCAGATCAATGCCCTAGGGTGTATTTGATCGAGCACTAGACTACACCAAACTTTCTCCTTGTTGAGTTGTACAATGAGGAATTTGTAATCACATTTTTGATGAGTGTATTTTGTCTTTCCCCCTGCATTTGTTCATTGTTCCTCTTGTCCTTTTTCTGCTTGCTCTCACATCTCGTTCCCCCCTTCCTTGCTTTCTAATTTTTCCATCCCTCCATTTTGCCCCTTCCTCCCTTTCCTACTTCTCCATCCCTCTCTTCTTCCTCTGTAGCTGTCCACAGTTTGAAATTGAGTCGGACCCACGTGGACTGGCACAGCGTGGACGAGGTCTACCTCTACAGCGATGCCACCACCTCCAAGATCGCCCGCACTGTCACCCAGAAACTGGGCTTCTCCAAAGGTTAGAGGTCACTGACTGCTCACTCTTCTGTTGAACCCTTCCTCCCCTTCCCCACCCCAATATCAAGTTGAGTGAAGATGTGGATCTGGCATGAGTTCTCAATCTCCTCTGACACACAAACCCACTACTGCTGGAAATCTCCTAAAGGCTGTGTCGGCCAGCCAGCAAGCAGCTCATCCTATTTGCCTATTGTGTAGAGCAGGTGTTCTCAAAGTGGGGTCAGCGGACCCCTGAAGGTACTGTAGGGGTCCGCGGCCAGATCAAAAATTAAAAGGACAAGGGATCCCATACAATGTATGTTTTTAACCCTGGGCAACATGGGCCTGGGAGGCAAACGGATATTGGTATCCACAGTACCCTGTCAGGGTACAACTCAATACTTTAAGTATTTCCCCTATTTATATACACTATCGGTCAAAAGTTTTTGAACAACCCCATTATTCCAGGTTTTATTGAAATTTAAGCAATTCAAGTCCAGTGAATAACCTGAAATGGTACAAAGGTAAGCGGTAAACTGAGGTTTAAAAAAAAGTTTCAGTTACTGAAAAATAATGTTAAAAAAAAGCCATTTTCAGGGAACAAGCAATGGTTTAACAACTTACAGCTGTTCTGCAGCAATGAATTAAATTAAGCCTTGAAAGTTGATGCTAACAATTCCTGCAGGTGTCCCAATTTTTGTTGATTACTTACAAAACCCTCTGTCTGTATAAAATCAGTGTTGGAACAGACTGTTACTACATCCTCATTATTTTGACAGTATTGTACTGCAGGAAGTAGTATATTGCTATCATAAAAAGGAAGACAGACAGACAATTATAATCCTTAAAAGTGTGGATCTTTCCTTTAGAGAAATTGCAAAGAAGCCAAGGTGTCAGTGAGTACAATTTCCTAGACCATTAAAAGGCACTTGGAAACTGGAGGAAACTCTGACCGGAAGAGTTATGGCAGACCCAAAACCACAACAGAATCAGAAGACAAGTTTCTGAGATAGGTGGCTCACAGGACAACCGCTTCAAGCACAGCTTAACACTGGTTGAAGTAAGCAAGTCTCCATTTCAACTGTGAAGAGAAGACGTCAAGCTGCAGGTTTGACATGTCGAGTGGCAGTAAGAAAGCCATTGATTGCTAAGATGGCAAAATAAGAAAAAGAGGCTTGACTGGGCCATGAAGTATCACCAGTGGACTACTGAAGACTGGAAGAAGATCTTATGGACCGATTTAAGCAAAATTTGACATCTTCAGTTCATCACGCAGGGTTTTTGTATGCTGTAGAGTAGGCAAAAGGATGGTTCCTCAGTGTGTTACATCAACTGTCAAACATGGAGGAGGAAACGTGATGGTCTTTTGCTGGATCCAGAGTCGGCGACTTGAACAGAATAAGTGGCACCCTGAACCAAAACAACTACCACAGCATTTTGCAGTGCCATGCAATACCCTCTGGTGTATGCCAAGTCAGGGGTTCATCCTACAGCAATAAGTAACCCAAAACAGCCTGGAGGTATGTCAGAACTACCTTATATAAAAATGACAAGACGGTAGGCTACAAATCATGGAATGGCCAGCACTGTCTCCAGACAAACCTCATCGAGCTGGTTTGTGATGCACTGGACAGAAGGGTGAAAGCAAAGCAGCAACCTACAAGTGCACACGTTTTGTGGTAACATCTTCAACAGTGTTGGGGAGAACTTTCTAAAAAATATATGATTTCCATTGTAGAAAGAATGCTATGAGTGTGTGGCTGTTATGTCTGCAAAAGGTGGCTACTTTGAGTCAAAAGTAGATTTACATTTTAATAAACAGAACAATTTCGTTATTTATGTTTTGTCTCCAATTGTTTATTTGTTCTATGCTTTCAGAGTACATTAAACTGTGAATTTCAATAAAAACTGTAAAAATGTAGGTATTCTGAAACTTTTGACTGTTATATATAAATCAAAAGTTTGGGGTCACTTAGAAATATCCTTGTTTTCCATGAAAACATACATGAAGAAGTTGCAAAATTAATAGTAAACATAGTCAACATGTTGACAAGGTTATAAATATTTTTAATTGAAAAAGTCATTGTGTCCTTCAAATTTTTGCTTTCGTCAAAGAATCCTCCATTTGCAGCAATTACAGCCTTCCAGACCTTTGGCATTCTAGTTGTCAATCTGAAGATATTTCACCACATGCCTCCTGAAGCACCTCCCGCAAGTTGGATTGGCTTGATGGGCCCTTCCCACAACAGCTCAATAGAGTTGAGATCGGGTGACTGTGCTGGCCACTTCATTATAGACAGAATACCAGCTGACTGCTTCTTCCCTAAATAGTTCTTGCATTGTTTGGGTCATTGTCCTGTTGTAGGAGGACATTTCTCAAACTAGACACTAATGTACTTGTCCTCTTGCTCAGTTGTGCACCGTTGTGCTCCCACTTTCTCCATTCTGGTTAGGGCCAGTTTGCTTTGTTCTGTGAAGGGAGTAGTACACAGCATTGTACGAGCTCTTCTGTTTCTTGGCAATTTCTCGCATGGAATAGCCTTCATTTCTCAGAACAAGAATAGACTGACGAGTTTCAGAAACGTTCTTTGTTTCTGGCCAATTTGAGCCTGTAATTGAACCCACAAATGCTGATGCTCCAGATACTCAACTACCGTAATTGCTGGACTATTAAGCGCACCCGAATATAAACTGCACCCACTGAATTATAAAAAAAAAGATGTATTTTGCACATAAATAAGCCGCACGTGTCTATAAGCCGCAGGTGCCTATCGGTACATTGAAACAAATGAACTTTACACAGCCTTTAAACGAAACACGGCTTGTAACAAAAATTAAACAGTAGCCTACCAGGAAAGTCATTGGTCACCATCTTCCTCCTCCTGTGCACTGAAACCACTGAAGTCATCTCCTTCGGTGTCGGACTTGAATAGCCTCAGAATTGCTTCATCCGATGTTGGATCGTTTTCATTGTCGCTCTCGTCACTTTCATCCGTGGGCAAATACACTGATGTCGAGTGGCTGCAAATACTTTGGGCCATCTGCTTTTCTTCCCTCTGAAAGGTTTGTTGTATTTTTGCACTGAGTCAGTTCCTCACGCTGCTGTTTCCAACGTCATATCATCGACTCATTAAGGCCAAGCTCCCATGCAGCCGCTCTATTTCCTTTTCCAACAGCCAGATCGATCGCCTTCAACTTGAAAGCTGCATCATATGCATTTCTCCGTGACTTTGCCATGATGAGGGTGACAAAATTACTACCGTAATCAGAATGATGGGAAGTTTTAGCGCGCTCGAATTACGTCACATTATGTGACGGTGCTCAGTTTTTTGGAGGCATGAATCTTGTGAATGCGGGAAAAATCCATAAATTAACCGCGTCATTGTATAAACCGCGAGGTTCAAAGTGTGGGAATAAAGTAGCGGCTTATAGCCCGGAAATTACGGTAGTCGAAAGAAGGCCAGTTTTATTGCTTCTTTAATCAGAACAACAGTTTTCAGCTATGCTAACATAATTGCAAAATGATTTTCTAATGATCAATTAGCCTTTTAAAATTATGAACTTGGATTAGCTAACAAAACGTGCCATTGGAACACCGGCATGATGGTTGCTGGTAATGGGCTTCTGTAGATATTACATTAAAAAATCAGCCGTTTCCAGCTACAATAGTAATTTACAACATTTAATGTCTAAACTGTATTTATGATCAATTTGATGTGATTTTAATGGACAAAAAATGTATATATTTTTTTCTTCATAAATGCACTACAATTTTAAGCTTTAAAACTGCAATGTTTTCTCTCTGCCTTTTGGCAAAATGTGTAGAATTGCAGGATATTAGCTTTAAAGCTGCAACAACAAAAACTCTCTGCCCCATGACAAAATGTGGGCCTTTTAAATTGTTCGTTCCCAGGGCCGAGACTTGGTTTGTCCGGCCATGCACTGCCGACGTCATAGTAAAACTCCTTGCATGTTATTTAAAAAAGAAATCTCACTCTAGTTGTGTTCTGATTATGAGGGGGTCCCTGATGAATTTACTATCACAAAAGAGAGTCCCGACACCAAATGGCTTGAGAACCCTGGTGAAGAGTAGTGTTAGCATAGGAAGTCAGCCACGCATGCAGCCTGAGCCACAGACACAGCGGGAGGCTTCCAGTATCCTACTGCCCCTGTAAACTCAGTCACCTTATTGCTACTTTCAGATATAGGATGGCCTAGGATTGTTCATCACCATAACTGTATGCATGTTGTGTGGTCATTTCATTGTGGCCTCTGTGAAATGTAATTTCACAGTTTGAGTCTATCAAGCCTTAATCATGAATCAAGACTTTACCAATGTTGGAACACAAGTGAACAAACGCTGAGCGAAACATTGTTGGCATTTGTTGGGCAATGTGCAGCCACCCAGTATGTTGATATTTTCCTGACACTGTCCCCCTCTCCACTGCCTGTTCACCCTGTCTCCATTCCCTGTCCCCTCTGTAGCCTCCAGCAGTGGTACACGGCTCCACCGGGGCTATGTGGAGGAGGCCTCCTTGGAGGACAAGCCCCCCCAGACCACACACATCGTCTTTGTGGTCCACGGCATTGGACAGAAGATGGACACAGGACGCATCATCAAGAACACTGGCATGTGAGTGCTCTCTCATTCACTGTGTGCATGTTATAGTTATTCTACTGGGGGAGACATGGTGCTGCCAACATTGTGGAGGGTCATGTGTTGAACTCTGTATATCTATGGCTCTGAGGTAACATAGTATGCATCTCAAATGGCCCTATTCACCCTGGTCAAATGTAGTGCACTATAAATGAAGTAGTGTGCCATTTGAGACATAGCCATGTTTATTTTTCTACTGTTTGTGGAGAGGCTGGGACAGTTTGATCTACTGTGGGATGATGTAGCTACATGCACTGCTGTCTGCTGATCGGGTGGCATGAAGCTTCAGTCCATACGTCTTGATGTGGGTTTCCATGGAGATGGGAATCGGTATGGAATGGACCACAAAGTGTTTGTCTGTTTGAGAACATGTTCACACACACACGTGTGTTTGAGAATGCACACCTGTCTTAACGTGGATGTGTCCTGTTCCTGTCCTAGATCTTATTCGTTCATAATTTGGTTGATTGCCCCAGCGCATGGCTTAGACCGAAATAGGTGCCTGTACTCATTTTTGGTGCCGGTACTGTTTACATTTAGGTGCAGGAGCTCCACAATACTTTTCAGCTAATATGTTATAAGAGTAACAGGAGCTCAAGCAGTAGAACATTTGAGGTGCCGTACTCCGCTCCGGTGAGCTCCTGCCCAAGTCAAATACTGGATTGCCCTCATTGATGTCATTCTATGAGACGTTTATCATGTCAGACTGGTTAGGGCACAGCTTTCACATAATTGCATCGTCATGATGTTCACCAGATGCTATCTCAGGAATGCAAGTAAGTTCTTATCAAATTTGATTTGTCACAAACACATGGTTAGCAGATGTTAATGCGAGTGTAGCGAAATGCTTGTGCTTCTAGTTCTGACAATGCAGTAATAACCAACGAGTAATCTAACCTAACAATTCCACAACTACTACCTTATACACACACAAGTGTAAAGGGATAAAGAATATGTACATAAATATATATGCATGAGTGATGGTACAGAACGGCATAGGCAAGATGCAGTAGATGGTACAGAGTACTGTATATACATATGAGACTCCGTCTGGGTCCATGTGTAGGCAATGCTGACATATGAGATGAGTAATGTAGGGTATATAAACATAAAGTGGCATAGTTTAAAGTGGCTAGTGATACATTTTTACATCAATTACCATTATTAAAGGGGCTGGAGTTGAGTCCGTATGTTGGCAGCAAAAGCAAAAGAACTATGGTGCCATGCGCTGAGTACGCATCTTGGTAATCTGTCTGGACCTGTGGCCTTGTGAATGTTGACCTGTTTAAATGTGTTAATCACATCAGCTACGGAGAGCATGATCACAGTCGTCCGGAACAGCTGGTGCTCTCATGCATTGTTCAGTGTTGCTTGCCTTGAAGAGAGCATAGAAAGCATTTAGCTCTTGCGGCTGTATTTCCGCTTGTAATCCGTATTAGTTTGCAAGCCATGCCACGGAAGCCTTTAGCTCAGTGTGGATGTTGCCTGTAAATCCATGGCTTCTAGTTGGGATATGTACGTACGGTTACTGGGGATGACATCGTCAATGCAGTTATTGATGAAGCCGGTGACCGATGTGGTATACTCCCTCAATGCCATCGGATGAATCCCGGAACATATTGCAGTCTGTGGCAGAAAAACAGTCCTGTAGCTTTGCATCCACATCATTGGACCACTTCCATATTGATCGAGTCACTGGTACTTCCTACTTGAGTTTTCGCTTGTAAGCAGGTATCAGGAGGACAGAATTATGGTCAGATTTGCCAAATGGAGAGCTTTGTAAGCTTCTCTGTGTGTGGAGTAAATGGTCTAAAGTTGTTTTTTTCTTTTTCTGGTTGCACATGTCAAATGCTGGTAAAAATAAGGTAAAACGGATTTGTTTTCCTGCATTTAACTCCCCGGCCACTAGGAGCGCCGCTTCTTGGTGAGAATTTTCTTGTTTGCTTATGGCCTTAAAGCTTGTTGAGTGCTGTCTTATTGCCTGCATCGGTTTGTGGTGATAAAATAGACAGCTACTTTAAAAAAAATATATATATATAATATCTCACACTATATATCTCACTGTCAACGTCTTCTCACTGTCAACTATGTTTCTTTTCAGCAAACTTAACATTAAATATTTGTATGAACATAACAATATTCAGAAACTGAGACAAACTGAACAAGTTCCACAGACATGTGACTAACAGAAATGGGATAATGTGTCCCTGAACAAAAGGGGGTCAAAAGTAATGGTCAGTATCTGGGGTGGCCACCAGCTGCATTAAGTACTGCAGTGCATCTCCTCCTCATGGACTGCACCAGATTTGCCCGTTCTTGCTGTGAGATGTTACGGAGGCAAAAGATCCGACCATCACCCCTGGTGAGACATCCGCGACTTGTCAGTGAAGAGCACTTTTTGCCATTCCTGTCTGGTGTCCAGCGACTGTGGGTTTGTGCCCACAGGCGACGTGCCCACAAGCCCTCAGTCCAGCCTCTCTCAGCCTATTGTGGACTGATGGAGGGATTGTGCTTTCCTGGTGTAACTTCGGCAGTTATTGCCACCCTGTACCTGTCCCGCATGGGAAACAGTGTTTAAACCCTTTACAATGAAGATCTGTGAAGTTATTTGGATTTTTGTGAATTCTTTGAAAGACAGGGTCCTGAAAAAGGGACATTTGTTTTTTTCCTCGTGTGTGTGTGTGCACGCGTGCTCTCTACATCAGGAGAGCAAAACCTCAAGACTTCCTTAACATTAGAGGTCACACACCAGCTGTTTTTGACAAATAGACACAGCATACCACCCATCGTCTTACCAGAGGTGTCTGTTCGGTCTTGCCGATGCACGGAAAACCCAGCCAACTGTATATTATCCATGTCCTTGTTTAGCCACAACTGAGTGAAACATAAGATATTACAGTTAATGTCCTGTTGGTAGGATATTCTCGAACAGAGCTCATTCAGTTTATTCTCCAGTGATTGCACGTTCGCCAGTAAGACTGATGGTAAAGGTGGATTATTCACTTGCCGAGTAATTCTCACTAATCACCCAGATCTGCGCCCCCTGTATCGGCATCTCCTTTTCATGCGAATGACCGGCATTTGGGCCTGGTCCTGGAGGAGCCGTAAATCTTTTGCCTCCGATTCGTTAAATAAAAAATCTTCATCCTGTCCGAGGCGAGTAATCGCTGATCTTATGTCCAGAGGCTCTTTACGGTCATAAGAGACGGTTGCAGAAACATGAAAAAACACGCAGAATAGCCCAATTGTTTAGGAGCCCGTAAAACTGCAGCCATTCTCTCAGGCTACATCCTTACATATAATTATGTATGTGCATGGTCATTCAAAAATCATGTTAAACACAATAATTGCACAGATTCAGTCAAATGTAATTTGTACATTTTTACTCCTGAACTTTTTTAGGCTTGCCGTAACAAAGGATTTGGATACTTATTGACATTTCAGATTTTTTATGAATTTGTTAAATCATAATTCCACTTTGACGTTATGGGGAGTTGTATGTAGTCCAGTGAAAAAAACATTTCTAAATTCCGGTTGTAACAAAACAATGTGGAGAAAGTCAAGCGGTGTATATTCTTTCTGAAGGCACTGTATATCTTGCCCGCTCTGAGTTTTGGCGCTCAATCTTTTTTGTGACTATTCGGCTTCAGCTAACCATCCTAAAATCTCATTAGAAATGTGTTTTTTAAAAATGTAGTAGTAACATTATAGGCCTGCTGTGCTATTATATTCAGTCCTGTTATGTAAAAGGCCAATTAATCATTGTGTGATCTTTAGACATTAATTCAACTTTTATCTAACTGCACCATTGTGAGAAGTGATGATCTTCTATGAGTAATAATGTTAAGTAATGAGTAAGACTATTAGGCATAGGCAATGGATCTTGATTAGTGTTAAGCCATTGGAGCGCCCTTCGTGGTGCTGAAAGGACAGCTCCCGGATTGTGCAATGATGGTAAAGAAGTTGAACTAACTTGTGGTAGTGAAGGATATCTCGCCATTTAGCCAGTTCAGGAACAAAAAAAAACATTTCAGTATAGCCTAATAGGAATATGTGATATAGATATTTGTTGGCTATATCCTAATGTTAATTATTTTTGCTCTCCTCGCACTGTGTGTGAGGAGAACTTTAGTTGCCAGTAGGCATTTTAATTGTATTGTGTAGCTTACACTACATCATAAATCAACTTTGAATTTATTAACTTGAACACATGGTTACAATATACCCTATTACAGAATAAAAGAAAACAGAGGAACTATCAATTCATATAAATTATTTGCATAGATTAAACATGCTATAAAATCAATTAACCTGTCTAGGACTGGGGTTCCGTTAGCGGAAATTGCAGGGCGCCAAATACAAATCATCAGAAATCTCATAAATCAAATTTCTCAAACACACAAGTATCAGGCACCATTTTAAAGTTAAGATTCTCATTAATCCAGACACAGTTTCTGAATTCAAAAATGCTTTACAGCAAAAGCTCCAAAAACGATTGTCACCACCAACTCACAGAAAAACCCAGCCATTTTTCCAGTCAAAGAGAGGAGTCACAAAAAGCACAAATAGAGATAAAATGAATCACTAACCTTTGATGATCTTCATCAGATGACACTCATAGGACTTCATGTTACACAATACATGTATGTTTTGTTCGGTAAAGTTCATATTTATACCCAAAAATTTTATTTTACATTGGCGTGTTATGTTCAGTAGTTCCAAAACATGCAGTGATATTGCAGAGCCACATGAATTCACAGAAATACTCATTATAAATGTTGATGTAAATTCAAGTGTTATGCATGGAACTTTAGATTCAGCAGTTGCATTGGGGCGGCAGCGTAGCCTAGTGGTTAGAGCGTTGGACTAGTAACTGGAAGGTTGTGAGTTCAAACCCCCGAGCTTGACAAGGTACAAATCTGTCGTTCTGCACTGTTCCCAGGCCGTCATTGAAAATAAGAATATGTTCTTAACTGACTTGCCTGGTTAAATAAAGGTTAAAAAAAAGAAGTGTGTCAGATTTCAAACATTTTTTACGGAAAAAGAATAATCTGAGAACGGCGCTCAGTCATAAATAGCATTATAAATATTCACTTACCTTTGATCTTCATCAGAATGCACTCCCAGGAATTGCAGTTCCACAATAAATGTTTGTTTTTGTTTGATAATGTCCATAATTTATGTCCATTTATGTCCAAAGAGCTTCGTTTGTTAGAGCATTGGTAAACAAATCCAAAAGCGCGTCCAGTCGGACAAAAGTTCAAAAGGTTATATTACAGGTCGAAGAAACTTGTCAAACTAAGTATAGAATCAATCTTTAGGATGTTTTTATCATAAATGTTCAATAATGTTCCAACTGGAGAATTCCATTGTCTGTAGAAAAGCAATGGAACACGAGATACCTCATGTGAAATGCGCATGACTGAGAACAGACCCCTTAGTCAAACAGCTCCCGTCCGATCCCCATTCACAGGAGAAGCCTGGAACAACGTTCTAAAGATGGTTGACATCTAGTGGAAGCCTTAGGAAGTGCAAAATAACCCATATCCCACTGTGAATTCGATAGGGGCCGAGTTCAAAAACTACAAACCTCACATTACAGGTTTTTGCCTGCCATGTGAGTTCTGTTATACTAGAACATCATTCAAACATTTTTAGAAACTTCAGTGTTTTCTATCCAATACTAATAATCATATGCATATATTAGCATCTGGGACTGAGTAGGAGGCAGTTCACTCTGGGCACATTATTCATCCAAAAGTGAAAATGCTGTCCCCTATCCCAAGTAGTAGGGGACAGCAGGAAATTCATTTCAAAACAGCCATAAAATCAAGCTTTTGGTGTGGTGTATTTATGCATCTTAATAAACTATAACATTATTACCTCCAACTACCCATTTCACCTTTCCAGTTGCCCACCCTAACATACCAACCTAGAACTGGCCCTGCGTCTCAACCAACAGCCAATATAGGCTACATATCCCAAGCAGAGCTGCAGCGACTTCCAGAGAGCGCCAGGCTCCTTCGGCTTTGCGGTGGCCTCACTGGTTTGGGTGTACTTGGCAGAACGTTGTCGCCGTAACCAAGTGTTCACATCTTCTGGGTTTCAGTGCGTAAGAGGGGGTCCGTGGAATTTTATGAACATCAAGGCATACACAGTGAATTTGTATGCTAGATCTCGTTGGTGTGATAAGATTCATGTGGCTTAACCCGTTTTACAGGGAATGAGAGACAGTTTAAACATTGCATGCCCACAAAATACAGTAGAAGTCGGAAGTTTACATACACCTTAGCAAAATACATTTAAACTCAACTTTTCACAATTCCTGACATTTAATCCTAGCAACAATTCTTTTTTTAGGTCAGTTAGGATCACCACTTTATTTTAAGAATGTGAAATGTCAGAATAATGGTGTAAAGAATTATTTATTTCATATTTTATTTATTTCATCACATTCCCAGTGGGTCAGAAGTTTACATACACTCAACTCATATTTGGTAGCATTGCCTTTAAATTGTTTAACTTGGGTCAAACGTTTCAGGTAGCTTTCCACAAGCGTCCCACAGTAAGTTGGGTGAATTTTGGCCCATTCCTCCTGACAGAGTTGGTGTAACTGAGTCAGGTTTGTAGGCCTCCTTGCTTGCACATGCTTTTTCCATTCTGCCCACACATTTTCTATAGTGTGGAGGTCAGAGCTTTGTGATGGCCACTCTACCTCTTTGGGCTGCAATCCCGTTAACGGGATGATATGACAACAGCCAGTGAAAGTGCAGGGCGCCAAATTCAAAACAACAGAAATCTCATTATTAAAATTCCTCAAAGATACATGTATCTTATACCGTTTTAAAGGTAGTCTTGTTGTTAATCCCACCACAGTGTCAGATTTCAAATAAGCTTTACGGCGAAAGACCTATGTTAGGTCACCACCAAACCACGATAAAAACATCCATTTTCCCAGCCAAAGAGAGGAGTCACAAAAAGCACAAATGGAGATAAAATGAATTACTAACCATCTTCATCAGATGACACTCATAGGACTTCATGTTACACAATACATTTATGTTTTGTTTGATAAAGTTCATATTTATATAAAAAAATCTGAGTTTACATTGGCGCGTTACATTCACTATTTCCAAAAACATCCAGTGATTTTGCATAGCCACATCGATTCAACAGAAATACTCATAAATGTAGATCATAATACAAGTTATACACATGGAATTATAGATATACCTGTCCTTACTGCAACCACTGTCAGATAAAAAAAATATATATATATTTGTGGAAAAAGCAAACCATGCAATAATCTGAGACGGCGCTCAGAACAATCAAGTCAAATTAGCCGCCATGTTGTAGTCAACATAAACCATAAATTACATGCTAAATATACCCTTACCTTTGATCTTCATCAGAATGCACTCCCAGGAATCCCAGGTCCACAATAAATGCCTGATTTGTTCGATAATGTCCGTTATTTATGTCCAATTAGCTACTTTTGTTAGCGTGTTTGGTACACCTATCCAAATGCTGGTGCTGGTTGACCTTTTTTTTCGGACAAAATCTTCAAAAAGTTATATTACAGGTCGAAGAAACATTTCAAACTAAGTACAGAATTGGTCACAAGGATGTTTTTATCATAAATCCTCAAAGTTCCAACTGGAGAATTCCTTTGTGTCTTGAGGAGGAACGGAACGCAGGACGTTGACTCTGGGCACCTTTCATCCAAGGTACTCGGTAGTGCCCCTGCAGCCATAAAAAGTTGAGCCATTTTGCCACAACTTTGGAAGTATGCTTGGGGTCATTGTCCATTTGGAAGACCCATTTGCGACCAAGCTTTAACTTCCTGACTGTTGTCTTGAGATGTTGCTTCAATATATCCACAGAATCCACATTATTTCCTCATCATGCCATCTATTTTGTGAAGTGCACCAGTCCCTTCTGCAGCAAAGCACCCCCACAACTTGATGCTGCCAACCTCATCCTTCACGGTTGGGATGGTGTTCTTCAGCTTGCAAGCGTTCCCCTTTTTCCTCCAAACATAACAATGGTCATTATGGCCAAACAGTTCTATTTTTGCTTCATCAGACTAGAGGACATTTCTCCAAAAAGTATGATCTTTGTCCCCATGTGCAGTTGCAAACCGTAGTCTGGCTTTTTCTGGTGGTTTTGGAGCAGTGGCTTCTTTCCTTGCTGAGCGGCCTTTCAGGTTATGTCGATTTATCGGACTCATTTTAACTGTGGATGTAGATACTTTTGTTCCTCTGTCCTCCAGCATCTTCACAAGGTCCTTTTGATGTTGTTCTGGGATTGATATGTACATTATGCACCAAAGTATGTTGCGTCTCCTTCCTGAGCGGTATGATGGCTGTGTGGTCCCATGGTGTTTTTACTTGTGCACTACTTGTACAGATGAACGTGGTACCTTCATGCATTTGGAAATTGCTCCCAAGGATGAACCAGACTTGTGGAGGTCTACAATTGTTTTTCTGAGGTCTTGGCTGATTTATTTTGATTTTTCCCATGACGTCAAGCAAAGAGGCACCGAGTTTGAAGGTAGGCCTTGAAATACATCCACAGGTACACCTCCAATTGACTGAAATGATGTCAATTAGCCTATCAGAAGCTTCTAAAGCCATGACATAATTTTCTGGAATTGTCCAAGCTGTTTAAAGGCACAGTCAACTTAGTGTATGTAAACTTCTGACCCACTGGAATTGTGATACAGTGAATTATAAGTGAAATAATCTGTCTGTAAACAATTATTGGAAAAATGATTTGTGTCAAACACAGTCGATTTTCCTAACCAACTTGCCAAAATTATAGTTTGTTAACAAGACATTGGAGTGGTTGAAAAACGAGTTTCAATGACTCCAACGTAAGAGTATGTAAACTTCCGACTTCCACTGTAAATAATGGATTTATTGTGAAGGTGTAGGCTATATTACATGGATTTATTAGACTCTTTGAAATGTAGACATTCCAAAGGTCTGCATCATTGGCTTGTCGGCTATGTGTGGAAGCTAGGCGATGCTAAATGTGGTGCTAATGGTAAATTACCGTGAGACCGACAATTATTTGCTTGACAATCACTGCCTGACTATTTCGTGACCTCCACAGCCCTACGTATGATATACCTGTTTCTAGCTTTGAGTCTTTTATCCAATGTAGGAAAAGAAAGACAGCATCCAGGTGGTGGGGTGGGTCTCATTTGTCTTCTCCCTCCTCCATGTCTATCTTCTCTTTCTCTCTCGCTCTCTACCAACTCCTCTCTCTTTCCACCTCTCCAACTTCCCTATCTCTATCTTTTGTATTCTCCTTCATTTGCTTTCTCAAAAGGCTAACCTTTTGGAAATTACACTTTCAATAGGAGATCAACTGATCTCCTCCCAGTAATCAAGTAAATTATCTCTTTAGTACAGACTGATAATGACAGGGCACGAGACACACTGACACACTTTTTGGAATTATACTCTGCTTGTACAAGACAACAGTTAATCATTCATTTCTGACATTAATTACCTGGTAATTATTTTATTGAATGGAGTGCACACTCTTATAAATGCATTTTGAGTCATTTAAGTGATGCTGAATTTTGGTTGACATTTTCAAACAATATAAATGGATGATGCTGGAGTTTATGTATTTTCTTATGGTTTCATAAATATTAATCTGTACTTGCAGTCCTGTGTGATTATGATTTAAGGCTTATTGTTGGCACCCAGACAAAGGACAGACCGACCTAATAGCTCTTTATATATATATAGCACCTAGAAGGTTCTGGAATAACACAACTGCTCAATGCCGGCCCTTTACAGTAACACAGAGGGTGCTGTCCCTCTCTCTGCCAGGGGCTTAGGGACGCTTAGCAGGTAGGAAAAGTAGACCAAGTCAGGCCAGCCCCGACTGTAAGCCTCATTCCCTACACTGCTAGGATCAGGCTATTGACTTTCTCTCAAGCCTCAAGAGGAAAGATCAGCCATGTCTAGCCAGCTGTCTTTTTCTCTCCCCCTCTCTCTCTTCCTTTTTTCTCTCCCTGGAGGCTTGGCTGTCTCACTCTCGAGCAACACTCAAAAGCTTTCAATCGACATCACCCTTCCTTTCTCTCTCTCTCTCAGCCAATTCTCTCTTCCCCCATCTCTCCTTCCATACTTCTCCTCTCCATTTAGGAATCATGGCATCGGTACGATCCTCTTCATGTGTCAGAAGGGGTTTGTGTTAAGACCATTAAAGCCAGTACTACGACCCCGTTCACCAGTTAGCCATTCAAGATAAATTCTGCTTGCCAATGATATGTGACCTAGCCTCTCTAAACATAAAAGCCCACTATACAAGTGCATAAAAGCCCACCAGACAGACTTCATGATAGACTGCATTACCGCCAGGTTGCGTCACAGACCAGTTCACCTTTAGGCCGAAGTCACTCCCCGGTCGCCCCTGCAATGTCAACAGCAGCCACACTAATTTTGTTTGTGTAGCTAACGTAGCCTGCTAGCAGCCATTGTGAGTGAATGGACTGTGTCAGTGAGTGGTAAAATGGATGCACGTCAGTCCTCTCAAACATACATAGTCATAAGTGAAAGGGAGAGCAAACACAATGCACAAAGGATTCCCTAGTTGACTTGGAGTGTATATGGACCATATTGTAAAGCCATTCACCCAGCAGTAATGATGTACCGGTAACAACCTGCTGCCGAGGATGTTTGCTCACAATAAAATGTGTTGATGTTGATATGTTTGTTTGTTTTAGTGTATTTTTTCAACATTTCACAGAGCATTAGGAAAAACGTAGATGAAATGCGATCTATAGAAAGATACCTTTTTAAGATCGAACAGCAAGAGACAATCCTTGTGCACATGGCAACTAAGGTGTGTGTGTGTGTGTGTGTGTGTGTGTGTGTGTGTGTGTGTGTGTGTGTGTGTGTGTGTGTGTGTGTGTGTGTGTGTGTGTGTGTGTGTGTGTGTGTGTGTGTGTGTGTGTGTGTGTGTGTGTGTGTGTGTCCGTCCAGGCTAAGGGAGGCAGTAAGGAAGATGGAGGAGAAGCACTTTTCGGAGCACACAGAGGAGCACGTGGAGTTTCTGCCTGTCGAGTGGCGCTCCAAACTGGCACTGGATGGGGGTAAGGTTAATGCTTGTGTGTGTATTGTGTGTCTGTTCTGAGTTGTGTATCTCTGTATGTGTGGTCTTGTTCTATCCTCGTGTGGTCCTAAAGTTCCCACAAGGATAGTATAACAAGGAAAATTCTCCCTTGTGGGGACATTTTTAACATCCCCATGAGAATGAGGTTATTTTAAGTTTAGGGGTTTGGGTTACGGGTTAGGTTTAGGGTTAGGAAAAATGTTGATTTTCAATCTTAGGTCCCCATGCTGATGGAACATACACAATTGTTTTTCTATGTGCTATCCTCTGCCTGTCCTGTCTCATACTCCCTATAATTTCCTAATATGTCTGTGATGCACATAGTAAAGTTATAGAATAGATATTGATACTAACTGTTTTAGCCAAGTTAATAGGTGATTTATTGATCTGAATATAATAGATTAATAAAAATGGAGGGGGCTGAACAAAGGTTTTCCCCTAAAAAAATACATAAATATATCTAGATGGTATTGATGGTTGAATTGTGTGTTTTCCTGCAGATACAGTGGACTCCATCACCCCAGACAAGGTGCGAGGACTGAGAGACCTGCTCAACAGCAGTGCCATGGACATCATGTACTATACCAGCCCCTTGTACAGGGACGAGGTGAGACTGAAACACACATACACACACAGTGGGTTTAATCCCTCATCTCACTTGACGAGCAGCCCAGTGATGCGAACCTACCAGATGAGCTAAATGCCTTTTATGCTCGCTACGAGGCAAGCAACACTTAAACATGTATGAGAGCACCAGCTGTTCCAGACGACTGTGATCACGCTCTCCATAGCCGATGTGAGCAAGACTTTTAAACAGGTCAACATTGACAAAGCCGCGGGGCCAGACTGATTACCTGGACGTGTACTCAAAACATTCACGGAACAACTTGCAAGTATCTTCAATTACATTTTCAACGTTCAGTCTGCATGGTCAATACAGCACATGCAAAAATGTTGATGACAACAATGCTGTTTTCACTTTGCTTCTTAATATAAACCCACCAGCGTTCTATAATGACACTATTAGCTTGTGTTTCTTCCATCTGCAAAAAGCTAGTTTGTCTTTTCTTATCAAGTTGTTCCTAAATAAGCCGCTGATTGTTAGCCGCTAATGCTAATGCTAAGCGCTAGCTAGCTGGCTAGCTAATAAATGTACTGAGTAAGAGCAAGCGTAATTAGAAATACAGCCTGATAATACCAGTGATGGTGTAGTCCTAAATCAGCATGTTGTTTGTGTAACAGTGTCTTCTAAATTCGAGGTAAACGCAAAGCAGATATATGTTAGCTTCATGAAGTAGCTAAGAGGAAACATTCAATGTTGTCAAAGATTATAGGGTCCCCTAGGAAACACCTATCAACACATTAGTTTCTGTCACAATAACTCCTCCCTGGCATTTTCATTCATTGTCATGTCAAACACTATTAAAAGTGTCCACTATTATATTCCTACTATAATTAGAATACACATTCTTTTTCCCTGATTCCCATTAACCCAAGTGTTTTGCTCTAAATCGCAACGTCAATCTGCAACTTTTGGTTAAAAATAAGGCTCAGATTACTTGCCCATGTCCTGCAGCCCAACGTGGCAGTGTGGAAATGATCTCAAATGTAGAAATGTATGAAAATTATTTCTTTGGGGGGTTGAAGTTGAATTGAACAGTACAGTATAAAACAATCAGAATGGAGAAAGACCCATTAAAATCACTTAGAATGTATGTGTTGCCACCCTAGGATCACTCACTACTCATAAAGCAAATGTACAACTTTTATTATTAAAAAACTAAATAACCGTCATACCGTCCATTTCTTAAAATGTAAATACTGTGATATAATATTTAGGCCGTATCGCCTAACCTGCCTAAATGATTACCGCCCCGTAGCACTCATGTCGGTACCATGAAGTGCTTTGAAAGGCTGGTCATGGCTCACATCTACACCATCACGCCAGAAACCTTAGACCCACTCCAATTCACATAATTCCGCCTCAACAGATCCACACACCAATTCCGCCTCAACAGATACACAGATGACGCAATTTCAATCGCGCTCCACATGGCCCTTTCCCACTTGGACAAAGGGAACACCTACGTGTGAATGCTGTTCATTGACTACAGCTCAGCGTTCAACACCATAGTGCCTACAAAGATTATCATTAAGCTAAGGACCATGGGACTAAACACTTCCTTCTGCAACTGGATCCTGGACTTCCTGACGGAAGGGTGGGCAAAAACACATCTGCCACACTGATCCTCAACACGGGGGCCCCTCGGGTGCTTGCTTAGTCCCCTCCTGTACTCCCTGTTTACCCACAACTGCGTGGCCAAGCACGACTCTAACACCATTATTAAGTTTGCTGACAACATAAGTGGAAGGCCTGATCACCAAAAAAGATGAGACTGCCTATAGGGTGGAGGTCAGAGACCTGGCAGTGTGGTGCCAGGACAACAACCTCTCCCTCAGTGTGAGAAAGACAAAGGTGCTGATTGTGGACTATAGGAAAAGGAGGACCGAGCACGCCCCCATTAATATCAACGTGCCTGAAGTGGAGCGGGTCGTGAGTTTTCAAGTTCCTTGGAGTCCACATCACCAACGAACTGTCATGGTCCAAACACGCGAAGAGATGTGAAGGGGGCACGACAACACATTTTCCCCCCCATGAGACTGAAAAGTTCTACAGCTGTACCATCAAGAGCATCCTGACCAGTTGCATCACCGCCTGGTGTGACAACTGCTCGGCATCTGACCATAAGGCGCGACAGAGGGTACTGTGACAGCCCAGTACATCCCTGGGGCGAAGCTTCCTGTCATCCAGGACCTATATTCTAGGTGGTGTCAGCGGAAGGGCCCAAGTCATAGACTGCTCTCTCTGCTAACGCATAGCAAATGGTACCGGAGTGCCAAGTCTAGGACCAAAGGGCTCCTTAACAGCTTCTACCCCCCCAAGCCATATGACTGCAGAACAATTAATCAAATGGCTACCTGGACTATTTACATTGACCCCTCGCCCCTTTTTGTTTTTTGTTTTTACACTGCTGTTACTCACCGTTTATTATCTATGCAAAGTCACTTTACAAATTACCACGGCTAACCTGTACCCCCGGACATTGACTCTGTACAGGTACTCCCTGTAAATGTATTGTTACTTTTTTATTTGATTTAGAATATTTTGTAAATATTTTCTTAATTCTATTTCTTAATCTGCATTGTTGGTTAAGGGCTTATAAGTAAGCATTACATGGTAAGGTTGTATTTGGTGCATGTGACAAATAAAATTAGATTTGAATTGACCCTCCCCTTACCTTCTTTTGATTTCCAGATCACCAAGGGCCTGACATCAGAGCTGAACCGCCTCTACACCCTGTTCTGCTCCAGGAACCCAAAGTTTGAGGAGAAGGGGGGCAAGGTTTCCATCGTGTCTCACTCCCTGGGCTGCGTGATCACCTTTGACATCATGACAGGCTGGGACCCGGTGAAATTCTGTCTGCAGGAGCATCAGGATCTGGAGGAGGAGCTGGACCTGAGATGGGTCTCCTATGAAGAGAGATGCCTACTGGAGCAGCTGCAGCTCACCAGGAACAGGTAGGCAGGGTGGTGGGTCATGGGAGGAATGGGATGGGTGTCTGTCAGTCCTCTAAACTGTGACAATCTTGACTGTGTCTAGAGACCGCTTGGGGTGTGTGTGTAGGAAGGCGTGTGGTATGAGTGTTTTGTTAATGATCTGAATACTACAGGAACAGTATTACTCAAACTCCCCCTCTCCTCCTCAGGTTACGAGAGCTGGAGGATCAGCTTCAAGGCCTGGAGGCCTCCAAACCGCTAGCACTCCCTGCTCTTAAATTTAAGGTACACTCTGCTAAATGCTCAAAAGCAATCACCCAGGACACAGAACCCAAGGTGTTAATGTAAGAAAGTAACAAGATGACTAGCAAAGATGTGAAGGAAGGATATGGTGTCTGTTTCTTCCTCTTCCCCAGGTGGAGAACTTCTTCTGTATGGGCTCTCCCCTGGCAGTGTTCCTGGCCCTGAGAGGGATTAGACCAGGGAACAGTGGAGAACAGGACCACATTCTGCCTCGATCCATCTGCCAGAGGCTATTCAACATCTTCCACCCCACGGACCCCGTGGTGAGAGACACACACACCGCGATGCCCTTCACCAGGGCTATTCTATTGGACTTGGAGGGCTGAAACACCAGATAGTTGTTTCTACCGGGTAGTTGATTGCATTATTAATCAGTCCCTGGTTAGAGTGGAAAAAATGTACACCCAGCCTCGAAGCCCAAATTTGAATAGCCCTGTCCTAACCCTCAGCTCTGAGCCTTGATCATCTTATGGATGATTATACAGAGGGATTTTTCCTGACCAGAGGATAGACTGGGTGCTAGACTGACTGTGATTGGTTTGTCCCTCCTGCAGGCCTACAGACTGGAGCCCCTCATCCTTAAACATTACAGCAACATTGCACCTGCACAGATACACTGGTAAGAGTTCACAAAGTTCATTAATTTAATTCATTCTCTTGTTACATATGAACTTATGAAACTAGTACTTACTTTATGGACAGTGACATGTTTTTCTTGTCCTAGGTGTAGTGCTATAGACCCCACGCCGTACGATGAGATCCGTCCCACCTTCATTAACCCGCAGAAGGACCCGATGTCGGACACAGAGAGCATCCCCAGCCCCTCCACCTCTCCTGTCCTGGCCAGGAAATACTATGGAGAGTCTATTGCCAGCATGGGCAAGGCCAGCATACTAGGTACATCTGTCAGTCATCTGGTTGTTTCTCTGTATAGAACTTTGTTGCATCAAATAACCATGCATGTTGCATGCACATTAATGACCTTAAACGCTTGAATAGGAGTACCTTCATTACCTGCACACACAGATTCAAACAAAGCGAGAACAGAAAGAATCAACTTCATTGTAAGATTACCTCACTCAGCAGGTTCCCATAGATTTTACAGCCAGTCATTTGTACAGCAGGTATTCGTAGACAGCACAACATGTCCTGAGCAGACAAAGCAGGTGGTTCCATTTAAATGTGCTTCAGCATGTTCCCAGGCTGTTGTGATGGAGTTGACATCTATTATTGGACTCCCTCTACAATATTTCCATCACAGAACCAACTGACTGATCATTGGAGATGACACTGGTAACACTGCCATCTTGTGGAGAGAGCATGTAAAGACTAGAGCTGTAGTACTGGGTCTACTTCACTCACCTTTGTTGCACCCTGTCTAAAATTAAGCCTTTGCTGTTTTCTCTCCGCCCCCTCTCTGTCTTGTCTGTCTAGGAGCGGCCAGTATTGGTAACAGTATAGGGAAGGGAATAGGAGGGATCCTGTTCTCTCGGTTCTCTCGGTCTGCACCCTCCGGAGTGTCCTGTGCCATCGAGGCTGGGACCCCAGAGGGGGAGGAGCCGAAGAGGACCGTCGATAGCCAATCAGATTACGGCCTGTCGTCCACCTTGTCCCAGTCCCCCTCCACACTCATAGACCCCTCAGGTTAGTTGAACTACATTTCAACCCCATAGTTTGGTGTACAATTGTTTTGAGTGGGGAAAAAATGACAGATTCAGGAATAATTGTATTGTGATCCATGTAATAACAAGTGCCCTTTCCCACCCCTTTCAACCCCCCTAAAAGTTATTTGTTTTATTTAGAAAATTGTGGAAAAGGAATACATCATGCTAATTCACATCAATAAGAGTGCTTGACAGTTGCAAGCCACTGTCCATGTTAACTTTTAAGTACCCTTTTCAATGTGTAGCAGTTAGGCCTATGACAGGTAGGCCTATGCGGTATACAGTAGTTAGTCTAAAATGTATTCTCACAGTGAGTCTCTTTGTTCTACAGTGGAAATGGAGCGCCGCATCGACTTTGAACTCCGTGAGGGCCTTGTGGAGAGCCGCTATTGGTCAGCGGTGACCTCTCATACAGCCTATTGGGTCTCACATGATATTGCGCTCTTCCTACTGACGTTCATATACAAGCAGGCCAACGTGCCGCCACCCACAGACAGTCCTGACCCAGAGTAAACACACAGAGCGACTTCACCATGTCCATACTCACACATAGCATCTTTATCACCCTTTGTTACTCCATTCTCTCTAAATAGTTTTATACTGACACACTTCTACTAACACACAGACCTCCTTTCGTACTGTTTAGGATGGATACACATTCACCCAAGGGTGACACATTGGATTATGCCCCCCTAAGGGGGGCAGCCTGCCTGTCACTGTGATGACCAGTCCCCATGCATGCTCTGTGAAGCATGGGGGATAGTAGAGTCCTCCATCTATCCTTCCAGCTGCCAACGAGTATGTCAGAGATTTCATTGCACGCTTCCAAAGGCGTCTTCCTCTTAAGATCACAGTCTCTGTCTGAAACTGCTGCCCTCTCGGATGTACAAGTCTCAAACTCCCCCCGCCATCTCGAACTCCCCCCTCATGTGTAGCAGGCATGTTTCAGCCATAGTGCAGCCCAACCCAAAGCTCTACTCTCCTCCACAGACTCTTTATGGAGCTGTGGGATGCACAAGCCAGCCTGGACCTCTCGGTAACCTCCCTCATCCACACTGGTCTGTATCTTCTTACCCGGAGTTACGTTTCCATCGACAAGAACCTGGGCTGGATACTGGGACCCTCAAATAATGGAAAGACTTATGAAGGAAATGAAATTTGTGTAACTTTGTCTCAAAACGTATGTTACTGTCTGAGCGAACTCAATGCAACTTTCAAAGGGGTCTAAATGTTATTTCTATAATAGAATGTTAATATATTTCACTAAGAAAATAATGCTACAGTTAGTTTTTTCTTTATTTGTTTTGGAAATGTAAAAAAAAAGTGGGAGACGAACTCGTTCACTGTACTTCGAGTTAGTGTTCCTCCTTTTCATGACCATTTGACCATCGAATGACCGTAGTGAGCATGAGCC
Source organism: Oncorhynchus gorbuscha (assembly GCF_021184085.1). Lineage (NCBI taxonomy): Eukaryota > Metazoa > Chordata > Actinopteri > Salmoniformes > Salmonidae > Oncorhynchus > Oncorhynchus gorbuscha. The sequence continues at coordinate 29,601,836 of NC_060189.1, forward strand.
TCACACAAAGCTCTGCAAAAAGCCATTTTCATTTTTTTATACAACAAAGTTATTAGATGACGTACAGTTTAAGTCGGAAGTTTACATACACCTTAGCCAAATACATTTAAACTCAGTTTTCGCAATTCCTGACATTTAATCCTAGTAACAATTCCCTGTCTTAGGTGAGTTAGGATCACCACTTTATTTTAAGAATGTGTTTCAAGGTAAGGCCTTGAAATCCACAGGTACACCTCCAATTGACTGAAATTATGTCAATTAGCCTATCAGAAGCTTCTAAAGCCACGACATAATTTTCTGTAATTTTCCAAGCTGTTTAAAGGCACTTAGTGTATGTAAACTTCTGACACACTGGAATTGTGATACAGTGAGTTATAAGTGAAATAATCTGTCTGTAAACAATTGTTGGAAAAATGACTTGTCATGCACAAAGTAGATGTCCTAACCGACTTACCAAAACTATAGTTTGTTATAACATGAAATTTGTGGAGTGGTTGAAAACAAGTTTTAATGACTCCAACCTAAGTGTATGTTAACTTCCGACTTCAACTGTGTAACAGCATTACCTTATGTCTTTGGTTTTAGTAACTGAATGGCGCTGTGTGGCAAACTGTTTTCTTTGAGGTACATTTGAAGGTCTCATCTTTGGTTCCAGTGAGTGAGTGGCACTGGCTTGACTTTCACTTGATTTTCAGGTGACGTTCATACAATGTCAGCAGGACATTCAAGTGACACAGACATCCGTCCATGTTAAAGTCAAGCTTGGTGAGTGTCATTTTGCCTGTAGCCAGCCTTGACTAGTAACTTACATTATCGTCATTAAATGTAATTCAGTTTCTCTTTTAGTCACAGAGAAGCAATGTTTGGTCCCTTATGGTGCTCTGAAATGTACCCTCCATTTTATGTTAGAGCAACTTTTCATTCTAACCAAAACACAGGTGAAGTCAGTTCTGTTCAGATGGATAGTCTGAAGTCTAATTTGCTCCTAATGTATACAATTCAAGTGTCAAAGAGAGATCATGTCAATGCTTAATCCAGGCTGTATCACAACCGGCCGTGATTAGGAGTTCCATAGGGCGGCACACAATTGGCCCAGCGTCGTCCGGGTTCGGGCGGTGTAGGCTGTCATTGTAAATCAGAATTTGTTCTGAACTGACTTACCAAGTTAATTTTGTGGTTGGAAGGAGGAGCTGTCACTCACAGGTTTGAGCTAGTAGAAACTCTCCTAAGAAACCTTAAAGGTTATAAACAGGAAGTGACCTTCAGGCACTAAAATATTTACATTGATTCCCTGATCAATAAAATGGAAAGAGGATGTATATATTTTTTATCCAATTTATTTTTAATGATCATTTTCAAATATATAGTAGTGTTAACATAGATCCCTTAAAGGTCCAATGCTGCTGTTTTATCAATATCAAATAATTTTGGGGTAAAAATGAAGTACTTGGTTAATTAAAAAGGTCCTGTAGGAAAAATGTCTTCTTACTAAAGAGCAATTTCTCAACAAGAATTTGTCAAGGACTGTCTGTGAGAGGTCTTAGTTTTCAGTTTCCCCTCCCCACGATCTCTTATTGGCAGAGAAGATTGGAACTCTCTTTTTTTATTGGACTATTAACTAATTTACTGCCTGGTGATTGTCACCAGGTAAGCCAAAACTCAATCCAACCAAAACAGGCAGTCTTTTCAAACGACTCTTACACTAAAAGGGCATTATCGTTTTGAAAATGTTCTACCTCATATTGTGGAAATGTATATAAAACACAGGGAAATTAAGTTTTTGACTGCACTGGGCCTTTAAGGGAACAGGGAATTCAGCAGGTGGCCAAATATTACTGTTATTTTATGCGTGCTTTACTCTTAATGGCTAAGCCAGTATGAACAGAGCATGTTGAAATACAAGGGCGTTTTCCCTCTACGAAAGGGCTTCAGGTTAGTTATTCAGCTTTAGTCACTTTTTCCAAGAACAATATGCAAAGCTAAACAAGCTCAGTACATTTGTTTATGGCTCAGAAAGAGAAACATGATGCCTGAATCACTTTGCATCCCATCTGGTCATTTTAAATGTAAATGCGTCTCTCATCTGGGTTATTGCAGTGTTGCCAACAGATGTTTGAAATCCTAAAGCTGCATTCAAATGGTCTGGCACTGGCTGCTCATTATCTAAAAAAAACACACGGCATGTTTTGAAATAAACCGTTTTTTTGCAATAAGATGCGGGATGATGAAATGGTACTAACCTCAAATTAACTTGTGTTTTTGTGTGTGCTGCTCACTGCACATTGTCATTGTAGCGTTCCCTGTATATGTCCTATGTTTTGTTATCCGAATAACAGTCAAATTAATTGTCTAATAATATGTATAGCACACACTCTTGCTAAAGGCTGGGCTCTAGTAATCCACACAATGGGTTTCTTTTAGTTTTTATTTTGAATGTGCTCATTTGGGATCATTGCAGAAGTCTGGCGTGAATGTTAGTGGGGCCTATTTTGTGAATCAAATCAAGTGGACTCAGACCAGGCTGCCTTGAAGAGGACCAGAGAACAACTCTTGATGTCATGGGCAGTAAGGGAAAATGACTTGGAGTTGTTAAGAATGAATGTTGATGGTGGATACACATTCTCAATGGCTATAAATGTCACAGGAGCGCTTTAGACATAGATATTATTGCTTTTGTGTGTGTTTATGTTAAATGTCTGACGGAGGTGAAAGACTGTGCCTCTTTTCAGCCATTTAAATCAAGTTTCCACATTGGGAAGTCATGCAACTAATTCTCTCTTATGAAGGGTTTGAACACTCCCCAACATGTTGTTTAAGTATACTGGTCAAGGACAGTTTAACTGATGTCTCTGCATGCTAAAATGATACCTGCTGGGTATGGGGTTTAGAATGATGGTTGGAGGGGGCTATCATAATTGTGGTTGGTTAAAGTTCCGATACATCAGGCCAGCTATAACAAGGTGAACCTTATTCAAATACAGGCAAGCACCGAATGTCAACTGTGTTAGGAAATATATTGGCTGAAGAAATGAGTTTAAATAGTTTGATGTGCACATTCTGTTTTTTGTTCTGTTTTGATAATGGTCTTGGGACTCTCTTGTCAGGGAGGTTTCACAAACCTCAGGGATATGTCTGTTATATTGTCTGACCATCTCAGCTCTGAACATTTAGTGAAGCCACAGGGAAGTCAAAGTACAGTAGCTAGCTGGTCTATCACAGTCGCCCACAGATTGAGAGCTTTGGTTCACCTTTGAACCCTAAGGGATCATCTGTCAAACCGGTTGTGTTCAGTAGGGCACACTGTAGAATACAGTATGAAATATAGACGTCAGTGTTCTTATTAGATAAGTTCTGATAGTACTGCCTTGTTTTCCTGTTACAAAACAATTTCCACCTAATGATATGCCCCAGAGCTCTTGCCTTTCAGATTATGTCCACAGAATGAGAAGTACCATCTTGGAATGTCTGCATTGTCTGAGTCTACTGTATGAACTCAACCTTTTTCAGGAAGACTGTTACTTTGACTTTCTGCTGGAAAAGTGACTCCCTAGAGCTGTTCAATAACCCACCATGCCTGTAATCAAACTGCCATCCAAAACATTTTATTTTATTAAAACATTTTTCTTATTTTATTCTGTACTCTCCCATCTGCTTCTTTTTAAAGTTGTTCTGTCATGTCCCAATGATGATATCTGAGAGGAAGGTCTGTACTGACCTCTGGACGTCTGAATGAGAAGTGCTAAAATGTGTGGAAGGGGGGTCTGGGACGAGGCTGAGGGAGGAAGATATTGTCAAAATATTAAGCAGGAACGATTCGCTAGTATCCAGGTTCTGTTGGAGCACTATACTGCTATTTGTTTTCTTTGAACCTTAGATCAAATTCTTTCCTCTGCACTGCACAGACTTCCCAACCACACCACAATAGCTGATTGATAGTTTATGAATAGAGCTTTGTGTGATTGAAGATATCGGGTAACACGTTTTATGTATATAGATTGGTACAGTAGTTGAATCCAAGTGCACTTAAACAATATCTGTAAAGCAGAGTTGGGATTAGTTAAAAGTTAAGTGAATGCAACAAACACTGGACTGCAATACCCATGGCAAAAAAAATGGCAATACCATTGATTCTAGGGTTTGCCACAAGATGGCAATCCTCCCCATGAGTTCCTCTAAATCAATGGCTCCCGTTGACCATCTGGTCATCAGAGACCTCTCCCAAGTCCATTTCCTCTCTCCACTAACAATGAGGCAGGAATTAGCATGAGTCAGTTACTGATCAGCCCTGCGGTGTTCTGTATATCTGAGCTATTACAAAGGATTTATAGAGTGATGTATTTGTTCGACCCTTCATTTATTTTGTCCAGTACTAACTCCTAGTTAAATCACATGCAAATACTTTGGCAGTGAATATTAAGACTGTCTGTACACCATGCTATACCGCTGTAATATACTTTCTAGCTAAGTGCTTATGTCCATATCTAGGACTGTTTGCCAGGATTGTGTCATTTAAGTACTAAGTTACACATTTCCATTGGACACTGCCATATCCACTTGATTACAGACACTGTTGTGAACTTCATTAGAGGATACAGTACAAGTTCCACATCAGTAATTGACTGTCTGGATTTGATTGAGATTATTTTTCGTGACTGGTCGTTCCTGAATTGCTTTGGCATTTGGGCATGGCATTTTTTGAAAAATGTAACTTTTTTTCTCTATTTGTATTTGGGTATGTCTTCCTGTCTAAATCAACTAATATGGCAGCTTAATGACTTTAAATCATGTTTACCATTATGATAGCAGTGTGCCACCCGTAGAAGTACTAACACTGATTATGGTAACACCAGTGAGACATTTTAGGGTTCTTTAAATCCCCAAACTTGTCACGACTACATCACTACTGGGACAAGCCAATACGCTTACACTAAGTACTTTAAAAATGCATAAATAGAAAGTTGTGCGGTATGAAGGTTGTGCGTTGTTGTAGCCTAGTGGTTAGAGCTTTGGGCCAGTAACCGAAAGGTTGCTGGATCGAATCCCCGAGCTGCCAAGGAAAAAATCTGCCGTTCTGCCCCTGAACAAGGCAGTTAACACACTGTTCCCCGGTAGGCTGTCATTGGAAATAAGGATGTTCTTAACTGACTTAAATAAAGGTTAAAAACAAATGTAACGGTTATATCTTTGATACACTTTTTTGTGTATATTCAACTGTTTTAACTTAATAATTTGAAAGGGTTTTTCATGTTTACAAAAGCAAGGGACGTAAATGCCACCACAATTCAAGATCGACACTAGACCAGTGTTGTGAAAGTCAGACACTACAGGGAAACCTGACGCAGACAGTACAGTTGGTATAAGAGTACTATCTCCTGCTCTGCAGCACCAGTCCCCACTCCTGGCTCCGCTGCATCTGATTCCAAATGTTTACGCTGCAATTAAACAGAGCCTATAAAAGGCAATGGGTTGGCTGCCAGACTCTGACTAGGGGTTCAGAGCAGCAGGAGAGAGGTTATAAATCGCTTTGATGCAGACCATAGTCTGAGGCCCAAATTCCTTTGCTGGAGCTAGTAAGAGCAGAACACTAGATGAGAGCCAGAAACCCAGATGATTCATGCCTTGCCCCTGACCACTTGGAGCAGGAGTGCATGCTGCTGTGCAGAAGAGCAGATGCAATGGGGGAAAAAATGATACCAACTCAATCTTTGCCAAACTAGCCATTTGTCTGTCTATGGCTTTGAGTGCACATCAACAAGTAGTTTGGATAAATATGTCATTCTCTAGAGTGGTGGAGTCAGTGTGTGTGGATAGAAAAACACAAATTCCACACATTGATATGTGCTTTATTTTGTTTATAATGACTAATAGCTAGGTATCCATACAGAGTCAACAGGGTTTTATTTCAATAGGGGGTTGATTCTTCTGCCCTTCAATCGTCCATTACTCGTGCCTGTTAATCTTCTCATCATTTAGGCTAAAGACTCAAACTGTAGGCCCGCTGTGTACAATACACTCATGTTGGTCTTGGAATGATGTATCAGAAATGAAAAGACAGGGGCGAGAGTTTTCTCTTTATTTGATTTAGCTATGCTTCAAGAAAAATAATGAACAGAAAATGTCAGTCTGATAAGAGAGGGTAGAACATAATTTCAGGAAAACCAATAACAATGCCTGGAATGATACAGTTTACATTCGATTCAAAACCTCTTAAATGTATATTCCCCATATTTGGGGACCCTATTAGATATTGTTTTTTATACAATTCATTCTGGTATGAGAACGTTAGCCCCCCCCCATCTGCAAAAGCAGGGTGTCTGCGGAAAGCTGAGTATCTTGGCTATTGATCGGTGCCTTCAAATCTTTGTTGTGACTTACTACCATATATGGGCAAACAAATGTATAAGGGCAGGCTGAGCCGATGACCTCATTTCAGGATGATTGCTACCTACATTTCGGTTTTCGTTGTGAAGCATAAACTAAATAAACACTGAATACGTTGACACTCACCGAAAGCCGGGACTCCACAGATCATGAGGATATTTTATTTGTTTGCCTGTGACCTACCGTTATTGATCACCAGTCCCCAGAGTAAAAATCTTTATTTTATGCTACATTATCTACAAACATCTTACAAGGTACAGTAAACGTCGATTTAGTCTGTGTTTGAGCAATAGCTACAGTGGAGGTATCAAATTAATCCTGAGGCTGGTAGGAACAGATCTAGCCTATTACCAATGTTATTGGTGTATGACTTAGTGGCAACATCGAATGTCCACGGAGTGACTATATATCTTTGTGCATCAAAAATATGACGTTGCCCTCTTATGCGCTGTAGGCATCCATTCCACGGGAGTGGCTACTTTGGCACCTTGACAGTATTGTAGTCAATGAAATATGCTTTCCAGGGCTATGCAGTTGACCTGGGTGGGACAAAGCAAGGGGTAGAACCTTTTAACATCCAGTGTGGAAAAAAAGTGCAATTACCACATTCGGGACACTTTGGAGAGATTGAAAGGACACTTGAATGTACCCTGGATACCCATAACACCCGTGAGGTTGATATGGTAGAAATTGTGTTTTTATACAGAACAAATAACATTTAGGGATTGCAAATATGTAATAGCACTGGGATTATCTCATTTACAGACATATGCCCCTTTGGAGAGGTTTAGGGACATTTGGAAACGTCCCGTGACCACACTTGACACCACTTACTAAAACAGCTGCCCATTTCTTGTTGTAGGTCTATCATTCAAATTTTTTGCTGATATTGTTTACGGTGTGGAAGCCATCTGATGTGTTTCCAGCTATAGTCATCAATAATTCACGTATAGCTTGTCAATAAAAGATGACTTTCAAAATGAAATTTAAAAAATGTTATTTTGTGTGTGCTTGATCTTGTGTATTCTAAGCTATGTAACTCCTATCTTCTGATCCTTTCCTCATAGTCTCCCAGATGTCTTCTTTCCAAATGTTTGCATGTCAGAATAATGTAATTACACATGAATAGCCATTACACCTTATTAATTTAAATTAATGAGCAGTAGCTAGGCCTATCCAAATCGTATTTAAGACTGGACACTGGACACTTTGTAACATATTTACAGTGAGAGCGACATAGTGCAACATTGTATTTTAGACCAGTGGGCTCCGTCTCTGGATTTGATAGTTGGATGGGACTTTAGAACGTGTTTTTTAAATTAGTTATTGTGTGCAATTCTGTAGGCCCCGTAGCGGTCACCGGATGTACCACCGCAAGCTCCATACTATTTCCATAAAAGGCATGCAGCAGCGGATATGCCCTTGTTATTCCCTACCAAACTGTTGACATTTCCTCAAATTAGTCAGTTTTGAATGAAAGCATGGAATAAAACGACAGACAATATCATAGTTTTAATTTTTCCAATGTATTTCTAAAGAAGAGTGTATTTGGGGACATAATTGAAACTCCAAGCCTAGTGGCAAGAAAATACCAGCGAGAAACGGACCCGATTGTAATAAAAATGATAAATTACGTGCGTAATTTCTCGCGTCACATTGTAACATTTCCCTTCCAATGACTGATAAAGAAAGAATAGTAGGAGCAGGGGGGATGACCGGTCGGGTCGTGCTATCCGGATTCCTTGGGGCGTCCCTACCCTAACCTTAACTCCTACCCTTACCATTTTATATTTAAACTTCAGTGGCATAGGGACGTTCCAAGGATCCCAGATAGCACTGATCTTGCCGGGAGAGAGTCCCTGCTGCACTATTTGAAAGGAAAAGACGGATTGGAGCTGGAGCAATGAGTGACGTTATCTGGTGGAAAGAGGGAGGGCGAAAAAGAGACGGCTGGACTCCATTAGCTGAAGCCTGAGGAGACCCTTTGGGATACTTCACTTGGACGAGTTCTTTGGGATTTTCTCTTTGAACAGACCTAGATACATGATTTAGAAGAAAAAAAACGTGTTGACTATCGAATCCTCGGAAGTTTTAGTGGCTTTTTGGATTTGGCTTGGTGTATTTGAGAAGGTGAGTGGACACAAACTGATTTAAATGTTCGTCCTCCCAGCTCGCAATAAATGCAGCCTTGTCAGTATTTTGCTCACTCTGCTGCTAGGAATTGAGTTTTGTACACCTACTGCGCATTAAAAGACTGGTTATATCTGGTAAATCAATTGGGATTCATGTGTTTTAACTTCCTTTTTACTTAAAGAAACTTAATTTAGTTCATTTATGGGCATGTTTTACTGGTTGACCATATTGTGTGCTCAGGAGTTATTGCATGGGGCTGCTTACGTAATCAACTTCATATTTTGAATGGCTCTCTTTACCGTTAGAAAAAGCAGGTGAACACACAAATGGAAAGTGTTATTGTTTGCCATAACTAGGCCTGAAGCCTACCCTTTGTTCTCATTTGGTTATTGAATAATTGACTGCGTCCTCTGTTAATTCCAAACAAGCATAGTGATATCACAAGCATTCTTCAAATGGCTTATAAGATAACTTATACATTTGACTTAGATTCAAGGAAACACACTGTTGAAGTTATGGAAGCGCAACATTTTCCCAAATCAAAACACTAACACTGATCGGCTATGGTGGTGAGGGTCCTGTGCGTCCTCAAGTCACTTTCAGCCTGCAAATGACAAACTAAATGAATGTAGCCTATGGCACGGCACGCACCAGTGTAACAGGTTTGCATTTTTCGTACCAGTTGAATGGAATAATGTTTATTATTGGGCAATTTTTCCTAATTGTTGTGATTTGTGGCAGGATGGCGCTGGACGGTATACGGATGCCCGATGGCTGCTATGCCGACGGGACGTGGGAACTGAAGATGCACGTGACAGACCTCCACAGGGATGTGTCTTTGAGGGTCACTGGCGAGATCCACGTTGGTGGGGTCATGCTCAAACTCGCGGAGAAACTCGGTGAGAGACGTTTAATGGTGTCACACTCCTTTTAGTACAGATCTGCTGAAAAGAAATGTGCCTACATGTTCTGTTTTTATGTCCCATATCATTCAAACCTTTTGGAATATAAATAATGTTTTGTCCCTTTTGATTTATGTCAATGTTTTTTTATTTCCCCATGTAGTTTTATGCTTCTATTCAACATGTGTTTTCCTTCTGTGGTTGACCAAGGAGGAGGAAGGCCATAGTTGGTCATGAGGCAATGTTCATTAGCCCCTATCCCCTTTACCTCCCATCTGCAGATGGGTTCTCTATAGCAGTTAACGTGTCATATTTGTGGAACAGTAAATATCTTTGTTTGAAACATTGTTACTCAACTGACCACTGGAATGCCAGTTCATGTAAACACATTAACAGATAACCGTAACCAGTGAGCGACCTGTATGAAAGATGCAGGCTACTGTATTGGCTTAAGTGTGAATTCAGAATCTATCTAGCCAGAAATGTTTTATATGGACGCACTATCTCAAATATTCTAGCACATGAAAAGCAGCATCAAGTCAACCACTTCCAATGGAATTATGCTGCCATGTCACAAGATTGAATGGAGAGTGGGCATAAGAGCTCTTTGAGGCAGTGGAACACTGACTTGTTTCATGGTGGAAAAGGGTCATGGTGGCAGTGCAGTTTGGGTCTTGACAGCATGTTGAAAGCGCCCGAATACCCAACTTTCCTCCATTGCACAAAGTTTTATTCCCTGGCCTGCCTGTTTCCCTGTTTAGCCCCCCTGTTAAAGCTCAGGATAATTGGGGCCTTTGTTCCCTGTGGTCGTCTGTGCTGCATTTAAACCAGGCTCATAATCTTCATTGCTGCTGCACCATGTGGGAAGACATGAATGTGTGTGGTTATATGAAGCTGTGTATGCAATCCTCACTCTTCTGAAGGCCTGGATTCTTTGTTACAGGACAAGGGTGTGTGTGTTTGAAGGGGGTTGTCCAGCTTGTTGAAATATTGTACTCTTTCACTGCTCTTAATATTAGTCAATAGGTTGTGTGTTCATGGTACTTTTCTCAGTCTGCAGGAATCATATTATGCATGGTCCTGACTACCTCTGGCTACCTGTTGGTCTTTTGAGTTATCGACACTAGATTCCAGTGGTTTGATGGCCATGGATTAGAATAGCTTGGTTCGGCTGACCATGACTGGTGGTTGTTCTGGTCACACTGAACCAAAACAACACTATGTGAGTGGAGTAGGCCTAGTTTGTATGTGAGGAGACTCACACAAGACTCCCCATTGGCAACATCACCAGTGTCTTCATTATCTCTTGATTACAGTAAAAGCACTGCGGCTGGGCTAACTAGTTACTAGTCACTCCAGTCATATTGACTTCTTAAACTATTATTTGTTTTGATTACACTCACGTGAGGGTTGAGAAGTTTAAGTAGCTGTCATGGCTGTCCTAAAACACTCCCCACAGTTTACTGGTTGATTGATTGTTTTCACTTTAAAATAGGTTTAGTTAGGTTGTTTTTGATTGTAATCATTAACCCAGCCCCTCTGTAGACTTCACACATGACTAGTCACTCCAGTCACCATTACTCACTACATTTTTCCGGTACAGTACATTGGCCTGTTGCTCGGAATACTGTACCTATGACCAACAGAGAAACCGGTTAGTCAGTTGCATTAATGTGATTATCAAGTATGATCAGAGTTTTGGGTGGAAATCAACAGGTTGGCTTTGAACTTGAGTGGGAGCATGGGACCCTCACATGATGAAACTGACATGGGCATCCCCCTCCCCTCTCATGTGACACTGGTGTAGGCGCCACCTCTTTGTGCTTTTCTCCAACTGTAAGAGACCTGCTTTCATGCCTCAAAGTCCGTCCACCCACCTTTCTCACTCGTGACATTGTTGAATAGTTCAGAACAGACCCCTCTGAACGGTTCTCAAGTGCTCTAATTACATGTACACATATGGATTCGCTGTTTGGTTGGATGCGATGCGAGTCATATAGTTGTCTTGTAGTATGCAGGCTCTTTTGTATGGCACTTTTTGAAGGTAGTGAACACACACACACATGCTGGGGGAAACTTAGGTGCCACACACTTCTGGCATGCATGTCATCGGTCACAGACACAAAGGACGTCCTTGTGTTTCTGTTTGTGGGACAATTCTTGGCATGCCTTACGCTTCATTGTGTCACACACACATACTAAATTAAGATCCCAGGACCTCTCATGATGGTTTCACAGCTATTGTTCAGTTATTGTTCAAAGCTCACATTCAAAGCACAGCACTTGTTTTTTTTACCAGCCATTGTCTTATTTATTGTGTTTGTTTTGATATATAGTGGGTCGTGGCATGTCTGCATCATGCATGTCCGTGTGTGTGCTGTTCATGTCCATTTGCGAGTGCTGTCTGTGTGTGTTCTATGTCTTATCCCTCAGCCCTCCATCTACTTCTATAAGCAGTGGCCTTCCTCCTATCTCTTGAGTCTCAGATGGGGAGCAGGAGCTCCAGGATGATGGATTAAACTGAAATGCCAGGAAAGCACTTTGCTATTGATTACAGCCTTCATTCTCCTTCAGCCTGCAGAGAGGAGAGCTGTATTTAAGGCTGCATAATTGATCACCCCCCTCTGATTGCCCCCTCACTCACTACTCCACTTGTTTGTGTCTGCTGGCTTTGGACATTGAAAAATAACAGAGTAATAGAGTGCTTCCTTTGAAAGATTTCTGTTGGAATCGAAGAAGGGGAAACAAACATCCAACATAACAACATTAGCAGTCAGCTTTATTTGATGAAGATAGAACAATTGTCATACTGTATTATATAAACCATTGTAGAAAGTCTAGCTTTATCTGTAGAACTTCTATTAGATTATGGTTCACTATCAACTTCGGGTTAATGAGTTGCACTAATTGTCCAACTTGGTCCAACTTGATTTTACTCTCAACCATGAGCTGCTGCATCAATCTCTTCATCTACTTACTCAGTTTCACACCGTAAAACATCGTTTGCCACGTCGTGAGAACATTTCAACACCAGACATCGCCTACATCTAGAGGTCTGTGAGGGACGGATTTCTTCATCCCGCAGCTTTTCATACCGCGCCCACCCGCTCCCGCTGGCTTTCTGTCCGACTCCGACCAGCTCCCGCTGGCTTTCTGTCCGACTCCCACCCGCTCCCGCTGGCTTTCTGTCCGACTCCCACCCGCTCCCGCTGGCTTTCTGTCCGACTCCCACCCGCTCCCGCTGGCTTTCTGTCCGACTCCCACCCGCTCCCGCTGGCTTTCTGTCCGACTCCCACCAGCTCCCGCTGGCTTTCTGTCCGACTCCCACCAGCTCCCGCTGGCTTTCTGTCCGACTCCCACCAGCTCCCGCTGGCTTTCTGTCCGACTCCCACCAGCTCCCGCAAGAACTGGTCTAGAACACAACCACAGTCCCGCAATGTTATTTTTGGCATATGTAATAATAATAATAATAATAATAATATATGCCATTTAGCGGACGCTTTTATCCAAAGCGACTTAGTCATGTGTGCATACATTCTACGTATGGGTGGTCCCGGGAATCAAACCCACTACCCTGGCGTTACAAGCACCATGCTCTACCAACTGAGCTACAGTTGGTATGTGACGCAGCTCGCTTGCCAGCCATGGTCACAGACTCCTTGCTCCGTCCAAATGCTATGCCACGCCACGCCCAAGACATTCGTGTCTATAAAGTTCATTTCTGGAATTTCTTTCCTTAATGCGTTTGAGCCAATCAGTTGTCGTGACAAGGTACAGAATATAGACTCACTCGGTAAAAGACCAAGTCCATATTATGGCAAGAACAGCTCAAATAAGCAAAGACAAACAACAGTCCATCGTTACGTTAAGACATGAAGGTCAGCCAATCTGGAAAATTTCAAGAACTTTGAAAGTTTCTTCAAGTGCAGTTGCAAAAACCATCAAATAGCTATGATGAAACTAGCTCTGAAGGACTGCCACAGGAAAGGAAGAACCAGAGTTACCTCTGCTGCAGAGGATAAGTTCATTAGAGTTACCAGCCTCAGAAATTGCAGCCCAATAAATGCTTCACAGAGTTCAAGTAACAGACACATCTCAACATCACCTGTTCAGAGGATACTGTGTTTATCAGGCCTTCATGGTTGAATTGCTGCAAAGAAACCACCACTAAAGGACACCAATAATAAGATGAGACTTGCCTGGGCCAAGAAACATGTGCAATATACATCAGACCAGTGGAAATCTGTCCTTTGATCCGATGAGACCAAATTTGAGATTTTTGATTCCAATCGCTGTGTCTTTGTAAGACTCAGAGTAGGTGAACAGATGATCTCCGCATGTGAGGTTCTCACTGGGAAGTGAGGAGGAGGTGTGGGAGTGGTATATGTTGGTTACACTGTGATTTTATTTAGAATTCAAGGCACACTTAATCAGCATGGGTACCACAGCATCCTGCATCCCATCTAGTTTAAACTTAGTCCTACTATCGTTTTGTTTTTTAACAGGACAATGACCCAACACACCTCCAGGCTGTGTAAGGGCTATTTAACCAAGTTGAGTGAAGGAGTGCTGCATCAGATGACCTGGTCTCCACAATCACCCAACCTCAACCTAGTTGAGATGGTTTGGAATGAGTTGGATCGCAGAGTAAAGGAAAATCAGAAAACAAGTGCTCAGCATATGTGGGACCTCCTTAAAGACTGTTGGAAAATAATTACAGGTGAAGCTGATTGAGAGAATGCCAAGAGTGTGCGACACTATCATCAAGGAAAATGGTGGCTACTTTGAAGAATCTCAAATGTAAAATATATTTTGACTTGAACGCTTTTTGGTTATTACATGATTCCATGTGTGATAGTTTCGATGTTGTCACTATTATTCTACAGTGTAGAAAATTGTCAAAGGGAAGAAAAAAACTTGAATGAGTAGGTGTGTCCAAACTTTTGACTGGTACTGTAAGTATTTAGACCCTTTCCTCAGTAATTTGTTGAAGCACCTTTGGCAGTGATTACAGCCTCGTCTTGGGTAAGCTAGGCACACAGGTATTTGGGGAGTTTCTCCCATTCTTCTCTGCAGATCCTTTCAAGCTCTGTCAGGTTGGATGGGCAGCATAGCTGCATAGCTATTTTCAGGTCTCTCCAGAGATGTTTGATTGGGTTCAAGTCCTGGCTCTGGCTGGACCACTCAAGGACATTCTGAGTCCCGTGTTTTGTCTTGGGTGTGTGCTTAGAGTCGTTGTCCTATTAGAAGGTGAACCTTTGTCCCTGAACCTGCTCCAGAGCGCTCAGGACTTCAAGGATCTCTCTCTGTACTTTACTCCGTTCATCTTTCCCTCAATCCTGACTAGTCGCCCAGCCCCTGCCGTTGAAAAACATCCCAACAGCATGATTTCTGCCACCACCATGCTTCACTATAGAGATGGTGACAGGTTTCTTCCAGCTGTGACACTTGGCATTCAGGCCAAAGAGTTCAATCTTGGTTTCATCATACCAGAGAATCTTGTTTCTCATGGTCTGAGAGTCTTTAGGTGCCTTTTGGCAAACTCCAAGCGGGCTGCCGTTCCTTTTACTGAGGAGTGGCTTTCATCTGGCCACTCGACCGTAACGGCCTGATTGGAGTGCTGCAGAGATGGTTGTCTGTCAGGAAGGTTCTCCCATCTCCACAGAGGAGCTCTGTCAGCATGACCATCAGTTCTTGGTCACCTCCCATACCAAGGCCCTTCAACCCCAATTGCTCAGTTTGGCTGGGCGGGCTGCTCTAGGAATAGTCTTGGTGGTTCCAGTCTTCTTCCATTTAAGAATGATGGAGGCCACTGTGTTCTTGGGGACCTTCAATCCTGCAGACATTTTTTTGGTACCCTTCCCCAGATCTATGCCTCAACACAGTCTTGTCTCGGAGTGCTACGGACAATTCCTTCGACCTCATGGCTTGGTTTTCGCTCTGACATGCACTGTCAACTGTGGGACCTTTTATATAGACAAGTGTGGGCATTTCCAAGTGTATGCAAACACACTGTAGATTTCTCCTGCACAATGTATTTGGGTTGTGTATCAGAGTTCCAGGAATAGGGTTTGTTAGAAAAGCCAAACATTTGATTTAGGGGTTGTGGGGAAGTTCCTTTACTAATACACAGTACTCTGAGTGATTTCTGTGGGAGGTGGAAAGCTTGGAGGAGAGGGGAGTAGGATTCAACTGCACCTAGCCATTTTTTGTTTTCCCTTCCTCTTCCTAATGCATATGGCTAGTATTCGAGGGGGTTAAGCTGATCCTAGAGCTGTGTTGTAAGGGATAGTGGCGCAGGGCTGACTCAGAGGAAGGGGAGGTGGGCTTGGGGAGGGGGGTAGAAGGGAGGTGGGGATGAGGGGGTAGAGGGGAGGTGGGGATGTGTATGATGTGAGCCACTGCTCTAGAATTCCATAAAAGTCTTCTGGGGAGCAGGAAATGACTTCCAGGGTTTGGCATGTGGACACTGCAGTGCCGTCATTCCAATACCTCCTGCTGCCTGCTTCAGCTCTAACCCTTTTTTCTGTCTTTAGTTCACTTTCTTTCTCTGTGCCTGCCATCGACTACTCCTTTCTTGGAAAATATATTGCGTATGAGGAGCCTGCGCCATGAAAACATTTTTTTTTTTTTTTGGGGGGGGGGGGTATTTATAAGCCATGTATGCAATGTCAAAGTATTTTATTTTTATTTTGTCTTTTTAATGAGTAGACACTATTTAAAAGTCGGATGTATTTATTTTGGATTTGAAAGTGAGAGCAAAGGTCTGCCTGGGTATGTTTGTAGTATGGGGGTGTTAGTTAGCGATTTGAGATGTATTGGCCTTAACCAACTGACATTTCCTTTAAAAAGCGGTGACTAAGTTTTCCCAGTACTCCAATCAGAATGGGAGGTTTGAGTGGTCAATTACATCGTTGTGTTTTGGACAGTTTCCCCCCTGACAAGTCTGTCCAATTTGGTGCTTCATTTATAAACGTTGGGTTCATTTTTAAACTAAATGTCTGCATGCGCTGTTTCTGAAAAGACTGCACACGCCATACATACTTGGCACATGCCATACATACTTGGCACACGCCATACACATCTCCCGTTATAAATCAGAAAAACTGTGAACGAGCATTATAACTCTGCATGAATAATGCCTGTTATTCACCTTTTTATGGTGATAATAACGCACTTATTTGCTGTATACTTCGGAAGTATTGGAATTAGGCCAAGACAGTAGGCTGTCTAAAGGAAATGGCAATTGCAAACATGATCAAATGCCTTTGGAGGTGTTGGCAGAATGTTTTCTTGTCATTTGCTGTAGCTGGCTGTTTCTGAAAGACAAAAACAATAGCAAATTGTTGTGGACCTGTAAACGGATTGTTTGAATTCAATGTTTCGCATTTACTGTTTCCCGAACCTAAATATGCTGCACTGTCTCTGAATTCTGAAACATTGTCTACTCAGATTTGTTTTTTTTAACTACATTAGGCCATTTTACAGTGGTAGCCTGTTAAATTCTACTGTGTTGTCAACCGTGCTCCCTTTCGGATGTATAGAGCAAACACTTGAAATGATATTAGCCTATATAATAGGCCCAATTAAATGAGATGTATGTGGTAATTTGTTGTATGGCTACTTGGGGAATATGAACTCATCATTGCCGGAAAAAGTGTTCTCTTGAAAATGAAATAGTGCATCTTGAGATTTCATCCTGCAAAATGTCAAATACATTTGCACAAGGCAGCGAACTGGCGCATGTATACAGTTGAAGTCGGAAGTTTACATACACTTAGGTTGGAGTCATTAAAACTCGTTTTTCAACAAGACATTTGTGGAGTGAACAAGCTATAGTTTTGGCAAGTCAGTTAGGACATCTACTTTGTGCAAGTAATTGTTTACAGACAGATTATTTCACTGTATCACAGTTCCAGTGTGTCAGAAGTTTACATACACAAAGTTCGCTGTGCCTTTTAAACAGCTTGGAAAACTCCAGAAAATTATGAAATGGCTTTAGAAGCTTCTGATAGGCTAATTGACATCATTTGACTCAATTGGAGGTGTACCTGTGGATGTATTTCAAGGCCTACCTTCAAACTCAGTGCCTCTTTGCTTGACATCATGGAAAAATCAAAATAACTAAGCCAAGACTTCAGAAAAATAATTGTAGACCTTCACAATTCTGGTTCATCCTTGGGAGCAATTTCCAAACGCCTGAAGGTACCAGGTTCATATGTACAAACAATAGTGCACAAGTATAAATACCATGGGACCACGCAGCCGCCATACCGCTCAGTTCTGTCTCCTAGAGATTAACGTACTTTGGTGCGACAAGTGCAAATCAATCCCAGAACAACAGCAAAGGACCTTGTGAAGATGCTGGAGGAAACGGGTACAAAAGTATCTATATCCACAGTAAAATGAGTCCTTTATTGAAATAACCTGAAAGGCTGCTCAGCGAGGAAGAAACCACTGCTCCAAAACTGCTATAAAAAAGCCAGGCTGTGGTTTGCAACTGCACATGGGGACAAAGATTTGTACTTTTTTGGAGAAATGTCCTCTGGTCTAGAACTGTTTTGCCATAATGACCATCGTTATGTTTGGATGATAAAGGGGAAGCCTGCAAGCCGAAGAACACCATCACAACTGTGAAGCACGGTGGTGGCAGCATCATGTTGTGGGGGTGCTTTGCTGCAGGAAGGACTGTTGCACTTCACAAAATAGATGGCATCATGAGGAAAGAAAAAGATGTGGATATATTGAAGCAACATCTCAAGAGATCAGTCGGCAAGTTAAAGCTTGGTTGCAAATGGGTCTTCCAAATGGACAATGACCCCAAGCATACTTCCAAAGTTGTGGCAAAATGGCTTAAGGACAACAAAGTCAAGGTATTGGAGTGGCCATCACAAAGCCCTGACCTCAATCCTATAGAAAATTTGTGGGCAGAACTGAAAAAGCGTGTGTGAGCAAGGAGGCCTACAAACCTGCCTCAGTTACACCAGCTTTGTTAGGAGGAATGGGCCAAAAATCACCCAACCTATTGTGGGAAGATTGTGGAAGGCTACTTGAAACATTTGACCCAAGTTAAAAAATTTAAAGGCAATGCTACCAAATACTAATTGAGCGTATGTAAACTTCTGACCCACTGCGAATGTGATGAAAGAAAGAAATAATTATTTCTACTATTATTCTGACATTTCACATTTCTTAAAATCAAGTGGTGATCCTAACTGACCTAAGACGGGGACATTTTACTAGGATAAAATGTCAGTAATTGTGAAACTGAGTTTAAATGTAGTTGCCTAAGGTGTATGTAAACTTCCGAATTCAACTGTATTTTGTGGGTATGCAATGTTTATAATGAGGCCCCAGAGAAAGATGGTCTGTGTTTGACAATGGCACGGACAGGGGGTTTGTGAGGAAACGGATGCGATTTATCACAGGATGTGACTTCCTGTGTAATTTTGCTTCTTAACCTCCCCTCCACTCTGCTCTCCTTGTGTTTAGGGGCTTTCTGGACGGATGCAGAGCCTTCCCAGAATTGTCTTTGGTTTGGAATAAGGGTCTTTGCTGCCTACAAAGAGAAAGATGATCAGATGGTCTCCCCTTTCTCCCTAAAGAGCAGGAAATGTCTCAAATATCCCGCATTGTTAGCTGTTCATGTTTCATCTTCCCTATCGTGTTGCCATGACAAATCAGAGGTAGCACATGGATTGAGTCGTGCCTGAAGCAGCCTTGTCCATTGGTCAGAACCCTTCACAACCATAGAGGGAGAGATGGCCTGTCTGAGCCAGGCAATAGCCCCACTCTGCTCTAATCTATCATACAGGAAGTAGTTAGGCAAATTAGCAACCCTGGCCTGCCCAGAGCTTTCCTGTTACAGTAGCAAGATCCTGCTGGGATTTAGTCTCCAAATCCCCCCCCCCTCACACACACACACACACACACACACACACACACACACACACACACACACACACACACACACACACACACACACACTTTGCGGCCTCCACCATTCCCAAGAGGTGGTGGTCTACTCCCACAATCACAAATGTTGCACAACCACCACCTTGTCAAAAGCTGAGCACGACACTACAAATTGTCTTGAATTGCCCATATCGAGACTAAATCTAATTCAAAATGTTTCCAAAGATGGCAGAGCTCAAGCGAATTGCCGGTTCTTGGACCGTTCTGCTTGCTGTTAAAAATCCAGCTACTTTCTCAATAAGCTGTAGTAGTACAGTTAGCTGTATACATATTGCTGTATTGTTTTTTTTGTATAATTATTGTCATGTGTTCAATGTGTTTTTACTATGCGCTGAAAAATGAATTGCCCCCCCTGGGGACAATAGACTACTTTTAATTATGTTTGGCAACTCAAACATGCAGTGGATAGGCCTTTCATGGCTCCTCCTTTTGGAATCTGATACTGTAGTTTTTGTTGTCCCCGACCTCTGTCCTCTCCCAGTGCTGCCTGGTGGCTTGGCTGTCTTCTGTCCTTACGCCCAAGGAGGAAGCTGTCTGCCGGCCACATTGTCGGAGAAACACCAAGCACCTGTGGGTCAATGGAGTAAACTGATATTGTTGTTTTGGTGCCTAGCCTAAATTCCATTCCAAAACCCTGTCTCCTCCCCCTCATTTAATCTCTTTTACTGATCAGAAACATCTGGCTAAGCATTAAAGCGGCAATCCACAGTTGAAACAATAACACAACAGCCACCCCACCACTGTTTTGGTACAATGCTGCGAGATTGGCCTGGAGAAACAACTTTCAAATTCATGGATGAGCTATGTACCTACAGTCTGCCTATTCCCTGTCCCTCTTATTTGAGTGAAGTGTGGCAAGGAGCAGTCACTGGTTTACCTGGTTAGCCAAACTAGCCATCCCACTCAGCTGTTTCCTTCTGTCAGAGAACCCTTTTGTTATGCTAGCAACTCCTTAGCCTGTTAACACCAGGAAACCTAGGGCCTATTGGAAAGCGCTCAGCCTACTTTCGAGATGGCGGCCAAGGCTATGGGGGTTTTGATACTTTTACGAAGGCAGGTGTGAGCGAAGCAAGGTTATGGTTTCTCTGAAAATTATACTGGTCAGATATTGGGGGGGACATCATATTAGCATGATGGCTTGTCCATGAGTATGGCAGATCTCCCATCACTGATGCCTTGGGGGATGTATGGATGTCTTCTCTCTCGCTCTACTACGTTTATCCTGGGCTAGAAAACTGACTGGACTGTGGGGCCTGACTCTGAACCCAGCAATGTAATTGTATAAAGCTGTTTTCAGTGTGATGCACACCCATTGTTTTTCTGTGTTTGGATTATGACACCAATGGATACAAACTATCAGTCTCGGAGGAGTGAGTGAGCCTCTTGTTTGTTATCTAATAACCCCCACAGCAGCAGATCTCTCCATCACCCCCATCTCTCTGATACAGGCCTGACTCAGTAAATCCTAGGGGTCATGTTCAGTAGGTAAGGCCAGACCTCTCCCCTTACGGACCTGTCTCGCTCGCTCTCTCAATTTGCTTTATTGGCATGACGTAGCAATGTACATATTGCCAAAGCTTGCTTTGGATATTTACGATATGAAAATAGTAAGAATCATAATTGTTAAACGGAGGAACAGTAACAACAATAACCAAGGGTCAAAATAACCATACAATAAGCATACAGTAAAGGACATGTGAAGGTTGATTGGTCTGTCAGACACTGTCACTCATCTTATGTCAGGCAGCAATGTCGTGTGCTGCCAACCCACAGCTCTCTGCGTCCTCCCCCAACAGGACGGGTAGTCTACTCTCATCAGAGGTATTTGAAAGGTATTTTCAAATTTGGGGAAATTACACTAATTGTTTTATATTTTTTACATTTTGTCAGGAAATGCAGCTCTCTCGAGTTCTGCTGTTGTGCAATGGTTGCACAGCCTTTCCTCTACAGGGAGCCAGGTTTTCCTGTGTCTACCCTTCTCAATGGCAAGGCTGTGCTCACTGAGCCTGTACCTTGTCAAGGTTTTTCTAAGGTTTTGATCAATAACTATGGTCAAATAGTTGGCCACGGTGTACTGTTGCTTGTGTTTCCCAATAAGCAATGTAGTTTTGTTTTAGACTTTTATTTAACTACGCAAGTCAGTTAAGAACAAATACTTATTTTCAATGACGGCCTAGGAACAGTGGGTTCTGCCCCTGAACAGCCGTGTTCAGGGGCAGAACGAAAGATGTTTATCTTGTCAGCTCGGGGATTCGATCTTGCAACCTTTCTCTTACCAGTCCAACACTCTAACCACAGGGCTACCTGCCGCCCCCTGTTGTAATTTGGTTTATTCTGATTTATTTTGATTGGATGTTCTGGATCTCTCGCTCGCTGTGTGTCGCGCTCGCTCGCTGTGTGTCGCGCTCGCTCGCTGTGTGTCGCGCTCGCTCGCTCGCTGTGTGTCGCGCTCGCTCGCTGTGTGTCGCGCTCGCTCGCTCGCTGTGTGTCGCGCTCGCTCGCTCGCTGTGTGTCGCGCTCGCTATCTATCGCTGTCTTCGGGGAATTAATGGCACTCATATACTGGCTATGGCATTCATATACTGGCAGTAATGTTTGGTTTCTCCCTTACCCAGAATAATTCCCAGCTTTATGTAATTAGTAAATTAACAGAAGTTGGGAATTGATTGGGATATTTGGGAGGATTTCTCACAGTAGAGGACAAAGTGCATTTCTGTCTCCACCTCCTTTGTTGTGCCATGACCACACTCCTTTTTGGGTTTCCCTTTCTTATAGCCAATTAGTGGTCTGAGCCTGTACATGGTGAGAATCTCTGTTTTGTCTGAGAGTAGAGATATTCTGCTCATTTGTATTCTCTTTTGAGGGAAAAATAGCAATTTAGTTTATTCTGTGTTTTTGTTTCATATTCTCAAATAGGTTTTCATTTCTGTAACAATTTGATTAATTTCCCCATGTGTTTGGATTATATTAGGGTTGTTTTGGGTTTCCAATTGTTTTGGTGCTTAATTTCAAATGGTGCCAAAATGTTGGTGTCCTTCTCTTTATATTTACATTTAAAGGTAATCTTCCGAGTTCCGCTCTGCGTGCATTATTTTGTACTTTCTTATGGATATTTAGGATATATCTGCAGAATTCTGTATGTAGATTTTATATTGGGTGTTTTTTCTCCCAATGCTTATCGTAATTACCAAATGGACCTCTTGGTCAGTCTCTCTCTCTCCCTATTTCTCTCTCGGTCTGTGTTTCTCTCAGCTCTAACCCTAGCTCTGAGCTTATCCTGGGACTCGGGTAGCTCATGGGTCTTCTACACTGATTCTCCCTCACCATAACACACTGCATCTTTGGGGAAAGCCTAGGTGAGCCTGCGAGGGAAATCCTCCAGGATACTCCTAGCTCCACCTCTAATCCACAAGCTGCTGCCTGGCTGAATGCTGAGCATGGACTCTGTGCTAGCATCTAGTAGCATCAGGAGCATGCTCAACCATGGACAGTAGCTAGGGCCTTTAACTGGAACGTGTCTGTCTGTCCTCCTGACCTGGTCCTGTTGGGCATGGTCTTTTTAGCTGGTGTCCCAGAGGAAGGGTTAA
Source organism: Oncorhynchus gorbuscha (assembly GCF_021184085.1). NCBI lineage: Eukaryota > Metazoa > Chordata > Actinopteri > Salmoniformes > Salmonidae > Oncorhynchus > Oncorhynchus gorbuscha. The sequence continues at coordinate 29,624,814 of NC_060189.1, forward strand.
TCTGCCTGGCAATACGATCATCAGGATTAATAACTATCCAATGGCCTGTCTTTTCTGTCTGGATGCCTGTCTTCAGAACATGTTCACACCTCTTGACTTTCTCCACATTTTGTTGTGTTACAAAGTGGGATTAAAATGTTTTTTTTTTCTTTTTTCAACGATACACAAAATACTCTGTCGAAGTGCTAACATTTGTAAAAACCCCTGAGTCATACATGTTTGAATCACCCGTGGCAGAGATTTGTCTCTACAAGCTTTCCACACCTGGATTGTGCCCATTATTCTTTCAAACATTATTCAAGCTCTGCCAAATTGATTGTTTATTGCTAGACAAACATTTTCATGTATTGGCATAGATTTCTTTTAGCAGATTTAAATCAACTGTAACTCGGCCACTCTGGAACCTTCACTGTCTTCTTGGTAAACAACTCCAGTATAGATTTGGCCTTGTGTTTTAGGTTAATTAATCTCCGTGTCTGGTGGAAAGCAGACTGAACCAGCATTTCCTCTAGGATTTTGCCTGCGCTTAAAGTAGATTGGATTGTTTTATCCTGAAAAGGACTGGAGTTTAATGATTACAGGCGTGCCCATAACATGATGCAAGCAACCCCTATGCTTGAAAATATGGAGAGTGGTACCCAGTAATGTGTTGTATTGGATTTGCCCCAAACAACACTTTGTATTCAGGATCATATTTTTCTGTGTGACTTTAGTGCATTTTTTGAAAACAACATGATGCACGTTCTGGAATATTTTTATTCTGTGTCTCAGAGGACTTCTGTCAACTGTCTCACGTGATAGACAGACTTGATCCTCTCAATCAGTGCAGCCTCATTATAGCACACAGAGCCTTCTCCACTTCATTCATTGCTAGAGCTGTCTGGGCTGCATTAGCTCCCCAGTCGCCACTCATGCTGCACAGAAGTTAACACTTGAATAATATAACACTGCATGTAGAAATGTCAAAACTGTTCCTTACTTTTCGCAAAACAATGTCCATACAGGCTAGAACTTTTTTTTTTTTTTTTTTTCCAATGCAAGATGATACCGGTAGCTTCCAGCTTTAATTGTAGGCTAAGTTTCCTTGCTAGTTTACAGATTAAATCACTACCCTAGTACTTACTGCAAAATATGCTGAATTTAAAGCTGTCACCAAAAACATTATTAATTAACTTAGTCTTCCCTCACTATCAAACTCATTCACTTCTTCGTCTTCCTTTGCCTCCCATCTGGTTTACACTAGATTCCATGTTCATGGCTAGAAAGAAACCACATTTAGTCAGTTTTGACTTTCCGAAGCAGGTTAGGAGAATTAGGTTAAGGTTAGGAAAAGGGTTAGAGTGAGCTAAAATGCAAAAATAAAAAAGCTGTATCCTTTATAGCCATGATCAGAAAGCATTAGAAACTTCAGCGTCTGAGAAAAGGGATATAAAGGATATACCATATCTATATTTCATGTTAGTGCATGATACACTATTAAAGACCACTCTGATTGGTTATTGGCAACTCTGGCCTGCTCTTCAGAAGTGTTAGTCTAAATTCATTACATTTACATTTACATTTATGTCATTTAGCAGACGCTCTTATCCAGAGCGACTTACAAATTGGTGCATTCACCTTATGACATCCAGTGGAACAACCACTTTACAATAGTGCATCTAAATATTTTAAGGGGGGAGGGGGTGAGAAGGATTACTTTATCCTATCCTAGGTATTCCTTAAAGAGGTGGGGTTTCAGGTGTCTCCGGAAGGTGGTGATTGACTCCGCTGTCCTGGCGTCATGAGGGAGTTTGTTCCACCATTGGGGAGCCAGAGCAGCGAACAGTTTTGACTGAGCTGAGCGGGAACTGTACTTCCTCATTCACCCCAGGTTAAACTATAGACACATTTAGAAATAAAGTTGGAATGTTGTACAGCATTAGTACAAAGGAAACTCCAGAGGGAGATGGTAAGAATAGATCTGTTCTAGTCATCAGCTGTTTTGTTGTTTATTGTATGTGTTGTTGATGTACTCTTTGGCTTTCTAGGAATACTTCAGAATGCATCCTTCACTGAGGGAAGATTTATACGAAACTCTATAAATCCACAGCCCTACTTTGCTCAAAATATTAGACCAGGGTTTCCCAAACTCTGTCCTCAGGACCCCAATGGGTGCATGTTTTTTTTTTCCCCTAACACTACACAGCTGATTGAAATAATCAACTAATCATCAAGCCTTGATCATTTGAATCAGCTGAGTAGTGCTAGGGCAAAAACCAAAACGTGCATCCCTTGGGATCCTGAGGACGGAGCTCAGGAAATGTGGTCTTGGAAAACTATCTTGAGTGGTGACGAATGTGTACAAAGTGTTGCTCAGTTTTATCAGAACTCTTCAGTCAATATCTAAAGATCTCTCCTAGTCTTACCATAACAAGTTTTCATGTGTGCTTTGCTCCAATCTTTTCACCAAAGCCTTTTCTGATGTACATGGATATTTACAAAATAGCTCTGGATTGTGTGTCCCCAGGCTGAACGCAATCTATCACAATAGCATCTCACACTGCAACACCATGTAATGCAATTTTACATGCATGCCACAGTTTGTCACCACAAAATCTAAACTGCAAATGTGTTTTTGCGTTTCTGTTAAACTATAAGGAAGATTGATAAAGTTTCATGTAAATTCACAATGCAGAATATGATCCTATTTCAGTATGACTGCTCGGGGGAAATGAAGTTCAATCTACTGCAGTTGAGTGGCCACTTGCTGTGTGTGTGTGTGTGTGTGTGTGTGTGTGTGTGTGTGTCTGATGGTGATCATTTGAGGGAAAGGGTTTTGGCTAAAATAAGCATTGAGACTATGCACACTTGCTGTCCAAATTGCCGCTAGCATGCTAGTAGATATCATAGTGGAAGGACTGGAAGTCTAACTCTAGTTAACAGTGGCTTGTGAAACTAGCTTTTGATTTCTATGATATAGCCTACAGTAGCCAATATGTGGCATTCATTGCAGGCCAACATTGCATGAGACCTTTTTTTGAGTAACGTTTTTACATTCTGAATGGCTTGGCGTTGATTGATGATTAAGCCATGGGCCAAATAGGTGAGTAAACTGTATGATGCAAGAAACCACTTTACAAAATAAAAGTAATTATTACCATACAGCGAATGAGACAATATAGGGTACCCCTCTGCCTATTGGCTCATTTGCACATTTCAACACATTGTCTCAAAATACAACACTACCCCTTTAAGACATTAAGCTTTTTACCTGACTGTCTTTTCAAAGACCGCTTGAAATGTAGCCTTCACCTTTTGTTCTCTTGTAGAAAGCAGTGACTCCCCATTGCTGACCTATACTTAGCTAAAACTGGGTTAATAAATCGCTAACTAGCAAAGAATATCAACCTGTGTTTATCTGAAAAGCCTCTCGTGGGCTACCCCAGCCAATAGAATTAGACTCCTTTGAGCTCTGGCTCTGCCTACAACAAAATCACATACTCCATCTTTCAAAGTTAGATTTGTTTTGGTTTGTTGCATTGACAAGGGACTGATATGTTTTATACAGTGCAAACTAATGGGGTGAACTCAGAAGTTCAAACTCTATTTTGTAAATATTCATGCGAGGCCTTGCATTTCTGAGGCAACCTGGAACATATCCCAGTCCACCTGATCAAAACAATCAGTTGGTCAGACCAATGTTGAACAGTCCTTACCACGGGAGATTCCTGTTTAAGTTTCTGCATATAGGTGGGGAGGAGAAGAATTTAAGGGGTGATCTGATTTGCTGAAGGGAGGGCATGGGGGAGGGCCTTGTATCTGTCCCTGAGGGGAGAGTTGCAATGATCCGGGGTCTGTGTTGCGTGAATAGCAGAGATGGCATTTTGGCTGCGTTTACCTCAGATTTCCTTTATTAAAGTTCCTATCTACAATAAATGTGGCCTTGATATGCTGTTATCAGTTTGTACATAGTCCAGTGTAGCTTGTCACTTATTTACGATAGTTTAACCGCTTACTGTTCCAAGCAGACAAACGGTACTTGAGCATGTTTCCAAAGCACCAATCGCTACGTTGTAACATTGTCAGCTAAAAGCACAGCAGACCTGCAGAGCTGGCTGTTTGCTGCTGTCTCTTGTCTTTCTGTAATTTTTCCAACTTAATGACGATTACATGCAGAGTGCTTTATAAACTCAGCAAAAAATGAAACTGCCCTTTTTCAGGACCCTGTCTTTCAAAGATAATTTGTAAAAATCCAAATAACTTCACAGATCTTCATTGTAACGTTTCCCATGCTTGTTCAATGAACCGTAAACAATTAATGAACATGCACCTGTGGAACGGTCGTTAAGACACTAACAGCTTACAGACTGTAGGCAATTAAGGTCACAGTTATGAAAACTTAGGACACTAAAGAAGCCTTTCTACTGACTCTGAAAAACACCAAAAGAACAATGCCCAGGGTCCCTTCTCATCTGCGTGTACATGCATTAGGCATGCTACAAAGAGGCACGAGGACTGCAGATGTGGCCAGGGCAATAAATTGCAATGTCCGTACTGTGAGACGCCTAAGACGGTGCTACAGGGAGACGGGACATACAGCTGATTATCCTCGCAGTGGCAGAGCATGTGTAACACCTGCACAGGATCGGTACAGGATGGCAACAACTGCCCGAGTTAGACCAGGAACGCACAATCCCTCTCAGTGCTCAGACTGTCTGCAATAGGCTGAGAGGCTGGACTGAGGGCTTGCAGGCCTGTTGTAAGGCAGGTCCTCACCAGACATCACTGGCAACAACGTCACCTATGGGCACAAACCCACTGGCGCTGGACCAGGCAGGACTGTCAAAGTGCTCTTCACTGACGAGTCGCGGTTTTGTCTCACTAGGGGTGGTGGTCAAAATGCATTTATCATCGAAGGAATGAGTGTTACACCCAGGCCTGTACTCTGGAGTGGGGTTCATTTTTGGAGGTGGAGAGTCCGTCATTGTCTGGGGCAGTGTGGCACAGCATCATCGGACTGAGCTTGTTGTCATTGCAGGCATTGCAGGCAATCTCAATGCTGTGCGTTACAGGGAAGACATCCACCTCCCTCGTGGTATCTTGACGTAACCCTCCAACATGACAATGCCACCAGCCACACTGCTCGTTCTGTGCATGATTTCCTCCAAAACAGGAATGTCAGTGTTCTGCCATGGCCAGAGAAGAGCCCGGATCTCAATCCAATTGAGCACGCCTGGGACCTGTTGGATCGGAGGGTGAGGACTAGGGCCACCCCCAGAAATGTCCGGCAACTTGCAGGTGCCTTGGTGGAAGAGTTAACATTTCACAGCAAGAACTGGCAAATCTGGTGCAGTCCATGAGGAGATGATGCACTGCAGTACTTAATGCAGCTGGTGGCCACACCAGATAGAGACTGACTTTTGATTTTAACCCCCCTTCCCCCTTATCCAGGGACACATTATTCAATTTCTGTTAGCCACATGTCTGTGGAACTTGTTCAGTTTCAGTTATTGAATCTTATGTTCATACAAATATTTACACATGTTAAGTTTGCTGAAAATAAACGCAGTTGACAGTGAGGATGTTTCTTTTTTTGCTGAGTTTATCTAGGGACTAGGGGGGAAAAATCTCCCAAATTCTATTTTTTTCCATTTTAATTGAGTATTTTATAAATTAAAGGTCAAATGTAATAAGATATAACAGTAAATCTGTAATGATGCCACACAACATTGCACTATTAAAAAAAAAAAAATCAAGTCAAGTGCTTCATTAGTTTCATTATAAATGAAAAAGTAATGCAAGAATCTAGGCAATATGCAAAACCTATGAAACTAACTTATGAGCTCCTATGTCTGTCCATTGTAAGGTTTCCATCTATCACAGACATCTCCATTGAAGTACATGATTGTCAGCCACTTTTCTGTTGAGGTCGGTGAGTGCCTCTCACTTGTCTATGAGTGGGGTCTTGTGTTTGCTGAAACTCCTCTCACAGTTGACTGGGAAGTAGATGTAGGGCATGGCCACTTCTGCAACTCTTGGGAATCTTGCACTCCGGCCCCTCCAGGAATCAGCAAGTTCCACTTGGCAAGCAGGTGAGGGCTCCCTGGACACAGCTGATAGGCAATCCATTCTTCACTGAGCTCTGTTGATGGGCTTGCCATGGGTTTCAGGTGTGTGTGTGTGTGTGTGTGTGTGTGTGTGTAGGCTTCAATCTGCTTTTTCATGGCTGGAGGCTCCCTAGGATCAAACACACTAGCCAGCTTGTAGTCCTTTCTGGCTGGATATGTGTCCCAGTGCTTTAAGAACTTTGAAGGCCAAGTGGAATGCATCATGGGAGATGGTCAAGCAACCCCTTCCTCTCTCTCTCCCCATCTTTCTCAATAGCTTATCTGTCTTGACACCATATCCACATGTTTTTGCTATTCCATTCACTAGACATTGTATGCAGACACTGCTGTTGGACGGTGGGTTCCTTCTAGGATTGACATAGCTGTCATCAATTTGGAGCATCCCTCTGAGATGGTTAGCTTAACAGTGAGGGCCAGCACCTTCTCTGTTACCAGCTGACTGAGGATGTTTGACTTCCTGGGATGACTTTTCTACAAGCTCACCCATCTTCTCTTTCTGGCAGGCTTCTTGAATAAGGCAGATCTCATCCATGTCACAAGTGATGCAACTTCAGAGAAGTATTTGTAGTGCTGCCATGTCTCACACACCAGATTGATGACATGGCAGAGACCGGTTACATGGACATTGTTGGGCATCACTCCTTTCAGAACCTCCTTGTATGCCTTCAGGCAGTAGGAGTCATTATGTGACCACTGCCCACTCATCTTTCAGGTTCAGATCGTTGCTGTGGAGGGAGGCTAGTAATAGCTTGAGAAAACGTTGAGTAGTTGTATCCGTCCATGAACATGACATCCACCAGAAAGTACTGGTTTTCAACACCTGCAATGAAAGATGAGGATGAACTTTGTTTTAGCCTAAAATAAATTGTGACAATAAGTGTTATTTCAAGTGTAAACCCCCCCCCCCTCAAAACACCCCAATCAACAACTGAATTATTTATCTAGGCCTACTAGTCTGTAATGTTATAATTTAAGTTACTACAATTTGGCCTACTTAGACTTTAAAAAAAATATCTGCCAAATTATGGAAAATTCTGCAATATTCCACGTTTTACAGTTGATTCCATTTTTGTTACCAAATTCCACGAAGCCATCCGCGATTCCGCATTGCGGAAATAATTTGAAAACCGTTACAGCATTGTTGCGTTAGGCATTGGTTTAATTGAAATGTTTTCCTTGATGATGATCGGGACCTGTTAGTGGTAGTTTTGTGATAACTGCACTGTAACTTAGTTTGAAAGAATAAAAGTTAATCAGTTTTTTCTTAACATTGTCACAATTTTGTTAAAACATTTAATCGTTAACATCCCTAGTCACCACCTCTCTAATCAGCTTCCTCGTATTATATAACTTTTGTGACATGAAAATCATAGCACTATTTACTCTATAGATAGTATCAGCAACTAGGAGTACAATAAAAGACTGCGAAATGCCATAATACTACATACGATGTACAGTTAAGCTAATGGAATGACTGTCTCTCAGCTGGTCAACATTGACCTACTCTGTTCCCTCCCCCTACTCCAAAGACAGTCAGGGTATATTTACAAAAAGGAGCTCATGTTATAGCAGGCAATGCGATTGAATGTTGCCATATTATCTATTTACTTGATTCGATAATGAATTTTATGTTGCAACTTTGCACATTGCCACACTAGTGGTACATTATGATACTATTTGGCCATTTTATATGTGACTCAAATGGCTGCTTTTAAAATGAATATACAGTCAAATATGTTCTGGATGTGAAGTGTTGTCAATGTTTCCAATAGAAGTCAGTGAGCTGGAGGCCATGAGGGGAGGACAGCCATGTTGTTGTATGTGATAACATTCTGCTCGCCTCACACCACGAGTCTACACCTGAGAAGTCAGTCGCCAGGGAAACGCACACCAGGGCACAGCGTGATGTGACCAAACCTCACCCAGGGTGTAATGATGTCATCGGCCAACTACAAACCTGTGTGTTTGTAAGATGTTTCACATGAATATGTTTGTTGCTATGAATATAATGTGTGTGTAAGAAACTGTCTTGGAAAGGCATAATCCATTAGAGCCATCAGGAATAGGGCAGAGCCGTCATGTTTCTCTGGAGAGGCAGAATAATCCTCGAACTCTAGGTTTGCCATGAGGAGATTCAGATAATTTAAAGCCATTGGGTTCACTGGGACTGATTCTGGGCCTTACTCTAAGGCTTCTTATCAAGTTAATCTCTGGTCCTAGATCAGTCTTCTACAGACATGAGACTGTTGCTATTCTTTAACCACTAAGTTATAATGTAGTTTGTGACGGTCAGCTAGGGTTGCATCAGTCAATAGGCACAAAATGGGAGGTGGTTCTACTTGAGGTTGTTCAATGTTAATTTGAACGTTTTTGCCACTTGGCTTTGACCCTTCTGACATGACACAGGCTGAAATGGTCAATGTGTAGGCTATGTTTTGAAATGGAAATATCTGGCTTGTCACAAATGTCAGAATAGCTTATGTCTACTTTTATGGGCATTGTAAACGCCAACAGAAAGTGTGTGACTTCTAGCTTGGCAGCTGCCAACACGTGACCGGATAATGTACTTCCCTCTATCCCACTCCTTTCTCACTTTCGCTCTCCCTCTCTCTCTCCTGTCATAAGGCTGGGCAATATGGCCTAAACTATATATAGATTTTTTTTTCACACTTGTGGGTGATTCACGATATACAGAATCTTATTACATTTTCTCTAAACAAGCTTTGTTGCACAATTTTAAAGCTCAATTCACTGCATTTACCTAGGCTAAATATAAGGCTAGAACCGCAAGACCCACTAATAATGTAATTGTTTTATCAAAATTGTTTAACATTTTTTGCAATAATTACTGATCTGGCTTTCAAGTCTGTCTATGAAAAAATGCCATTTTGTTACACATTTTACCAGAACAATGCACATCCACTAATAATGACCAACTTGTTGTTGCAGGCATTATAGAACATTAACACAGGTCTCATAAACTATCATTCATGCTCAAGGCCACGTGGTAGTGAGTAGACAGCTAATCTTTAGTTCAAGTCTAGCCTACTTGAATCTATTTACTTGCTGACAAGGTAGAACAATTAAACTATTCTCAATATACCATATCGTTTGAATAGTCTCCAACTGTTTGAACAGCATAGCATGTTCACTTTAAGATATTGAAATCAAGATGATTATTTAATTTAGTAGGATCTGTTCTGTAAAACATTTGAGTTGAGACATAACTTAAAAAGGGTGTTGTTAGAAAGGTTATTGTTTATTCCAGTAAAATAATAGCGTTTCGGTGTCTATATGACCAATTTTCTTTGTTCTTGTGTGGATAGGGGGGGGGGGGCGCAATGCAAATACTCTGGGTAGCCTTTTGATTAGGTGTTCAGGAGTCTTATGACTTTGGGGTTGAAGCTGTTAAGAAGCCTCTTGGACCTAGACTTGGCGCTCTGCTACCGTTTGCTGTGGGGTAGCAGAGAGAACAGTCTATGACTATGGTGGCTGGAGTCTTTGACAATTTTTAGGGCCTTCCTCTAACACTGCCTGGTATAGAGGTCCTGGATGGCAGGAGGCTTGGCTCCAGTAATGTACAGGGCCGTTCACACTACCCTCTGTAAGTGCCTTGCGGTCGGAGGCCGAGCAGTTGCAATACAAGGCAGGGATGCAAACAGTCAGGATGCTCTCGATGGTACAGCTGTAGAACCTTTTGATGATCTGAGGACCCATGCCAAATCTTTTCTCCTGAAGGGGAATGGGTTTTGTTGTGCCCTCTTCATGACCGTCTTGGTGTGCTTGGACCATGTTCGTGATGTGGACACCAAGGAACTTGAAGCTCTCAACCTGCACCACTGCAGCCTTGTCGATGAGGATGGGGGTGTGCTCGGTCCTCTTTTTCCTCTAGTCCACAATCATCTCCTTTGTCTTGATCACGTTGAGAGAGAGAGGTTGTTGTCCTGGCACCACACGGCCAGGTCTCTGACCACTTCCCTATAGGCTGTCTTGTCGTTGTCAGTGATCAGGCCTACCACCCTTATGTTATCGGCAAACTTAATGATGGTGTTGGAGTTGTGCCTGGCTGTGCAGTCATGAGTGAACAGGGAGTGCAGAAGAGGACTGAGCACGCACCCCTGCGGGGCCCCCGTGTTGAGGATCATCATGGCGGATGTCTTGTTACCTACCCTTATCACTTGGGGGTGGCCCGTCAGCAAGTCCCGGATCCAGTCAGCTGGTCTGCGCATGATCTGAGGATGCGGCTGGGGATGCCGTCTGGGCCTGCAGCCTTGCGAGGGTTAACACGTTTAAATGTTTACTCACGTCGGCTGCAGTGAAGGAGAGTCCGCAGGTTCTGGTAGCAGGCCATGGCACTGAATTGTCCTCAAAGCGAGCAAAGAAGTTGTTTAGTCTGTATGGGAGCAAGACAACCTGGTCTACGAAGGGGCTGGTTTTCTTTTTGTAATCCGTGATTGACTGTAGACCCTGCTACATACCTCGTATCTGAGCCGTTGAATTGCGACTCTACTTTGTCTCTATACTGATGCTTACTGACCAGCCTTGCCCTGGTTAAAAGCAGTGGTTGGCGCTTCCAGTTTCGCTCAAATGCTGCCATCAATCCACGGTTTCTGGTTTGTGAATGTTTTAATAGTTGCTGTGGGTACGACATCGCTGATGCACTTTCTAATAAACTCGCTCATCGAATCAGCGTATTCATCAATGTTATTTGACGCAGTGCGGAACATATCCCAATCCACGTGATCGAAACAATCTTGAAGCGTGGAATCAGATTGGTCGGACCAGCATTGAACAGACCTGAGCGCGGGAGCTTCCTGTTTTTGTCTCTGTCTATAGGCTGGGAGCAACAAAATGGAGTCGTGGTCAGCTTTTCCAAAAGGAGGGCAGGGGAGGGCCTTGTATAGGTTGCGGTAGTTAGAATAACAATGATCCAGGGTTTTACCAGCCCTGGTAGTACAATCAATATACTGATAGAATTTAGGGAGTCTGTTTTCTGATTAGCCTTGTTTAAATCCCTAGCTACAATGAATGCAGCCTCAGGGTATGTGGTTTCCAGTTTACATAGTTAAATAAAGTTTTTTCAGTGATTTATAATCAAAGAGAATTCTCTTGGTTGATAATGCGGTTGACATTTGTGAGGAATTCTAAGTCAGGTGAACAGAAGGACTTGAGTTCCTGTATGTTGTTATGATCACAACACGTCTCGTTAATCATAAGGCATACACCCCCTGCCCCTCTTACCAGAAAGATGCTTGTTTCTGTCGGCGCGATGCGTGAAGAAACCAGCTGGCTGTACCGACTCCGATAGCGTGTCTCGATTGAGCCATGTTTCTGTGAAGCAAAGAAAGTTAGTCTCTTGTGTCTCTCTGGAATGCTATCCTTGCTTGGATTTCAGCAACCTTGTGGTCAAGAGACTGGACATTGGTGAATAGTATGCTCTGGAGCAGTGCACGATGTGCCCGTCTCCGGAGCCTGACCAGAAAACAGCTTCGTCTGCCCCTTTTACGGCGCCGTTGTTTTGGTTCGCCGGCTGGAATCCCATCCATTGTCCTGGGTGGTGGGCTAAACAGAGGATCCGCTTCAGGAAAGTCGTATTCCTGGTCGTAATGATTGTGAGTTGACGTTGATCTTATATCCAGTAGTTCCTCCCGACTGTATGTTATAAACCTAAGATTACCTTGGGTAACAATGTAAGAAATAACAGGTAAATAAACAAAATACTGCATCGTTTCCCAGGAACTTGAAGCGAGGCGGCCGTGTCTGTCAGCGCCGGAAGTAATCCATTTGTGTGGGGACCACGTCATCGATTCTCTTTTTGATGAAGCCAGTGACTGATGTGGTGTACTCCTCAATGCCATCTGCATATGATCATGGAACAAGATTTTGGTGCTTTTGGTGCCTCTATACTTAGTACTGTATCTAGAAACATATCATTACTGTTTTTTCTCCCCTTTTTTTTTAGTTAAAAACAAGCATAGCCTCCCCTCTTAATGAAGACTGTTTTTCTTTTTGTCCTGCCCAATGTAATCAAGTAGGCAAAATAAGACCATTGATGGTGTTTTGCTCGTGAGACTGTTTGGAAATAACCAAAGCTTTATTAAAATATCATTTTTGAGAAGAGCAAAACAGTGAGCTGACCTTACTTATTTTTGATCTATGTTTTGAAGGCAGGCCTACATTATTTTAGCCATGCTTTGGATGTGCATGAAACACCCTCCATTATGTGTCTAGACCTATCATGAAACAGAGAACCGTGTATTTAAAGTTATTTTCCTGTACTTGTTTGTTTTTCCGTTCCATATTTTTTTTTAACCCATGCACTCCGTATGCTACCCTTATCCTAGGCCTACTATAACGAAGTCTGAATCAACAACAAGGCGCTATCTTTTTTATCTTGCCAATTTTATGATATCCTCACATTTGATTTATTGTTGAAAAAACAGTACTCGTTTTTTATTATTTTTTATTGGAATGAATCATTCTGGTTTTATCGTGAGAACGTCCGTGGTGTGCATGCAATGCAACTTCTGGAGATGTGTGAATGAGATCGGTAAGATGATTCCAATATGTACAGTACCAGTCAAAAGTTTGGACACACCTACTCATTCCAGGATTTCTTTATTTTTACTATTTTCTACATTGTAGAATAATAGGGAAGACATCAAAACTATGAAATAGCACATGGAATCATGTAGGAACCCAAAAAGTGTTAAACAAAGTAGCCACCTTTGCCTTGATGACAGCTTTGCACTCTCTTGGTATTCTCTCAACCAGCTTGTTTCCCACTGTATGTATGAAATGAGGTTTGATTTAGTGTGGACCATTATCATGCACCTGTCTCCAGAACAGGGGCAGGGGAAAAAATACATGTAATCTATGTACTCAAATATAGGATAGTTTTCATGCCAGCCAGGTAGGCTATACTCCTGTTGTAAAGCTCCTTAATGTGCTTAATATTAGGAAAGTTGAAAAATAAATATAGTAGGCCTAGCCTATAGAAAGCTGATGGGATGCTCTGTTAAAAAGAGGCCACAAATAGAATTATTGCGCAACATGAGCTCATGGGCACTCATGGAGTGTTTGATTTGATTTTTGACTACATTTGCATTACGTGACTAAGTGGTCACGTGGAATTTGACTGCAGTCATGACTTGTGACTGCCGGTGTGGCCCCACTTGAGAAAATGTCCCTTGAATGTTTTGCTGCACATATTAGAGAGCTCTTTGTTCACACCTATTCAGCATCGTTCACACTCCCTTAAGCCTTAGCCCCACCCATATATTTAACGATTCACATGTGAGACCATGTGCTAAACTGAGTGTAAGGTAGTGTAGTAAAAAAAGGCTGTGGTGAAAGTAGTAGCCTACGTGAACCTTTTCACATGTACTAACAAACGTGTATGATCATTCCGATTTGATTAGAACACTTATTTATAATGTTTTGATTGACGCAACAGTCTGAATTTTGAGCTGAATTTTTGCACAAACACAGTCCTTACAAAGTTAAGTCCTGAATGTGACCAGTATATTTTTGGATGCAATGTTCAGACATTCACAGAAGTAGCAACAGCATACACAATCATCCAAACCAGAAATTGTAAGCTACGTTAGTCCTAGCGCTAACTGAGGAAATATTAAAGTAACACAAGCGGTCATATTTAGAAACCACAATATGAATATGTTAATAGCAATTACTATTTGTAATTGCGTCACATGACTCAACATTGACCAAAATAATTTTGTAAAACACTTTCTAGAAATCGTAAGTAATCTGATTGTAGTTTGTGCGCACCGCCATTTTTGTTATTCGCGTCAAACAAAGATGGGAGGAGACAAGATGAGATTGGTCTGTTTGCAGTATACATGTTGAAGGGGCTGTGTCGTCTATGATCATTCACTACCGGAATTTTACCCGAAATATATGTGAACCATTCCTTCACCTCATAACATCTTTGGTCAGACAGATGTTTACATGACACCCAGAATGCCTTGTATAATGTCAACAAACATGGCATCACACTTAGCTGGCAAATAGCTTAGCATTAGCTCATTATAATCAGTACAACCTTTAAAAAGTATTTTACACACATCATAGGTGTCCATTACAATCTTCAAAACATAAATAAAGCTGTAAATACATTATGCTCCATACATACTGTATGCTATAGTAGCAACGACAACACAATATTTGATAGGAATGCACACATGTCCAAAGTTATTATTTGTAAGGAAAACAACCAGGAAGGCGATGCAAGCACCAACCAGAAAATTGGCCAATTCGTGCTGGACTTAAATGTCTGCATACTTGATTTGAGGAAACATTGATAAACTGTTAGAAAATACAACTTGCCTATGGATAATTAACAGGTAACACGTGTTTATTGTCCTGTTGTGTAACAATAACATTTTGGAACAGTGAGTGCATTCTGACATAAGGTGAATAAAAACAACTTACACTGGGGCGACGTATGAAAAGATGAAGGAACAACTCCAGGTAAAAGTACACTAACTAGTCCTTGGCCTATATCCTAATCTGACTTTGGTGCAGGTCATGTTGTTCTTCACATTACCGTCTCTGTATTTGATATAGTGGGTGCTGACCCACTGAGTTTATTTGCCACATGCAAAGGATACAGAAGGAATGCTACAGTGAAATGGTTACTTGCATATTTACATAGTAACAATATGAAAAAAATTGTCCCGATTTTAAAAACATTGTATAATTATTAGATGACGCTTACCCAGACACACTTCATTTGAAAGATATGCTATAACCACCGCTAGCCACATCAAGCTAAGTTAATGGGTCACTGTTGTGTAGACATGTTAGCTACACATGTTCATGAAATACAATAGATGGCCGTAATCACCCCCAAACACACCTGGCTTTAGTTTAGACATGTAGATAGCGAGCTAAACAATGAACCATATTCCCA
Source organism: Oncorhynchus gorbuscha (assembly GCF_021184085.1). NCBI lineage: Eukaryota > Metazoa > Chordata > Actinopteri > Salmoniformes > Salmonidae > Oncorhynchus > Oncorhynchus gorbuscha. The sequence goes on from NC_060189.1 coordinate 29,639,856, forward strand.
ACCCAGACAGTAGTAATACAAACAGATTGTCATAGCGAGCCACCATGCATGAAATTCTGTAGTAGGAATCTGCACTTAGCTAAAGCTAAAAAAACTAGGTTCAATGTTAGCTAGCTAAGATTAGGATATAACTAGCAAATCAAACGGCTTTGTGAGATGTTAATAATATTACCAATCAGACACATTACCTAGCAAGCTAACGTTCGTTAGCTAACAGTACACTTTAACTTGCAACGAATGTCTTTTTGACAAAATTATAAACTTGCAATGTCTGAAAATGTAGGTAAACTTGTATACATGGTTGAATGCTTCACGGCAGGCCAGTGCCCTGTTTATTAACTAAGACGTCCTGTGTCGTTTCCATTTTTTGTTTGTACTGCTTGGCCCGTCGTGTGAAATCACTCCGGTTTACACTGACCGTGTTCAGAAAGCTGTCAATCACAACTTTTTCCCACTGAACTTTGTCGATAGCGCCTGCTAAATTCAGGGCAGCAATTTTCAGAACAGTAGCAAGACTTTTGCCGTTCTCCATGGATAATGTTATGTCTTAGAAAAAACTGTGGTACTAAAGGGTTATCTACACATACCAAGCAGCTCATGTTATAGCCTGAAGCATACATGGCAGACCAATCTGGACTCATCTCTTATCTCAGCCAATAATGGCTAGCGGGAAGGTTCCTGTCTTTTTCTGTGGCTAAACTAACTAGCCTCGTAATTTGACAATTTTATTGATATTTACAGATACAGGTTTGTTATTAAAGCACATAAGATCACATGTTCCAGCAGGCATTTCTGCCCCATTTTTATTTATTTATTTTTTACATTCAAATACCTCTCCTGTGAATTAGTGAGGTGCGTCATATGCCTAGCTTCCTGAACTGGGACACAATTAGCAAACATGGGATAAGTTTACATTTACTTTTTATTTAAGCTTTTTTAACAAACTATAAGGGACTAACATTAGAATTGGAGTTGATTCCAAGACAATACCCAAAAACCTTTAATACACAACTGGAAGCAACCACACATTTAGCCATAGAGCACGTTCTGATTGGCCGGAGAGGGGCCAAGCCTCCACCCACCCAGCAACTGCGCCAATAATTGTGCTTGTGAAAATAGCAACACACCCTCGAACCTATAGCACTACTGCCCAGTGCTTAGATTGACTGATTGTTGCGTTAGGCTTGTTAAAATAGAGACCTGAAAGTGAGAAAGGGCTTGGTTGGTTTATAAACTGTTTGTGTTAACTGCGGCAATTCCATGGTCGTGATGGTGAATGAAGAGCACTGTTTGACAGCACTTACCAATTCAAATTACTCACATTAGTACGCAGACTACGCACTCACTGTACAGAAAGATGATAGATTGATATGCGCGCGCACACACACCTCCTTTCAGAACATGTGTCCACAGAGTTCATAAAACATTATTTCTACCACTCTACAACCTCTCCATCCCTCACCACTCTTCCCAAGGACTCGGGGTCTGCATTTAATACACCCAATTACTTAGCCCCCCCCATTACGTCAGACCTGGCAAGCAAGCAGGTAGCATTTTTATCTGGGAGATGTCATTGGCCCGCTCTCTTCCCTCTCTCTCCTCTTTACAGATTGAATTACCAGGTTTTTATTGAGGCTGTTTGACGGATATTTATAGGACCAGCCCTCTCCCAAGCACAACGCAGTGATGTCATAAAATAATCATGAAAATGCTGGCCAATGGGGTTTGGCAATGGGCGGGGAGGTTGGGACAGAACCTCAGCAGCAGCACAGCCCTCTGGGAAGTGGAAAGAAACTGACTCCATCTGGCGAGGGAGAACGACTGCTGTATGTTTGTATACATGTAGAGCCAAGGAGAACCGCTATAGCTACACATTGGACTGTGGTTAAGACCTACATTGCCCAATGCATAGTACTCTTGGTGCAAAAACACCAGAAATTGCTAGGTTGCATGAAGGAAATTCTGAGGATAGCTATGAAAATACACACGTGTCTATTTTCAATATCCCTTTCTCCCTCTTTCCTCAGTTCAGCCATAACCAGACTTCAGAAATATACTAGATAAGTTTGTTTGGGGCAATGAAGTTGTATGCCACACAGCGGAGGCATTAGAACATGCTGGTGACAACTAGACCCCACATATACACTCTCCTGAATAGAAAGCGTGTAATGTTTAAGTCAAGTGCCAAGATAACCCACATAGATAAACACTCCAAAGCAACAGCTTGACAAACTCCCTTACCTGCACAACACCGTCATCCATTCATCCAGACCAGTGGTTCCCAAACTTTTTATAGTCCCGTACCCCTTCCATAATTCAACCTCCAGCAGCGAAACCCTCTAGCACCAGAGTCGGCGCGCTCTCAAATGTTGTTTTTTGTGAGTTTGTGACAACCCGGCTCGTGGGGAGAGCTCTCATAGGACCAGAGCACAAATAATAATAATCAATTTTGCTATAACGCATTTGACATTGTCCGTAAGCTAGAATTCATTCAAAAAATCCTACAATGATATAAAGACTTGTGTGTTGTTAATGCAGACGGAGAAGAGCTCCAACTTCTTAATCATAGCCTCAATTCTGTCCCACACATTGAATATAGTTGCTGAGAGTCCCTGTAATCCTAGATTCAGATCATTCAGGCGAGAAAAAACATCACCCAGATAGGCCAGTCGTGTGAGAAACTCATCATCATGCAAGTGGTCAGACAAGTGAAAATGATGGTCAGTAAAGAAATATTTAAGCTCATCACTCAATTTAAAATAAATGTGTCAATACTTTGATAACCAACGCACTTCTGTATGTTGTAAACGCGTTACATGGTCGCTCCCCATGTCATTGCAAAGTGCAGAAAATACATGAGAGTTCAGGGGCCTTGCTTTAACAAAGCTAACCGATTTCACTATAGTGTCCAAAACGTATTTCAAGCTTTCAGGCATTCCTTTGGCAGAAAGAGCCTCTTGGTGGATGCTACAGTGCAACTGCTTGTAACGCCCGTTACCACTCCACTATGTCTCCCTGTCATGGCTTTTGCGGCATCAGTACAGATGCCAACACATCTTGACCATCGAAGTCCATTTGATGTCAGAAAGCTGTCCAGTACTTAAAAGGATGTCTTCCTTAATTGACACCCCATAAACGTAACGGACATATACCAGGAGCTGTGCCAGGCCCGCCATGTCTGTTGACTCATCCAGCTGTAACGCATATAATTCACTGGCTTGTATGCGAAGCAGTAATTGACTCAAAGCATCTCCTGTCATGCCACTGATGCATCATGAAAGTGTTGTTGTTTGATGAAGGCCTTGTCTCTCTCGTTTTTGGGCCTTTAACCCCAGCATTGTCCCAGCCAAATCCACAGCAGCAGGAAGAATTAAGCCCTCCACAATAGTATGAGGCTTGCCTGTCCTAGCCACTCGGTAGCTCACCATATAAGACGCTTGTAGCCCCTTCTAATTAATGGTATCTGTTGCTTTTATACATGTCTTACTACTCAAATCTCATCTTTATTCTCGCTCAAAAAACTCCCATGGCTTGTTTTTCAAATTGTCATGTTTCTAAATGTCTGTAGAAGAGTGAATGTTCCCGTGAGAGTAACGGTTAATTTGATTGGATGTTACTTATTTGACTAGGCTTATCTGTATTTGACATTGTATTGTTATTTCGCTGAACATTAGATGGTTTAATTTTATGTTTGGCAGTGAAACGAGGCTACTCAGGCGAGGAATAAAACCTCACCCAAATGTATAACCCTGTTGGAAAATATAAATGGACTGTTTGGAAATAAAGAATTTCTGTAATGTTTATTTTTACATTTCAATCACATTTTTATTTGTGCCCCATTTTGGGAATACCTGACCCAGAACTATCACAATATTATCCTACTATTATAGTATCTGAACCAGTTTACACTGAGATGCTGTTTTCTCTCTACTTTTGCCTCATCTTAATCTGAAATCACTAGACCTCAGCCAGTTTGGTTAGGTTTGCTAACAGTCAGTAGTTGGGTTCAGTGCACACTGTAAATTCACCCATGTCATTCACCTGTAAGAGTGATTTTAAGGTTGTCAACAAAGCACAGTATGCCACACTACCTTGCCTGAGGTTGCCATGGCACCCAACTCTGGATTTGAAAGGCAGAAGCTGTGCAGAATGAATCAGAAGTAGGTTCTTGTTGAATGTGCCGATGTATGAGACTGCTTAGCCATAACCAGTTAGCTTGTGTCATACAGAACAAATATTTCCGGACTCTCCCTTGGTAGTTTGGATAGGAAATTATATTCGCTGATGGACTAGCCTACAAATCCTGAATATTAAGTAGATTATAGTGCACTTAAAGTATTCAGACAACTTGATTGGAATCCACCTGTGGTAAATTCAATTAATTAGAAATGATTTGGAAAGGCACACACCTGTCTGTATAAGGTCCCACAGTTGACAGTGCATGTCAGAGCAAAAACCAAGCCATGATGTCAAATTAATTGTCCATAGAAAAGACAGGATTGTGCCGAGGCACAGATCTGCGGAAGGGTAGCAAAAAATGTATGCAGCATTGAATTTCCCCAAGAACACAGTGGCCTCCATCATTCTTACATGGAAGAAGTTTAGAACCCCCAAGACTTCCTAGAGCTGGCCGACCGGTCAAACTGAGCAATCGGGGGAGGAGGGCCTTGGTCAGGATGGTGACCAAGAACCTGATGGTTAATCTGACAGAGTTAATCTGTGGAGATGGTCTGATGAAACCAAGATTGATTTCATTGGCCTGAATGCCAAGCGTCAAGTCTGGAGGAAGCCTGGCACCATCCCTACGGTGAAGCATTGTGGTGGCAGCATCATGCTGTGGGGATGTTTTTCAGCAGTAGGGACTGGGAGACTAGTCAGAATCAAGGGTGAATGTCAAGTTAACCCTGTTTCTTGTCTGCATCAAAGTAGCGGCCCTTATACCTAGCATCGAGCATGGTGGCTACACAGTAAAGAGGCGCAGAGAGAATGCCACCAAATTGCTTGTTCACGGCCTCTTGTAGAGAACATTTTAGAGTTTTAACCCCACGGTATGTCGGAAGTTTTGTTGAGCTGATTTTTCAATGCCATGACAGAGGGTATCACTTCTGCTGCAGTTGAGCTTATTTCTCCAGTCAGTTGTTTGAATGGCGCTAGAAGTGTGTTCATGTTTCAAACATGTTCTCAAATGCCATTGAAATGGCAGCAGTGGTATGAGAACCAGCATATTCTTGAACATGCAATACAGCTTTCATCAGTAGGAAATCCTTGTCGACCCACTGTGCTGTCAGACTCAGCATGCTCATGGGGCTGACATCGCTGGTCCAAATGTCCGTCATGAAGCTAATAGCAGTGACGCTCATAGCAAGTAGCTTGTGAATGTGCGTTTCAACAATATTGTGTAACTCCGGTAGGTCAACATCTGAAAAATAGTGCCTACTTCGTAGTGTATATCTGTGCTCGACCAGTCGGCGAAAGCCAACATCATCCACGACCGAGAGCGGTTGATTGTCAAGGGCAATGAATTATCTTGGCTTTAATGGATTTTGCCTTTTGAGTTGTCTAGCTGAAATGTTCTTACTCTTTCAAATGACTGCTGGACTTGAACTTGTTTAGTTGTTGGAAGTGTGCCCTTAGTGTGTTTCTGCTTTGGTTCTGTGTAACGCTGTATTTTCCGTGGCATCATTACGTCATCCACCTACGTTATATAGATATGCACTTCAGCTTAGACATCGGTTTTGCACATCGGCGTTATAAACTGGACATCTGGCCGATGGCGATGTTGCCATTTTTAGCTAATATCGGCCGATTTTTTTTTTTCAATATGCTTGCTTACTTAATTATTTATTTATTCTAATTATAAGCACAGCCATGTGCACATGGTAGTAGGCTATAAGCGTGAACGTTCCATTAGCAGAAAACGCCATTATCAAAAGTGGCCACAAATGCAATTATGCATATAATGCTTTTATTATAAAGGTGCATGTTTGTGGTAAATTATCTTCCCCAAACTTGAAACTCACCGCTGCTTATGTATGCCAATTAGGCTTAATTTAATTTTAAGTTATTTGGCCACTAGTTGATACAAACCTTATTAAAACATATAGGCCTATGGGCTAGGCTACATGTGGTGTGATACAAACCTTATTAAAACATATAGGCCTATGGGCTAGGCTACATGAGGTGTGATACAAACCTTATTAAAACATATAGGCCTATGGGCTAGGCTACATGAGGTGTGATACAAACCTTATTAAAACATATAGGCCTATGGGCTAGGCTACATGTGGTGTGATACAAACCTTATTAAAACATATACGCCTATGGGCTTACATGAAACAAACCTTATTAAAACATATAGGCCTATGGGCTAGGCTACATGAGGTGTGATACAAACCTTATTAAAACATATAGGCTTATGGGCTAGGCTACATGAGGTGTGATACAAACCTTATTAAAACATATAGGCCTATGGGCTAGGCTACATGTGGTGTGATACAAACCTTATTAAAACAGGCCTATGGGCTAGGCTACATGAGGTGTGATACAAACCTTATTAAAACAGGCCTATGGGCTAGGCTACATGAGGTGTGATACAAACCTTATTAAAACATAGGCCTATGGGCTAGGCAACATGAGTTGTGATACAAACCTTATTAAAACATATAGGCCTATGGGCTAGGCTACATGAGGTGTGATACAAACCTTATTAAAACATATAGGCCTATGGGCTAGGCTACATGAGGTGTGATACAAACCTTATTAAAACATATAGGCCTATGGGCTAGGCTACATGAGGTGTGATACAAACCTGGATCATTATCACGCACCTGAATCAAAACAGGGCAGCGGGAAAAAATACATGTAATCTATGAACTTAAATAGCGAATGGAGGACTTTTCTCTGTGGTTCATTTTCATGACAACCTGGTAGTCTATACTCATGTTGTAAATATAAGCAATGTGCTTAATATCAGGAAAGTTGAGAAATAAATATACTAGGCCCTGCCTATAGAAAGCTGATGGTATCCTCTTTTTATAAGCGGCCATCAGTCTGTTTTCTTAAGCAATTGCATAACCCATAGAAATGTTGCGCAACATGAGCGCATGGGCACTCATGGAGTGTTTGATTAGATGTTTGCATTGATGTCAAAGTGATTAGAGAGACAATGGACTGCTGAGTACCAGGCAGTTAGCAAGTTGGGTAGGCTACTAATGACCAGCAGCAGCATCGGAGCTTGGAGAAACCTAATTACAGTGACTAAATGGTCACGTGGAATTTGACTGCCTTCATGACTTGTGACTGTCGGTGTGGTGGTAATACGGTCACCGCAACAGCTCTAACCGTAACAAAATGTGGAAAAAGTCTAGGTCTGAATACTTTATAAATGCACTGTAAGTACTCTAAATGAGCATCATACAGATGACTCCCTTCAGGTAGTCATAATTATAATGGTAGCTTTCCTACACAGAGGCGTGCTCTAAAATAATGACCCTCCCCAAAGTCTAGGCTATTCCCTCTAAACGGACAAAACCATGTTTCTAACCACAACCACCTTTTATTAATCGAAGAGGGATTAGAATGTCACAACACAGCAATGGGTCCCAACCTACTATATAGGGTCATACTGCTCTAAAATGGCAGAATTGAGTCATCTTAATGGTCTGTGATGATGATGATGATGACTCAGTGATATTCTAGAAATAGAAATGGTGTGGCCCCTGGAAAGACTGACTGGATCAATGTCCTAGTCCACTAGAAACAGTGACTCAGTGCTTCACTCAATGCTTCCAGGAGAGAAGGGGGTGGGTGAAAGGAGGGGGGAGAGGGGTGGGGGATGGGACACCACTCAGGAGAGTGTCTTTCTGGATGTGTGCCAGAGTGATTATGTCGTTGCTGTAGGGAACATCCGCTGATACGCCCGTTAATGTTATCCGTGATTATTTTCATGCACATCACATAATGGCTACGTCATGATTACTTGTCTTACACACACACACACACACACACACACACACACACACACACACACACACACACACACACACACACACACACACACACACACACACACACACACACACACACACACACACGCTTAGTGGTATGACATCTGTTTGAATCTGCAAAAATCAGTAGATGCTTGAAGTGCTTGATCCCCGATATGTCTGAATCGGGCGTGTAAACCGTGCTATATTCACCATGTATCCCAGTGCCATCGGATATGATATCCATTCTTCCACTGCCAATATGTGGGTCTTAAGGAACAGTACAGGCTGTCCATCTAACACCTGTGAGTGGTAGCATGAAAACATATTTTCTCTGCTCCTGGGCTCTAAGGTATTAGAGGTTCAAAGGGAGAACAGCCTCAGAAAGCAGGTCATCACAATACTGCATTTGGAATAGAAAGCAAAGTAATCTCTTAACCAGCTGCTTTCAGTTCCCTCAAATCCCTGGGCTTTTCACGTTCTCTATGAAGACAGCGCTCAAAGGGGACACACTTATATCCCTTCATACTATTACTTTTTTCCACTAACTTTTTTCTCTCTTCCTTATATTTGAAAGCGACTGCCGGCATGAAAGCCAACTTTTATTTCCCCCTAACGACCTAGTAATAATTTTGTTAACGTTCTGCCTACGGCTTAGTATGGAAGGTAGGAACAATGCTGAGGCGACATTGGCAAGCATTATGCTCTTAAACTCTTGATGGTTGCTAGGCAGCGTCAGTTAACCATCCTCCTGCCAGTTCTAAATGTTGCAAGCACTTCACATAGCCCACCACTAAGCATGTGTCCTTACCCACACCTGGATGGATCCATAAAGAATTACTGTGGGAATACATATCAGTGAATGGCAATTGAAGGCATGTATTCGTTTGTTGCTTACTGAAACTCCCAAAGTCAACCAATCCTTGTAATATATTTAAAGCAATAGCCTACCCATGTGTGGTCAACTAGAGGATGATTTCAGCACTGTTTTGTTTGGGACAGCGCCATCACACTGCTTTGAGGCAATTGTGGGGACTCGTCTTGATAAATCAATAAATCTCCGATTTTTGTTGTTTGGATATTGGTTAGGCTACAATTAGGTTGGGGAAATGTTAGTTGAGATGAGAGCTGCCCATGGCCATCTTGTCTAGTGGGCTCATAAACATTTTCCCATGTTATTTAGTTTAACAAGTAGATTATTTTGCTTTTCACTCAGTTGTTTAGTAGCCTAGACCTACTCTCAACCAAAAGCATGTGACTTAACTGACTGGTCTGATAATCAATCAATGTGATTTTGTTAAACTGAATCTCTGTCTTTATAGGCTATTTGGTTAATTGGTTTCTGACTGGGAAAATATGTGGAGGTGAGGTGGTATAGCTCATCGATCACTGATCAGAAACATTTAGCATGCAATAATGTAGCCTAAATCAAGTGTACTGTAGGCCTATTGATTTCATTTGGATGGCGCAGCAATGACTGCACAGTCCCTGAACAGGTCTAATTAAACTCAAAATATGCTATTTTATTATTTTGAAAATGTTTTGTATTATGTTTCTTAGGACATGCATAAATTAATTAATACATTTATTTTTGATGTTGTATATTCTCAATGGATTTATTGAAATTCATAAATCCTATGTGAAAGCAGTATTACAGAAGAACGCACACACCCAGGTCCAATGTCATTGTTTTGAACCCGTCAAACAGTCTACTGGGAGGTGAGGGGTTTTGGGTGGCATGTCTCTGGCATTACTGGGATCACTGTGTGACTCTGGAACAAAGAGGGAGTTTTGAACCTGATATCCCCACAGTGTCACGTAAACAGCAGGCTTCTTTCACACTCTTCTCCTCCCTTTGAGTTCCCTCTTGAAATAATCCAGGAGCCTTCTCTCTCTCAACCTCACCCACCTGGTCCTAAACGTGTTCCATCAATCTGTCAGAGTGACACACGGAGGTTTCTCCTTTCATTTGCATTGTCTTGATTTGAGTTGTATCATAATTCAATTAATGAGGACTGTTGGCTTTAGCGTCATCGGTTTATGATAAATCTAGTAGTTTGGTCATAGGCAGGACATAAAACGGTCATTGCAGTGACATGAATGAATTCCATACACAGTACAGTTTTGTGTTACTCAACTCTTTTGATAGTTATGAAACAGACAAACTGACATCCAGTTTGTTTCTGGTCACTGACATCCAGTTTATTTTTGTTCTGGCCACTGTATCAAACAAATAAATGTAGTGATGGTTACTGACAAACTAATACTCTCTCCTCCCATCAGATGTGAAGAAGGACTGGTCGGACCACGCCCTGTGGTGGGAGAAGAAGAAGACGTGGCTGCTGAAGACCCACTGGACCCTGGACAAGTATGGTATACAGGCAGATGCCCGGCTCCTCTTCACCCCCCAGCACAAGCTGCTGCGCCTGCAGCTGCCCAACATGAAGCACATGAAGGTCAAGGTCAACTTCTCTGACCGTGTCTTCAAGGCCGTGTCCGACATCTGCAAGACTTTCAGTAAGTCAGATGTTGTCAACTCTAACTATAATGCACCTATCCTACCAAAGGGTCCTGTATAGTCTACAGTGTATACTCTTTCTATAAGGTTGGTTGAGCATGATGGTACCTCCTTTCGTCCACTCTTACTTTGCCATAACACTCTTGCTATTTTTCTAGATGAACTACCGGAAGTGTTCTCTACCTCCAATCTAGTCTGCTGCTCTTTTTCCCCTTCAGCCTTTTGTTGAGTTTATCCAACAGAGCCTGAGCTATCAGATATCAGCCCTCACTTCACCACCACTTCTGACAGGTGACTGTTCAGGCACCTTGACTCTGCTAGACCTGTCCTTGGAATAGCGCTGTCTGTTGACAAAACAGGATTGAGACAGGTTTAGCAGAGTTTATCAATCTAGCACAGTGTAATGACTCCCCCGTTCTGAGATGGATATTATCTCACACACATTACCGTGTCCAGATTTAGCCCTTGAGGCCCTGTCCCCTGACGAGCACTGAGATCAGACACCCCTCTATTGATATCTGCCCCTGGCCCTGTCAGCTAGAGTTCAGAGGAAAACACCAGTCTCATTTTATTTTATTTATTAGGATCCCAGGCTATACTTCCTGGGGTCCAAACGGGGAACAAAACACAACAAAAACATAATATACAGTGCCTTCAGAAAGTATTCACACCCTTAAGGCTTTTATGTTGTTACAGCCTGAATTTAAAATGGATTACACAATGTCAGTGGAATTATGTTTTTCTAAATGTTTACAAATTAATAAAAGCTGACATGTCTTGAGTCAATAAGTATTCAACCCCTTTTATAATGACAATCCTAAATAAGTTCAGTAACAATGTGCTTAACAAGTCGCATAGTAAGTTGGATGGACTCACACTGTGTGCCTTATTTTGTTTAACATGATCCCTTTGAGCATGGTGAAGTTATTAATTACACTTTGGATGGTGTATCAATACACCCAGTCTTTACAAACATATAGGCATCCTTCCTAACTCAGTTGCCTGAGATGAAAACTGCTCAGGGATTTCACCATGAGGCCAATGTTGACTTTAAAGCAGTTAGTTTAATGGCTGTGATGGGAGAACTGAGGATGGATCAACAACAATGTAGTTACTCCACAATACTAACCTAAATGGCAAAGGGAAAAGGAAGCCTGTATAGAATAAAACATACTCTAAAACATGCACCAGTTTGCAATAAGGCACTAAAGTAAAACTGCTAAAAATGTGTCAAAGCAATACACTTTTTGTCCTGAATAGAAAGTGTTATGTTTGGGGCATATCCAATACAACACATTACTGATTACCACTCTTCATATGTTCAAGCATAGTGGTGGATACATCATATTATGGGTATGCTTCTAATTGTTAAAGACTGGGAAGCTTTTCAGGGTAAAATCTTTTATGGAATGGACCTAAGCACAGGCAAAATCCTAGAGGAAAATATTGTTGTCTGCTTTCCACCGGACAATTGGAGATGAATTCACCTTTCAGCAGAACAATAACCTAAAACACAAGGCCAAATCTACTCTAGAGTTGCTTATCAAGAAAACAGTGAATGTTCCTGAGTGGCCGAGTTAGTTTAGACTTTTCTTTTCTAGTATATTTATCACAAGACCTGAAAAAGGTTTTCTAGCAATGATCAACAACCAATTTGACAGAGCTTGAACATTTTTGAAAATAATAATGGGCCAATGTTGCACAATCCAGGTCTGGAATCTTATCTTAGAGACTTACCCAGTAAGACTCTGGGTGAGTAAGACTCTGAGTGAGTAAGACTCTGGGTGAGTAAGACTCTGGGTGAGCACCTTTGGCAGCTGTAATCGCTGCCAAAGGTGCTTCTACAAAGTATTGATTCAGGGGTGTGTGTACTTATGTAAAAAATATTTATTTAATTTTCAATACATTTGCACAAATGTCTAAAAACAAGTTTTCACTTTGTCATTATGGGATATTGTGTGTAGAAAAAAAATGGTTTAATCAGTTTTGAATTCAGGCTGTAACACAATGTGGAATAAGTCAAAGGGTATGAATATTTTCTGAAGGCACTGTATGTAATATAATATACATAACACTATATAATCTTCTGTTTCTGCCTCAAGCTTCAGACACAGGAGATGGCCAAGGCTTGTGCAATGCCACTTACCTACATAATACAGTGCAAATTACAATACAAAATAAATAAAAATGGCAGTCTCTTCAGTCCCTGTTGTGCGGTAAGGTGTTCTTTATCTATTTTTAAAAAATCTGGTTTTATTACTAGCTTGAGTTGTGTCAGAGTCCATGTAGTTTATCCAGCCTCTGTTCTGGACCTGGGGACTGTGAAGAGACTTCTATTTGCATGTCTTGTGTGGTACCGATGAGTGTCTGAACTGTGTACCAATGCCCTCCTGACCCTGTAACATGGATCTCTGTCACCCCTCCATGTCGGCTCCAACCAGAGCCCTCTGTCGCCACTGAAGATTGCAGCTGCAGGAGGGGAAACTATTTTTATATGAAACATTCATCAGGCACTTTCAAGGACATCTGTTGGTCTTTTTTTCTTTTTTACCCTGGCTCATGTCATGTCTCAGGAGTTATGGCTACTCTACTCTTATGGTTGGCTCTACTAGGTAACACTGGAACTTTGTTTCTTATTTAGCTAAACGGGATCTTTTATTTAGAAAGGCGAAAAGAGGCCCACAGTGAACTAGTATGAGTTTATTTTCTTTGAAATGAGAGTGGAAAAATAACATTTTTGATGTAGTATTAAATAAACTGAATGTGCTGGATGACTGTTGTTATTCAGAGAGAGGTGACTAACTAAATGAACAGGCTAGTAAGCAGGCTCTGCTCCTCTATGCTGCTCAGTCCTTGTTAGGAATGTGTCTACCTCTGCTGTAATAAATCTATTTTAGTTTTGGAGAAATTCAGGACAAATTGCTCTTGGCTGACTTGGTGCGTGCTGAGGTGTCATACAATGACTTACGGTGGCTGGGAAGGAACACGCAGTGCATCTCTCTCTGCCTCTCTCATACTTACCTCACCCTTTCCTCATTGCCTTTTAGAAGGAGAATTTATAGGGAAATTCTAGAACATTGAAGTTTTCAATCATGTCCTTCATACATGTTCACAATGACCTAGTCTCTTCTGGAACTACCGTGCCTATAGAAAGTCTACACGCCCCTTGGATTTCTTCACATCTTATTTGATTTATTTCTTAAAGATTTAATGAAAAATAAACACTAGTATACCTTGATTAAATAAGTATTCACCCCCCCCCCCATTACAGCTGTGAGTCTTCTTGGGTAAGTCTGAGCCTGCCACACCTGGATTGTGCCATATTTGCCCATTTGATTATTTTCAGAATTCTTCAAGGTCTGTAAAATTGGTTATTGATCATTGCTGGACAACCATTTTCAGGTCTTGCCATATCTTTTCAAGCAGATGTATGGTCCTGTGTGGCTCAATTGGTAAAGCATGGTGTTTGCAACGCCAGTGTTGTGGGTTTGATTCCCACATGGGACCAGTACGGTGAAGAAAAAAGTGTGAAATGTATGCACTCACTACTGTAAGTTACTCTGGATAAGGTTGTGTTTCGGAGGACGCATGGCTCTTGACCTTCGTCTCTCCCGAGCCCGGGAGTTGTAGCGATGAGACAAGATCGTAACTACTACAATTGGATACCACGAAATTGGGGAGAAAGTGTTCCTTTGCCATTTTTTTTGTTTTGCAGTATTACTTTAGTGCCTTGTTGCATGTTTTGGAATATTTTTGTTCTTTTCACTCTCAATATTGTAGTCAATACAATGTTGTTGATCCATCTTCAGTTTTCTCCTTTCACAGCCATTGAACTCTGTAGCCGTTCTAAAATCAATGGCCTCAATGACGTTCCTCAGCAGTTTCCTTCCTGTCAGTTCAGAAATACGATTGAATCTTTGACGTCTTGATTGATTGGTATATACACGGAACAAAAATATAAAGTGTATGTTTCATGAGCTGAAATAAAAGATCCCAGAAATGTTCCAAACACACAAAAAGCCTAGTTCTCTCAAGTTTGTGCACCAATTCATTTACATCCCTGTTAGTGAGCATTTCTCCTTTACCAAGATAATCCATCCATCTGACTGGTGTGGCATATCAAAAAGCTGATTAAACAGCATTATCATTACAAACAGGTGCACCTTGTGCTGGAGACAATAAAAGGCCACTCTAAAATGTGCGGTTTTGTCACACAAGACAATGCCACAGATGTCTGATGTTTTGATGGAGTGTGCAATTGGCATGCTGACTGCAGGAATGTCCATCAGAGCTGTTCATTTTTGAGCCGCCTTGAACATCGTTTTAGAGAATTTGGCAGTACCTCCAACCGAACACTTGTATGGAGTTCTGTGGGCGACCCTTTTGCTGAGTTGTCAAACTTTTTCAAAGTTGTCAACGAAGTGCCCCATGGTGGCACAATTACTTTTTATCAATGGCAATTTGAACGCACAGAGATACCGTGAACGAGATCCTGAGGCCCATTGTCGTGCCATTCATCCACCGCCATCACCTCATGTTTCAGCTTGATAATGCACGGCCCCATGTCACAAGGATTTGTACACAATTCCTAGAAGCAGAAAATGTCCCAGTTCTTCCATGTCCTGCATTCTCACCAGAAATGTTACTCATTGAGCACGTTTGGGATGCTTTGGATCAACGTGTACGACAGCGTGTTCCAGTTTCCACCAATATCCAGCAACTTCACGCAGCCATTGAAGAGGAGTGGGACAACCGTAGGCCACAATCAACAGCCTGATCAACTCTATGCGAAGGAGTTGTTGTGTTGCATGAGGCAAATGGTGGTCACACCAGATACGGACTGGTTTTCTGATCCATGCCTGTAACTTATTTTTAAAGATATCTGTGACCAACAGATGCATATCTGTATTCCCAGTCGTGAAATCCATAGAATAGGACCTTGTAATGTTTTGGTTCAATTGACAGATTTCCTTCTATGAATGCATTTGTATTTTTGTTCAATGTACACCCTCCACAGCATAATTAACTTAAACATGCTGAAAGGTATATTCAATGTCTGGTAACAATAATAAATCTACCAATCACTGCAATTCTTTCAGGTATTAAAAAAAAAAGCTTGCTGGTCTTTTGTAGCTGAATCTGCGCTTGACATTCAACACTTGCTTTGGGGACCTTAAAGATGTACAGTGGCAAGATAAAGTATGTGAACCCTTAGGAAATACCTGGATTTCTGCAGAAATTAGTCATAAAATTTGATCTGATCTTCATCTAGGTCACAATAATGGACAGGGTCTCCTTTAAACTAATAACAAAAAACATTTGTTTTCATGTCTTTATTGAACACACCATGTAAACATTCACAGTGCAGGGTGAGGAAAAGTATGTGAACCCTTGGATTTAATAACTGGTTGACCCTCCTTTGGCAGCAATAACCTCCACCAAATGTTTTCTGTAGTTGCGGACCAGACCTGCACGATGGTCAGGAGGAATGTTGGATCATTCCTCTTTTACAAAACGGTTTCAGTTCAGCAATATTCTTGGGATGTCTGGTGTGAACTGCTCTCGAGGTCATGCCACAGCATCTCAATCTGGTTGAGGTCAGGACTCTGGCTGGGCCACTCCAGAATATGTATTTTATTCTGTTGAAGCCTTTCTGTTGTTGATTTACTTCTGTCCTTGTCCTGTTGCATCGCCCGACTTCTGTTGCACTTCAATGGGAATTCTTTTTTATGTCGATAATAGCAAGCTGTCCAGGCCCTGAGGCAGCAAAGCAGCCCCAAACTATGATGCTCCTCTACCATTCCACCATTTAGTGTTTGGGATGAGGTTTTGATGTTGGTGTGCTATGCCTTTTTTCACCACACATTGTGTTGTGTGTTCTTTCCAAACAGTATCGCTGTGGAATATCCAGGTGCACTCTTTGCAAACTTCAGACATTCTTCAGCAACGTTTTTTTTCTGGACATCAGTGGCGTCTTCTGTGGTGTCCTCCCATGATCACCATTCTTGTTTAGTGTTTTATGTATCGTAGACTCGTCAACAAAGATGTTAGCATGTTCCAGAGATTTCTGTAAGTCTTTAGCTGACACTAGGATTCTTCTTAACCTCATTGAACTTTCTGCGCTGATGAAGATCAGATCAAATTTGATTACCAATTCATGCAGTTATGCAGGTAATTCCAAAGGGTTCACATACTTTTTCTTGCAACTGTATGTATGGGGGACAGAGGAAGGGTAGTCCTTTAAAAAAATGTCAACCCCTATTATTTCACACAGTAAGGCCATATAAGGTATTTGATTAGTTGTTAAGCCAAATTTGACTTCTGAACTCATTTAGACTTGTCTAAACAAAGGTGATGAATACTAATACTATTGCATTTGTATTAATTTATAAAAGTGTGTGTAGAACCTTTAACATGATGGGGTATTTTGTAGGTCAATGACAAGAAATTACAATTAAATCCATTTCAATCACACTTTCTAACACAACGAAATGAGAAACGTTCAAGGTAGTGTGGACTTTCTATAGGTAGTTTCATTTGTAATTATCTGGGTGACTTTCAGTTTGTGTGACTGACCATAGAGCTGCACAGCATAGGGAATGAGATGGGGAATAAGCAGGGCCATGAAGAGAAGACTGGAGGCCTGTCCAACTGGCTCAAACTGCAGACAGAAAAAGAGCTGGATTCTCTGAAGCTGTGTGAGACGGTGACCATTCAGATTGACTCCCACGCTCATTTCATTCCGTCTTCCCCTTTCTCTCGCTTTCCTCATAGTGATTGATTTGGAGAGTATTTTTTGGGGGGTCACGCAGTAGCTGTTTCCTGGCGCAGACCAAGTTTACTCCTCCACTACAGGGATTTCTGTCTCTCTGTCCCTCTCTCTTTCCCTTCACAAACAAAATAGACTAACATCCAAGCACACGTCACTAACATCACATTCTCTCTCGCTTTCCATTTGACTTTCCCCTACTCTCTCTCTCCCCTCCCTACATACCATTAACCAGATGTGTAACAGAGCTGGGGTCTCTAGCCATGTGAACCACACATACATTTAGTGTGGGCGATCAATCTAATTATTACTGCAGTGCTGCTGTTCTCCCATGTCCACAGCAGCTGGCTAGAGCCCCCCCCCCCTCCACACACACACACACACACACGCACACACACACAGTCCATCTGGGGCAGTGCAGTGGGACCCAGAATACAATAGTAAAATGTGAGAATTCCCCTTCACTCCACTCCAGCGTTGAACTGTCCTACTATCATCTCATTTCTGGCAGCTCTGTGTTCCTGGACAATGTGTGTTTGGCTTGTCTGTCAGTGAGGGGGAGACATTTCCTTGGTTTCGATCGCTTTGATAATGAAATGCCATGTTTATCCTTCACACTCTGAGCCAATCTAGTAAATGTTTTTCTTGATTTAAAAAAAAAAAGCTGGTATTGTGTTAGGGCAGTAGTACCAGCCCATACAGCCCAGGAGGGCAGGCCTGGGACAGATGTGTGAAACTGATCTATAGTGGGCGACTGACTAAGTGTCACCCATGACATTGTTGTGCAGTGATCCAGAACACCCTCACCACCACGTTCTTTTTCCTTCTCCGGCCTACAAAGCATTGACGCCGACCAGCTGGCAGCTTGCGTCTCGTCTGTCTCATATGAGAAAGGGCGTGATCCCAGAGCACGCCAAGAAAACGTTGGGGTGCGGCCCTGCCACCCTGTCTGCAGAAGGAAAACCAATATGGGTGGTACATTAGGGTGGGGAAAGTGGACTACCTTTGTCTTCTGGAGTCTAGGTTTTGTCTGGTGTTTTTTGTTGTTGATGTAATCTTATGAATGGGATTAGTCTGTCCTCTTCAATAAGATATTTGTTTCCCTCTTGGTGTTTTTAATTTACAGCTGAGATGTTGCACACAGACAGTGCTGCTTATAGGGCCCTATAAAGCCTCTTCCATTCCACCAAGGGAGACCGCCAGGAAATGTTGGCCATCACTTATGACTTGTGCAGGACTGTGGGACCTGACCTGGCAGTCAGGTCTTAGAGGAAGACGGGCCTCTAGCCTCTACCAGGTGTGATCAATGAGACGGTCTAGAGAAGCAGTTTGTTCTGGCCAATCAGGCGATCCAGAGGACCAGTTAGTGCTAATGTCAGTCTTGCTGCTTCACTGGCCTGCCTGATTTTATAGACTGCTGCTGAGAGTGACACTGTCCTGTTACTGTGTTGTTGGTCAGCCCTGCCCTGAAGTTAACCTATAAGGGAGATGGGGAGATGTGGCGAGAGAGAGCGAGGTGAATAGAAGGAGTAACAGATGGCTAGAAGGGGAGAGCAATGGATAGGGGGAGAGCGTGATGGATAGATGCAGAAGAGATGGTTTGTGGGGTGCAAGAGATGGATGAAGGGACTGACAGATGGCTAGATAGGAGGGGGACAGACGGAAATGGAGTGAGGTATAGAGAGAAATGGATGGATAGAGATTGAGAGAAGTGGGACTTGTGGTCAGTTCCCAGGCTTTGTAGTTAGTGTTCGATGTATCAACAGTTTTACTGCGGTCCAGTATATTTGTGGACAATCACACTGACCTGATTCCAGAGTGGCGAGGCTTGGTTTTTGATAATGTCAATGCGGTTTGACCACAGTTTAATTTTCTACTCCACAAGTAACATGTTAGCCAGAAGATAAATATTTTAACGTTGTATTTGCCCATACACAACTCCTGCCCCTAGTTATAATGCAGAAAGGGCCTATGTCGCTCTGGAGAAGTGTGACTGCTAAATGACAAAAATGTAAATGGTTCTGTGTGGTGGCTCTCACTCCCATGGCAATGAATCATGTCTTACTCTTACAATTGTACTGCAGGGCTGGCAGTCAGTCAGTCTGTCTGTCCACCTGGCTATGAGCCTGGATCATGTCAAAAGGATTTGAATGAAGCTGCTTCTTATGTTATGGGCATCATGTTCTGTAATGAACATCAACCACTTGTAGACCTTTGCTTTGATTCAGCATGAATCTGATTGGGTAGAAGCGTTGCATTTACCCACAGATCTAGGATCAGGTCACGCGGCCCAAATCTTATTCCGTCAACAACACCTGCTGTTTCTGGATAGTATGACAGTGTTTCTTCATCCTGCACCCTGTCCTCTTTATCTCGCTACTCCTTAGGGGAGAGAAGAGGAGAGGGCATTAGGGGAGAGGAGAGGAGAGGGCGGAGAGGAGAGGAGAGGAGAGGAGAGGAGAGGAGAGGAGAGGAGAGGAGAGGAGAGGAGAGGAGAGGAGACTGCATTCCTAATGTTACTACCCCGCTCTTTGCTCTTCTCCCACTTTCATGTGACTGATGAAAAGGGCTCTGTCCATTCTTCAGCCCATCTCTTGCAGTTGCTGGGGTTGGAGGTAGCAATCCTAACTGTTTGATATTTGAAATGGCCATGTAAAATGGTATTTTGCTCACAGATTTTAGTCTGTGGATAACAACAGCACTTGACACTTGGTGCAACTACCGTAGACACTCGCTCCAACCCTGTGCTCAGGCCAGGCAGCATGCCTGCACTTACATGGCTGTATAAGGGCACAGGGCTTGTGCTGTGCAAGAGCGATGAAGGAG
The DNA here is from genome assembly GCF_021184085.1 of Oncorhynchus gorbuscha. Lineage (NCBI taxonomy): Eukaryota > Metazoa > Chordata > Actinopteri > Salmoniformes > Salmonidae > Oncorhynchus > Oncorhynchus gorbuscha. The sequence continues at coordinate 29,659,954 of NC_060189.1, forward strand.
GAGAGATGGAGGGAGGAGGGAGAGCGAGCTACCATCTGGTTGTTCTTAAACCCTGGAATGCTTTTTGCTTTAGTAACACAAACTAAACAAGAAATTCTCACCAAGCCAAGAAGTTCTCTCTCGCTATTCTTCTGTCGCTCTCGTTTGCTCTCGCTCTCTTTTTCTCTCTCGCAGTCTTTCGCTTTCTCTCTCCCGCCGTTCTTTTCTTCCTGTTCTGTCTCTCACACATTGTCCTCCCTAGCTATGGAAAAAGGAGGGAGTGAAAGTTGTAGGGCATGAGGGATTTAAATAGATTTTAAAAGGCAAAAATTTGACAATAGCCAAATGAATATTATGGAATTGAAAATCCAGTCATCCACACAGCTCTTAAATGAGTGTAGAAGCATAGATAAAAGACAGCACAGACGTTTACCCCAGCTGTGCTTTTAAAATCTAGATGGTGCACATCTATCTTTTCCAGACACATTCTGGCATATTCAGCCAGCTCCTCCGAACCGTTCCAAAAATGTCCTGAACACTGGAGATTAATGTTGACTGATGGTTCCCTGGCCTCTCCAGCTAACACAGAGGGGAGTGTCGCGAGAGGAGAGGAGTAGAGAGCAGAGGCATGGAGAGCGGGAGGAAAGAGGGATGTTGAGGGGGTTGGTGCAGCTCTGTTTGAGTCATTAAATCAGTACTGCAGTATGTCAGAGGAGACGTTAAACAAACGCCCAAGCATAGTTTCATTCCATCTACACACGCGCACAACCTGAATTTTAAAATGGATTCAATTGAGAATTTTGTTGTCACTGGCCTAAACACAATAGCGCATAATGTTAAAGTGGGATTGTTTTGTTTTTTTCAAATAAACTGAAATATAACGAAGTATTCAAACCCATTGTTATGGCAAACCTAAAGGTCAGGTGTAAAAATGTGCACAACTACACAACTACAACTAACGACTCTCAAATACAATTATCTGTAAGCTCCCTAAGTCAAGCAGTGAATTTCAAGCACAGATTCAACCACAAAGACCAGGGACGTTTTCCAATGCCTCACAAAGGGCACTTATTTGTAGATGGGTAATAAAAAGCTGACATTGAATATATATATTTGAGCATGATGAAGTTATGAATTACACTTTGAATGTTGTATCAATACACCCAGTCACTACAAAGCTACAGGTGTCCTTCCTAACTCAGTAGCCGGAGAGGAAGGAAACCGCTCTGGAATTTCACCATGAGGCCAATGGTGACTTTAAAACAGTTACTGAGTTTGTGATAGGAGGAAACTGAGGATCGATCAACAACATTGTAGTTTCTCCACAATTCTAATCTAATTGACAAAGGTAAAAGAAGGAAGCCTGTACATAATACAAATATCCTAAAACATGCATCCTGTTTGCAACCAGGCACTAAAGTAATATTGCAAAAAGATGCCCTGAATACAAAGTGTTATGTTTGGGGCAAATCCAATACAATATATTACTGAGTACCACTCTCCATATTCTCAAGCACAGTGGTGGCTGCTTATATATATATATGCCATTTAGCAGACGCTTTTATCCAAAGCGACTTACAGTCATGTGTGCATACATTCTACGTATGGGTGATCCCGGGAATCGAACCCACTACCCTGGCGTTACAAGCGCCATGCTCTACCAACTGAGCTACAGAAGGACCATGGCTGCATCATGTTATGGGAATGCTTGTAATTGTTAAGGACTGGGGAGTTTTTCAGGATAAAAAACAACTGAATGGAGCTAAGCACAGGCAAAATCCTAGAGGAAAACCTGGATGTCTGCTTTCCACCACACACTGGGAGATGAATTCTCCTTTCAGCAGGATCAACACTGAAGTTGCTTACCAAGAAGACAGTGAATGTTCCTGAGGGGCCGAGTTATAGTTTTGATGTAAATCTACTTGAAAAACTATAGCAGGACCTGAAAATGGTTGTCTAGCAATGATCAACAACCAATTTGACAGAGCTTGAAGAATTTTGAAAAGAATAATGGGCAAATGTTGCACAATCCAGGTGTGGAAAGCTTTTAGAGACTCACCCAGAAGGTCTCACAGCTGTAATTGCTGACACAGGTGCTTCTACAAGGTATTGACTCGGGTGTGAATACTTCTGTAAATTCGATTTCGGTATTTCATTTTCAATACATTTGTAAACTCTACATTTTGTTGTCATTATGGGGTATTATGTGTAGATTGGTGAGAAAATAATCATTTAAATCCATTTTGAATTGACTGTACCACATCAAAATGTGGAATATGTCCAGGGGCATGAATACTTTCTGAAGACGCACATGCTCAAACTGAACTGCAATGTGACTGTTTACTTAATCCTTTGCTTGCCAGCCAGTCTGATATAGATATAGACACACACACACAAGCTCTGTGCTGATGTGTAGTTGTTTATGCCATCTGCTGCAACTCCGCTAGTCTCTCATCCAGTGTGTTGTGCAGAAGCGCTAGGTTAGAGGCTAGTCTCTCATCCAGTGTGTTGTGCAGAAGCGCTAGTTTAGAGGCTAGGGTGTTATGACAGATAGTGTTTGTTATTACCACTAGCTCATTGTTTAGTGACTGCTGCTAAACACACACTGTGTGGTATCAGAGGAGCTGTTACTCTGCAGAAATATTTAGTGTGTGTACTAAGTCGACCACACACCCCTCTCGTTGGGAGAGGGTTTTAGGGAGGGTGTTGTTAGGAGGGGGGGGGGACTTGAGAAATGGGATTATACATTTTCCACCTTGCATGTGCACCGCTGTTTATCACTGTTTCCCCTCTCGATCTTTCTCTCTGCCTCTTTCTGTCTCTCCATCACATCTTTTGACTGGGTTTGCCTTCTCCGCCATTTCAAATTCTTTAAACTATGTGTTAGGGTGAATGTGAGGTCTGTAGTTGAAAGACTCCTAACTGAAAACCAGGATAATAGCACATCTCTTGGGGTCAGGGTTAGGTTAGCCCAGTTGCTCGTCTGTTTTTATTTTTGTGATTTTTAAGCTGAACTCTCACAACCCCCTTGACTCTTGGGCTGTCTTTCGCAGTTTCTCTCACTTGCTCAGTCTTCCTCTCCATGAGGTCCCTGGGTTTGGTTAGTGTTGGGCTACACTGTGTTGGGATTATGTGACAACTCCTTGACTCCCTCTCTCTCTCCCCCTCATCTCCTTCTCTCTTCCCCTCTCCCCCTTTTCTCTCTTTCTCCAGATATCCGTCATCCAGAGGAGGCATCTCTACTCCGTAAGCCCCGTGACCCCAAGAAGAAGAAGAAAAAGCTGGAAGAGGCTGAGGAGGAGGCTCTGGAGCTGGAGGGGCCACTACTCACCCCAGGATCAGGTAGTAAGTTCCACTAATTTACCTCAAACTCAGTCACCACTTGCAGGCCTACCCTGAACCCCATCTCCGAGAGCCTTCTGGAGAATTCTGTTAACACTTCCACTCCTGGAATGTCCAAGGTGCAATAACTTCTTCCCGGTCCAATAGTAATTCATTTGCATTTTATTGCATGACATAAGTATTTGATCACCTACCAACCAGTAAGAATTCCAGCTCTCACAAACCTGTTAGTTTTTCTTGAAGAAGCCCTCCTGTTCTCCACTCATTACCTGTATTAACTGCCCATGTTTGAACTCGTTACCGGTATAAAAGACACCTGTCCACACACTCAATCAAACAGACTACAACCTCTCCACAATGGGCAAGACAAGAAAGCTGTGTAAGGACATCAGGGATAAAATTGTAGACCTGCACAAGGCTGGGAAGGGCTACAGGACAAAGGCAAGCAGCTTGGTGAGAAGGCAACAACTGTTGGCACAATTATTAGAAAATGGAAGAAGTTCAAGATGACGGTCAATCACCCTCGGTCTGGGGCTCCATGCAAGATCTCACCTCGTGGGGCATCAATGATCATGAGGAAGGTGAGGGATCAGCCAAGAACTACACGACAGGACCTGGTCAATGACCTGAAGAGAGCTGGGACCACAGTCTCAAAGAAAAGCATTAGTAACACACTACGCCGTCATGGATTCAAATCCTGCAGCGCACACAAGGTCCCCCTGCTCAAGCCAGTGCATGTCCAGGCCCGTCTGAAGTTTGCCAATGACCATCTGGATGATCCAGAGGAAGAATTGGAGAAGGTCATGTGGTCTGATGAGACAGAAATAGAGCCTTTTGTTCTAAACTACACTTGCAGTGTTTGGAGGAAGAAGGTGGAGTACAACCGCAAGAACAACATTCCAGTCGTGAAGCATGGAGGTGGAAACATCATTCTTTGGGGATGCTTTTCTGCAAAGGGGACAGGACGACTGCACCGTATTGAGGGGAGGATGGATGGGGCCATGTATCGCGAGATCTTGGCCAACAACCTCCTTCCCTCAGTAAGAGCATTGAAGATGGGTCGTGGCTGGGTCTTCCAGCATGTCATTGACCTGAAACACAGCCAGGGCAACTAAGGAGTGGCTCCGTAAGAAGCATCTCAAGGTCCTAGAGTTGCCTAGCCAGTCTCCAGACCTGAACCCAGTAGAAAATCTTTGGAGGGAGCTGAAAGTCCGTATTGCCCAGCGACAGCCCCGAAACCTGAAGGATCTGGAGAAGGTCTGTATGGAGGAGTGGGCCAAAATCCCTGCTGCAGTGTGTGCAAACCTGGTCAAGAACTACAGGAAACGTATGCTCTCTGTAATTGCAAACACAGGTTTCTGTACCAAATATTAAGTTCTGCTTTTCTGATGTATCAAATACTTATGTCATGCAATAAAATGCAAATCATACAATGTGATTTTCTGGATTTTTGTTTTAGATTCAGTCTCTCACAGTTGAAGTGTACCTATGATAAAAATGACAGACCTCTACATGCTTTGTTAAAAAAATTGGCAGTGTATTAAATACTTCTTCTCCCCACTGTATCTACCCTTTTATCAATATCTGCTCATAGGGTTTTAAAAACAAGGCGAGACAGTGCCAAAACAATTGTTTTTGTATGTGCCCAAATAAGAATGTGAGTGAGGAGCAGTGGTATGATATGATTTGCGGACTCTGGGCTCCTTACTCGGGGAGGGAGAGAGGGAATGGTTGGGATTCCTTGCGTAGTTGGTCACCATGCCATTTTATATCCAAACCAGGTTGCAGAGCTTGAGCTACACCAGCCCCTCTTCCTCCCGCCTGCTAGTCTTGTCAATAAATTAGCTACACTGATGTGAGGGAGGAGGAACACTTTGGGCCATGCTGTGGTATCTATGCAGCGTTAGTTAGCTTTAGCGATTTTGGCTAAGGCGTTGTGAATGGTCCTCATTGTCCTAAAGACCCAGCCCAACCCTGTAGCTATTTGGCCTGGCATCACACACACACACACACACACCCTCTTTAGGCTCAAAGGGGGGGATGAGAAGGGGGAGAGAGGCAGGAAAGGGGGAGAGAAGGGGAGAGAGGCAGGAAAGGGAGAAGGGGGAGAGAGGCAGGAAAGGGAAAAGGGGGAGGGAGTGTGGAGAGGGGAGGAAAGGGAAAAGGGGGGAGAGTGTGGAGGGGGGAGGAAAGGGAAAAGGGGGAGAGAGGCAGGAAAGGGAAAGGGGGAGAGTGTGAGGAAGGGGGGGAGAGAGGCAGGAAAGGGGAAGAGGCAAGGGAGAAGGGGGAAAAGGGGAGAGTGAGGAGGAAAGGGGAGGAAAGGGAGAAGGGGGAGAGAGGCAGAAAAGGGGGAGAGTGTGGAGGGGGAGGGGAAAGTGAGAAGGGGGGGAGAGAGGCAGGAAAGGGGAAAGAGGGGGAGAGTGTGGAGGGGGAGGAAAGGGAAAAGGGGGAGAGAGGCAGGAAAGGGAAAAGGGGAGAGTGTGAGAAGGGGGAGAGAGGCAGGAAAGGGGAAAAGGGGAGAGTGAGGAGGGGCAGGAAAGGGAAAAAGGGGAGTGTGAGAAGGGACATTAAGCCAAGCAGCTCTGACTCTTGGCTCCCTCGTCAATGTTATGACAATTATATGCTTGTTGGTTCCCATTGCCATTTGACTCCATGGGAATCCTGGGAGTCTTTCTGATTATTAGAACAAAGCCAGAGTTTCCCTAATTCCATGAGTTACACACTTATGTATGACTGGTATTGCTCCAACTACATCCACACTCTGTTATCCTAATGAGCTGTTGACCAGGGGTTTCTAAAATGAATTAGGCCAAGTCATAACTCTGTACAAATATTCAGACTCGCTTTAAGATAATAAAGACGTGCAGGAAAACACTTGTGTACAGTGCACAAAGAAAAAATGTGCAGGAGTTGCGCACACCTCCCCCAGCTCATATGGTAGGAGTGAGTATTTAATGTGCAGTGTTTCACGGCCAAGCTGCTGGGAGTTATTCCTGATGTTGTGTTACCTCCCCTCTGGGGAAAGGCTGGGGTCTCCAGCACCACACCGCCTGATGGTACTCACAAGGGCATATGCTGCAGTCTGCACGCACGCGCATACACACACACAGCCTCTCCCTAACACTTGATGCAATCTGTATGGGGCTCAGCCACAGCCTCTCCCTACAGTTCAGTCCATTCCACCCTGCTGAATGGGGCCCTCTGTGGCCTCTCTGAGTCAACCCTTGATAAGTCTTCACCTCCTTCCTTACACACTCACTGGACCACAGGGGAAACTGGGTAACGGGTCAAGTTGAGTTGGCAAGATTTTAGTTTAGAAGTTCACCCAAGACCAAGAGGATGTGGGGGCTTGATCTGTGCTCTAAGTCCAGTTAGAAGTGTTTAGATTAGAATCAGTCTTTTTCTGAGTCTAAAACCTACTTCCACCCACATGTCTGGGAAATCCCAGACCCCCTACCCACATTCCATTAAGAGAAACATGCATGTCGTTACTATGGAATAGCCCATATTACAAACCGTAGCCTACGAAATAACAACTAGGACCATGGCCCTGTCTACTCCTTCAGGGCCATTGAGTCTGCTACTCTGCTGAACTGTTCCCCTCAGATAATTATCTCTATGGGATTCTCATGGTGGAAAGTTGATTTGTCCATAACTTTAATTTCACTAGAACTGTTATGCAGTGCTGGGTCATTCCAACCAACACCCTGCCTGGCTTTTCAATGAGAAATGGCATTGGATCCTGATGAATGGGCAGATGGATGGGAACTGACCAGGGTTTGTCATGCCATGTTTATTTTCCCGCCGCTGAGAGGGCAAAGTGACTCATCTAATCTTGGGTTGGTTAGGTTGGCACACTGGCACAGCCCTCCCCTGGTTCTCATTCTCGTCCATTTTCTTTAAAAAAAACCTCCTACTCCCTCCTCTCCCTCGTCTTTTTAATATCTATCGTTTAATATTTCTTTAATCTGTCCTCTGGTTTTTGTTATTTTTCCTCTGCTTTCTTTCCTTCCCTCCCTCTTTCTCATTTTCCACTCCAGCCTCTGAGATAATTTACATCGGTCCGGTCAAAGGTAAGGTTTCTCCTGGTCTTCTGTCCTCCCTCTTCCTGCACTGCTTCCCCATTCCCTTACCCACTCACCCCTCAGCTGGAGTGATGTTCTGGTCACCTGCCTAGGCTGTATCCCAAGGAAGCCAGCTGCTGCCCTTGTCACTTGAGGATATCTGCTGACTCAGGTCACGTGACAGGCTTTGCCCCACTCCAACAGGAACAAACTCGCTCCCGTCTTTTTTTGAAAAATATAAAAAAGCTTTGCACACTATGCATTTGTTCTGCTGGAAAGCTCAGCTGTTCACATTTTGCTCAACAGGTACCCTAAATTAGGGTTTCCCAAAGTCTGTCCTGGGACCTCCCCTGGGTGCACGTTTAGTTTTGTCCTAGCACTACACAGCTGACTCAAATAACCAACTCATCAATCTTTGATCATTTGAATCAGCTGTGTAGTGTTAGGACAAAAACCAAAATTTCCAGGACCGACTTTGGGAAACGCTGCCCTAAAGAATCAAAATGGAACAGAATAAATGACTATTAGGGGGATTCTATGTCTACAACACATTCGCCTCATTTCAGATGGACCACCGCCTCCATCCCAAACCCACACAGAAGCAATGTGGTGACACTTTTTTTATATGGTAATGAGCCCTCCTAGTTTACATCTAGGCGACAAAGTGCAGGGTGGTCTAGCCATCCAGACCATACCAGAACCAGTGAAAGGGGATTAAGGATTAGGAAACGTTAACATAGTCGGTGCCTTCCAGCCTGTGGAACGCACTATCCCACTGAAAGCCAAAGGCTGGGAGTAAACACATGAGGCTGCACGACTCTTTTTCTTCTCTAGAGGAGATGGGGATCAACTGTAATCAGCCTTTTCTAGATATATTGTCTCCTGCGACCATATGGGAGAGTAGCATTCTAGCTGACCTTATTTTCCTCCCTCCCTTCTAGAAACTCTCCATAAACCCTTAGGGATGGGTTGTTGTGGCCTGGTCCCTGTTCTCATGACCTCTACTGTATTACACACACACACACCATTTCCTGTTTGAATTTTGGTTAGTGGTTTGGCCTGCCTGCTTTTTTTAGGCCAGTGGGGACTGGTCAGTGTGTTATGGAAGTATTTAGCTGCTGAAAATCTACTGGAAAGGCAAATGGTACAATAATAAATCGGTATCATGTTTGCAATTCCTTTTCCTAAATGGGTGTGCATTTTTTGACATTCTAATTGAAATGCAAAAAAAAGATATTGCATGATCATTTTCATGTTTGAGTATGCATAATATCTGCCAATTTGAAAAATAAATAGCAACGTGTGTTTGATATTTTATCCAGTGCAACACTATCACATTAAAAAATCAAATGTAAATCCTTATGATAATTTCTCATGTTTGCCATTTAATTACCTTGTTGTGTTTGTATGAATTGTGACAAATTCTCAATTGACAATGCTTTTCCATACTCTGTGTGGTTGACTGTCAAAATGCAAATTCAATAAATCAATTCTAATTCTTTATTTTGCGATTTCATTTCTTCATTTCCTCATTTGCGTTATCGTTTTCGACGTGTTGATTGTCGATCCATTATGGGTGGGTTTTCGGTAACGTGAGGCGGAAGAGGTTGTCTGTGCTTCCTGACAACAGGGGAGGCTACATGGACATGTGGAGACGAATAGGTTCAGGCTAGTCAGTCGTTCTGATGAGCCCTTCCCAGCTAGCTAGTTTATGCTTGTGGCTAGAAACTTCAGAAAATATTATAAACTTGCAGCGCAAGTTCTCCCCATTGAGCAGTGTAGACTGTATCACGGTGACATCCACATGGTTACTACCAATATTACAAGTTATTTATGGTGAAGGCTGCTGTCCGACTCTAAATAAAATCACGTGGGATGGAACAAATTGGAGATGGTGACCAAATCCAGATGGTGACCAATACTACAAGTTATTCCTCCTTTGCCCATCGAAATAAACATCACTATCATCACTAAAAGGACATTCTACTCAAAACTGAATGAAAATAAATTCATGTATGTACAGTTGAAGTCTGAAGTTTACATACACTTCGGTTGGAGTCATTAAAACTCGTTTTTCAACCACTCCACATATTTCTTGTTAACCATCTATAGTTTTGGCAAGTCAGTTAGGACATCTACTTTGTTCATGACACAAGTCATTTTTCCAACAATTGTTTACAGATGATTTCGCTTATAATTCACTGTATCACAATTCCAGTGGGTCAGAAGATTACATACACTAAGTTGACTGTGCCTTTAAACAGCTTGGAAAATTACAGAAAATAATGTCATGGCTTTAGAAGCTTCTGATAGGCTAATTGATATCACTTGAGTCAATTGAAGGTGTACCTGTGGATGTATTTCAAGGCATACCTTCAAACTTAGTGCCTCTTTGCTTGACATCATGGGAAAATCAAAATAATTCAGCCAAGACCTCAGAAAATAATGTGCAGACTTCCACAAGTCTGGTTCATCCTTGGGGCGCAAATTCCTAAAGGTACCACGTTCATCTGTACAAACAATATTATGCAAGTATAAACACCATGGGACCACGCAGCCGTCATACCGCTCAGGAAGGAGACACGTTCTGTCTCCTAGAGATGAACGCATTTTGGTGCGACAAGTGCAAATCAATCCCAGAACAACAGCAAAGGATCTGGTGAAGATGCTGGAGGAAACGGGTACAAAAGTATCGATATCCACTGTAAAACGAGTCCTATATTGACATAACCTGAAAGACTGCTCAGCAAGGAAGAAGCCACTGCTCCAAAACTGCCATAAAAAAGCCAGACTGCAGTTTGCATCTGCACATGGGGACAAATATCGTACTTTTTGAAGAAATGTCCTCTGGTCTGATGAAACAAAAAATATAACTGTTTGGCCATAATGACCATTGTTATGTTTGGAGGAAGAAGGGGGAGGCTTGCAAGCCGAAGAAGAACACCATACCAACCGCGAAGCACGGGGATGACAGCATCATGTTGTGGGGGTGCTTTGCTCTAGGAGGGACTGGCACACTTCACAATATAGATGGCATCATGAGCACTGGTGCACTTCACAAAATACATAATTTTCCTTCCTCATGATTCTCTGTGGATATATTGAAGCAACATCTCAAGACAACAGTCAGGAAGTTAAAGCTTGGTCGCAAATGGGTCTTCCAAATGGACAATGACCCCAAGCATACTTCCAAAGTTGTGGCAAAAAGGCTTATGGACAACAAAATCAAGTTATTGGAGTGGCCATCGCAAAGCCCTGACCTCAATCCCATAGAAAATGTGTGGGCAGAACTGAAAAAGCGTGTGCGAGCAAGGAGGCCTACAATCCTGACTCAGGCTACCCATGCTACCCAAAACGTTTGACCCAAGTTAAACCATTTTAAAGCAATGCTACCAAATATTAATTGAGTTTGTAAACTTTTGACCCACTGGGAATGTGATGATAGAAATAAATAATTCTTTCTACTATTATTCTGACATTTCACATTCTTAAAATAAATTGGTGATCCTAACTGACCTAAGACAAGGTACATTATACTACGATTAAAATGTCAGGAATTTTGTGAAACTGAGTTTAAATGTTTTTGGCTAATGTGTATGTAAACTTCCGACTACAACTGTATGTGAGCGCCATCTCAAATATATTTTCCACCTCCAGAATGAACCCAATAACACATTTGTTACAATTATTTTAACAGATTGGGCCATGTATATAGCCTATGCATGGTCCATATTACCAGGTATGCTATTAGCAATAAACATTATCACCTGTAGCCCGACTGATGCAGCAAAGTCTATCTGCATTTACCCTAATGGCCTAAACATTTTTTTTTTCACCTTTATTTAACCAGATAGGCCGGTTGAGAACAAGTTCTATTTTACAACTGAAACCTGGCCAAAGCAGTGCGACAAATCAAACTTCAAAATATATACACTGAGTATACCAAACATTAGGAATGCCTTCCTAATATTGGATTTCACCCCTTTTCTTTTTGCCCTCCGAACAGCCCCAATTCGTCGTGACCTGGGCTCTACAAGGTGTCAAAAGCGTTCCACAGGGATGCTGGCCCATGTTGACTCCAATGATTCCCACAGTTGTCAAGCTGGCTGGATGTCTTTTGGGTGGTGGACCGTTCTTGATTCACACGGCAACTGTTGAGCGTGAAAAACCCTGCGATGCAGTTCTTGACACACAGGTGCGACTGGCACCTACTACCATACTCCGTTCAAAGGCACTTAAATCTCCCTCTGAATGGCACAGATACACAATCCATGTCTCAAGGCTTTAAATTACTTCTTTAACCCGTCTCCTCCACTTCATCTACACTGATTTGAAGTGGCTTTAACAAGTGACATCGGGCATCAGCTTTCACCTGGTCAGTCTGTCATGGAATGAGCTGCTGTTCTTAATGTTTTATGTGTCTAATTATTATTATTTTTTTTTCACTTTTTTTCTTCCACCTCACATTGTTTAATTTTTCACTTTTGCTATTTCGTTGCGCCTTTGTTTTTATTTTCGATATGTTACACCTACATATCGAAAATAAAGGCGCAACGAAATGGCAAAATGAAGCAATGCGATTGATTTATCAAATTATATTGATCATTTGATTTTTGACAGTCTTAAACCACCTAGAGTATGGAAAAGAATTGCCAATTGCAACTGATAATTAATTTGATTTTTGTCACGACAAGGAAATGAAATGGCAAACATGAGTAATGATTTGTAATTTTAAGCATTTACATTTGACTTTTAAATGTGTTAGTGTTGTACTGGACAGTATATTGGAAATTAAATATTAAACACTTTCTTTTTCAAATTGTCAGGTTTCATGCATACTCAATCATGAAAATAATGCAATATATTACCTTTTAAATTAGAATTTTGTCACAAAATATGCATACCCATTTAGGAATAGATATTGCAAACATTATATTGATTTGTCATTTGCCTGTTTAGAATTTAAGGCTGAATTAAGTCAGTTTTAGACTTAAGTGTGTGGGCTGTTACTATGCCCTAACATACTGGCCAAAGCCAGCCAACAGGACATTTCATGGTTTCAGATTGGTTATTTGTTTGTTTTTTGGCTATTTGTATTTACATTTATTTGCTGGCAATGGCTTAAATCCGAATAGAACAACATTTTGCATACATACACATCTCTCTCTACACACACTCTCCAACCATACATCCATGTGCATACACTCCTCTACACTCCTCCCTCCAAACACACATCCACCTTTTTCTCCAAAAATGGAACACAAACAAAGCAGAGTGATGCTAGCTTTTGGTACCATGCTGTCTCACTTTGTTGTGTACCACCCTCCACTGCCCCATCCCTATTCCCATGTCCCTCCCTATATGCTGCTGGTTGTGCTGTATAGTTTGCCATGTGCACCTCGCAGGTTGTGGACCATGTGACCACGATCGTGTGCAACATCTGCATGCTAAAGCGCATCGTCATTCCTCAGCAGCAACAGCAGAGCATCAAGACCACCTATCAGATAGGTGGTGCTACCAGACACATTGCTGTCAATTGCAGGATGCAAATGTGTGTTGTGGAACCATGTTCACTTAATTTTTGGAGATTCTTGTTCTTGGTACCAAATGTGTGTCTTGTAGATTGTTTTGCAGTGGACTGTATTGTGAGCATGTTTTTTTAATCATGTTCAATATTTTACAGGTATGGTGATGTCTTTTTCTTTGTCTTCATGGACCTCAGTCACACAGTTGGGATCAATTTCAATTCAGGAAGTTAATTGAAATCCCAGTCTAAGAATAAAAAAAATGTTTAAAAATGAATCGCGCTTTTCAGTTTTTTAAAATTGGAATTTCAATTAATCTCCCAAACTGGAATTGAGCCCAATGTTCCTCAGACTACCCCAGGGTACTAAACATGTGTTGTCTGGTTTGCAGGGAGCATCTACTCCAGTCCCGGCCTGTACAGTAAGACCATGACTCCCACTTATGACTCCAGAGACGGAAGCCCCCTATCCCCCACTACCGCCTGGTTTGGAGACAGCCCCCTGTCCGAGGGCAATCCCAGCATCCTCGCTGTCAGCCAGCCAATCTCCTCGCCCGATATCCTGGCCAAGCTCTACAAGCCCCAATCCCTCCTGGACAAGGCCAAGATCAACCAGGGCTGGATGGACTCATCCAGGTCTCTGATGGAGCAGGATGTCAAGGAGAATGAGGTGCTCCTCCTGCGGTTTAAATACCATAGCTTCTTTGACCTCAACCCCAAGGTACAGTATGTGGACCGTTCTTTCCATCAAATGAGTCTTTTATTAAAACGTGTTTAGGGGGTAGATTGTGGCTTCTATCAACGTAATTGTCTGCATCATTTCCAATCCCCCATTCGGGAAAGTATTCATACCCCTTTTTCCACATTGTTACGTTACAGCATTATTTTAAAATTGTTTAAATACATGTTTTTCCTCATCAATCTACACACTATACCCCATAATGACAAAGCATTAACAGGTTTTTAGAAAAACATATACCCTATACCTCGAAATTGAACTCATGTGCATCCTGGTTCCATTGATCACCCTTCAGATGTTTCTACAACTTGACTGGAGTCCACCTTTGGTCAATTGATTTGACATAATTTGGAAAGGCACACACCTGTCTATATAAGGTCCCATAGTTGACAGTGGATATCGGAGCAAAAACCAAGCCATGTGGTCAAGGGAATGGTCCGTAGAGCTCAGAGCAGGATTGTGTGGAGGAACAGATCAGGGGATGGGTACCAAAATCCCCAAAAATGATCTGGAGCATTGAAAGTCCTCAAGAACACAGTGGCTCCATCATTCTTAAATGGAAGAAGTTTGGAACCACCAAGACTCTTCCTAGAGCTGGCTGCCCGGCCAAACTGCGCAATCGGGAGAAGGGCCTTGGTCAGGCAGGTGACAGAGAACCCTATGATCACTCTGACAGAGTTCCTCTATAGAGATGGGAGAACCTTCCAGAGGAACCATCTCTGTAGCAAATCAAATCAAACTTTATTTGTCACATGTGCTGAATACAAGTGGGGAAGTTACCGTGAAATGCTTACTTACAAGCCCTTAACCAACAGTGCAGTTCAAGAAGAGTTAAGAAAATATTTACCAAATAAACTAAAGTAAAAGAAATTATACAAAGTAACACAATAAAATAACAATACAGAGGCTATATACAGGGGGTACGGAGTCAGTGTGGGGTTACTGGTTAAGGTCATTTGTACATGTAGGTAGGGGTGAAGTGAATGGTTAGATATTAAACAGCGAGTAGCAGCAGTGTACAAAACAAATGGGTGGGGGTCAATGTTAAAAAAGGCCAGTGGCCATTTGATTAATTGTTCCTCAGTCTTATGGCTTGAGGATACCGAGCAGTTGCCATTCCAGGCGGTGATGCAACCTGTCAGGATGCTCTCGATGGTGCAGTAGAACTTTTTGAGGATCATGCCAAATCTTTTCTGTCTCCTGGGGGGGAAAAGGTTTTGTCGTGCCCTCTTCATGACTGTGTTGGTGTGTTGGGCCCTTGATAGTACGTTGGTGATGTGGACACAAAGGAACTTGACACTGGAGACCCGCTTCACTACAGCCCTGTCGATGTTTTAGGGGCCTGTTCGGCCCGCCTTTTCCTGTAGTCCCTGATCAGCTCCTTTGTCTTGCTGACACTGAGGGAGAGGTTGTTGTCCTGGCACCACACTGCCATTTCTCTGACCACCTCCTTATAGGCTGCCTCATCGTTGTCGGTGATCAGGCTTACCACTGTTGTCGTCAGCAAACTTGTGATGGTGTTGGAGTCATGTTTGGCAACGCAGTTATGGGTGAACAGGGAGTACAGAAAGGGACTAAGTACACACCCTGAGGCGCCCCAGTGTTCAGGATCAGGGTGGCAGACGTGTTGTTGTCTACCCTTACCACCTGGGTGCGGCCCATCAAAGTCCAGGATCCGGTTGCAGTGGGAGGTGTTTAGTCCTAGTGCCCACAAAGCTCATTACTATGCTATGGTGTTGATCCCTGAGCTGTAGTCAATGAACAGCATTCTCACATAGGTGTTGCTTTTGTCCAGGTAGGAAGGGCAGTGTGGAGTGCGATCTGAATCTGTTGGGGCGGTATGTGATTTGGAGTGGGACTAGGGTATCCGGGAGGATGCTGTTTATGTGAGCCATGACCAGCCTTTCAAAGCACTTCATGGCTACCGACGTGAGAGTGCTACGGGGCGGTAATCATTTAGGCAGGTTACCTTCGCTTCCCTGGGCACAGGGACTTTGGTGCACTACTTGTCACATGTAGGTATTACAGACTCTGTCAGGGAGAGGTTGAAAATGTCAGTGAAGACACGTGCCAGTTTGGTCCGCGCATGCTTTGAGTACACATCCTGGTAATCAGTCTGGCCCCCTCGGCTTTGTGAATGTTGACCTGTTTAAAGGTCTTGCTCCCATCGGCTAATGAGTGTTATCACACAGTCATCCAGAACAGCTGGTGCTCTTGTGCATGCTTCAGTCTTGCTTGTCTCTTTAGTTTGTCTGGTAGGCTTGCGTCAATGGGTAGCTCAACTCTGCGTTTCCCTTTGTAGTCTGTAATAGTTTTCACACCCTGCACATCCGACGAGCGTCAGAGCTGGTGTAGTAGGATTCAATCTTAATCCTGTATTGATGCTTTGCTTGTTTGATGGTTCGTCTGAGGCCATAGCGGGATTTCTTACAAGCTTCCGGATTAGTGTCCCGCTCATTGAAAGCACTCCACAAATCAGGTCTTTACCATAAAGTAGCCAGACGGAGGCCACTCTTCAGTAAAAGGCATATGACAGCCCGCTTGGAGTTTGTTGAAATTCACCCAAAGACACTCGGAGCAGGAGAAACAAGATTATCTGGTCTGATGAAACCAAGATCGAACTCTTTGGCCTGAATGCCAAGCGTCACGTCTGGGGGAAGCATGGCACCGTCCCCACGGTGAAGCATGGTGGATGCAGCATCATGCTGTGAGGATGTTTTTCAGCGGCAGGTACTGGGAGACTGGTCAAGATCGATGGAAAGCTACGGAGCAAAGTACAGCGAGCTCCTTGATGAAAACCTGCTCCAGAGCACTCAGGACCTCAGACTGGGGTGACGGTTCTCCTTCCAACAGGCCAATGACCCTAAGCACACAGCCAAAACAATGCAGGAGTGACTTCGGGACAAGTCTGAATGTCCCTGAGTGGCCCACCCAGAGCCCGGACTTGAACCCGATCGAACATCTCTGGAGAGACCTGAAAATAGCTGTGCAGCGACGCTCCCCATTTAACCTCGCAGAGCTTGAGAGGATCTGCAGAGAAAAATGGAAGAAACTCTCCAAATACAGGTGTGCCAGGATTGTAGCTTCATACCCAGGAAGACCCAAGGCTGTAATCACTGCCAAAGGTGTTTCAACAAAGTACTGATTAAAGGGTCTGAATACTTATGTAAATGTGATATTTCATTTAAAAAATTGTACACTTCTAAAAATCTTTTGTGTTCTTATTATGGGTTATTGTGTGTAGCTGGATGAGGGGAAAGCGATTTTAAGTCAATTTCAGAATAAGGCTGTGGAAAAAGCAAAGGGGTCTGAATACTTAATGAATTCACTGTAAAAAAAAGAGAATATTTAAAAAAAAGTGACAGGTGAAGGCAGGGCCAAAAGTAAATATGACTAAATAATTAATCAGGGTGTTTTTTCCACAAATAGACAGGTGTTGTACTTTCCATGGTTGCCAATTGGTTAACTTTCTATTAAAATGTATTGTCATGAGAATTTATTTATTTTGGGATATTTACACCAAGTATGCCCACTTCATCGTCGGACCATTTTATTGGTAAAAGCAAATTACAATCTACAATTGTTTTCTAGGAGTGGTTAAAACATGTTAATGCCACATTTAAACGTGCACACACACACACACACACACACACACACACACACACACACACACACACACACACACACACACACACACACACACACACACACACACACACACACACACACACACACACACACACAACTCCCCACCAGCCTTCAGCATCTGCAGCTGACAGATTTTGGGGGGGTGTGGAGAGGAGGAAGTACCCCTCTGGGCTGTCCTGTTTTCTCAGCTGGACTGTCTCTGAGTGCTTTGTGTGTGGATCTGTGCTTGTGCAGAGACAGGCTTGGTGCCAGGGCTAACAGTATTTGTTCTCCCCCTGCAGTATGATGCCATCCGGGTGAACCAGCTCTATGAGCAGGCCAAGTGGGCCATCCTGCTGGAGGAAATAGAGTGCACCGAGGAGGAGATGATGATGTTTGCTGCCCTGCAGGTGAGACCTGTGTAATGCATGTGTGTCAGTTTGTCTGTTTGTTCGTGTGTATAGGGATCATGTTAATTGGCCTGATTGAGGACTGCAGTAGTTATCTTCTCCATGGTCTCACTGCCTGATGAACAGAAGAACAGCAAATTATTTGAATGGGCGTGTTGTCCAGTGTTGACACTGACGTGGTGGGTGACTGGTCTGCTTGAAATCAAATTTTATTGGTCACATACACATGGTTAGCAGATGTTAATGCGAGTGTAGTGAAATGCTTGTGCTGCTAGTTCCGACAGTGCAATAATATCTAACAGGTCATCTAACAATTTCACAACAACTACCTAATACAGACCAGTCTAATTAAAGGGATGGAATAAGAATATGTACATATAAATATATGGATGAGGGATGACCGAGCGGCATAGGCAAGATGGTATAGAATACAGTATATTCTTATGAGATGAGTAATGCAAGATATGTAAACATTATTAAAGTGACTAGTGATCCATTTATTAAAGTGGCCAATGATTTTGAGACCTGTATATAGGCAGCCGCCTCTGTGTCAGTGATGGCTGTTTAACAGTCTGATGGCCTTGAGATGGAAGGTTCCAGCTTTGAGGCACCTGTACTGACCACCTCGCCTTCTGGATGGTCGCGGGGTGAACAGGCAGTGGCTCGGGTGGTTGTTGTTTTCTTTTTGGCCTTCCTTTGACATTGGGTGCTGTAGGTGTCCAGGAGGGCAGGTAGTTTGCCCCCGGTGATGCGTTGTGCTGACTGCACCACCCTCTTGAGAGCCTTGCAGTTGTGGGCGGTGCAATTGCCATACCAGCCCGACAGGATGATCTCAATTGTGCATCTGTAAAAGTTTGAGGGTTTTAGGTGACAAGCCAAATTTCTTCAGCCTCTTGAGGTTGAAGATGCGCTGTTGCTCCTTCAACACACTGTGTGGGTGGACCATTTCAGTGTGTCTGTGATGTGTATACTGAGAAACTTAAAACTTTCCACCTTTGCAGCAGTACACAGAAACATGGTCCCCCTGATAACTGTATGCAAGGCTGTATGCTTGCATGGAGCAACTACAATTAAACCAAATGATCCTGTCTGTGATGCCTTGGCTCTAGAAACAACCCATTCCAGATACCTGTCATTGAAGATGGTTAGACTAGACACGTCACTGACACTTTAGACTTGTTCAAGTGCTGTTCAACACCATAGTTAACTTCTGTGGACGTATTGATTATGTCACTGCTTCTTTTATACAAGTTGTGTAGTATAAGAGGAATAGTGAAGAGGGGGAAGGACAGTGAAGGTCTGATTTTGGGGGGGTGTGGGGATCCGAGTCTCTTGTGTCCCTTTGGGATGCTCCCTGAGACCAGGGCAGCCCTGCTATTTCTGATCCTCGTAAAGCCTGAGGGACAGGACATGGGGACGCCAGTGTGTCCTCTCCCCAACGGGTAATTATAGAGTAGCCACCGGACTCACCCCACTGGAGGTATCACTCCAACCAACCTGTAATCTCCTACACATTCCTCAATATCCCCAATTACACTGAAAGGTGACACTGCTAGGGTCTTCAACAGGAGCGGAGGTGTTTATTAATACATCATTGGTTGTCGGTTTAGTGGTTCATCCCCCCCTGAAGAGATGCTCAAGATGCTAATCTGTAGTGTGTTTGGATTAGCAGCTAGCATGTCGCTACCTGTCTGTTAGCGCCACTATCTATCGTTATCTCTTGCTAAGTTAATAGTAGCTGTGACAGTCATGGCTAAGGTGTCACTGAGGAGATCAGGCAGGAAGAGAAGGGGTGGGTTTATTACAGTAAGAGTTGAATGGTCTCTGTGTCCAGGGATTCTGCCAATCACCTGGATATGTCTGTGTGGCCAAGTATAGCAATTAGCCTGCCATGTTCGGCACAGTGAACATGACTGTATTTGGGAGATAAAGGCCCAGGGCATTCCTGTTAGCCCACTACCCCCAACTCCAACCCTACACATACAAAACATATGCGCTAGAAATACACATGTATGCACCAGAAACACACACACCATCCCCCTCTCCCCAGTGTCAGTAGAGCGTGGGCGTCAGAGATGGTGACATGGCGGGAGAAGCCTTTGTCCTACGTTCTGAAACCCTAGCTGGCTATGGCCACAGAAGTGCCGTGTGTCCTGAAATATGCCTCTCTTTTCTTCTCCCTCTACCTCTCTCTCACCCCCACACTGTCTCTCTAACTCACTTGCTCCCTCTAGGCAGCTGTTCATTCATATTGAGGAGGAGGAGTAGGAGGTGTGGGGGTTGACAGTATAAATACAGTTTGTCAACAAGTTGGTCTTAGTGTTGTTGAGGCATAGACCAGAACAGAACATGGTGAGACTGGCTCTGTTAGTCCAGAGGATAGTGTGAATGATTGGCCAGGCCAGAGACTCGTCCAAATATAACAAACAGGATTCTGACCAGACTAGATGGTATTTCCATTGTGAATAAATGCAGAAATGCTGCACGCAATGTCCCAAGTCTGCACTACTCACATGTGCTCCAAGGAAAGACACATTTACAGTCACTAATTTCATCAACTAAATATCCCCCCCCCCCCTCTTTACTCATTTTAAAGAACAAAGTAATTATTGTTAATCAACAGTTAGTGCTTCATGGTACTCACTTCTACAACACCCAAAGAAACTCAAAAGTATTTATTGGACAAGCAGGTATTTTTTTTGTGTTTTTACCACTTCATTTGCTATGAAAGGGACTAGGAAATCACTACCAATGTACACAGAAACGGACGCCAGTGGAGCAAACCAGAAAAGTTACATTATCAGTAATGACATTCACAATATCAAACAGGAGACTGGTGTTGACACATTATTCACAGTCATGGCATAAAGGACTGTTGGCTAAACATTAGTCCCTTTTCTCTATCTCTCTCCCCCAGTACCACATCAACAAGCTGTCCATCATGTCGTCAGACAACCACATGAACAACAGTGAGAAGGAGGTGGACGAGGTGGACGCTGCCCTTTCAGACCTGGAGATCACCCTGGAGGGAGGCAAGACCTCCAACACCCTGGTACTACACCTTACTGTCCTATACTAACCCCAACCCTGTCAGACCTGGAGATCACCCTGGTACTACATCTTCCTGTCCTATACTATCCCTGTCAGACCTGGAGATCACCCTGGTACTACACCTTACTGTCCTATACTAACCCCGACCCTAACCCTGTCAAACATGGAGATCACCCTGGTACTACACCTTACTGTCCTATACTAACCCTAACCCTGTCAGACCTGGAGATCACCCTGGTACTACACCTTACTGTCCTATACTAACCCCAACCCTAACCCTGTCAGACCTGGAGATCACCCTGGTACTACACCTTACTGTCCTATACTAACCCCGACCCTAACCCTGTCAAACATGGAGATCACCCTGGTACTACACCTTACTGTCCTATACTAACCCCAACCCTAACCCTGTCAGACCCTGAGATCACCCTGGTACTACACCTTACTGTCCTATACTAACCCCAACCCTAACCCTGTCAGACCCTGAGATCACCCTGGTACTACACCTTACTGTCCTATACTAACCCTAACCCTGTCAAACCTGGAGATCACCCTGGAGGGAGGCAAGACCTCAATACACTGGTACAACTACTACACTTTACTGTAAAACACACTAGTTATGCAATTCACTGTACTTTACCTCAATGCTACTCTAGTGGTACATTCAATTAGAGCAAATGTTAATGGGCACATCCAGAGTGGCATATTATGGTTGAATCGGAATGTTAAATTCAAATCTCTCTACATCATATTTATGCCAATATGACACCAATGTAGATGAAAATTTGAGGTACACAACACACCTCTCGTCATAATCCATCCGGCCGTTACCGAGAACCACTATACTGGATTGTTGACGGGGTCTTGTTAGTATTACGGTTGTTCAGAATTATTTTTGCCCAAACCTAGCTCAAATTCTAGACGTCAGGTTAAAACGAGGCTACAGCGTCCATATGGTGACCATTAGACTTAGATCCATTTAGACTGGATAAGTTAATTGGCACTACATGCACATTTCTTCCCAATAAAAATCAATGTGCTACCTTTTTTTCTGAAAATTAATTTCTGACAATGCTAATATTTTTTTGCCAAATCTCAGAGTTCTAAAACCAGGGCTGCGATCAAAACACTTAGAAGATACACCCTCGTCCACTTACCCTCCTTATGCCCTTGGGGAATCGTCGTTGCCATCTTGGAGGGTGGTCCAAATGATTAGACAAGCAAGGGAAGTTTGCAGCTTAAGTCCCTCAGCCCTCATTTTTAGTCGGCTTTGTGAGTGTACAATTATGTTCACTCCGGGGCCTGAAACTCCCAATAATTAAATTTGCGACGATTGTACATCTGCTAAGGAAAGTCTCAGAAAACTTAAAAACAACATCAATGGAGAAGTCAACATACCGTAAACTCGTACATCGCCTTGGTCCGTACAATCGCCCTTATTTTAGCACCCCAAAACATAATACTTCCAGATCAACGGTAATCAAGCACAATTTCTCCCCTTTCCAACAGAATCAATTACATGACCTAAACACTGCCCGTTTCTGCATAATTCAAGTAGGCAATGAGCCCCGTCGGGTCTTTTAAAAAATGGCAGGTAGGGAAGCGAAACTAATGCGTGACAACGAGAAGGAGAGATGTTGTATGTTTCTTTCAATCGATCTGTCCAACTTATCGCCTTTAAAATGTAAATAAAACACAATAAAGAGTTTATATAATGTGTCATTACATACCTATTTGAAGGTTTGTGTCGAATTTGAATAGTGTTTTTAGGGCGGTGCTAAAGTGATCTTCGAAGTTAACAGCGGCTTTGAGAATGATGATCGCATGCAATGATGATGAAAAAATGACTAGGTTTCCCCCCCTTACCCCGTCACTGTTCATTTCTTGTTTTTTAAAGGATGATAGAAGTGCTCCACCTGGTGGAGAGAGATTGTAAGACAGAAATAGTTGCTTTATGTGTGCTGTACGTTACGACATTACATTTACATTTTACATTTAAGTCATTTAGCAGACGCTCTTATCCAGAGCGACTTACAAATTGGACATGCCACGTCAAGAAGTAACGGAGGGTCAGTTTATTCAACTGATCTCCAATACTATAGAGCCATTACCATGTCAATCACCCCTTGAATAGAAACCTAGTTCACACCCCCGATTTTGACGTCAACACAGTCGCTGCAGTTCCATTAGTTTTCTTTGTAGCCTCGTTTGAATGTTGCAGTTGCACGGAATGGGGTGCGTTTACGTTACAAGTGTAAGTAAAAACAAATGCAAATAAGTTTTAAATTGTACTACTAATGCACATGACTGCACAAACACGTTGCGTAAATATATATATATTTTAAAATCTTTTGGAAATTGTAGAAATAAAACATTTTCCTTCTTCAGAAGTTCCAGCTAGGCAGGCTAACGTTATTTAATTTGATAGCTATCATACAGTAGGTGAATAATAATATATTTAATATACGTAGACATGCACTCATAATTGACATAGCGCATATAAAGCACACACACAAGCTACCGGTGGCTGAAAACACAATCGTCATAGGATAAACGAGGATGGTCCATTTTTTAAAAATAATTCCTTCCTCCCTCGCCCTGCAAGTGTATACTTGTCAGACATCATGATACGTCATCAGTAGTGTCCACAAAATTTGAGGGCTGTGAGTGGCTTTGGACCGCAGCCCGGGTAGAGCAACTTGACTAGTAGAAAGCTAGCAGCTGTAGCTAGTTAGCTAGCTTACACCAGTTGGATGAGAAGCAAAAGGAAGGTAGCTAGGTATATTTAGCTATGGAGGGTTTTTCATATGGCTGAAATCACTGTGGAAACTGCTGACCTGGGAACCTGGATATCCATTTAAACAGGCCTGGGTTCACCTACCGGAGGGGATATTTTGACCATTCTCTGTCGTGTATAGATTTTGAACCCCCCCCCCCCTTTCCCAAAACACGCACTCCATCCCTACAGTACAAATGCACACAATAAATTGCACAGGTCGTAAACGTTTCCTTTTCTGACGCCACTTTCTTTTGAGAAACTAAGACATTTCTCAAGCTGGCCTGGGTGGAGCTGAAAGATGACTTACTCATCTTAAGCATATTGTACACTATCAGTAGTACTTAAGCAGCCGATGTTCTCTTCCAAATGAGTACTCCCATTTGTTTTCATATTTATAGTGCCATTTACAAATGTGTGCTCTTTTACTGCCGTTGGACAGCTGTGTACAGCATTACTACGTGCATTTGTACCTAAAGGATTTAGTGTGCCAATCCAATGTCAGATTTGTAAATATGTGTTCTTCAAAGTGTTTTGTACTTGTCTATTGATTTTGTATTTTACAGGTGTTTCTCAGCAGTTTGCCACAGTGTTTGTATCAGGAGTTACCAAGATTGCTATTGACAAGCCACAGGGTTATTTATGCAGGCTTTTTTTGTTCAAGCCCCGTGCTACCACACCTGATTTTACTACTCTGCTGTTGATCAAGACCTCAGCTGTTCACCGAGACCTTGAATAGTACAGTCAGGTGTGGTAGAACTGTGCTTGATCAATAAATCCTGCATAACCCTGTAGCGCTTAAAGAGCAAATATGGTCATCCCTGAACTATATCTGATGAATATACGATTGTACATTGTATATTTTGTAATAACTCAATATTGTTTACAGGTAATGTAGTATCCTACTAGGCCTTTCTTCAGTAGACTTTAAAGTACATTTTCATGTTAATAGGTACATGTTGATTATTTTGTGTATTTTCCAGTAGCTTTCTCGTTTTTATTGTTACAAGAGATCAGTGAAAAATAATTCCGTTTACACCATATATTAGCTTAAATGGGTCTCTGGTTCTTCGCTTCCCTCTGGAAAATCAGCTGTTAATATAAAATAAATACTAATAACTACATTATTTCAGTTGCCATTTGTCATTATTGTGTACTTTTACTTTACTTTTATTGCTATGTTTTGCTGTATTATAATGTTGTGAAATAGTGTTGTATAAGCACCTTCTGGTGTACAAACCATGGCAATTATTCAGGTTGTAGTAGAAGGTTTGAATCCTAAGCATCCTGCCTACACATTATTTGTAGTACAATAGACCAGCATAGCTACTATAGTAGATTAGGTCCAAGCTGTGTGCTGGAAAACAGAGCATCGGTGAAGTACGCATAGTGGTGTATATTTCCTTTTTCGGCTTCAGACCAATGCTACTTCTCACTTAAAACTTATTTTTTTTAGTTTGACTAGGGTCTGGGTGAGAACTTCACTGCAAGGCAAAAAGCTACTTCAGAAGGTGTACCTTCTAATGATGTATATAAAGACTAGAATGCTGATGCTATGTGTTGGTCAGTGAGAGGCTTTAAAGCCACCAGTCGGCCATATTGGCACTCCCCAGTAATAGTGATCCTCCACAAGAATGAATGGAATTCTACAGTATTTCAATTAAATATTTAAAAGACAAAATGACGTGTAGTTAAGTATTTTGTTGTAGTGGGGATTGTAACATTAACACTTTCTAACAATTATACTTTAAGGAGAATGTTATATATTTGATTATTTCTATGTTTAGCTCACATAATATAATTTTAAAGTATGCATTAGGTGTCTGTAATATAATAAATGTGGTAAAAACACATGTACACATTAAGACATTTCTATAGCTTCCAAAATAGTTTTTTACAACGGTGGGGAAGTGCCAAGATGGAGGTACGGTGGCTTAAAAACAGCACCCCCTGTCAGTTATCTAGTGTATATATATAAATTATTGGTCAATTCTGTATGGGTAATAATAATAATATAATAGTGAGTATCACATGATTTGGCCAGTGTTAAAACTGTCTGCCCCAACCAACTGAAGTTTATACAGCTTATCTGAGGAAGTTGAAGCTTGATTAACTAACTGTTTTCTTTTATATGCAACTCTGAGCGATGACATTGCAAACATAGAAAGTCAAACTTGAGGTCATTGTTAAAGTTGTGCTTTATAATCCTGTCCTTGTCCTTTCTCAATAATAACCATTCAACCAGCACTAAACATGTTTGTTCCTCTCTTCCTCTCAGGGTGATATCACGTCCATTCCCGAACTGGCTGACTACGTCAAAGTCTTCAAGTAAGTTCAACAACTGCTTCAGTGGTAGAAGTTGTCTTAATCACAGATCTAGGATCAGTGTATCATCCCGAAATCCATTAGGGGGAAATTCTAAACTGACCTAAGAATAGTGGCAAAGAGCCAACTAGCCAGTTCCTTCTAACTCTCCAGACTGCCTCCGTTGATTCATTTTAGCCCTTTCTTGATGTTTGCTAATGACTGGCCATGCGCTTTTAAAGAAGGCATTGTCCCTGGGATGTTAAATCTAATACTATGGGAGCAGGAAACAAGGTTTGGGCCTAAATTGGAGAGCTGTTGTCTGTTCAGTATCAAACTTGGCTGTATGGATTGGGTTTGTGGGCTGGCTTGTTCCCAGGACCAGCTTATTGGTGGGGCTCAGGATGTATCAAAAACACTGATTACTGCAGTGATTCGGGTTTACGTTAGGACTAGGACCAGTTATAATGGTCCTCTTTAGCTCATGACGGGTTATAGTGGTCCTCAGTAGCTCAGTTGGTAGAGCATGGCCCTTGTAACACCGGGCTAGTGGGTTCGATTCAAGAAACCACCCATAAATAAAATCTATGCACGCATGACTTAGTTGCTTTTGACAAAAGCATCTGCTAAATGGCATATATTATATTATTATTATTATATAGTCTCTAACTAGGGCACAGAGCAATATCTTATACATAGCTAGGCGCCCAAAGTTTTTCTGGTCAGGTGGTGAGTAAAACCCCTGGCCCTAGTCATAAAAGCCTTTTGGCCACAGGCCTGTGTTGACAAGCAGGTAGCTCTTGCAGCTTAAATAATGTTGTAAAAATATAAGCTGTAGACTATTACTGAGAGGTATTTCCACAGTAATTGTCCTCCATTAAAACTCATGTCCAACGTTGGCTCCTCTCCCATTCATGCTACTGACTCTTATATGGACCACAGAAGGAGGCTGAGAAAGCTCTCGCTGTCTCTTTCTCTCGTCTTTTTCTGTTAGACTTGGCCCCTCTCAAGTGGAAAAAAGCACCCCTTTTTTATGTGGCTTGACGGCTCTCCTCTTGGTGTCTGGGGTTGGGTTTGCGTTGCTAAGCGATGTGTTTTGTGATTCAAGCAGAACTGACTTACCCCCGTCGCTCTTTTTCTCTCTCTTCTATGTGTTTTCCAGGCCAAAGAAACTGACACTGAAAGGCTACAAGCAGTACTGGTGCACGTTCAAGGACATCACAATTTCCTGCTACAAGAGCAAAGAGGAGGCTCATGGGACACCCTCTCTCCAAATGAATCTAAGAGGTACTAGTACACACACACACACACACTCACACTCACTAATGAATTCAACAGTTCCTTTACGACCTGAGTCTGTGATCCCCAATGGTGTGTGATGGATGGCTTTGACCACCTACCGCCCCCTTTCTCTCTGAACTGTTCGTGTTTTTGTAGGTTGCGAGGTGACACCAGATGTCAACATCTCTGCTCAGAAATTCAACATCAAGTTACTTATCCCGGTAGCTGACGGCATGAATGAGATCTGGCTGCGGTGTGACGCTGTGAGTACGGCACCCCCCCCCCCCAGGGGAAACACTGATACTGTAAATGCAGTCCATATAGTCATCTTATAATCATAACCACCATCCTTCTCTCTGTCTACTCCCTCCCCTCCTCATGCAGGAGAAGCAGTATGCCCACTGGATGGCAGCGTGCCGGCTGGCCTCTAAGGGGAAGACCATGGCAGACAGCTCCTACAATCTGGAGGTCCACAACATTCTGTCCTTCCTCAAGATGCAGCACATGAACCCTGACCCCCAGTTCATTGCGGAGCCAGCCGTCACCAACGACATAAACTCTGAGTGCCTGGTGTCTCCACGCTACCTGAAGAAGTACAAGAACAAGCAGGTAACTGGAATAACAAGGGTCTGTGTGGAGAGGAGACCCCATTTATGTAGCCTACAGCTGAATGGCCATGGATTCAAATATGCATGCAGGTGGATACATACACTGCGAGTTAACAGACAAAGCTATGGCAGCAGAAAGCAACCCTGGCGAGATTATGGGGAAGTAATTGTTCCAGGGGTAGTTTGTTGTTTACCCCCTACCCGATGCACCCCAGCTGGGCGCCTCCTGGCGTCTGGGTTGTCCTGCACAGGAATGCAACCTCCCTCCCTCTCTCGCTCCCACCTTCCCTCTAAGGGGAACCCAGGACAGCGGACCTTGCACTCAGCAGTCTAAAAGGGAGGATTACCACAAGTGAAGCTCTAAGGCGATCTCCTTACTCTAAACTTGCTTCCTTCCCTCCTTTCCTTTCTGTCATTATAACTGAAAGGTGACTAGCAAGGAAGCTAGTTGACTGGAAAGAGGTCCACCATGTTATTTTCACCCATCCATGCCCTGCCAGATCTGTGCTCAAGAAGGAAAGGAGAAGAGGAAATGATATAATACTGAAGACTATTGAGTGACGCAGCCGGAGAAATCCAGACAACCTAAAGGAGTTGTCTCACTGAGAACTCAGAGGCAAACCACCAAAGCCAACTAATGATAAGTCACATTTATGCATTAGATTAACTTGTTTTAGGGCAGTATAATTGTGCTCTGTACTTAGCAAATTTCCATGTAAATAACAGGCTGATGTATATACTGTACATTAGACCTGCAGAGCACATGCCTCCACAGATGGGAGGGGGAGAGGCCTTCCCTCGCTGACTAACTCAATGTGGTTCTGATTAAGCTTATAGGAAAAGTGGGACGTTATTTTGGTGTGGGTGTGTGTGTGTTTCGGTGGTTAAGTGATGACTCCATACTAGTCTGGGTTTGGACTGTAACCATAGCTTCAGCCTGGCGTGTCATCCAGGAAAAGAACATGGGGAAAGACCACTCCTGATGTGTGAGTGAGAAGGGAGGAGGGGAGAGCTCATCAAACAGGAAATGTCTATCCTGGGTGGACATCCTAAAACAGTCATTACTGTGTCCACTGAATCACATTGAAATTGTGTTTTTGTTCTAAAAAAAGGAATGAGAAAGAGCCAAACTTGTTTATTTGGCATTGCTGCCTAAAAACAAGATAGGAGTGTGAGTGTGTGTGTATAGTCTGTAGTGTGATGGGCCTCCTACTCAGATCTCATTCAAATTCTCACCCCTCCTAGCCTCTTTACCCAGGCCTGTGGGTCAGTCTGTCTGTATGTGGCTGTGGTCCTGGCCCGTCTCCAGTCTCTGTCTCAGTGTGAGGCTCTGAGCTCTAACCCAACCGAGCCTAGCTAGGCAAGCAAGGGATGGCCCAAAGGCACCTCATGAAACACTCCATTCATCTCTGACTGGACAGGGCTACTGGTAGTGGGATTAGCAAAGGAAGTTTTGAAGAGCATTGTGTGCTTTTTGTGAATTTGTTCTGTAGTTTTTGTGTGTGTTTGGGAGGGGAGTTTGAGGAAATTAGTTCTGCCTGGGAATGCAGAATGGGAAGCTAGGCTGAGAAAAGCCACTCTGTCAGTCAGCTAGTTGTGCTGTGGGAGAGATGTTTTCAGGGTACTGCCTCTCCCTTTACCCCCCCCCCCCCCCAAACTGGACTTCCTCTTCTCAACCCCTCCCCATGGGACTTCGTGCTCCAATCCCAGCAGATACGCACAGGAATTTATAGATGGTTTCATAACTTCCTAGCCAAACATACAATACAGTTTTACATAAGACAAAGCAAACTGGAGAGGCCAAATAACAAACACCAGGATTTTGCTAATTAACCAAATCCAGAGAGCTGTAGCTCTCTATATTACAGCTGTGTGATGCCTTGGTAGGTATTGCCACCTGGCGGACATAATGGGAATAGCATACACAAGGCTACTGGCCTGCCCTATAGTATAGTAATAATAATAATACTCAAGCTAGTTAAGTGTAAAATAAAACCTTCAACTGTCACCCAGGTCTTTCAAGAAATAATTACTCCAATTAAATGTTTCAAACTTGTAAATCAATTAAATCAGTTTAATCGTTTGTGTCCAAGTAACTAAACCCTCTGCTTGCCCTGACAGATACTGTACTGTGACTGCTGCTGCATGATCCTTCAGACCTCAACTCTCCTGTTCATTTACCCTGTTCTGATTCGGATTCTGCTGCTTTGTTTTGGAGCTATTTTCTTTGCTCGATGGCCTTGTTCTCACCTGCTTGTTTTTCTTTCTTCCTTTCTGTTTTCTCTCTACCTCCCCTCCTTTTGCACTCTTCTTCCATCCCTGCCTCCCTCCCT
Source organism: Oncorhynchus gorbuscha (assembly GCF_021184085.1). NCBI lineage: Eukaryota > Metazoa > Chordata > Actinopteri > Salmoniformes > Salmonidae > Oncorhynchus > Oncorhynchus gorbuscha. Next base: position 29,689,992 of record NC_060189.1, read on the forward strand.
CTTCAGCCAGGCTATATCAGGGACCTGGTAAGTGGAAATGGCTTTGTCTTGGGGTCGTGGTTGATTTACCATAGTAGTAGTTGTTTAACAGTCTCAATAGCTAGTTTGTTTCACTTTTAGGAAAACTGAAACTTCCCAGTCTAAGGGTGATTGCTAACTGAGTTTTGTTCAAGCCTCATTTCCCCATTTCTCCTTCAACTACTAACACACTCTGAATGGGATAGTAAGATGGTCAAGTGGTGAGTCTGTCCTGAAGACCCAGGTCAGCATCTGTCCTACTCCTCATCCCACTGACTCATATGCCATGGGTTTGGGCTGCTCTGCTCCGAACTCAACTTTAGGGCTGTAAAGAAACACACTCTCGCCAGGGCGGGGAGGCACTTCATGGGCCATTACATTTAGACTGGCCTCTGGGGATCTCAACTGTTGGTTCATACTTTAGTTCGTGATCTTGTGTGCCTTCCTATATTTACGGGAAGGTGTCTTTGGGTTTAGGGGTTTATAGCGTGGTTTTAGTGTGGTGATGGTGGGGCCGTGTGTGTACAGTAGACCAATGTCTTTGTCTAGGGCAGGGCTGTTCAATTCAGGTCCTGGAGGGCTGAAAAACATCCGTTTTTGTTTTGTTTCTACCTGGTAGTTAATTGCACTCACCTGGTGTCCCATGTCTGAATTAGTCCCTTATTGAAAAGGGAGGATGAAAACCAGAAGTGTTTCAGCCCTCCAGGACAAACATTGAACAGCGCTGGTCTGGGGCTTGGTTTCAGAGTGGAGGTGGTGTTGGTGTGTCACGTGTTCAACAGCCTTTCAATGTGTGTTAATCAGATTTCGGCCCGGATCCTGGAGGCCCACCAGAATGTGGCCCAGATGAGTCTGATCGAGGCCAAGATGCGCTTCATCCAGGCTTGGCAGTCCCTGCCCGAGTTTGGCATCACTCACTTCCTGGCCAAGTGAGTCCCTCTCTCTTCTTCTTCATGCAGAAAATAACAGACATTTTCCCCAAGTCTGTGTCTCTGTCTCTCTCGGTGTCTGTGTGTTTTTGGACTTGTTGTTTTATGGCTAACAGAGACGTTCTTGTCGGATACAAAGATGCATGGTTGAAATACAATAATCATATTACTTCCAAGAACCACATCCCAAGCAGTGTGCTCACTTGGAATTCTCTGTCATTCCCAGATTCCAGGGTGGGAAGCGGGATGAGCTGATCGGCATCACCTACAACCGTCTGATCCGGATGGACGCCAACACCGGAGACGCCATCAAGACTTGGAGGTTCGCCAACATGAAGCAGTGGAACGTCAACTGGGAGATCAAGATGGTACAAATTTCAGCTTATAGACCAGGAAATGAACAGCTTGTGACAATGCATTCAGTCATCTAAACAGTCACCGTCAGTTTGTTTTCACTTTACCATCTTAACATGGCATTTCACATGTAAATCTTTCATCTTTACTAAATGAATTGTCAGTAAAGTCCTATGGTTTTGACTGTGTGATCACCCTGTGCCCTAGGTGACGGTGGAGTTTGCAGATGAGCCCAGCCTGGCCTTCATCTGTGCGGAGGTGGACTGTAAGGTGGTACATGAGTTCATCGGAGGCTACATCTTCTTGTCCACACGCGCCAAGGACCAGAACGAGTCTCTGGATGAGGAGATGTTCTACAAGCTGACCAGCGGCTGGGTCTGAGTCTGACTACCCTATTCCAGGGGTCAGAGATTAGGGGTCAAGAGGGGAGGGATGGTGGGGACTAGATCTTATCAGTTTATTTTATTTGTTATATATTTTAGCTGGTTTTATTTTGGAGCTGTGCTGAAGAGGCCCACACGGCTGCTCACTATCGTTATTGCTGTTAAGAAGCTGACACCCTTTATTTTTTGTTGCGTTAATGCTGACAATGGTATTTGTAAACACTAATATTTTGCGCAATGCTGCAGCCCAGATGATCTCTGAACTCCAAACCCTGCCTGTGGGCTCCCCCATCATTCTCCAATGCACAGGGGATATGGTCTACTTCCTCAAGCAGCTATCACAAAGCTATGTCCATGAGAACGTGTCAGGAGACCTCTCCCTCACAAATACTTTTTCTACATCTCCCCCCCCTGTACTCCGACTCAGCTGAAGGAACTGATCGAATTGGCCCGTCAGCAACTCCACTACGTCGTCGTAATCCGACCAGACCACAAAATCATGTGTTAATGAAGAATCACATTATTTATTTATCCATGTTTTGTTTTTCCTGTTTTAATCTGGCATTTTAGTAAGATGTGGTGCTCTACTTAGTTTTTGAAGTAGCCAGTGGTTTGCCTCACATGCTACTCCTGTGATATGATACTCTGTCTAATTTATGCTGCGGAGTGCCACTTCACTCTCACGTATTGTACACCCACATATTTACTCCCTTTATCAATATAGGCAGTAGCAATCACCAAAGTAAGAGTGTCAGCAAAACGGCGACACACTTTTACTTCCTCGGCAGAGACAGGAAGTGATATGGGGTAATTTCCTTCCGTCATCTAACTAGTCCATATGAAGTCACGTGTAAGCACTTCTCCAGTGTACATATGATCCCAATATGAATAAGCTGTAGTAGTTAAATTAATGTTTTTTTTAATGGTGTTTTCTTTCTGAGCATACCTCCAGTGGCAGTTTCCTCTCCCCTGTGTTCAGTAGTGTGCTTGAAGAGATGAAACAAGCCTTGGTGCACACCTCCAGTCGTGTTTTCCTGTTGTCTTGATTAGTTAGTATGTCAGAAAACCCGGTTCTGAATATACACAGAGCTCAACCAGGGTGAATGTCCTACAGTGTGTTCTGTAAACACCTGAATAACCATGCCTAGTTCTTACAGCTAAAATATGTCAGTGTGGTGCTTGATCATCTAGAAGGGGTCACTCAAGGATACTCTGTTTGAGAAGTTATTTTTCTGGTTATGTTGACAAGTCCTGAGGTAATTAGTGAAAATGCGAATGAGTATGTTATTGTCATGGAACATGTGGTGGCATGAAGGCTTGTTGGCCAAATGATGTGGCTCAGGTACATGCTGCCAGCCACAGGGTTGTCAGATGCCCACAGCATGTAGGAAAGGCCTCAGCTCTGCCTTGAGACTCAGACCCTTGCCATTGCATTGTGCATGTATAGTACAGCTGGAGGGATATTACCAATAACAGCGTTCCCAGATGCAGCCGCCTCCTTTATGTTATCGACGTTCTTTATCTTACACCGTATAGTATTACTATTATTCAGTTCTCGTTTTCATTGTTACGCACCAGCAATAGGTCACCAAGTTTGAAGAATGAATTATGCAAAGTCCGGGTTTATTTTTTCCTCGGTATGAAGGAACATTAAATGAAGTATTCATTTTTTGTAACTTATGTAAAAACACAGGTTTAATTGAATTGTACAGTTGTTCTTTTTTTGTTTCCAGATAAGAGCGGGGAGCCATTAGTCAATATTGTGTAGTATGAAGATTTGTGCTTGCCAATGTTACGGTCTTATTGAGTTAACATGATCTATATATGAAGATAACACTAGTCTCAAACTCCAGGTTGGTAGAAAGTTAATGAAGATTTGTCTCACACTACTTATTATTATACTCAGAAACATTGATAAAAGGGCTTTTCAATGTACTTTTTTCTTCTTGCTACTCCTATAAGCAGAATTACATTGCTAATTTCTATTCTTGCCTTTTTTTGGCACACCTCCCTAGGCTATCAAACTCTTACTCTGTTCGGTGCCTTTAAAAAATATATCACTTCATTTTCAGATTTGATCACCATTGTAGCTTTTCTTTGAACAATGTTTTTGGTATGAAGGAGACCCTTTTAGTTGAGATGGAACCTAGTGTTTGAGACAAACGAGCGTAAATGAACTGAAGAGAAGGAAGCTTAGCCTATGTTTTTCCTACTATGTTGTTTTTTGTTTGCCCCCAATGTCCAGAGCAGCAGTGCATGGCCTGCTGTTTTCAGACTGCAAAGAAATGCATTTATTTTAAAAAATAAAAATACTTTTTATTTAAGGTTTGAGTTATAATATTATATTCCTACTTATTCGAACATTGAGGCAGTAATGATTACTGAGGACCAGAAATCATTCAGGATACCACTTTAAAGCTAAAATATGTCATTTTCTGTATCTGCAACAATTGAAATTTGGGTGATTCTACCCTGTCTCCACCAGAGGGCAGTACGTAACCACTCCATCTTCCACCCACTGCTGCACTCGCATCATATCCAGGACTGGATCCAAACTTCTCTAAAGATCACTCACTGTTCTTAAAGCGGCTTCCAATGTTATCTGGCATCTGTCAAACAGAGTGGCAGATTGATGGAGTTAAAATGAGCTCAGAGTTACCAACCGTCTTCGTTTACAGGCTCCCCGTCCTGCCACGGCAACCGTCCGTCTGCTATGGTGTGGAGGTGCCATGATGATGGCACTCAGGCCACCTGATTCCCGCAGTGTCTTTGCATCCTGTAGGGTGAGGTGGTGGGGTGTGACTCAGACAGGCGACAGAGGTGGGGGGGGGGGGGGTCATGGGGGGGGGATGCTCGGCAGGTGTGTCAGAGGTGTAGACGGTTGGATTTATTCTGTCTCTTTGGATTATACATGTGTGATTGTAGCTACATTATCTGAGAGAAAATGTTAACATGCACATCACAGTGCAGTTTAGAAAACAAAATGGGTAGTATAATCTAGTCATGTTCATGGAATCGCGGAGACATCTGAGCATGTAGGATTATTTAAGATTACTGCCTTGGGCTATTACATTCAGTATCCCTCTATGTGAATAGAACTCAGTGCTTGTCCACTCGTCTCCACCCTCAGTCCAGTCCTGTCCTGAGGTCAGATGAGGTGTTAATTGTGTAGCTCTGGGTACAATGAAATCTACAGGGAACACCCTGCCCTTCAAAAAGATGTCAGAATGACAGAATCGGGACAAAACGAGGCATTCTTCTGCAGTAGCATTTACACAGTAAAGTACTATTCAAAGCACCCTTGTTTTTATTGGGGGTAGTGGTTCAGACATGTATATCTGCATGGAGGATGTCACTCAACCAACTAAAGCTGTATGTGTGTGTCCTCAGTGTGCTTTTGTGTCAGTTCCTCATCTCACAGCCAGCCACATTCTTTCCCCACGCTCCCTTCCCTGGGTCTTCTCCAGAGGGAATATTCCCATTGTGTGTGTGATGCTGAATGGGAAGTGGGGAAGTGCCTGTCCTCAACCCGTCGCCACTCCACCTAGTGTCACAGAATTCCTGTGACCTCATGGTACAACAGGGTGACGTCCACCAAGATGTGAGCAGAAGGAGTAGAATTCTTCAAAGAAAATCCACCCCGTTGAGTTTGAATAGAATTGCATTGCGTTTCAACTGATTTAATTAAATGACATGCATTACACGGAAGGTATCTGACACCACCTGTAACTACTGAAGTGCCAGCTGTCTTCCACAGTGATTTAATTTCTAGGAAGCATATTTCCTCGTCTTCCTCATACCTAGTTAAGGTAATGGAACTGAGGGTTGATTCATTTTAACTTGATTGGTTGCGGATTTTTGTTTGTTTTGGGGGGGTGCAACTATTAGGAAGGTGCTCCTAATGTTAGGTGTGTGTGTACATACGTGTACACATTCATCCTCATCGAGGTTGATGTTTAAAATGTGTGCACTGCTTACATTTCCTCATGACTGCATCAAAAAGCCAACTGTATTTGGCAGGCAACTCTATACTCCCAGTCTATCGGAAAAGTGAATGTTACACATTGGAATAGTGTAATGTCGTCCAGGAAAGCAGACCACAATAGGCTATAAACCAATGGGCAATTAAACAGTCATTCTTAGGAGTTGGATATTTATTTCAGGACTAAGGCATCTTCCCATACTGGGGAAACATGTTTGTCTTTGTGTTCAGATGCTGCCTTAGTAAATACAGCGATTGCATTCTGGACAATGGATGTATTATGTCCACCTTGTAGGATTTCTCCTTGCCTGTAGAGGGTACTCGTTTCCTCAGGTGCTATGGAGCGCACATGGTTAAGGTACAGTAGTGCACGCACATCAAATGATGTCAAGTCAATCATTAAACACTCAACTTGTATTGAATGTCCTCAGCCTTGTTTGATTAGCAAGGACCATTGATACGTACAGATGTCAGTGATGGACCTGTTGGCTGGGGCCAGGGCATGCGCCTTAAGTGTGAAGCTTGTACGTCATAAAGACTTTGGCACGTGATCTAAGGGTGTCTTTGATGAGGTCAGATGATGTTTATAGAGATGAGCTGTGTCTGTAATGGGAGCCAACAAAGTTTCTATATAATTTGCGGCCAGTCGTTACTTTCACAGGCCCACTGTGAACACCCCTCTACACACTCCCAAATTATATTGCTTTTTTTTTTTTGATCAAATTCTAACTAAATATCACAAAATAATCACATTTTTAAATATAATTTCCCAAGGCAAATCTGCATCTTGGTAAACATTATCTCTCTAGTTGTGCTTAGTCAGAACCTCTCAAGGTATAATCCTCTCTCCCAGGGTAGGTTGCAGCTTCAGGCATTCTGACTCAAAATTGGCTCATTTGCATTACCGTCGCCCCTGAAAGCCTCTTTTTAATTCAGTAAAATCTTGTTTCTCACACGACTGCTAATGCAGTCTGGAGCGTTGACCTTATTTAAGAACATGGAAAACGGGTGTGAGGATCAACGATGAGTCAGGGGTGCTGGGACCTGCATGTCCTAAGGGGTTTGTGGGGTGTGGGAGAAGTGCTCCATTGACATAGGCCTACATTACATGTTGTGTAAGAGTTGTAAAAAAAACATCAATCTCAACACTAAACCACTGAGAACGATAGCCAAGGGAGGAATAAAAATGTATGCAAATGAATTACGTACAGTAGCCTATTTCGTTATGTTTGGAAGAAGCCGCCTTGTCTGAGAGGTCATCCGCGAGATCTCTCTTAATTGTGTGTTGCCAAATGACATCACCTCAACACAATCAATTGTAAATGTATTATTATTATCAATGATCTTGGCCTTGGCAGATCACTGTGACAGGAGCCGCCCACCGGGTCCACATCTACCCTCTTCTAAGTCAGCTCATCTGTTTCCAGGTATCTAGTGATTCCATATCTGCTGCTTCACATCTCTAACACCCCCCACCATAGAAACGTAATAGGCAATAAGCTCCGTCGCCACCATTCATCCCCGGGATCCGACAGCCTACGTGTCCCCACATTAGCCCTCTGCAGTATAGATATGAGAACTTCCCAATGTGACACTCTGACTGTAATAAAGCCCAAATTGGACTTTGGAAAATAGAATTGGATCCTCAGCTGCTTGTCATACCCAGGGGCTGTCTGGCCATTGATTGGCTAAATTAGCTGGCCGGCTGACATTTATCTGACAACAAAACAAAGAGTCGGCACTGATTACTGCCTGCTGGGGACATGGGGAGACAAGGGTGGGATGTGTTGAAGATGAGGTCTCTGCAGAGGAGAAGCTATGATATGAACTGTAGTGTATATGTAAAGATAGAAGACTGCACTAAGGATCTCATTCGTCCCAGACCGTGATAATGCATTATTTCTTGTTAGCAGAGTGCGTTGTGCTGATAAGTGAGACGGTGTGAAATGTTCTGATGAAGAAAGACCCAAGCTATACTGTAGGTTCTATATTGGCTGTATAAAACTAACTAATGGCCAGTTTATTTTCTTGGTCAGGGTCCTAGTGATGACTAATGTTGGATGCATCACAGCCTATTTAGTTAGCACTGTAGCAGTAATACTCCACATGGCTGAATATTAACCGATACAGGGATTCCTCTGAAATTCCTGCTTTCACGTCTAAGTTAAGATGCTGCCTTTAGGCAAAGCGCGAGATGAAATGTTTTCTCAGTGTTAGCACAATGTACTTCATATTGTCACACACTGGAGAGGTTAAGTGTAATGTGTTGTTTTACCAGGTCAGTCATAGCAAGCAGTACCTCACCCCTGGAGCAAATCAGGGTTAAGAGCCTTGCTCAAGGGCATATCGTTAGATTTTCATGTAGTCAGCTCGGGTAATTGAACCAGCAACCTTTTGGTTACTGGCCAGGTGCTCTAACCGCTAGACTACCTACCGCCCTACTACAAGTACGATTTATTTTGACCAGAAATGAATTAAATGTGACTGCTTGAAAGCCCTTAATTGATTCATACTTATTGCCTCAAAGTCTAATCAAAGTGATTTTATAGAGTTTATATAGAAAATCAAAATTCTGTAAATGTCCTTTCAATGATATTTTCCTGCTGAAATGGCTTCTGAGGGAAGAGTCTCCATATGAAAAGGCACTGGCAACATGTAAAGCTTCCTTCCAGTTTAACATCAGTTCTAGAGTGCATCGTTGGCGGCCCACTATTTAGTATATAATTGCTCTGCAATACATGTCAATTCTCCCTCATGTGTTTATTGTGATAATGTTCAAACTAATTTATGAGTTTATATTGGAGCGCAGATTCTTCTTCTTTGCTGATAAACATATAGCATATTGGGATAGGAAATAATGTATTCACAGCAGTACTCAATAAGGGTTCCCTGAGATGAAAAAATTGCACAGTACTGTGTTGTTCAAACATATTTGTTGAACGGGAAGTGTTGTAAGGTAACACAGCAAGCACAAAACAAGTGTATGTTTGTGTACAGTCTACTCTTTTTCTTCCTGGTGTATACCACAGGCCAGGCTGTAGTGTAGAGTGGATCTGCTTTCACCTTGTGATTGAAAGGTCATTGAACAATCCTAGTCACGTGACACATTGTTCAACAGCAGAGAAAGTCTTTCTAAAGACGAACCGTTATGCCTGACCGAACCTCAAGGAAGTAGTAGTTGGAAGTATAAAACATACTGCACCTTCACTCTAAACACGGTTTCATTGTTTTCTTTAGAAATGTTCAGTCGTATTACCGTATCTGATCCAATTCGGAATGCTCAACAGAGCTTAATTACTTCCGCTTGTGTGGAGCATTGTGCTAGAATAAAGTATGATTAGGTATTAAACTGAGATACACTCGAGCAGAGCAACTTTAATTGAACAAGGGAATCGTGAGACATAAAGCAGAACACAAGAAAAGTTATTTCTTTATTTATAATGCGAGTCAGGTCACGACCCAACTGTGTGACTCAAATAAATGGTTTGGCTATGGGTGACGTGTCACAGAAATTCAGCCCGCCTCTCCTGTCTAACGTTAATAAGAGGTTGTGAGATGAATGACGATTAGCGTTTGACTTTAACACAAATCTACTCGAATTGGAACAAAATAATTTGGGTATGCACTCTCCCCACTTGCTTCAAGATGTCCACTATCGGTGCGGTCTGCCCAAAGCATCGCCGGGGGTACACTGCCTGCCCTCCAGGACACCTACAGAACCCGATGTCACAGGAAGGCCAGAAAGTTAATCTAGGAGATCAACCGCCCGAGCCACGGCCTGTTCACCCCGCTACCATCCAGAAGTCGAGGTCAGCAGAGGTGCATCAAAGCTGGGACAGAGAGACTGAAGAACAGCTTCTATCTCAAGACCATTAGACTGTTAAATAGCCATCGTTTGTCGCCAACAACCCGTTTTACTCAACCCTGCATCTTAGAGGCTGCTGCCCCATATACATAGACATGGAATCACTAATCACTTTAATAATGTTTACATACTGCTTTACTCATTTCATATGTATATACTATATTATATTCTACTGTATTTTAGTCAATGCTACTTTCAACATTGCTTATCCTAATATTTATATATTTTCTTTATTCAATTATTTTACTTTAGATTTGTGTGTTTTGTTGTGAATTGTAAGATACTACTGCACTGTTGGAGATAGGAACACAAGCATTTCGCCACAACCGCAATAACATCTGCAAAATGTGTATGTGACCAATAACATTTGTTTGATTTGAAATGTTGAAAAATAAGACAAGATTTAACAAGAGCCAGTAAATCACTCTGATGAAAGAATATAAAACATTACATTTACATTTACATTTACATTTAAATCACTCTGACTTACAAATGCAAATGAATCCAGTGGAACAAACTTTACAATATGCATCTAAATATTTTTGATTACTTTATCCTATCCTAGGTATTCCTTAAAGAGGTGGGGTTTCAAACATGCTCTTTGTTGTTTGATTTACTCCCACTGTTTGGTTCAAGGAGATACACAACCAAACACACACGCTAGAAATGAAGCCTTGTCCTCCTCTATAAACTATACACATGTATATTAATCTTACATGCAGATCTCATGCCCTGCTTTCCCACCCATCAGATAATAAAAGACCAAGTCTCTCCTACATTTCTCACTGTAATGACCAGGGTATGAACTCTTCAACATACTGATTTGAATAAACAACAAGCCACATGAATGCCCTGTTTGAATGGAGTGTTTGATCAGACAGAGGAAGGGAAGGGGGATACCTAGTCAGTTGCACAACTGAATGCATTCAACCGAAATGTGTCTTCCGCGTTTAACCCAACCCCTCTGAATCAGAGGAGGTAGCCATCTGTCCGCATGGGGAGAGGAGAAGCGGCCCGCGCCAGGAGAAGAGCAGAGGGTCCGGCCTTGCCGTTCCGCTCCCCTCTCATCCCACTGTTTACCCTATTCTCTACACAGGGACTATGGCGCCTTGTTCTCACTCCCTCCTCTCCCGGAGCCCAACTCTAGCTTCACCACAGTGATGTCATGGGCAGGAATGATGTTTATGTTTTCCACTGTGAGAGGTGTGTGTATGAGGAGTGTGTGTTGCAAGAGTTGGAAGGGGTGAAAGCAGCCCTCAGGGTGATGGAACTAAAAGGGAGTGCTAGGGTCTGCAATACTGCTCCTCAACCAATCACAAAGTTATATTAGATCGATGGATACGGTGTGGATACAGTTCAAGTCAAAAGTTTGGACACACCTACTTATTCTAGGGTTTTTCTCTATTTTTATTATTTTCTACATTGTAGAGTAATAGTGAAGACATCAAAACTATGAAATAACATACTGAATCAAGTAGTAACCAAAAAAGTGTTAAACAAATTGAAATATATTTTAGATTATTCAAAGTAGCCACCCTTTGCCTTGATGACAGCTTTGCACACTCGTGGCATTCTCTCAACCAGCTTCATCTGAAATGCTTTTCCAACAGTCTTGAAGGAGTTCCCACATATGCTGAGCACTTGTTGGCTGCTTTTCCTTCACTCTGCGGTCCAACTCATCCCAAACCATCTCAATTGGGTTAAGCTCGGGTGATTGTGGAGGCCAGGTCATCTGATGCAGCACTCCCATCACTCTCCTCCTTGGTCAAATAGCCCTTACACAGCCTGGAGGTGTGTTGGGTCGTTGTCCTGTTGAAAAACGAATGATAGTCCCATTAAGCGCATACCAGATAGGATGTCTTATTGCTACAGAGTGCTGTGTGCTGTCAGAATGCTGTGAACTCTGTAAAGCATTTATTTGGCCTACAATTTCTGGTAACACCAATGAACTTATCCTCTGCAGCAGAGGTAACTCTGGGTCTTCTTTTCCTGTGGTGGTCCTCATGAGAGCCAGTTTCATCTTATAGCTTAATGGTTTTTGCCACTGCACTTGAAGAAACTTTCAAAGTTATTGAAATTTTACGCTTTGACTGACCTTCATGTCTTAAACGTAATGATGGACTGTCGTTTCTCTTTGCTTATTTGAGCTGTTCTTGCCATAATATGGACTTGATATTTTACCAAATAGGGCTATCGTCTGTATACCACCCCTACCTTATCATAACACAACTGATTGGTTCAAACGCATTAAGAAGGAAAGACATTCCACAAATTAACTTTTAACAAAGCACACCTGTTAATTGAAATGCATTCCAGTTGACTACCTTGTAAAGCTGGTTGAGAGAATGCCAAGAGTGTGCAAAGCTTTCATCAAGGGTGGCTACTATGAAGAATCTCAAATATATTTTGTTTTGTTAAACACTTTTTTGGTTACTACATGATTCCATATATGTTATTTCACAATGTTGATGTCTTTACTATTATACTACAATGTAGAAAAAAGTAAAAATAAAGAAAACCCTTGAATGAGTAGGTGTGACCAAACTTTTGACAGGCACTGTAGATAGATACATAGGTAGATAACAACCATAAAAAAGTGTTCCACCCATCTGGCACGTCCACATAGCCTCTTCTGCCCAACTGAATATGTGGCATCTGTCTGGTATCTGAGGTGTACAAAACACCTATTTACAAGATCTTACAGAATTGAGCAATAACTACTCTCTGTTTTTCCACTTATTGAGCAATCCTTTCCTGCAGTTTGAGAGGTGAGTTGAGCCTTTGTAACCTTGACTCAGTTTCATGCTGAAGGTTTAGTTTCTTTCATCGTCTCCGCTTCTCAAATTCCCAGTCTCTCCTCAGAGAAACACAGCTGCCCAAATTCCCAGACAAGCCGGCAGGAAATACCTGATGGCCCTCTCTAACCCCCTGGATTCTCTCTCACCCTCTTTGTTTCTCTATCACACACACACACACACACATTCCACATGGAACTACTGAAGAGGAAATATGACATTAGTTTGAGTCTGTTTGTCAGAGTGGGGTACCGTGAAGAAGGTAATGCTACGAAATCCCTGCCTCCACCTTGTCCTGTCCCAGTTGGCTCTTGGTAAGAGCAGCAAACTGCTACCATACAACATACAGGTTCAAATGTACTAGCAATAATAAAGACCCAGTAAATCACATTGCAGAGGTACGGGGAAAAAAGTATGTCCCAGAAGATTCCCAAGAATCACAGTCAAAATGAAAATTATTTCAATGAACGCTCTCCACAAGTTGAACTAGATGCTTGCATGGTTCTGAGATATTGAAAACACAACACAGAACTTCACAAACTATTGGAAATTGGTCCGGAGGAAGTTTTGAAGGTCTATTTTCTATGACTGCCAACATAATCTACTGTATATCTAGGACTATCAGTGCTTGTGCTTAGAGAATTTTATACTGATCTCCAAATGACTCATATTCATGGGGCAATTAAACTGACCTTACCCCTAATTCTCCAGAATGGTGGATTCATGCCAGTGGTTGATGTTATGATCAAGTCAACAGGACAACAAAGAGTGTAGTGTTTTCAGAAAAGCAAGGAAGCAATGGCTGGTGCAGTACTTTCTGCAACAAGAAAATAGGTGATAGATAGCGAGAGGATTTATAATCTCTTATTCAAAAATCATGGATCACCATTGTCATAGCCCCATCCAAGTGTCCCAATAATGTCCAAATAGTCTTCAATTATTTCCTTTGCTAGTTTATTTTCCTCGTGACCAGTCATGAAAGAAGAAAAGGAGGAGAACCTTTTTTTAAACTACTGAGACACATATTAAACCTGTTCTCCCTGTCTTTGGTGTATAAAAGAGAAACTCTGCCAGGACAAGAGTTAGAGGTCTCTAAAGAAACTGGATGACTCGCACACAACCAAGCAGAAAACTGGACACAGCACACTCAGGGTCTGATTAATGCAGGGGCTTACAGGGGTTGGATCTAAAAAGTAAAACAATACAGTATATATTAAAAATACAGTATAGATTATATATGTGTATATATATATATGTGTGTGTATATATATTTACTACAACTGCCAACCACAATGAGTGTGGATAGCCTGCTGCTGCCTGCTGCTATGCTAATTGTCAGATGGGGGAGGAGAGAAGGTAGGTGGTTCACATGGATAAGTGGGTGGCCCTGCCTTGATTGGGTAACTGATTCATAGAAAAATAAAGATAAACTGCATAACAAATAAATGTGACTGGTAAATTATGTCATTCGGGGGCTGGGCCCCCCAAAAATACATATACAAATAACATACTTTTTTTTGCCTATCACAGGAATGTTCTCAATGTTCAAAACACACCAGAGAGCATAGTTAACCCACGGAGGATTAATAGTTTATAAAAAATCATTACTGTGGATCACAGGAGGTTGGTGGCACCTTAATTGGGGAGAATGGGCAGATGGTAATGACTGGAGTGGAACCAGCGGAATGGTATCAAATACAGCAAACACATGGTTTCCAGGTGTTTGATGCCATTCCATCCAAGTTTTATCACAAGCACATGCATGTAATTGCCAAAATAAAGGAAACACTAACACAAAGTGTCTTAAAAGGGTGTTAGGCCACCACAAGTTGCTAGAACAGCTTCAATGCGCCTCGGCATAGATTCTACAAGTGGACCTAAACAATACCAGGAAAATGCCCCTCACACCATAACATATACTTTGTATCCCTCATTTACTCAAGTGTTTCCTTTATTTTGGCAGTTAACGGTATACAGTTGAAGTTGGAAGTTTACATACACTTAGGTTGGAGTCATTAAAACTCGTTTTTCAACCACTCCGCAAATTTCTTGTTAACAAACTATAGTTTTGGCAAGCCGGTTAGGACATCTACTTTGTGCATGACACAAGTCATTTTTCCAACAATTGTTTACAGACAGATTATTTCACTTATAATTCACTGTATCACAGTTCCAGTGGATCAGAAGTTTACATACACTAAGTTCGCTGTGCCTTTAAACAGCTTGGAAAATTATAGAAAATGATGTTGTGGCTTTAGAAGCTTCTGATAGGCTAATTGACATCTTTTGAGTCAATTGGAGGTGCACCTGTGGATGTATTTCAAGGCCTACCTTCAAACTCAGTGCCTCTTTGCTTGACATCATGGAAAAATCAAAAGAAATCAGCCAAGACCTCCGAAAAAAAATTGTAGACCCCAACAAGTCTGGTTCATCCCTGGGAGCAATTTCCAAACGCCTGAAGGTACCACGTTCATCTGTACAAACAAACAATAGTACGCAAGTATAAACATGAGACGACGCAACCGTCAAACTGCTCAAGAAGGAGACGCGTTCTGTCTCCTAGAGATGAACTTACTTTGGCTCGACAAGTGCATATCAATCCCAGAACAACAGCAAAGGACCTTGTGAAGATGCTGGAGGAAACAGCTACAAAAGTATCAATATCCACAGTAAAACAAGTCCTATATCGACATAACCTGAAAGACCGCTCAGCAAGGAAGAAGCCACTGCTCCAAAACCACCATAAAAAAGCCAGACTACAGTTTGCAACTGCACATGGGGACAAAGACCACACTTTTTTGGAGAAATGTCCTCTGGACTGATGAAACAAAAATATAACTTTTTGGCCATAATGACCATCATTAGGAAAAAGGGGGACGCTTGCAAGCCGAAGAACACCATCCCAACTGTGAAGCACGGGTGTGGCAGCATCATGTTGTGGGGGTGCTTTGCTGCAGGAGGGACTGATGCACTTCACAAAATATGTGGCATCATGAGGGAGGAAAATTATGTGGATATATTGAAGCAACATCTCAAGACAACAGTCAGGAAGTTAAAGGTTGGTCTCAAATGGGTCTTCCAAATGGACAATTGACCCCAAGCATACTTCCAAAGTTGTGGCAAAATGGCTTAAGGGCAACAAAGTCAAGGTATTGGAGTGGCCATCACAAAGCCCTGACCTCAATCCTATAGAAAATTTGTGGGCAGAACTGAAAAAGCGTGTGCGAGCAAGGAGACCTACATTCCTGACTCAGTTACAGCAGCTCTGTCAGGAGGAATGGGCCATAATTCACCCAACTTATTGTGGGAAGATTGTGGAAGGCTACCTGAAACGTTTGACCCAAGTTAAACAATTTAAAAGCAATGCTGCCAAATGCTAATTGAGTGTATGTTAACTTCTGACCCACTGCGAATGTGATGAAAGAAATAAAAGCTGAAATAAATAAGTCTCACTACTATTATTATGGCATTTCACATTCTTAAAACAAAGTGGTGATCCTTAGAGACCTAAAACAGGGATTTTTACTAGGATTAAATGTCAGGAATTGTGAAAAACAGAGTTTAAATGTATTTGGCTAAGGTGTATATAAACTTCCGACTTCAACTGTACTTACAGTCGGGAGTCCGCAGTTTTGGCGGCATGCGTGCAAAATATACAGCTTGTTGCGTTGTGGCCATAGACATATAATGCATAGAAAGGTTTTGGAGCCTCTTACCCTTGCAATTTGACTGTTAAACTCATGGGTAAACTAGCAGTGGGTGCCAGCCCTGACTTGAATGGGAACTGCCATCTATGGATTATATTTCTATGGTTGGTTGCGGCTGTAGGTTTGCTTTTTGCAGATTTCAAAACACAATCGCGGAAAAAATGTTCAGTTTGGAAAGCAAATGCCCACTGCTGTCTGTAGAACAAATAGAACGTTTTTTTCAGGGCCGCCCGAGTGTCGCAGCGGTCTAAGGCACTGCATCACAGTGCTTGAGGCGTCACTACAGACCTGGGTTCAATCTCAGACTGTGTCACAACCAGCCGTGACCGGGAGTCGCATAGGGCAGCGCATAATTGCTCCAGCATCGTCTGGGTTAGGGGAGGGTTTGGCTGGGGGTGGCTTTACTTGGCTCATCGCACTCTAGCAACTCCTTGTGGTGGGCCGGGCACCTGCAGGCTGACTTCAGTCATCAGTTGAATGGTGTTTCCTCCGGCACATTGGTGTAGATTTGGTAAGCTATTGCCACAACAAGCACATCGGCCATCATCATGAGTAGCCTATGGCTTCATCTTCATCATTAGTAGCTTACTGTAGCCTATAATATACATCTCCTCCTAATATTGTACAATCTGTGTGTCATTTCATTGGCCTGGGCTATTGTTGGTTTGAAGTCAAGACCAGTTTAATCTCAGTTTGTCAGTGTCAGACTAGCCACTCATTTCAGTCATTTGTGTGGTATTAAAAAAGATTCAGCTAATGTCTTCCATCATGTAAATGAGGTGGAATTGCATGAAATGCATTTTTAAAAGGCAGATTTATTTTCAGACCCTGCCCCCCCAAAAAATCCCGTGGGTGGAATTATGGTCTGGGGGGCGCTATAAAAAACAAAACAAAGCCATGGGGTCTATGATTTCTTAAACTGGGCACAGTCTGTGGGAATTCCTATGGAACAGCACACTGTTGGCATGGCTATGGTAATGAACACACTGGCAGGCAGGGTGGCAACAGCTGGCATTTTGGGAGAGCAGGCATGTGGTGTGTACATTGACAACATTTATTTAGCCCAATAGGCTACCAGTCAATTAGTGCAGAACTTTGTGCAGTTAATCAAGGAAATATACATACTGTACGTTTCCAAGCAATAATTCCAGGCAATTAAATGTGTTGCAAATATTGGCTTCATGAATATTCATGAATATTGGCTTTATAGACAACAATTGAAAAACAATTTTGGTTGGCCAACCAAAAGAGAGATTGAATGCATTATCATGGATGCATAGGCCCATTCAAAGCCAATATTTAAGATTTGATAGCAAGCAAAGTAAGAAAATATAGAAGGACAACAACTATAAATCCTTCTCATTCGAAGGAAAACAACTGTAAATCATGGCAAACATACTTGTTATTTTGGAGGAGTGTTTTTGAGAGTCAAATAAAATCCAGATTGCGTTTACGTAGCGCCTACTCCACGTGACTGGCGGTTTGGAAAAGTTGCAGTGAGGACCTGCTACTGCTCTTCCATCGAGACAACAGCTGTGGCGCGCTAGTAGTCTAGCACTGCGAGAGTTTGAGGCGCTCTGTCTTTCTTTGAAATACAGACTGTTGAACGAAATTAGGCTACTTCTATGTCAAAAAAGGACATGCTACCTTTTACTGTGATTGGATAACAGGAACGACTTTGCAAGTGAAAGTTCATGGACTCACGGTGATATCCTTTGAGGCTTTGACCACACGTGAAACAGTCGCCTAACAAGAAGTGAGTTACTTTTATATTTACTGTTCTGTTTACTCTCGGTTTTTCACATTATGAACATGTTATATACACATAATAGCAAGTTCAAATTGTGTGACGAGTTAGTTATCTACGTTTGTACTGGACTTTCGTTCAACAATTAACATTTAGAGCGCAGAGTCCTGTTTGTGTCACTCTGTCTTCACGGTGCCTGTAGCAAGATTGAGCTAAATATCCCCTAGACGTTGCTACTGTTAAAGGCTATACATTAGTTTACGACCTATTGCACACGTCAAAACATTTATTCAATCGATTAATCAGGATTTGAAGACTTACATTTGTAAAATGCATGCAAAACAAGTCATTTAAGTATTTTGGGCTTAAGTCTGACACCAAGTTAATTTCAGTGCTACACTGTCAAAGTAAAGTTTGTTCAAATTGTACAGAACATTCGACTATTGCAAAATATGTACTTCAAAGGCACGCAACTCACAGTACACAGCAACCACGCCGCCTAATTTTGAAGTCTGATTTTTTCCCATGCTCATAATTTTCAAACTGAGACTGGTGTTTTGAACACTAGCTAGACATTGTTCAAACTTCAAATAGCCCCCGATCATCAGATCGAGGCTTTTCTCACAAGCTTCATAGAATGGCAAATATTTAATTTATGCTCCTAATAATAATGCATCCTGCTAGTTTCATATAAGGATGCTTTATTGCAAGAGCTACATTTTCATAACCTGAAGCTCATTATTATGTGCTCATCTGTATATTAAGACATTAACTGTGGGTTGAACTTAATAGAAAATGTCAGTCAGGCTCAGGGGAGAACGACTGACCCCTCTCATTGAAGCCACGACGTTCAAGGCCGAGCACGGTACTGCAGGCATTCTTTGCAGAAAACCGGATCTCACATTTATAGGGAATGGGAAAATGGCTATTTTATATTACACTTGATGTATGTTCTTGAACCGGTTATTCTGAAATCGCACACAGAATAAGTTATAAGGATCATGTAGTGGCTATTGGCAGCCTGCAGTACCCCGGTCGGAATGCAGCTTGAGATACTCAATGAGAGGGGGCAGCACTGAGCTAGCCTGCAACGTCACTACCTGGAGTAGCTCAAGCTGCGTCTACATAAATCTCCCACACGAAACGACATTTTAAGACTTCCTTGGCTTCAAAAGCACTATTTGGTGTTCTCATAGGAACGAATTGTATTACGTGATCGATAGCTTTTTCCATTCATAAATAGTCATTGGTCAGGCTATTGAGAAAGTCATTTATATTCGTGGGATTTGATTTGTTTGAATACCACACCCAGCAATAAGGAAAAGTCACATGACTATCATTGATCATAAGTTTGTTTGACTTTTATGGTTTATAAAAACCCAGGATGTCCTGTTCATATGAAACTCTTGTTGAAAGCAGTAACCCTAATGGAAGGTGGTTTTCCATGAGAAAAAAAAAAATATTTACCAGGCTAATGGCCAGATACTATTGTATGTGTAACAATGCAATGCTCAGACAGCTTATTTAAAAAGGGGTTAGTACTTGACTTCTGCTCTCTCACACACCTGCACACAGAGAGAGAACATTTTCCACATTTTCACTTTAATAAATACAATCGTGTACCACATGATCCTATGGAACATTACAAGAAGGAGAATGTTGGACACAGCGGAACACATGGCTTGCTGAATCTATGGAACACATGTTCTGAAGTGAAACGCTTGTGGAAACTGTATCATTTTGCATGGCTATTGGCCCTACTCCAAAACCATATCAAAGCAATTAATTCGTTATTAGTTCATGCAAACGTGCATGTTGCTGTAACCTTGCTAACCTACAATATTACTCTGTCATAACTTAGTGGCTATGATATGGGACTTGAGTAATGTCAAAAACCTATTTTTTTTATGTCATTGCAAAGCAATTAGGCTAGCCCCAAATGATTATTTACATTTACATTTAAGTCATTTAGCAGACGCTCTTATCCAGAGTGACTTATGTAACAAGTCTAACAACATGTTTGTTTTGTTACTAGGGTAATTACAGTAGCCTTCAGGGTTACTCTGAGTGGAAGGTAATGTAAGGTGTGACCCCACTAAAATCAGGCTGTTACTAATAATTTCCCTCTGAACATTGTTATTTTTCCCAGTTCCATAGTGCTACAATGCTGAGCTTGAGTTTGTATTGGAGCCAAAGGGTGGAAAAAGTCATTTGGAAAATGCAATACATTTTTAGCTGGGTGGTAATTGCTCATTGCAGATAAATCCTATCTCTGTATTGCCAAGTCTCTGACAGGTTGGGGCCATGCAGGGCTGCTATTTCCACCTTATTCACCTCATCTCTTGCTCTCCTTAATACTACTTCTTATCTCCTAGCTGTTGACCAACCCAATTAACTCCAAATGCACACTACACTCCCATGAAGTATTTAATTGCAACATTTAGGCTGCTCAAGTACACCATGAAAGATAGGCTATTGGAAATAATTAGACTAACCTATTACACATGGTGTGATGATTTTGACTGGGGTTTCTATGAATGTCCACTGCCATGCCTGCTGGAAGGGAAAGTGGAGACACTCCTTTTTTGTGCAATGAGAAGATAGCCGAACTAACGAGGCCAGTTTCCTGTCTTCAGTGGCTCATATAATGGAGAGTGGAGAAAAAAAACATCCTTGCTAGTTTCCGATGAAGCTTCAACATGGGAACACACTGTCCCATCCCACCACTTGGCTGGAGGATGCGCACATGAAATGACATCACTAGGCAAGTGTGTATGGGCAAACAATCTTAACACACTTTATACAAATTACAAAGCATATGCATGCAAAACCAACACCGCTAAGGGAATGTTAACTTCATATGGCTGCAGGGGCAGTATTGAGTAGCTTGGATGAAAAGGTGCCCATTGTAAATGGACAGCTCCTCAGTCTCAGTTGCTAATATATGCATATTATTAGTAGTATTGGATAGAAAACACTCTAAAGTTTCCTAAACTGTCAAAATATTGTCTGAGTATAACAGAACAGATATTGCAGGCGAAACCCTGAGGAAAATCAAAACAAGTGGCTTCTATTTTGAAAACTCCATGTTCCATAGCCTCCCTTTGCTGGATTTAAAGGGCTATGAACCAGATTCCTTTTCCTATCGCTTCCTCAAGTTGTCAACAGTCTTCAGACATAGTTTCAGGCTTTTATTTTGAAAAATGAGCCAGAACGATAACATCGCGTCGAGTGGTCACATGAGTTTTGCTTGCGCAACAGAATTTGGACAGCCATTGTTTTCACTGCTGTTTTCAGCATAATTTCAAATTCTGACACGACAGGTAGATTAACAAAAGGCTAAGGTGTGTTTTCCTATATTGCACTTGTGATTTCATGAATAGAAATATTTATAGTAATATTTATTGTATGTAGCGCTATGCTATTCAGAGGTTGTTGATGACAATTATCCCGATAGGGGGATTGCAGCCATGACAGGTTAAGTGATACTTAAATAACAGGTTTCCAATTTGTCATACTTCAGCTAGTTTGGATCTTTGTTTGTTTTACAGGTAAGGAGGATCTATTGACACTATGTAACTTTGCTTGTAATACTTGCAGTGCATTTGGAAAGTATTCAGACCCCTTTCCCACATTATGTTACGTTACTGCCTTATTTCTAAAATGGATTAAATTAATTTCTTGACTCACCAACCTACACACAGTACCCCATAATGACAAAGCAAAAACAGGTTTTTAGAAATTTTAGGAAATTGAAAACATATCTTATTTACATAATTATTCAGACCCTTTGCTATGAGACTCGAAATTGAGCTCAGGTACATCCTGTTTCCATGAGTCAATGATGGCATAATGGGTGGACTGGCAGCCACTGCGAGTGTACCCATTAGTGCAAAGCAGGAAGTGTACCCAACAATATGTGCTGTGATTTTTGTTGATTCAACTCCATTGACATTACGAAAAATCCATTGTATGAGCCATATCAGTTAACATTCTACATTGGCATGGAAATGATTGCATCATAATACCAAGCAGCTATTGCCAGTATACCCGTAAGATAACCAGTCAAATTGCCAGGGTTAGAGATTCAAAGTCCATTCTATTCATTGTTTGCTACAATACCTTGCTTGTTTTAGCAAGGGGCAAAAATTGTCAACCCGTTGTTAAGAGTCCATATTATTGCCTCCCGAGTGGCGCAGCGGTCTAAGGCATTGCATCGTAGTGCTTGAGGCGTCACTACACACCCGGGTTCGATCCCAGGCTGTGTCACAACCTGCCGTGACTGAGTCCCATAGGGCTGCGCACAATTGGCCCAGCATTGTCCAGGTTAGGGGAGGGTTTGGCCGGGGAGGCATTACTCGGCTCGTTGTGCTCTAACGACTTCCGGTCGTCAGTTGAATGGTGTTTCCTCCAACACATTGGTGCAGCTGGCTTTCGGGTGTAAAGAAGCATGTTTGGGAGGACGCATGACTCGACCTTCATCTCTCCCGAGGTCATTGGGGAGTTGTAGCGATGAGACAAGATTGTAATTGGATAACAATTGGAAATCACGAAAAAGGGGGTAAAAAAATGAGTCTGTTATCGCAGAAATGGAGTAAACCGCACAAATGCAGTCTTCGTTAGCTGTTCGTTCCAAACGGTTATGACTGTTAATTTCATGACGCTTTTCATCCATAACCGTCGGTTACACGATTATATGGTAATTGTGCCAGTCCTACAACACTGTGCCAGTATTTCCTTACTGCTCATGTTAAGAGGAGTAGGCTTACTAAAAAACTGCCCTGACCCAAACCATTCAATGAATATTTGTGCTGTTTCTCACCTCAAATGTGCGACTACATATGAAATAGTGATAGTTTTATGTGGAACTATGCCACTGTTTTCAGTGAATGTTTTATTCTGCATTGTATTTCTCACCTTAGGCCTAGATCCTTAAATAAATATAGCATAAAGAATGTTGTCACCTCATTTTTAAAAACATTGTGCAGACAGTGAGACCATTGTGCAATCTCTCTGCTGTTGTGGAAGATTTCAACTTAATGTAGGTCTATCTTCTACATACTGCATCCATTTCAAGCACAGTGTTTTCCCTGCCATACGCTATGCAACTGTATTCCTTTAGAAATAAATAGTATTTTTCCCAATATGAAGATTCTCATTTCTCCCCTGAAAGAAAGCTGTTTCAGAGCAGGCTCCCTCTCATCATCCTTCATGCATTCTACTCTGTTAGAGGCCACCCTCTACAAACTCACACTCGAGCAAAGCTGAAGTGTAGCTGTTATTCCTGTTGAGTGTGGAGCGTTCTCTAAGGAATGTGAATGGAAGATAAGCCCCAGGAATGTGATTTCCCCTGCTTATCGCAGTCTCACTGGCTCGATCTGCACACTGCCATCTGAAAACAACCCTGGATGTGGCACAAAGAAAGTTAAACATAACACCTTGGCATCACACCAGGCACGGTGTTCCAACTGTGGGTTGGTTAGCGCACATATTAGTGTTGGGCGGTATCTAGATTTTCATACCGTTTCTGTACCATACCACACAAAACAATTCAGGCAACCGGGATCTTGATCCAGGAGGGTATTGAAGATTGAATGTCTGTAGTCTGGTACCAGTCTTTGCCACTCCATCTCATTGCCAAAGAGACTGGCCTTTCAGCAGTCCCCATGTTCAATATGCAGCTGGATTTAAGGCGGAGTTGCTTGTTAGTTGT
The DNA here is from genome assembly GCF_021184085.1 of Oncorhynchus gorbuscha. Taxonomy (NCBI): domain Eukaryota; kingdom Metazoa; phylum Chordata; class Actinopteri; order Salmoniformes; family Salmonidae; genus Oncorhynchus; species Oncorhynchus gorbuscha. The sequence continues at coordinate 29,713,485 of NC_060189.1, forward strand.
TGGAAATAACACAAATATGTTCCACGACAACATGGAGCCTTGAATATAGAATTAGAACTATGACAAAGTTCCGGTTCCGGTTGGAGCGAGTGGTCGCATCTGCACGTCGCTCCAACGGGTAGTATAACTTTTTCATTATATTTCATTATATCACAACGGTTTGATTTGTCTTATCTTAGCAATTTCTTCTCAGCTAGCTACATAGCCGTCTTTGTATCAAAGATAATTGCGTAATTATCGTATTTCGCCGTCCTAACGTAGTCTTCACTAGCCAGCTAGCTAACGTCCACTGATTAGCTGCACTGGAGAAACTATTACACTCAACTGAACGACTTGATTAGTTTAGTGTTAGCTAGCTACATAGCTGTCTTTGCTGTCTTCGTATCATCGTATCCAAGATAATTGTGTTGTTTAGGTTTAGAGTGTGTAGTCTTAGAGTGATTATCTTAATTTACAGAGGTTAGCTAGCCAGCTATTTGTCGTCCTTAACGTAGGTGACTCTGCTAGCTAGCCAACAGCTAGCCAACGCTAGCCAACGTCTTCTGTATAGAACTCAACTACCCGGTCGCACTCACAGGTAGTATCACATTTTCACTTCATTTCATTACAGTACAACGGTTTGATTTGTTTGATCGTAGCTAGCTAGTTAGCTAGCTACATAGCCGTCTTTGTATCAAAGATAATTGTGTAGTCTAGAGCGATTTTCTAGGTTCGCTAGCCATCTATTGTCGTTCTTTTAACGCAACGTAACGTAAACAACACTGCTAGCTAGCCTGCTAGCCCCCGAATAGCAACACTGCAGAAACTATTACACTCAACGGAACGACTTGATTAGTGTAGTGTCAACAACGCACCCACTGCCAGCTGGCCTACTTCAGCAGTACTGTATCATTTTAATCATTTTAGTCAATAAGATTCTTGCTACGTAGCTTAACTTTCTGAACATTCGAGACGTGTAGTCCACTTGTCATTCCAATCTCCTTTGCATTAGCGTAGCCTCTTCTGTAGCCTGTCAACTATGTGTCTGTTTATCCCTGTTCTCTCCTCTCTGCACAGACCATACAAACGCTCCTCACCGCGTGGCCGCGGCCACCCTACTCTGGTGGTCCCAGCGCGCACGACCCACATGGAGTTCCAGGTCTCCGGTAGCCTCTGGAACTGCCAATCTGCGGTCAACAAGGCAGAGTTCATCTCAGCCTATGCCTCCCTCCAGTCCCTCGACTTCTTGGCACTGACGGAAACATGGATCACCACAGACAACACTGCTACTCCTACTGCTCTCTCTTCGTCCGCCCACGTGTTCTCGCACACCCCGAGAGCGTCTGGTCAGCGGGGTGGTGGCACCGGGATCCTCATCTCTCCCAAGTGGTCATTCTCTCTTTCTCCCCTTACCCATCTGTCTATCGCCTCCTTTGAATTCCATGCTGTCACAGTTACTAGCCCTTTCAAGCTTAACATCCTTATCATTTATCGCCCTCCAGGTTCCCTCGGAGAGTTCATCAATGAGCTTGATGCCTTGATAAGCTCCTTTCCTGAGGACGGCTCACCTCTCACAGTTCTGGGCGACTTTAACCTCCCCACGTCTACCTTTGACTCTTTCCTCTCTGCCTCCTTCTTTCCACTCCTCTCCTCTTTTGACCTCACCCTCTCACCTTCCCCCTACTCACAAGGCAGGCAATACGCTCGACCTCATCTTTACTAGATGCTGTTCTTCCACTAACCTCATTGCAACTCCCCTCCAAGTCTCCGACCACTGCCTTGTATCCTTTTCCCTCTCGCTCTCATCCAACACCTCCCACACTGCCCCTACTCGGATGGTATCGCGCCGTCCCAACCTTCGCTCTCTCTCTCCCCGCTACTCTCTCCTCTTCCATCCTATCATCTCTTCCCTCCGCTCAAACCTTCTCCCACCTATCTCCTGATTCTGCCTCCTCAACCCTCCTCTCCTCCCTCTCTGCATCCCTTGACTCTCTATGTCCCCTATCCTCCAGGCCGGCTCGGTCCTCCCTCCCGCTCCGTGGCTCGATGACTCATTGCGAGCTCACAGAACAGGGCTCCGGGCAGCCGAGCGGAAATGGAGGAAAACTCGCCTCCCTGCGGACCTGGCATCCTTTCACTCCCTCCTCTCTACATTTTCCTCCTCTGTCTCTGCTGCTAAAGCCACTTTCTACCACGCTAAATTCCAAGCATCTGCCTCTAACCCTAGGAAGCTCTTTGCCACCTTCTCCTCCCTCCTGAATCCTCCGCCCCCTCCCCCCCCTCCTCCCTCTCTGCAGATGACTTCGTCAACCATTTTGAAAAGGTCGACGACATCCGATCCTCGTTTGCTAAGTCAAACGACACCGCTGGTTCTGCTCACACTGCCCTACCCTGTGCTCTGACCTCTTTCTCCCCTCTCTCTCCAGATGAAATCTCGCGTCTTGTGACGGCCGGCCGCCCAACAACCTGCCCGCTTGACCCTATCCCCTCCTCTCTTCTCCAGATCATTTCCGGAGACCTTCTCCCTTACCTCACCTCGCTCATCAACTCATCCCTGACCGTTGGCTACGTCCCTTCCGTCTTCAAGAGAGCGAGAGTTGCACCCCTTCTGAAAAAACCTACACTCGATCCCTCCGATGTCAACAATTACAGACCAGTATCCCTTCTTTCTTTTCTCTCCAACTCTTGAACGTGCCGTCCTTGGCCAGCTCTCCCGCTATCTCTCTCTGAATGACCTTCTTGATCCAAATCAGTCAGGTTTCAAGACTAGTCATTCAACTGAGACTGCTCTCCTCTGTATCACGGAGGCGCTCCGCACTGCTAAAGCTAACTCTCTCTCCTCTGCTCTCATCCTTCTAGATCTATCGGCTGCCTTCGATACTGTGAACCATCAGATCCTCCTCTCCACCCTCTCCGAGTTGGGCATCTCCGGCGCGGCCCACGCTTGGATTGCGTCCTACCTGACAGGTTGCTCCTACCAGGTGGTGTGGCGAGAATCTGTCTCCTCACCACGCGCTCTCACCACTGGTGTCCCCAGGGCTCTGTTCTTGGCCCTCTCCTATTCTCGCTATACACCAAGTCACTTGGCTCTGTCATAACCTCACATGGTCTCTCTTATCATTGCTATGCAGACGACACACAATTAATCTTCTCCTTTCCCCCTTCTGATGACCAGGTGGCGAATCGCATCTCTGCATGTCTGGCAGACATATCAGTGTGGATGACGGATCACCACCTCAAGCTGAACCTCGGCAAGACGGAGCTGCTCTTCCTCCCGGGGAAGGACTGCCCGTTCCATGATCTCGCCATCACGGTTGACAACTCCATTGTGTCCTCCTCCCAGAGCGCCAAGAACCTTGGCGTGATCCTGGACAACACCCTGTCGTTCTCAACTAACATCAAGGCGGTGGCCCGTTCCTGTAGGTTCATGCTCTACAACATCCGCAGAGTACGACCCTGCCTCACACAGGAAGCGGCGCAGGTCCTAATCCAGGCACTTGTCATCTCCCGTCTGGATTACTGCAACTCGCTGTTGGCTGGGCTCCCTGCCTGTGCCATTAAACCCCTTCAACTCATCCAGAACGCCGCAGCCCGTCTGGTGTTCAACCTTCCCAAGTTCTCTCACGTCACCCCGCTCCTCCGTTCTCTCCACTGGCTTCCAGTTGAAGCTCGCATCCGCTACAAGACCATGGTGCTTGCCTACGGAGCTGTGAGGGGAACGGCACCTCAGTACCTCCAGGCTCTGATCAGGCCCTACACCCAAACAAGGGCACTGCGTTCATCCACCTCTGGCCTGCTCGCCTCCCTACCACTGAGGAAGTACAGCTCCCGCTCAGCCCAGTCAAAACTGTTCGCTGCCCTGGCCCCCCAATGGTGGAACAAACTCCCTCACGACGCCAGGACAGCGGAGTCAATCACCACCTTCCGGAGACACCTGAAACCCCACCTCTTTAAGGAATACCTAGGATAGGTTAAGTAATCCCTCTCACCCCACCCCCCTAAGTTTTAGATGCACTATTGTTAAGTGACTGTCCCACTGGATGTCATAAGGTGAATGCACCAATTTGTAAGTCGCTCTGGATAAGAGCGTCTGCTAAATGACTTAAATGTAATGTAATGACAACGTCAAAACATTTAGCTGTTAGCTAGGCAAGTTATTGTATTTTGAGGCTTAAAATCAAAGCAGAGGTTTTGTGGTTGGAATTGCCGTATGTATTTAGACTGAGCTAGCAACTTGACAGATTAGTTTCATCTGGACAATCACAGTTGCTTAGTAACCGTATAGCGGTGTATTCTGTGGAGAAAAAAGTGATAGGGTTCCAATATTTGGATAATTGTTGTAATTGGAGGATAACCTGTGAGGGTTATCAACTCATCAGTTCTCCTCGCTCATTAATGATTGAATGTTCATATTTGAAGATGACAGAAAGGCCAGTTTCTTTGGCAATGACAAGGAGTGGTTCGGAGTGGAATGTTAGCTAAAGAGACTCTTACTTAGGCTAGACTGTCTCTGCTGTAACTAAAAAGCTTGATCTAGCCACTTAGCTAGCAAGTTAGCAAAACAAATGCATAACTGGAGCCCTGAGCTGTGTATATACTTTATTTGGCCCCTCCTACATTTCTTGTAGTTATACTTAGTTTATAGTCATAAGCATTGCCATATCATACCGTCAGTATTTCGAAATACCCCGGTATATCGCCCAAGCCTATTTCAGATCCTCTGTTTTCTGAAGGATTCTTCAAAGGGTTGTTAACCATTAACTGTAAATGTCAGAGGAAAGTAGCTGTAACAACAGCATTCCAAATTTCTCACTATACCAAAGATTAAACATAAACAATGATCAGTTGTTGATTTTTCTTTTTTTTATCAGTGTTTGGCAATTCTGGAAGATGTCAAACTAATTGAATTGGCTTTGTGGTAGCCTACGCTTTTGCAAATCCTGCACCTGTCCTATCGTTGTGAAGCTCTCTCAGCCTGGCTGTTGTGCCAGAATTCTATTGCCCTGTGTAAAGAAGTAAGCAGGGAAAGGAGTGGTGGGGAGTGCTGAAAGTTTTGGCTGTAGGTTAAAGCAAAGCACCCTTACTCAAGAGGCCTCTTGAAAGCCGTGTGCTCTGGCTGAACAGATTTCACATTAACACGCTGAGCGAAAGGAGAGACTGCACTCGGCACTGCTCCCTCCGTTCACGACTTGGCGAGGTACAGTGAATTAAGTGTTTCTGGGAAGGGAGGGATTGTCACTAGAAAATGGGGTGACTGACGGGGTTACAACGCAAGTCTCAGTTTCAGTGTTGTAAAGTATCTATGTAAAAATACCCCCCAAAAATACTGTAGTACTTTAAAGTATCTACTATTTATTTTTTTACAACTTTTACTTCACTACATTCCATAACTTCTTAGGGCTGAGATCCCGTTAACGGAATTGATATGACAACAACCAGTGAAAGTGCAGGGCGCCAAATTCAAAACGACAGAATTCCCATAATTAAAATTCCTCAAACATACAAGTATTTTACACCATTTTAATGTTAATCCCACCACCGTGTCCGATTTCAAATGGGCTTTACGGCGAAAGCACCACAAACGATTATGTTAGGTTAGAGCCAAGTCACAAAAAAACACAGCCATTTTTCCAGCCAAAGAGAGGAGTCACAAAAAGCAGAAATGGAGATAAATGAATCACTAACCTTTGATCTTCATCAGATGACCCTCATAGGACTTCATGTTACACAATACATGTATGTTTTGTTTGATAAAGTTCATATTTATATTTTAAAAATCTCAGTATACATTGGCGCGTTACGTTCACTAGTTCCAAAAACATCCGGTGATTTTGCAGAGAGCCACATCAATTTACAGAAATACTCATCATAAATGTTGATGAAAATACAAGTGTTATACATGGAACTTTAGATACACTTCTCCTTAATGCAACCACTGTGTCAGATTTCAAAAAAGCTTTACGGAAAAAGCAAACCATGCAATAATCTGAGTACGGAGCTCAGAGCCCAATCAAGCCAAAAAGATATCCGCCATATTGTGCAGTCAACCGAAGTACGAAATAACATTATAAATATTCACCTACCTTTGATCTTCATCAGAATGCATTCCCCGGAATCCCAGTTCCACAATACATTTTTGTTTTGTTCAATAATGTCTGTCATTTATGTCCAAATAGCTCCTTTTGTTAGCGCGTTTGGTAAACAAACTCACAAAGCACGTTCAATAGGAGCAGACAAAGTCAAAAAGTTCCGTTACAGTCCGCAGAAACATGTCAAACAAAGTATAGAATCAATCTATAGGATGTTAACATAAATCTTCAATAATATTCCAACCGGAGAATTCCTTTGTCTGTAGAATTGCAATGGAACAGAGCTCGCTCTCACGTGAACGAGCGGCACGAGCTCAAGGCATTCTGGCAGACCTCTGACTCATTCCCCTCTCATTCGCCCCCACCTCACAGTAGAAGCATCAAACAAGGTTCTAAAGACTCTTGACATCTAGTGGAAGCCTTAGGAAGTGCAACATGACCAATATCCCACTGTTTCTTCAATAGGGAATGAGTTGAAAAATGACCAACCTCAGATTTCCCACTTCCTGGTTGGGTTTTTGCCTGCCATATAGGTTCTGTTATACTCAGACATAATTCAAACAGTTTTAGAAACTTCAGAGTGTTTTCTATCCAAATATACTATTAATATGCATATATTAGCAACTGGGACTGAGTAGCAGGCAGTTTACTCTGGGCACCTTATTCGTCCAAGCTACTCAATACTGCCCCCAGCCATAAGTTTTTAAAGAAAATAATACATTTTCCCTAAGACCCAAAAGTACTCATTATATTTTGAATGCTTAGCAGGATAGGAAAATGGTCCAATTCACACACTTATCAAGATATCATCCCTACTGCCTCTAAACAGCCATCACTAACATAGAGAGTCTGCTGCCAACATACGGACTCAAATCCCTTAAATACAGACTTAATAAAGGTATCACCAGTCACTTTAAATAACGGCACTTTAATGTTTACGTATCCTACATTACTCATATGTATATACCTTATTCTGCACCATCTACTGCATGCCATTTCTCATATTTATATGTCCATATTAATCATCCCTTTACATTTGTGTATTTGTGTGTATAAGGTAGTTGTTGTGAATTTGTTAGATTACTTGTTAGATTTTACTGCATAGTCGGAACTAGAAGCACAAGCATTTCGCTACACTCGCATTAACATCTGCCAACCATGTGTATGTGACCAATACAATTTCATCTGACGGAATCACTAAAAACAAATGTTTTGTTTGTAAATTAGTGTTGGAGTGTGCCCCTCTCCATCTGGTTTGCTTAATATAAGGAAGTATATTATAGCAATTACGTTTACTTAAGTATATTTAAAACCAAATACTTTTAGACTTTTACTCAAGTAGTATTTTACTGAGTGACTTTTACTTTAGTCCTTTTCTGTTAACATGTATTTACTTTTTCTATAGTATGACAATTGGGTACTTTTTCCACAGCTGGTTGTTTTCACCATTGCCAGGCAGTGTCGGAATGTGAGACTGATGTAATTCAAACCATCACTGAAAAGTGAAATCCACCCTCAATCTCCAATGTCCTCCCTTCCATCCCTCACACTTCAGTTGCCCACCTGAAGCTGGATATAGACTCACCACTATCTGCCGACAGCTTTGAGAGACACGGGGAGCCTTCTCTCTCAGCTGGAGGATGATAGTGGATCGGTAGGGACACCCAGGATTAGGGCTACTAATCTCCCTCTCTCTATGCCTCTCTACCCCCTTCTTAAAGTGACAGTAGGACCATTGACATTTGATGTTCAGGTTTACTAGTGTCTTCATATGATTTGTGTTTGAGGTTTTCATATGTTTTATTCATACGCGTAGGTGCATAATGAAGCGTATTATTCCCACTTCAATTAATTTCATTGAAGTTCTGAATTACTAGAGAATCATTTGCACAGAGATTGGTGGGAACCACTGGGCTGAAATGGTGGAAGAACAAAGTGTTTCTGTTTTTTATAGGAAACTGAACACGGCCCTATCCGTTTGTGTGTACGCCTGTGCCGTTTTAAGATTAAGTAGGACTAGGGTTGCACATTTTGGGGAATATTCAGAGGTGGGAATTAACAGGTGTACATGGGCATTAATATTAATAGCATTTAAATGTGATGTTTTTTGCATTGGATATATTTACCATATCATATGGAGACATAAACCTTTTACCTTATCATAAGTAGACATAATTGCAAGTGATTTAAATCCTTCCAGTAGAAATTAAAACTATTTTAGTTAGGAATTGAACATTTAATTAAATGAGTTGATTCTTCACATGGGATTAGTTCACTGAACAACAAAAGGGAATATTGAATGATCCCCAATGATCTATCCCACCTCCCAGAACATTTTCAACATAGTCTAGAAACTAAAGCTTTGGTTGTCTTCCCCTCAGGCTTCCATGTCTTCTCCCTGGACCTCCTCAATGTCTAACTCTTGAACATCAGACTCTGAGGCCTCATCTTCACTGTCACTTTAAGCCCTGTTGAGGATGGCTCGTTGTCAGGCTCAAAAAGCCTCAAATTTGCCCGGATGGCCACCAATTTTTCAACCCTTGTATTGGTCAGCCTGTTGCGTGCTTTGGTGTGTGTTCCCACACAAGGGCCAGTTGCGCTCTGAGGCGGCTGATGTTGGTGGGATTTGGAGGATGGAGGCCAACAGGAGAAAGTCTCAGATCCACAAAGTCCCTTCCACCAGGTTGCTGATGTAATATGGCAGTCGTGCCAACATATCTCATCTCCATCCTAAAGCCCTTGATTGGAAGTGTACTTCGCCAGACTGCCAAGAACCTTGCCCTCATCCAGGCCAAGGTGGCGAGACACGGTAGTGATGACACCATAGGCCTTGTCAATCTCTGCACCAGACAGGATGCTCTTGCCAGCATACTTGGGGTCCAACATGTACGCTGCGGTGTGTATGGGCTTCAGGCAGAAGTCTTCACGCTTCTTGATGTATTTTAGAACTGCAGTTTCCTCTGCTTGGAGTAACAGTGGGCAGGGCAGTATGGAGTTCTTCTCTTACATCTGCAAGCAGTCTGAACATCAGACAGAATGGCATTGTCTCCCTCAATGCATGCAATGGCTACTACTATAGGTTTCAGGCTGCTTACCATTCTCTCCTAAGATACATCATCCAGGAGGATCCTCTTGATGGGGCTGTCCATATCGGCAGACTGTGATATGGCCATTTCTTGGAGAGACTCCTTCCCTCCAGGAGACTGTCAAACATGATGACAACACCACCCCGACTGGTATTGCTGGGCAGCTTCGATATGGTGCTCTTATTCTTCTCATTCTGCTTGGTGAGGTAGATTGTGGTATATGTCTGTGTGAAATGTCTCCACATATCAGATTGTGCCTGTGGCATTTTCTTGTAACGATTAGTTAAGCAGTCAGATTAAACAACTCATTTTGTAAGATGTTTTAAAATGAAACATGTATGGAAACAGGTGAATTAACACTCTTCAGTAGGTGGCTCAAGCAAGCTAAAACCCACATGGTAAAAACTAACTAGAAGAAATTAACAAGTTAGAAATGATTTAACACACTTTGCTGTAGGCTACTATTTGCTAGTTGACAAAAAATCATGTATGTCATATGCAATAGATTCACCCCACCCAGTATTGTAATCAAAACTTACCAGAAAGCATGTAGTCCTTGGCTCAGACCGATTATGATTTTTCAACACAGATACTGATTTATTGGAGGACCAAAAAGGCCGATACCGATTAATCGGCCAACGTAATAATATATATATATATTTTTTTTTTAAATAAAAATAAAAACGTATTTATTTGTAATAATGACAATTTCAACAATACTGAATGAACACTTATTTGAACTTAATATAATACATAAATAAAATCAATTTAGCCTCAAATAAATAATGAATGTTCAATTTGGTTTAAATAATGCAAAAACAAAGTGTTGGAGAAGAAAGTAAAAGTGCAATATGTGCTAACGTTTCGGTTCCTTGCTCAGAACATGAGAACATTTGAAAGCTGGTGGTTCCTTTTAACATGAGTCTTCCATATTCCCAGGTAAGAAGCTTTATGTTGTAGTTATTATAGGACTATTTCCCTCTATACCATTTGTACTTCATTAACCTCTACACGACACGCAGGCGTCCCATCTAGACATCTGGAAATGCAAATGCGCTACGCTAAATGCTAATAGTATTAGTTAAAACTCAAACGTTCATTAAAATACACATGCAGGGTAATGAATTAAAGCTACACTCGTTGTGAATCCAGCAAAAAAGTCAGATTTTTAAAATGCTTTTCGTCGAAAGCATGAGAAGCTATTATCTGATAGCATGTAACACCCCAAAAGAACCGCAGGGGAAGTAAACAAAATAATTAGCATAGTCGGCGCTACACAAAACGCACAAGTAAAATATAAAACATTCATTACCTTTGACTATCGTCTTTGTTGGCACTCCTAGATGTCCCATAAACATCACTATTGGGTCTTTTTTTTCATTTAAATCGGTCCATATATAGCCTAGATATCGATCTATGAAGACTGTGTGATCAAGGAAAACAATTGTTTTTTAACGCACCGTCATTTTTAAAAATTAAAGTCCACGATAAACTTTCACAAAACACTTCAAAATACTTTTGTAATGCAACTTTAGGTATTAGTAAACGTTAATAATTGATCAAATTGATCACGATGCGATGTATATTCTATAGCTGTACATCTAGAAATAATGTCCGGGTAAATCTCAACCAAAATATCCGGTCGGAGACCGGAAGAAATGCACTGCCTCGTGTCCGTTTGACCAAGAAACAAATCGTAGGCAAATGACAAGACTGTTGACATCGTGTGGAAGCTGTAGGTATTGCAACCTCGGCCCCATTTAATGTGGCTCCCATTCAACAACACGTTCAAGTGGCGCATGGATATATTTTCCCATTTTCAGTGATCAGATTTTCCTGCGCTTTTCGATGAAACGCACGTTCTGTTATAGTCACAGCCGTGATTTAACCAGTTTTAGAAACATCCGAGAGTTTTCTATCCACACATACTAATCATATACATATACTATATTCCTGGCATGAGTAGCAGGGCGCTGAAATGTTGCGCGATGTTTAACAGAATGTTCGAAAAAGTAGGGGGTCGACTTAGAGGTTAACCTTTTTACTATTGCATGTTCTTATAGGCACTTTAGTATTGCCAGTGTAACAGTATAGCTTCCGTCCCTCTCCTCGCTCCTCCCTGGGCTCGAACCAGCAACACAATGACAACAGCCACCATCGAAGGCTCAGAGCGAGTGATGTTAGAAACTCTATTAGCGCGCGCTAACTAGCTAGACATTTCACTTCGGTTACACCAGCCTCATCTCAGGAGTTGATAGGCTTGAAGTCATAAACAGCGCAATGCTTGACGTACAACAGAGTTGCTGGCAAAACGCACGAAAGTGCTGTTTGAATGAATGTTTACGAGCCTGCTTCTGCCTACCACCGCTCAGTCAGTTAAGTTTAATGCTAGCTAGCAACTTACCGTGGCTTACTGCATTCGCGTAACAGGCTTGTGGAGTGCAACGAGAGAGAGGCAGGTCGGTATTGCATTGGACTAGTTAACTGTAAGGTTGCAAGATTGGGTCCCCCGAGCTGACACGTTCTACCCCTGAACGAGGCAGTTAACCCATCGTTCCTAGGCCGTCATTGAAAATAAGAATGGGTTCTTAACTGACTTGCCTAGTTAAATAAAGGTATATTTTAAAAATCGGCACATCGTCGCTCAGAAATACCGATTTCCGATGGTTATGAAAACTTTAGTCAGCCATTCTGATTTAATCGGTCGACCTCTAGCCTCAATAGCATCTCATTAGTGTGGAAGCTCTTGAGAATCAACTGTACATGTGATGAAAGAATGCACTTTTGTGTGCATGGCTATTTTTTTGACGATAGTATTATTGTTATTATTATTTGTATTTTATTTTTCTCCACAATTTCGTGATATCCAATCGGTAGTTAGTCTTGTCCCAAAGCTGCAACTCCCGTACTGACTCTGTAGAGGCGAAGGTCGAGAGCCATAAATCCTCCGAAACACGACCCTGCCAAGCCACACTGCTTCTTGACACACTGCTCAATTAACGCGGAAGCCAGCCGCACCAATGTGTCAGAGGAAACACCATACACCTGGTGACTGAAGTCAGCTTGGAGGCTCCCGGCCTGCCACAAGGAGTTGCTAGAGCACGATGGGACAAGGACATCCCAGCGATGCAGTGCCGTAGACCGCACCATATTAGCTAGTCATAGTCAACATAGCTACTAGAACTAACGTGTTAGTAAACTCACTACAATCATGCAGTACAGCACAGGTAAGCAGTTACACTTGTGGCCCCGGTGGTAATAAATGTAATAAAACCAAAAGTTTACCTTGACCTGGAAGAGTTCCAGTGTTTGGTAGCCTTAGCCAGCTACCTAACAAGGCATCCCTCTCTATTTGAGTAGGCTAAACTAGCTAGCTGCATTTGCTAGCTGTGTAAGTGAAAAAATACAATGCTCTTGCTTCAAAGAAATGAATTTGTTCAAAACTGTTCAACTTTTGTCTTTCTGTCCCTTGAGTCAAAACACCCAATTTCATGCACTGCAGTGCTAGCTAGTTGTAGGTTATGCTTTCAGTACAAGATTCATTCTCTTTGATTGGGTAGACATGTCAGTTCATGCTGCAAGAGCTCTTAGGTGGGAGGGCACCCTCCTGAAGTCGTCATAATTACTGTGTAAGTCTATGGAAGGGGGTGAGAACCATGATTCTCCATCTACTGCATCTTGCCATCTTTATGTAATACATGTATCACTAGCCACTTTAAACAATGCCACTTTTATGTTTATATACCCAACATTACTCATCTCATATGTATATACAGTACTCGATGCCATCTATTGCATCTTGCCGTTCTGTACCATCACTCATTCATCAAATCAAATCAAATGTATTTATATAGCCCTTCGTACATCAGCTGATATCTCAAAGTGCTGTACAGAAACCCAGCCTAAAACCCCAAACAGCAAGCAATGCAGGTGTAGAAGCACGGTGGCTAGGAAAAACAACCTAGGAAGAAACCTAGAGAGGAACCAGGCTTATGTGGAGTGGCCAGTCCTCTACATCTTTATGTACATATTCTTCATCCCTTTACACTTGTGTGTGTATATAAGGTAGTTGTTGTAGTTGTTACTGCATTGTCGGAACTAGAAGCACAAACATTTCGCTCAATGTACTCAGAGGAGGACAGAAGCTAGCTGTCCTCCCGCTACCCCGTGGCGCTACCCCAGGGAGTGCTGTTGAGGCTACTGTATACCTTCAAATGTGTTTTTATCGATTATTTGTTAACGTGAATATGTAGTATAGTTTTATCATTATCATGTTTGGTTTTTAAGCTAGTTGAATTGTGCTCTCCCATAGTGTTCACTGTGACCTAACGTTACCCTGTGGATAGGTGTACCTAGCAGTAGAAACAGTGAAAGTGCCAATGCTTAGAACTAAATCTCACCAGATGCAGCACCATTCATGATTCAGAAATCAAAATGTCTGAAAGTAAACAATCCTGGCTTTTCTGGATGGAATCTCGATGTCTCTTGACGTTTCATATTACCTGTTGTATTTATTGTTCTCAAAGAAAGGCCAGAATGTTTTTCTCGCTGGACTGTTGAAGATGAAGAGACATGGGTGTTCAGTATTTCTCCTAACAGAGCTTCAAATAAGTGTTTGGCAGTTGAGGAGGAGAAACAAAATAGTTTCACAGAAACATAATCCTCAGCGTTGGAAGCTTAACCTTGATGTACAGTAGTTTGCTTATCTGTCAACTGTTCTTCCTCCATGAAAACTTCAAAAAGCTGTTAGTGTTTTCCCTACAATTAATTCGTCTTGGCAATGCTTCGAACGCTGCGGATTATGTTTCTGTGAAACTATTTTGTTTCCTTGCTTCTCCTCCTCAACTGCCAAACACTTATCTGAAGCTCAATGCAGTGTGAAAAACAAGTGTTTTGTGCCTGCTTATTGGAAATCCAAATTGACGATGGCATTGTTGCTATGCCTCCTGAGTCGCCCTAATTCATGTAGCATTTTTTGTGACGGACAGTTATATTTTTATCACCAGTGCACCACCTCTGTGTGTGTGTGTGTGTGTCTGGCTGAGACAATGATTAAACTCCATAGTTCCCTGGAGAGCATTTGGACACAATTAAACGCTTTTGTTTATGACTGCCTCCTCCATTAATGTAACCACATTTGCACTGCCTCAGCACTGCTTTCTCTGACATGATCAGCAAAGCACATTGTGTTTGTGGACCTGGGTGTTTCGTCTCATTCGATGAGGAGCTGACAGTTTTATAATGTGAACAAAGTTACATTTAAAATATGTATTTCAAATGTCAAATGTGATGACTGTTTCAATGGCAATGAATGTTTCTGAAAAGTTTCCTAACTGCAGCAGATGTTGGAGGGAACATTGCCTGTGTAATATTAAGAGATGCCGATATTTGCACCACTCCACAGACACGATGGCCTGTCTTCCATATTGGAGGCGGTCACTCATTCTGTCATTACATTCTTTTATAGGGCCATTTATTTTGGGGAGTAGAATGTTTCTGAAATGAGATTGGAGTGGTCTTTCTGACACTGGGGACTGGAAAAGCACAGAGCAGTCGGATGTAATGGCCATTTTTATTTGATTTCTTCCGGGACTGATCTCACTGCTTTCGCAATGTGATTTCTGGGTATGTGATTTCTTCTGACATGTAACAAAGACATTGTTTCTACCAGTGTCTTTTCCTCCCTTCATTATAAGAATAATTCTGTGATATTGGCTGGAGTGATTGATTTAGGATAGAATGCTCTGGAGAAAGTTTGCATTGACAATGCATGGTTTATATGAAAGTGAGAGCTACAGGTAACTGCCAAAATAATGGAAACACTTAAGTAAATGAGGGATACAAAGTATATTGAAAGCAGGTGCTTCCAGACAGGTGTAGTTCCTCAGTTAATCAAGCAATTAGCATCCTATCGTGCTTAGGGTCAATTGTAAAAATGCTGGGCAGGGAATTCTTTTGGCCACAATGGCTATGCCCCAACAAGATGACAATGCCCCCATCCACAGGGTACGAGTGGTCACTGAATGGTTTGATGAGCATGAACATAATGTCAACCATATGCCATGACTGACTCAGTCACCAGATCTCAACCCAATTGAACACTTATGGGAGATTCTGGAAGAATGTGAAGATGTATTTTTTTTGCACCTGCAGAGTTTTAAAACAGCCTATCACTTGGATGTTGTTGCATTGAATCAATGCATGCGCAAGCACTCTCGCAGCCTTTCTCAATTAGATTCAAATTCCATCCAAAATAGATAATCCTGTTCAAGATTGATATATGCATATATAGATGTCCTAGCTTACCTCTTTCAGGTAATGCATTCAATGCAGCCTTCTATTTAGCTAATTAATGATGGGTTATGCATAATAAGCTTCTAACTTATAGCCTCTGTGCACAAACCTGTGCTCCTCTGGCCTCTCTCCTTAAAAAAAGCTCCTTAGACATTTACATTTAAGTCATTTAGCAGACGCTCTTATCCAGAGCGACTTACAAATTGGTGCATTCACCTTGTGACATCCAGTGGAACAGCCACTTTACAATAGCTCTTGGGGTCCCATGCAAGAAAAGCTAGACTAGAATAGTTTGCTGGACTTTTTTGTGTGTATTTCTCATAGCAATAGACTATTCAAAGAAGGGTGTAAGCTGTTTGCTGACTGTTAATTACAGCAGACAATAGAACTCACGGGTCATTTGAAAGAAGCGAGAACGCGCGATGGCGGTAGGCTATAGCATTTATTTATTCAGACATATAACAATTCAATCTTCGTGAAAGCCGTCTGAATCTAATTATAGTCCTATTATACAAGCATGTCATTAGAATAATGAAGATGAGGACAACGTAACTTAACTGTTGTGAGGAAAGAATGAAGCAACAATAGAAAGAGGTAGGCTATAACATTATGGGAAATATTATAAAATCATATGAGTCAGCCTCCGACTAATACAAATAGGCCCTATTATATTTTAAAATCAAATTCTCTAGCCTATACTTCTAACTTTGTAGGCCGTATGTAATGCACCAGAATCCACATGTGATGCACCAGAAAGTTCTGTCCCAGCTTCATCATGAGTTGAAGGAGGTGCATAATTCCAGTCCATGAAATACAGTTCACACTCAAAAAGATTAGCCTACTGGAGCTTGTTTCATTTATTTACCCAAGAGCGCATATAGCTAGCAACATCTATGGGCTTTTATGTTTTTATGACGTGCGTAAAGCATATCTGGCCTATAAATCATTTGTGTTGGATAATGACACAATCATTTCATTTTTTGGGGGCTTGGGTTCATAAAATGTACAGTGGGGCAAAAAAGTTAAGTCGGCTACCAATTGTGCATTTATCCTACTTCTGTAGCTCAGTTGGTAGAGCATGGCGCTTGTAACGCCAGGGTAGTGGGTTCGATCCCCGGGACCATCCATACGTAGAATGTATGCACACATGACTGTAAGTCGCTTTGGATAAAAGCGTCTGCTAAATGGCATATATTATTATTATTATATATATTATAAAAAGATGAGAGGCCTGTAATTGTCATCATAGGTACACTTCAACGATGACAGACAAAATGAGAGAAAAAAATCCAGAAAATCACATTGTAGGATTTTTAATGAATTTATTTGTAAATTATGGTGGAAAATAAGTATTTGGTCACCTACAAACAAGCAAGATTTCTGTCTCTCACAGACCTGTAACTTCTTCTTTAAGAGGCCCCTCTGTCCTCCGCTCGTTACCTGTATTAATGGCACCTGTTTGAACTTGTTATCAGTATAAAAGACACCTGTCCACAACCTCAAACAGTCACACTCCAAACTCTACTATGGCCAGGACCAAAGAGCTGTCAAAGGACACTAGAAACAAAATTGTAGACCTGCACCAGGCTGGAAAGACTGAATCTGCAATAGGTAAGCAGCTTGGTTTGAAGAAATCAACTGTGGGAGCAATTAGGATATGGAAGACCACTGATAATCTCCCTTGATCTGGGGCTCCACGCAAGATCTCACCCCGTGGGGTCAAAATGATCACAAGAACGGTGAGCAAAAATCCCAGAACCACACGGGGGGACCTTGTGAATGACCTGCAGAGAGCTGGGACCGAAGTAACAAAGCCTACCATCAGTAACACACTACGCCGCCAGGGACTCAAATCCTGCAGTGCCAGACGTGTCCCCCTGCTTAAGCCAGTACATGTCCAGGCCCGTCTGAAGTTTGCTAGAGAGCATTTGGATGATCCAGAAGAAGATTGGGAGTATGTCATGTGGTCAGATGAAACCAAAATATAACTTTTTGGTAAACTCAACTCGTCGTGTTTGGAGGACAAAGGATGCTGAGTTGCATCCAAAGAACACCATACCTACTGTGAAGCATGGGGGTGGAAACATCATGCTTTGGGGCTGTTTTTCTGCAAAGGGACCAGGATGACTGATGCGTGTAAAGGAAAGAATGAATGGGGCCATGTATCGTGAGATTTTGAGTAAAAACCTCCTTCCATCAGCAAGGGCATTGAAGATGAAACGTGGCTGGGTCTTTCAGCATGACAATGATCCCAAACACACCGCCCCGGGCAACGAAGGAGTGGCTTCGTAAGAAGCATTTCAAGGTCCTGGAGTGGCCTAGCCAGTCTCCAGATCTCAACCCCATAGAAAATCTTTGGAGGGAGTTGAAAGTCCGTGTTGCCCAGCAACAGCCCCAAAACATCACTGCTCTAGAGGAGATTTGCATGGAGGAATGGGCCAAAATACCAGCAACAGTGTGTGAAAGCCTTGTGAAGACTTACAGAAAACGTTTGACCTCTGTCATTGCCAACAAAGGGTATATAACAAAGTATTGAGAAACTTTTGTTATTGACCAAATACTTATTTTCCACCATAATTTACAAATAAATTAATTAAAAATTCTACAATGTGATTTTCTGGATTTTTTTTATTCTTCTCATTTTGTCTGCCATAGTTGAAGTGTACCTGTGATGAAAATTACAGGCCTCATCTTTTTAAGTGGGAGGACTTGCATAATTGGTGGCTTACTAAATACTTTTTTGTCTCACTGTATATAATGTATAGCTTATCAGGCTCTGGAAGCATCAGGCTTTACTTTTTTTATATTTTTATATACTTCATATTGTTTTGAATTACACTTCTGTTTTTTGCAGGAAATACCGGGCTACCCGGGAGAGAAGAGGTTTATTCTCAGGATGCAACATTGTTAAAATACTGGGAAAATATTAAACCCTATAACCTAACCCCTTCCACCAAAGTAACACTCACCAATGATCTTATCTCTTTCCATCCACAGAGGAGAGCTGACGAACTCCTCTCCTTCTACCCTCTCTCTCTCTCTGCGACTCTCCCCCTCCCCCAAGATGAGTGCCAAGTCTGCCATCAACAAGGCGGTGTTCACGCCCCACGATGAGAAGATGCTTGCAGCCGTGCAGGTGAAGAGGAGGACCAAGAAGAAGATACCCTTCCTGGCTACTGGAGGACAGGGAGACTACATGACCTTCATCTGCCTCTCAGGTACTACAACCCTCATTTTTCATTTATTTGTCTTTCCTCTTTTTACCTCCTATCCTTTCCTAGTTTTTTTCTCTCGTTGTTTTGCCGTTCCTCTCTTTACAGTATTGTGTTCCATTCCTCTCTTCATATCTGTGAGTGCTGGGGCTTCTGGGGCTCCTGTGCTGATGACTACTCCAGACTGACAGGTTTCCCTGTAGCATTGTCTGTGGCATGTAGCTATAATGTCCCTGCTATTGACAGGTTTCTTGATGGCAGTGGTATGAGTGTGTGTATTTGTTTATTTGTATGGGTGTGTGTGTGTTGGTGGACTGACTAGAGGGGGCTGTACTGCATCTGATCCAACGTGTGCCCAGAGTGATTATCCTCACTGTCAGTGTTATCAGCCTGGACTTGAGGTAACATGCTAGAGAGACCACATTGCAATACACGTCCCCTTCAATTCACCTTCTAATACGCTCTCTGAAGAGCCTGTTTACTGCTGTAAACCTTAACCTTGAAGGCCAAAACTACCACGCTGGTGCCACCGCGTTAAGACTCAATGTAGTCTTCCAGTAAGTAATTACAACCTGGTGCGTTATGACAGTTGACACGCTTTTTACCCTGATGTCTGTAGTACTGTACAGCACTCTTCTTCACCATTTCCCTATTGGTCAGATTATTATTTATTTTTTTCAATTCTTGGGCACCTTTTTCTTAGATCTTAAAGCACCTACAAATTCGTAACGTTTTGTACGAAGTGGATTTGTAACATATATACGAATTGCAAGAAGAAAAATAAATATTGATATATGCAGCCATGCAATCTCCACGGGTTAACATTGTCAGTAGAATGGACTTACTGAAGAGCTCAGTGACTTTCAACGTGGCACCGTCATAAGATGCCACCTTTACAACAAGTCAGTCACATTTCTGCGCTGCTAGAGCTGTCCTGGTCAACTGTAAGTGCTGTTATTGTGAAGTGGAAACGTCTAGTAGCAACAATGGCTGAGCCGGGAAGTGGTAGGCCACACAAGCTCACAGAACGGGGCCGCTGATTGCTGAAAATCCTCTGTCCTCAGTTGCAACACTCACTACCGCGTTCCAAAGTTCCTCTGGAAGCAACGTCAGCACAAGAACTGGCCAAGCAGCCGCGCACAAGCCTAAGATCACCATGAGCAATGCTAAGTGTCAGCTGGAGTGGTGTAAAGCTCGCCACAGTTGGACTCTAGAGCAGTGGAAACACGTTCTCTTGAGTGATGATTCACACTTAACCATCTGGCAGTCCGACGGACAAATCTGGGATTGGTGGATGCCAGGAGAACGCTACCTGCCCGAATGCATAGTGCCGACTGTAAAGTTTTGCGGAGGAGGAATAATGGTCTGGGGCTGGAGTTTGGGTAAAGCCCTTTTTTTAGCATGACTATGCCCCTGTGCACAAAGCGAGGTCCATACAGAAATGGTTTGTCGATCGGTGTGTAAGAACTTGACTGGCCTGTACAGAGCCCTGACCTCAACCCCATTGAACACCCTCGGAATGAATCGCCCAACATCGGTGCCCAACCTCACTAATGCTCTTGTGGCTAAATGGATGCAAATCCCCTCAGCAATGTTCCAACATCGAGTGGAAGAAATAAGACATTTTGGCTTGTGAACACTACTTTCAAAACTACTGGCTGAAATGATTCAAAACCTATAGCGTCACTTTAAATATCACTGTAAATTTGTGATGCAAAGACTGTTGGTGGAATTTGTTGGATGGGGAAGAAGAATCCTCCGTTTGTCCCACTGACTGCTATAAGGTGAATAGATGCACATTCACAATTCTAGGTCTACTACTACATATTGTAAGGGTTGTGCTTTGTGGAGCAGCACAGATCCTGTCCCTCTATATGGCTCATCAGCTTGTAGGAGCTGTACACATTCACTACCGACTAGGCAATTATTTTACATGGAGGGCCACAAGAATATATTTTTGCCATCGGGTGCAAGGATCATATTACGGGACTATACGTCATGTGTATGACTGTTGACAGATATATCTACTGTAAATCACATCCAGATATGCTACTTATTTTACTTTTTTAACATGCACATATATAAACCACACCCATGTTCTGATTTTTGTTGGTAATTTCATTATTAAACATGCAATGAACTACACGGAGGGAAATGTACACGGTGCATTCAGCACCACTGACAGAACTCTTGTTATTGGGTATGAACAAAAACACCAAGAGAGCTCAAAATTACATTTAAACTACTCAGTGTGAGGAGTGAAGTCTCTGATGGGCATTGTTTAGGGCGGTGAAGTCTGGTATAGTTTCTGACGTCGCTATGAGCAGGATTGCTGAGTGGTGAGTCTGTAAGAGATGATCTGTGCCTTGACTTGTTATATTTCATCACTGAACATGTCTGTTCACATACATAGGTTGACCCAAACAGGACAAACATCTTCTGGGCATGACTCTTAATCTTTGGAAAGTTTTTTTCATCGAGATGCATAGAACCTCGTCAGTGACATTGTTTTAAATAGTTCTCCATTCACTGCATCAGACTGACGATCGATAAGCTCAAGTTCCAGTCAGTGGGAGCGTTGTCCACATTGAAGGTGAAAGGAGAGGAAACCAACAGCTGGTCATTTTCCAAGACTTTGAAATCCTCAAAACGACGAGGAAACTCACTGTTCAAATCACACAGCAGCGACGTATACTTCTCCCGCTGATAGGGAACAGACTAGTCGTGTCACCTGATGGGGAACAGACTAGTCGTGTCACCTGATGGGGAACAGACTAGTCGTGTCACCTGATGGGGAACAGACTAGTCGTGTCACCTGATGGGGAACAGACTAGTCGTGTCACCTGATGGGGAACAGACTAGTCGTGTCACCTGATGGGGAACAGACTAGTCGTGTCACCTGATGGGGAACAGACTAGTCGTGTCACCTGATGGGGAACAGACTAGTCGTGTCACCTGATGGGGAACAGACTAGTCGTGTCACCTGATGGGGAACAGACTAGTCGTGTCACCTGATGGGGAACAGACTAGTCGTGTCACCTGATGATGGGGAACAGACTCAGTGGGGAACAGTGTCACCTGATGGGGAACAGACTAGTCGTGTCACCTGATGGGGAACAGACTAGTCGTGTCACCTGATGGGGAACAGACTAGTCGTGTCACCTGATGGGGAACAGACTAGTCGTGTCACCTGATGGGGAACAGACTAGTCGTGTCACCTGATGGGGAACAGACTAGTCGTGTCACCTGATGGGGAACAGACTAGTCGTGTCACCTGATGGGGAACAGACTAGTCGTGTCACCTGATGGGGAACAGACTAGTCGTGTCACCTGATGGGGAACAGACTAGTCGTGTCACCTGATGGGGAACAGACTAGTCGTGTCACCTGATGGGGAACAGACTAGTCGTGTCACCTGATGGGGAACAGACTAGTCGTGTCACCTGATGGGGAACAGACTAGTCGTGTCACCTGATGGGGAACAGACTAGTCGTGTCACCTGATGGGGAACAGACTAGTCGTGTCACCTGATGGGGAACAGACTAGTCGTGTCACCTGATGGGGAACAGACTAGTCGTGTCACCTGATGGGGAACAGACTAGTCGTGTCACCTGATGGGGAACAGACTAGTCGTGTCACCTGATGGGGAACAGACTAGTCGTGTCACCTGATGGGGAACAGACTAGTCGTGTCACCTGATGGGGAACAGACTAGTCGTGTCACCTGATGGGGAACAGACTAGTCGTGTCACCTGATGGGGAACAGACTAGTCGTGTCACCTGATGGGGAACAGACTAGTCGTGTCACCTGATGGGGAACAGACTAGTCGTGTCACCTGATGGGGAACAGACTAGTCGTGTCACCTGATGGGGAACAGACTAGTCGTGTCACCTGATGGGGAACAGACTAGTCGTGTCACCTGATGGGGAACAGACTAGTCGTGTCACCTGATGGGGAACAGACTAGTCGTGTCACCTGATGGGGAACAGACTAGTCGTGTCACCTGATGGGGAACAGACTAGTCGTGTCACCTGATGGGGAACAGACTAGTCGTGTCACCTGATGGGGAACAGACTAGTCGTGTCACCTGATGGGGAACAGACTAGTCGTGTCACCTGATGGGGAACAGACTAGTCGTGTCACCTGATGGGGAACAGACTAGTCGTGTCACCTGATGGGGAACAGACTAGTCGTGTCACCTGATGGGGAACAGACTAGTCGTGTCACCTGATGGGGAACAGACTAGTCGTGTCACCTGATGGGGAACAGACTAGTCGTGTCACCTGATGGGGAACAGACTAGTCGTGTCACCTGATGGGGAACAGACTAGTCGTGTCACCTGATGGGGAACAGACTAGTCGTGTCACCTGATGGGGAACAGACTAGTCGTGTCACCTGATGGGGAACAGACTAGTCGTGTCACCTGATGGGGAACAGACTAGTCGTGTCGGAAGGTGGGTGAGATTGTTGGCTTCTACTTGGCTGGTCAGGAGGATTCATTTTCCCTTGAAGGTTTTGATGAGGCTGATCAGTTCATTCATGGGGGCCATGATGTCCACGGTGAAGTCAAAATCAGCCAACCATTCTTTATCTTGCAGTTGATACTCTGCATTCTACGACTTCAGATTGGCGCTCCACCAACGTTCAGTCAATAAAATAAACTAACATAACTCAAGTAGCAGATATAGGATAGGTAGAAAGGGTGTGGCCTTTTCTATAATCGACGACAGGCTGGAGGTAAAATGTATGACAATGTAATAAGACAGATATTTTTTACATAATGCAGGTTGCTCCGATCAAATAGCCTAAATGGACTTTATGGATTGGAGAAGGAGTTTCACCCCATTGTCCTGATCAGTGGTTTCATGTTTGTATCTGTAAAAAAATTTTGTTGACAATCTCATCATAGCAAAAATAAAATACTTCTGCTTTTCCAGCTGTGTAAACACATTGCAAATAGACTCACGATAACTCCTGATAAGGTTGGGTAGCTGATATTCAGTGCTTAAATAGCCAACTTTATTAGTCACAGGTATCAGGACTAATTAAGCCAGTGCAATGGCCTGTTTTACAAACAGTCGGATTACCACGTGGATGGGCATTCATCAGCTGACTCTTGTCATTGACAGCCATACTTGTGTGTGTGTGTGTGTGCGCGTGCGCGTGTGCGTGCGTGTGTGCGTGCGTGTGTGCGTGTGTGCGTGCGTGCGTGTGTGTGCGCGTGTGCGCGTGAACCTCAAGGATGAGTTGACAATCCAATGACTGCTGCTCCAGTGGTACAGAACAGTAGGCAGTGAGGCCCATCGAAATACAGAGGCACTTTTATGTAAGAAGCTATTGACACGCCTTTGATACAGTAAGGCTACTGTGTTGACATGGCCACCATACTGACCTAGGATCAGTGAGCCCAGAGCGCTCTACTGTACTTCACTTTCTCTGGCCACTGAACGTAGTGTACTGCTACAGCCAGTGACCCCAGGCAAGATGGATGCCGTTCAGATCGGTCCAGTCAGTCCATTACTGGTATAGTGCCCTACCACATGTCTTTACTCAAGCAGAGAGTAGAGCATCCTTTCATTCAGACTATGCGAGAGGTCTCTCAAAGAACATTGTCATGAATGGTCTCGTTACGTTTGCACACAATGCACTTTATCATGACACATAACCGTTATTGAATAAATGTCACCAAGTAGCCTGATTTTTAATTTATTGGTGCTCAATGCACAGTGAAATTAAATTACTGCCAATGTTGGTCTTGACAAGGTGTTCTTTACAACGTTGATCTTAAATCAATTCACGCTCAAGGCTGTGATTTTGTACAATTGACTTCTAGCAACAAGAAAGCTAAAAGTTTAAAGGTGTGTGTTTTTGTTCACTGAGTGGGAGTTTAGTGGGTGTGAATTGGATGGATGTTCTGTTGTTCTCAGGGAGATGTGCGGTCGGTGCATTCTTCACTGAACCCTATAGGCCTGGGCAAGATGCTGCGACTGCACTTTTCCTTGTTGTCTTTCACTTCTGTCTCGGCAGGAACCACACGAACGCTCGCTGACTTGACTGTTTGTCCAGGAGGGCCATAACTAGCAAGTGAGTCAGTGTACTCTGGGATCATCAAGTAGAATAGTGTTACTTAAATGACTCCACTACAGGGCATTTCCTGGAGCATTATTTTCCTAAAATCAATGGGCTGGCTATTAAAATGTACTATCGCTGCACTGTTAGTGTTATAGGAATGTTTTAAACAGGGTGTAACGTATACACTGTTGGATTAATGTCTGGAAACTCTTGCTCTGCTTTTTATAAAATGGGGTTGAATTGGTGGAAATGTAGTCAGACATTGGAAGGAAGTTGGGACGTAAACAGTGGATGCTGTTGTTGCTGTGTGTGTACTCTATAAGCTTGTATAAAAGGACATTGGTCTCAGTCTGTCACTCACTCACACAAACACACACACACACACCTAAAGGATAGTGCATCAGGGCTTCGTACTCCGTATGAGAGAGAAGGAAGGTGCTGGTGCAGTGCCAGGAACCCAGGCAGGGCCAAGTCAGTGGGATCAGACTTTGATCGCTGTGTTCCCATGTTTGTCTCTCTCCAGTACTGAATCTCAGGGCTTTTACACTGGGCAGGACAGCTAAACAAGTGTTGAAGACTATATTGACAAAGTACAGTATAAACAAAGGGTAAACCAGCACCTTTGCAGTTTTGGATGTTCCTGTATCGTTTGCCCGTTTGTCTGTCTGTGTGTCGGAGGCTGGTCAGGGCTTAAGGGAGTTTAGAGCAGGAAATGAAGAGCAGGCAGTGATATGGAGCCATTCCTGTCTGATCAATACACAGCAAGACCCTGCCATGTCACACTAACAAATCTGTGTTTTATGTGCAGGTGGTGAGTGTGTGTGTTTGTATGCTAAGTGCTTATGCAGGCGTACGTTTGTGTGTGGGAGCACATGTTTTTTTTATGCATGATGTGCTTGTGTGTTCACCCTGGTGTGGATGACCATGGTTGCAGGTGTAAAGGGTCTTTGTGTGCGTGTGTGTGTCGACATTCCAGCAGTCCATCTCCCTGTAGGTATATGTGAACCTGAGACCTACTCCACCAAGCACAGACGGCCTGACAAACATGAACGAATTGATCTCAAACTTGAATTGGTACCAATCTGTCACTGATTTTATGAACGTTAGCCGCCTCCCCCTTCACCTTCATAGATGATTTATTATGTAGGGAGATGGATTGGTGTGTAGCCCCACAGGCATATTTGTAGACTAAGCTTCTTAGCTGTAGTGATTAGGTAAGTCAAGAAAGCTGTCTGAACTTAGTTATCAAGTCTGAATCACTGCAGAAATACTTCCCACCATGATTATGTATTCACATGTGGTTTTGCAGAGAGGTCAGTGTAACCCACACGGTCCAGATGGAACGAGGATGGATGTATATTTATTTAGAGAGATAGATGGAAAGCATTGACACCATCTGCGCTACAAGATGGATGACAGTGCTTTTAAAGGCAGGTATCCATCAGGGAAAGGTTACACGGAATCTCTCGGCACTTCAAAGTCGCATATCGTTAACTTAAGAAATATTGGATCATTGTTCTTCTCCTCTCTCCTCTGCAACTCTCCCCCAGGTCGTTGCTGTGTGAAAGTGTTTTCAGGCATCTTACCTCGTGAAAATAGTCGTGATGAGAAAGTCAAAGTTGCATTTACATTTCTTTGCCAGGATTTGAAAAAAGTTCCTGAGTGTTTAGCTTGAAATGAAGTCGCAATGTTCTCAAAGTCTTGACAAATAAGTGTTTGTGGAGGTGTGACTTGGTTGTTCTGGTCTTGGTTTTGAGGAATGTTCTGTATTCTTCTCAAGGCTGATGATGCAGTAAGCCACTGCAGATTGATGCAGCACTTTGCTTTCAGTATTTAGAGTGGAGAGAGAGTGCAGGACACACAGATGCTATCTGTGTGTAGGACTGTATGTGCCTATGTGTGTGTGCAAGCTAGGCTTGGGCGGTATACCGTATACCGGGGTATTTGGAAAAAGCCATAGGATGGTTTCTCAATACTGTAAATACCTTCAAAGAAATAGTTTGGAAGTTTTTCAATAGATTTGAATATTTGTAGCTACTTTCTTAAGTTAATACCTGCAGTCAACTTGTGCAATATGTTAGATGAAGCATATTGCGTTCTTCATTTCACCTGTCACATTGTGAAGCTTAGCGTAGTTCCCCAGAACAGTCACGTGTTCGTAAATAGCACAATGGGAGGAAGCAGGAGGCGGTGAGTCTATAGTGTTCTATAACTATTGGACGGTCTCCGTTGTGCGGTGCACATGAAGTGATGAAGTTACACGTATATGCAATTTACTACTAACATCAGATATCTTATGACGTTCTGCTCGAAGTCAAAGAGCTCTGGATGAGTTATTTTTTTCCTGTGCTTCCTATTAGCGTTTTTTTCCTCCATTCTTCTCCCCTCTGCTCAGTGTACGTGTGCTGCTCTTCCTTTGGAGAAAAAAAATCTCATTCCCTTTTGCTTGTAAATGTCCACACTCACTGGAAATGACACTGGGTAGCTACTAGCTATGCTTGGATAACTTTATGAGCTGGATTTGCCTGTCTGCAATTAGTTTGTATGTTGTAGCTTAATTCTTTAGAACAGCGTCGATGTGATTTCACAAAGGCCTTTTCTTGTGTTTTTAGTACCCCCTTGTGTGCTATACCGGTAATACCGTAAATCCTGGGATGAGTGAAGGACAGTATGATATGAAAATCTGGATACCGCCCAAGCTTAGTGTGTGCCAATGCCAGTAACTGGGTAGGTAGTTAGATTTGTATGCACCAGTGGTTGCCAACCTTTTTTTGAACAGTTGCACAACTTGATGGGATATAACATTCTGTGGCACACCTAAAACTTCCCTATGAATTTATATAGTGGTAATGACCTCCATTTCATCTGATCCATACTGCAAACCTACTATTTTCTGTGACAAAATTCCATGTCACGTTTATACACTACGTGACCAAAATGTCACAAGGGGCAAGAAGGTAGAGACAACAATACATCACACAAAGCAGCCACAACTCTCAATAAGACTGTCCACGATTGAGTCTTTGAATGACGAGATTGAGATAAAACTGTTCAGTTCGAGTGTTTGTTGCACTGTTTCCAGTCGCTAGCTGCAGCAAACTGAACAAGAGGAGCGATCCAGGGATGTGTGTGCTTTGGGGACCTTTAACAGAATGTGACTGGCAGAACGGGTGTTGTATGTGGAGGATGAGGACTGCAGTAGGTATCTCAGATAGGGGGGAGTGAGACCTAAGAGTTTTATAAATAAGCATCAACCAGTAGGTGTTGTGACGAATACAGAGAGAACCAGTTTACAGAGGAGTATAGAGTGCAGTTATGTGTCTTGTAAGGAGCATTGGTGGCAAATCTGATGGCCGAGTGGTAAAAAAACATCTAGCCACTCGAGAGCACCCTTATCTGCCGATCTCTATAAATGGTGTCTCCGTAATCTAGCATGGGTAGAATGGTCATCTGAATCCGGGTTAGTTTGGCATGTATATAAACTCCTCCATTACAGCTCTATCCACTTGGCAGCCCAGTGACATTACTGTGGTCATTTCTTTGGCTGTGTAGAAGTAATATGTTTTTGTTTAGCAGTAGGGATCCCCGTCTCTTTATGACTGGAACTCTGATAGTTGAAGAGGTGGTGTGTTATTTAGATTTTTTTCTTTTTACATTCCTCTCTCCTCCCTACCTTGCCCTTTGGCTGCTACCTCTCCTCAGCTCCTGATTTAAGGCTGCACAGAGCCTGTGAGGGTCTCTTGTCACACTGGAGGGGAACAGAGGAGAGGGGAGAGGTGGAAGGGGGATATTTGGACAAAGAGTTAGTGCTTTGAGTTCCCTCCAAGATTTTAAATCTATAATGGGGTAGACTTTTATTGAATATCTATGCATCAGACAAATTATCTGGAGATGGCATACTGCTATATATTTGAGTTAGTGTGCCAATGTTGTGTGGTGTAATGGATCAGAGCTAATAAGCTTATGTTTACAAAATGTGGAATTCTTGATGCCATGAATATGTTTGTTGCTTGTCTTCACTGCAGTGGAAAACTCAGCATGTTTTCTTGTAGATTCCACAAAATGAATTGTATACGTTTTATTGCACCCAAATCTTGAGTGAGGCTTTTAACAGCTTGGCTCAAGGCCAAAGGAGAATATGTTCACAATCTTCTCCATGAGACCAGTAAACAAGCTTCTGGGGCGGCAGCCTAGTGGTTAGAGCGTTTTGGCCGAATCCCCGAGCTGACAAGGGAAAACTGTCGTTCTGCCCCTGAGCAAGGCAGCAACTGTTCCCTGGGTGCCGAAGACGTGGATGTCGATTAAGGCAGCCTGCCGCACCTCTGATTTAGAGGGGTTGGGTTAAATGCGGAAGACTAGGTGAATACATTGTTGGACAACTGACTAGGTATCCCCCTTTCCCTCAAGTCCTGTAGCTTTGGAGTGCTCACCAATGCCCATGTTTGACTTACAGTAACAACAACAAGTGGGGTCGGCTGGTTCCAAACTCTTAACATGTAGCAGAAGATGCATCTGACGGAGGCGTTTGGAACCAGACAAACTCGAGTTTGGATGTCTCTTCTCTGCTGAGAGATGTAGTTACTTTCTAAATGATTGAAAGTGATGGTGGTTAATGTTTCACAGCTTGTGTTGAGCTGACGCTCTTAGGGGACAACGGCGCAGAGGATAACAATGAGGTGATTGGACGGTTAGATACACAAGGGCAACCGCTCAGCCAACGTGCTGTATCATGACCAGAGTTGAACCAAAGGTACATTTCCTCTTTGCATTTGAAACTGACATAGCCGTCCTCAGGATGTTTTCGGCTGTTGTTTGGTGGTACCAGAGCATCATCTGTGAGGTGTGCAATGGGTTAAAATAAATTGACAGCATTGAAAATGTAGGGAGGATGAAAAGAAAACCAAAGTCCTATACAAAGTCTCTGTAGTGGCTGTTGTAAAAGGCAGCCATGCATATAATTGGCCAGTGCCCTGTACTTGTCAAACGGAAAGCCTTCATGACTTAACACTTAATAACCTGCTTTATTTACAGCTTCTCGGTGACTTCCAATCACGTTCTACTTCAGCAGTATTAAACTGCCTCAGATGTTTGGAAAATAATGGTTTGAGAATTAAGGCTGGCCAAAGATGGAAAAATATTTAATGCCAGCTTTTGACCACATTTTAATATTTTATTAATTCATACTTTGATTAGTTCATATTAATATTGTAGAGCAAAGTATCTAATGCTACGTGAGACTGTTGTAGAATGTAATCACAGTGACCCTTTCCCTCTAGAGTCCACTCAAAATAAGCCAAAAAAACAATGTCTTATTTAAAACCTTGGTATCAGACCCATTTTTTAAAAACATTTTTGCCTAAAATGACATACCCATATCCAACTGCCTGTAGCTCAGGACCTGAAGCACGGATATGTATATTCTTGATACCATTTGAAAGGAAACACTTAAGTTTGTGGAAATGTTAAATTAATGTAGGAGAATGTAACACATTAGATCTGGTAAAAGACGATACAAAAAAAACATGATTTTTTTTTTCCATCTTTGAAATGCAAGAGAAAGTCCTTTAACCTCTTCAACCTATGGGGGCGCTATGTCATTATTGGATAAAAAGATGTGCCCGTTTTTAAGCGCAATATTTTGTCACGAAAAGATGCTCGACTATGCATGGAATTGACAGCCTTGATAAGACAAAACTCTGACGTTTCCAAAACGGCAAAGATATTATCTGTGAGTGCCCCAGAACTAATGCTACAGGCGAAACCAAGATGAAGTTTCATACAGGAAATGCCCCAGATTCTGAAGGCGCTGTGGTCCAATGTCTCCTTATATGTCTGTGAATGCGCCAGGAATGAGCCTGCCTTTCTGTCGTTTCCCCAAGGTGTCTGCAGCATTGTGACGTGTTTGTAGGCATATCATTGGAAGATTGACCATAAGAGACTACATTTACCTGGTGTCCTGCCCGGTGTCCTGTGTCGAAATTATTGCGTAATCTGTAGGTCCATGCGCGTTCCATTTCTTCAGAAGAGAAAGTAAACTGCCACGATGGATTTTATCGTCGATAGATATGTGAACAACACCTTGAGGATTGATTCTAAACATCGGTTTGCCATGTTTCTGTCGATATTATGGAGTTAATTTGGAAAAAAGTTGGCGTTTTCATGACTTATTTATTTATTTTCCTTACCCAAAAGTGATGAACAAAATGGAGCGATTGGTCCACACAAATAATATTTTTTGTAAAAACGGAACATTTTGCTATCTAACTGAGTCTCCCCATTGAAAACATCTGAAGTTCTTCAAAGGTAAATTATTTTATTTGAATTCTTTTCTGGTTTTTGTGAAAATGTTGCATGCTGAAATAGGCATAATCCTATGCTAGGCTATCAATACTGTTACACAAATGCTTGTTTAGCTATGGTTCAAAAGCATATTTTTAAAATCTGAGATGAGTGTTAACAAAAGGCTAAGCTTGAGAGCAAATAGATCAATTTCATTTCATTTGCGATTTTCATGAATAGTTAACGTTGTGTTATGCTAATGAGCTTGCGGATAGATTTACACAATCCTGGATACAGGTTTTTTTCGTAGCTAAACGTGTTGCAGAAAATGGAGCGATTTGTCCTAAACAAATCATCTTTAAGGAAAAATGGAACATTTGATATCTGAGAGTCTCCTCATTGAAAACATCTGAAGTTCTTCAAAGGTAAATGATTTTATTTGAATGCTTTTCTGGTTTTTGTGAAAATGTTGCCTGCTGAATGCTAATGCTAAATGCTATGTTAGCTATCAATACTGTTACACAAATGCTTGTTTTGCAATGGTTGAGAAGCATATTTTGAAAATCTGAGATGACAGTGTTAACAAAAGGCTAAGCTTGAGAGCAAATAGATTAATTTCATTTCATTTGCGATTTTCATGAATAGTTAACGTTGCGTTATGGTAATGAGCTTGAGGCTGTAGTCACGATACCGGATCCGGGATGGCTCGACGCAAGAAGTTAATATAATATTGCAGTTTAAGTGCAATTTTGATTTTGCACGCTAAATGGCAGCAGTGTGTGTGTGCAAAGTTTCAGATTGATCCAGTGAAGCATTGCAATACTGAACAATATTTTGTATAAAGTCTGCCCAAATGTGCTGAATTGGTCAATTGATACATTTTCAAGTGCATAACTATAGAGAACATATATTTTGTATTACCATATATTTTTTTTAAAGTTTACACACTCCTAGGAATGTCATACATGATGGATCATTCGATTATACTCTAACTTTCACACATCTAAATGGCTGTGCGGGTTGGGTGTAGAGCCAGAGACGGCAGCGCTTTAAACTGTACATTTGTATATGAAAATGGATTTTTATCAAACTATGCTACATTTTATTTCCGGGATCCTCAGGGTGACCAATCAGAGCAACATTACTGAATGTAAGAACATTATTTAACTTCAGAGGTGAACGTATCAAACCAGTTGCCATGATAAATCTTTTTAGTTGTTGTACACTCTCCTCAAACAATAGCATGTTATCTTTTCATTGTAATAGCTACTGTAAATTAGATTTGCCCAAATTTAAGCTTTCTGCCCAAGTAAGACATGTCTATGTCCTGGGATGTTTTCTGTTACTTACAACATCATGCTAATCACATTAGCGCATTTTAGCTTAACCGTCCCAGTATAGGGACACTGATCCTGTAGCGGTTTTAAAGTTTCCCTGCCCTTGACCACAGCCATGCAGTCTGAATGGTTTGGGTCTGGTTCATTCATTTGCCTGGTATGTTTAGTGACAATTCCATGCTCCTGCAGGATAGCAGGATGTCTGTGGAGAGGGAGTTTTCCAGGGACTTGGCATCTGATAGGCCTTACTGGGAAAGGAGGCTTCGATGTGGAAAATATGAGTGGTGTGGTTTACCCAAACACTTTTAATAGGTCTTTGGTTTTTACAAAATCCTGACCAATTGAGGAGAGAAATATATATATATATATATATATATATATATATATATGTTACATATTAAATATTGATCCAGATTTCGGTATTCTGTAGCCTTCAGAGTTGGCTATATGGTAAAGGATAACGCCATGACTTCTACCTTTCCAAACTAAACTTATTTTTGACTGTACTACATAGTGTAAGCATTAACACATTTTCAATTGATTTCCAGTTGGAGCAGAAATGACATTGAGGCAGCAGCTCAAGTTCCCCCTGTTGTTTTCAAATAGGTTTATCATTTTAAGCCATGCTGTGCATGAATATGCCATGCTAGGTACAATGCAAAACATAGATGGTGGATTCAGCTCACAGTAAATCACAAAGTTTGCCCTATCTCAGGATGTTACATGAGCCAAATGCTTATTCCACAACTCTTAATTCCACACACACTCATACGTGGCTCTCAATCTTCCCAAGCGGTGGTGGGAGTGTAATTTGTGCCGTGGACTGATACACCCCCCCCCCTGTCCAACAGAGGGGTGCCATCTGAGACCCCCAGTGCTGCATAAATAAAACATCGAGAGAAACGCCATCATGAATTAGTCACAACCTCTGGATGATTATGGCTCCCGGTGCTGTCACCGTCTTTCCCTCTCTTTGGGATCGCTCCAGGGCTCATGTTTCTCAGTGCCTCCTGCCTGTTTTAGAGAAGCCTCTGTTGCTTTCGGATGCTCCCAGTTGAGGCAGATCTAGTTTCCGCCACGCAATGAGATCTCAGATTGAGCTGTCTGTCACACTACAGAGGCAGTAGACAGGAGGCTACTATCTCCCTACAAACATCTGTGTCTATCTGGTACAAAGGCCTCAGGAATATATACATTTCACTTACCCACAGAGAAGCCCTTTTGTAGTGATATTGTGCTCTTGTCTTACTAGGCAAAAGTGGCAGGGTGTTTTCTGATGTAGTACTCCTCTCAGTATCAGCATCTTCACCCCACTGGTTTCCCCATGAGGGAATAACGTCATCGGAAACTAGAATGATTGATTTGAAATTATGTTTCTTCATGATACACTAAGAATGACTAAATGGAATTCAGCCTAATGCTTTCCTTTCTTTCAGTGAGGGTTTTTCTCCTTTACACTCTCTGCCGTTTGCACTGCAACCAAAGTCCGCTGAACCAGTCCCACGAGTATGGTCTCCTAGTGCCTCTGAATATAGATTACTTTGGGGGAAAAACTACCCTATCTGTCTTAACAAAATGTTGCTTAGGGTCGTTGTCAACCTAAGCCAATTCCTCAGGACAATGAATTGGCTCATTGGCAGGTTGTAACTTATTGTCAGTGTCAGAGAATTATCGATCAGCTTTTTGCAGAACAGTCTGCAGTTTTCTCTTTCTCAAAAGCAAATATTTGTTCTGCTCTCTCTCTGGCCTTGTGGGTTGGTAACGGGGAATAACAAATACAATGCTCCTTTACCCTGGCACATAAATAAAGATACACTTTTGGAGACTTCAGATTAGTGGCGTTGTCTCGTTACTCATTTTCACACATCACGGTGTATTCCTCTTGCCTGTCGCATTTTATCTGGCACTTGATCCATTTGCTCCCACTCTACAGCAGGAGCAGCATTTGCCCCTAAAGTAATTTTGGATTAATGACATTCCTCAAACTCATAGGTCGTTGATTCCTGTCCATTTTATTACCCTGAACCGCCAAAGGAGTTTCTCAGCCGCAATCCCTCAACGTAGTCTTGCAGTATGCTCAGTCTGCCTATACACATTCATCTTATTGCATGGAGGGACAATGGTCTTCAGGAGTCCACTTCCCTTCACTGCATATTCATTGAAGATTATTTCTGAAAGGGGGGGCGATTTTAAGTGAATGCTGCACGTTTATTGCTTTCATTTGTCATCTCTGATTGTGGTATACTGTGAATAATCCACACTTTCACACGGGTGACATACTCAATAAGGAATGCACATAGCATCTAGCCCAAGGGCCTGTGTAAATGTAGCAAACACACTTTCATATACAGTGCCTTCAGAGTATTCACACCCCTCAACCTTTCCCACATTTTGTTACAGACTGAAATTAAAACTGATTCAATTGAGATTTTGTGCCACTGGCCTATAACGTCAAAGTGGAATTATATATTTTTGTATACATTTTTACAAATGTATTGAAATGGAATGCTGAAATGTCTTGAGTCAGTAAGTATGCAACCCCTTTGTTATGGCAAGACTAAGTTCAGGAGTACAAATTTAACCAGTGTTTTTAAAATGATTTTTAAATGACTACCTCAACTCTGTACCCCACACATGCAATGATCGGTAAGGTCCCTCAGTCAGCAGTGAGTTTTAAACAGACTCAACCACAAAGACCAGTGATGTTTCCCAAGGCCTGGCAAAGAAGGGCACCTATTGGTAGATGGGTAAAAAAAAAAAGCAGACCTTGATTATCCTTTTGAGAATGGTGAAGTTATAAATTATGCTTTGGGTGGTGTATCAATACACCCAGTCACTAAAAATAGACGTCCTTCCTAGCTCAGATGCCGGAGAGTAAGGAAACCGCTCAGGTATTTCACCATGAGGCAAATGGTGACCTTTAACTATTTTAAAGTTTAATGGCAGTGATAGGACAAAGCTGAGGTTGGATCAACAACATTGTAGTTACTCCACAATACAAACTTAAATGACAGAGTGAAAAAAGGGAAGCCTGTACAGAATACAAATATTCCAAAACATGCATCCTGTTTGCAATAAGGCACTAGAGTAAAACTGCAGACATTTTTGGCAAATGATCTTGTCCTGAATAGAAAGTGTTGTTGGATTTGCCCCAAACATATCACTGCGTACCACTCTTCATATTTTCAAGCATAGTGGTGACTGCATCATCTTATGGGCATGGTGGTCATCGGCAAGGATCAGGGCGTTTTTGGGGATAAAAATAAATTGAATAGAGCTAAGCACAGGCAAAATCCTAGAGGGAAAAACCTGGTTCAAACAGACAGTGGGAGATTAATTCCCCTTTCAGCAGGACAATTACTTAAAACGCAAGGCCAAATATACACTGGAGTTGTTTACCAAGGCGACGTTGAATGTTCTGGAGTGGTGTTACAGTTCACTAAATCGGCTTGAAAATGTATTGCAAGACTTGAACATGGCTGTCTAGCGATGATCAACAACCAACTAGACTGAGCTTGAATAATTAAAAAAATTATCATGTGTACAATCCAGGTGTGCAAAGCTCTTAGAGACCTAACCAGAAATACTCAACTGTAATTGCTGCTAAAGGGGATTCTTACATGACTCCGTGGTGTGAATACTTATGTAAATTATATTTCTGTATATCATTTGTGACTCGTTTCAGGAAACTAGGCTTATGTCTCGGGTCACTGCGTCATAGGAGAGCCATTTGAACGTAAACTTTTTTGGGGACAGAAATGCCTTCTGGAACATGTGAACTTTCATGTGCCTTGATAACAGACTTGTATGCCTTCTATAAATGAGAATAAAATGGTTAAATTACGAGCCTAGTTGGTTTACCCACAGCAAAAACAGCAACCTTCCCACTAGCCATGATTGACTAAGATAATGAATGAGCTGGGCATGCCAAGAGATGAGTTTGGTTTGGTCTGCCATATTGCACACATCTATTTGAGATGGTTAGTATGTGCACTGTAAGTAATTCTGTCTAACGCTGCTTTAAAAAAAAAAGTTTTATCGTTAAGTGTTGCTTGCCACTTTCTGGAGGACCGAGTTTTGAAATCAGTGGAATTTGAGTATGATAGCTAAGGAGATGGAGACAAACGCCTGTATCTGGATTACATCTTCAAATTAAGGGCAACCATGGCCTCTGTGACAGGGAGAGGCGTCCATCAATGATGTATACGGGTAAGATCATCTAGTTTACTACATTTTACGATATTACACGTTTCTAATTTTGTTTTCAGTTCAAGTTAGTGTACTGTTGGCTAGTTAACGTTATGTGTATGGTCTTATTATTCCTATCTAGCTAGTTTGTTATTGGAATTTTATTAGGATCCCCATTAGCTGTTGCAAAAGCAGCAGCTACTCTTCCTGGGGTCCACACAACACTAAACATAATACAGAATGACATGATACAGAACATCAATAGACAAGAACAGCTCAAGGACAGAACTACATACATTTAAATAAGGCACACCTAGCTTACATATCAATGCATACAGACAAACTATCTAGTCAAATAAGGGAGAGGCATTGTGACATGAGGTGTTGCTTTATCTGTTTTTTGAAACCAGGTTTGCTGTTTATTTGAGCAATATGAGAAGGAAGTTCCATGCAATAAGAGCTTTATATAATACTGTACGCTTTCTTGAATTTGTTCTGGATTTAGGGACTGTGGAAAAGACCCCTGGTGGCATGTCTAGTGGGACAAGTGTGTGTGTCAGAGCTGTGTGTAAGTTGACTATGCAAACAATTGAGGAATTTCAACACAATGTTTCTTCT
Organism: Oncorhynchus gorbuscha; assembly: GCF_021184085.1. NCBI lineage: Eukaryota > Metazoa > Chordata > Actinopteri > Salmoniformes > Salmonidae > Oncorhynchus > Oncorhynchus gorbuscha. The sequence continues at coordinate 29,750,638 of NC_060189.1, forward strand.
GAAAAGAAGTGACACAGTCAGTCTCCCCTCAACTTTTAGCCAAGAGTGGCATGCATAGTATTTATATCAGCCCTCTGATTACAATTAAGAGCAGAATGTGCCACTCTGTTCTGGGCCAGCTGCAGCTTAAATAAGTCTTTCCTTGCAGCACTGGACCACACAATTGGACAATAATCAGGATTAGGCAGAACTTGCTTTTGGGAGTATGGTGTCAAAAAAGCAGAGCATGTTGTGGCGAAATCTGCACGGAGCCTTCACCGTGCACTGCCAATTTAAGAGCGCATGAGCAGTAAGGAAGGAGCTCATTCAGCTCTTTGGGGAGGAGCTCTTGGGTGGTGCGACAGATTGATTGTGTATGCTGTGCTGCAGAAGTTTTGTAGTTTATAAAGTATTTAACTCAATCATCGGTGTGATCACTTTAGATCGTGGTTGGTTTTTTTTGGGACCGCGCCCGTTATGGATCGCATGGATTTGTAGCAACATTGTTGCGAAGCTTTAACATACAAACCATCGGACAGTCAGACAGTACACCGGCAGGCCTGAAGACCACAGCTAAGATTTATTTTTCTCTCTCTCTTTTCTCTTCCCAGTGCTTTACCCTGCAACAGACTCTCTATTTTTCAAATGCACTTCCCATTGAAGTTCATTAGAGCTGGACTATTATTGCCCTGACAGAAGTATTTGGGTGGACATTTTAGTTAAAAGGGAGGTTGCTTGCAAGTTATGCATTGTTATGTGAACTGTATTGAGGTGTACTAATGACATGTGGCCGAGAGGATTGTGGGCCTTTGTTGTGTCTATGAACACCCCCCACATTCATACCCTCTGCCCTCCTCCACTGGACGATAATACATATTATTGCAAATCCTCTGTTGATGACTGGGTTCTTTCTTGTATGAAGTTGCTGTTAAATTGCTCTGCCATTATTAGTTTTATTATTATTATTATTGTATGAGGTATTCTTGTTGGGGTTACCCCTGTGCTGTGATGTGGGTTTTATATGGGGTGTATTCTCTTTTCTCTCCACTGGCTATCTGGTAAACAGGCTACACTCTAGGCAGTCTCTTCTGCTGATGTGTGTGGGTCTGGTAGTGGTACTCTCTCTATTCTACTCTTTTCCTTTCGACATGGTTAATACCTGCCTGGCACCCGAACAAAATCTTTCTTTACCCCTCTCTAATAAATACCGCTACAATGTCTTTATTACGGCCAGACCTTTATCTTTACAACCATTGAATCTATATGTTTTGACCATGACAGTTTAGTTTAGTAGTAATTTAGTAATAATTTAGTTTGCTCAACTTGTTCAACAGCTACACCATTCATTACCATATTCAGTTGGGGACTAGAACTTAAGGAATGATTTGTACCAAATACAATGCTCTTAGTATTAGACATGTTCAGGAACAGTTTATTACTGGTCACTGATTCTAAAACAGACTGCAACAGCTATAAGAGTTTCAGTGACTTCATTATAGCCGAATGTTAACATTGTACCTGGTTGGTTAGCTACCTGCAGACTCATGCAGGGTAGTAACGTCATGAGTTGGGATTATGGTTGATTGTTTGTTTAACTAGCTAGCTACATGTCTTCACAAAAGACTCCACTATGCAAGTATCCATTTCAATAGAATGACACTGCAACAACTGCTGATCGATGTAGCTGGTAAATTCTTTCTGGCTATCTACTTCAATTTCAGAGCACGGGTAAGATCGTCTAGCTAGCTACGTTTTCAAATATGTCACACTTCTAATTTTGATAAAGCAGTCTTCCTTTTCAAGTTAGTGTACTGTTAACTAGCTAGCTGACGTTAGCTGACTCGCTAGCTAACGTTACGCGTATGATATTTGTATCGGAGCCATTTGCTTTGATTATTACAACCTAATGTTAGCTAGCTAACATTGAACCTGGTTGGTTAGCTACCTGTAGTAACATCATGAGTTGGGATTATGGTTCATTGTTTACCTAGCTAGCTAGCTATATTTCTTAACAAAGACTCCACTATGCAGGTTCCCATTTCAATAGAATGTCACTGCGACAACTGTTGATAGACGTAGCTGGTAAATTCGCCCTTGCTATCTACTGCGATTTCATTGTTGCGAGCAGCACAGTTGCAGTCACCAATATGCTCTGAATAAAATAACATCCTAACCAACTCTGCGAGGGTGAGTAAAATGGTCAGTGACCTGTTCTCTCATTTGTGTCTGGAAGTAGCTAGCCAACGTTGGCCAATTTAGCTTGGGTGCTTGACTACTGTTAGGAAAGAAAGTGCAGATCAACCCTTAACCTCTTTGGGGTATCCCCCCCCCCCACCCCTTCTCAATTTCTGCCCAAAGACATACCCTAATTTAACTGCCTGTAGCTCAGGCCCAGAGGCAAGGATATGCATATTATTGGTATCATTTGAAAGGAAACACTCTGAATTTTTTGGGAAATGTGAATTGAATGTAGGAGAGTATAACACACTAGATCTGGTAGAAGAAAATGCAAGGAAATAAATATACGTTTTCTGTTTGTTATTGTTGCTGCATCTTTCAAATAACCAAGAACAGCCAAACATACAGATAGGATGCTGGGGATGGTTTGAATGAAGAACATAAGATGGCAACAATAGCTGAGCAAAGTTTTAGACAGAACTTCAAAAATGAGCGAGCTACGTGATATTGAGCATGAAGTCAACCAGGTGTCCCACACAATGTACCCAAGTGGCCGAATTGGTACAGTGATACATTTTGAAGGAAATAACAATATACATAAATGCTATTCTAACACACACCCAAAAATTATATACGAAAAAAATAATTACAAAACAAATAATAAACAAACAAATAACAAGGGTAACTATTTACACATTTTCTATTTACAATATTGTGAAGACCATCAGTCCTCTACACACTATTGTGCTGCTGGTGCCATGGCGCCTAGCAGTCTCTTTCTGCTGTAAAGCAGAGGCTTCCTGAACAGGTGGTGCAGGTGATGGGGCATTTCCTGTGACAAAGGGCACAACGACGTCTCCCTACTGTGCCCTTTTTGCCCTGTGGCACATTCATGCCTGCAGAGATGCATCTGGGCAGGTGAACACCACTGGTTGGAGCAGAAGGTGCTGCAATGATCTTGCTGTAGCTAGCGAGCTCCTGGATGAGCAGCTCCCTGAAGGCTAGCTGTGAGTTGGGTGGCTGTCCACAGCTCTTGGCCATTTCCTTCTGGAGGATGAAGGAATTCACCACAGCAATGTCAATGAAATGATAGAAAAATGTTTTGTACCATTTCATGGTCTTGTGAAGAACATTGTAGTATCCTATCAGTGCATCTGACAGGTCCACACCTCCCATGCTCTTATTGTAGTCCTTTACAGCAGCTTGAATGGGGACATTTTTGTGGTCCATGCCCCGGCACCGTCCTTCACATGCCTGACGACGTGATCTACACTGAAGGACTTGTGCATACTGGAGCACACCACCTCTCTGGTATCCATCCACTTCACAAACAGCAGACCATCTTCACGGATCCATTGCATGGTGCTCAGCTCGCTTAAGCATGTTGTCCACCTTGGTCTTTGGAAATCCCACACCGACACCTCCCGCTTCCTCAGCTCTGTAAACAGGGTAGGGCTTGTGTAGAAGTTGTCCACAATTAGTTTGTAGCCCTGCCCCAGCTCTGTAAACAGGGTAGGGCTTGTGTAGAAGTTGTCCACAATCAGTTTGTAGCCCTTCCTCAGCTCTGTAAACAGGGTAGGGCTTGTGTAGAAGTTGTCCACAATCAGTTTGTAGCCCTTCCTCAGCTCTGTAGACATGGTAGGGCCTGTGTAGAAGTTGTCCACAATCAGTTTGTAGCCCTTCCCCAGCTCTGTAAACAGGGTAGGGCTTGTGTAGAAGTTGTCCACAATCAGTTTGTAGCCCTTCCTCAGCTCTGTAAACATGGTAGGGCCTGTGTAGAAGTTGTCCACAATCAGTTTGTAGCCCTTCCTCAGCTCTGTAAACAGGGTAGGGCTTGTGTAGAAGTTGTCCACAATCAGTTTGTAGCCCTTCCCCAGCAGTTGAACCCAATAACTCCATAACGGAATCATAATTCAGTCCATTAACGGTAGCTAAACTGTTTTTCCCCTCGTAAACAAAATAATTGCAAGTGTACACACAGAATCAGCCAAAACAAACAGCTTGCAACCCCATTTGGTTTGTTTGTTCCGCATGTATTGTTTGAGGCTGATTCTGGCCTTTGAGGCTACCATCCTATCATCTATGGACAGGTTCTGGGCGGGCTGAAAATAAGTCTTGCAGGCATCAACGATGCTTGAGTAGAGGTTTTATTTTACATAGCCTATCAAACCTTGGTGTGCCTCTCTTCTTGTCATCTTCCCCATCAACTTCTGGGTCACTTATGTGAAGCGCCCGTGAGATAGTCAGAAGCCTTTTACAAGACATGACAGTCATGGGGAAAGGCAGTTGATAGAGAGCTGACGTTTTCCAGTAGTCCCTTAAGAGTTTTCAACTTCACCAGCCCCATGTAAATGACCATTGAAAAGTGGCAGAAAAGGTCTGACATGGAAATGGTCTTCCATGCCTCTTTCTTTCCTGCCTGCTTCTTAGCCACATACTTATTTGTGTTCGCCACCAGGGAATCAACAACTGACGAGGTGAAAAACAGTTGAAGGGGGCTGTACTTTGCAGTCATGTCTAGTTGAGGTCCTGGCTGCCCTTTTGGGTCTAAAACTGGTGGATTTGGTTCCATATCATCTTCTAACACAGAGTGCCAATGACCCTCTGGCCCTCTGTCTGCAGGTTTCTCTCTTCCCCACGTCTTCTTCTTTGTCACTGACTTCAACTCTAGATGGCCGGGTAGGTGTGGAGCCGGAGACAGCGGGGGTCCGGCTGGATGAACCAGCTTCAGAGGGAGATGGACACCTAGACATTGACGGCTCATAATCAGAATAACTGTCACCGTGAAAGATTTAAAAAATCAGTAACAATACTTTCACGTATGAGCCCTGTATCAACATGTAAAATAAACAGATATACATGTATATAGAGTACAGGGAACATAATCACTACGGTGAAGTGCTGTTCCATTCCAAGTTTGTGTAAAATGAATTTTTAAAATATATCACACACACAGTATTGCCAATGTGTACTTTACACATTTGATTACAGATGATATTTTTATATATTGCAAATCAAACATGAAAATGTAAAAAAATCTCAAATGAATAATATTTCCTATTAATTTCAATGACATTAGCATTTGAATGTACCAATCCAGCATGGCATCCTCGCCGTGCAGAAACATTACTTCCGCCTGGGAGTCAAGATTCATCTTCCCGAAGAAACTGTCTCGATCAATTTCCTCTATAATTTGGGTTAAATCTGTATACCTAGACTTTGTTTTAGCTTTTCCTGATTTATTCTCCATAATTTAAATATATAAACTTGTTGAAAATGCTTCTATGCGTAACACTTGAGGCTCCGTCAACTAGGATTTGCAATGGAGAATGAACCTCTTTTACGCCAGAGTTTACGACAAAGGCTGGTCTTTGAACGTATATCCATCTACATATTGCCGTTTACCTCAGCTCATTGGCTATCTTCCAAGCTAGATTTCAAAATGATCAGTGGTCATTGGGCCAAAATACAGTCAATCACCGATAGACCGGTCCTAACATTGGTGCACAATGAGGTAATTGGTGTCTTCAAATCGGTTTGTTTCGGTCAATACATCCTGGGAAAAGTACCATCATGTATGGTTGTGTTAGTAACAAGGATTGCAATTAAACCAACCATGACTGGATAAACATTTGTTTAGTGTGTGTATTACCACGAACGCTTCGTCCAAAGTTTAATGAGACGGAAATCACGATGCAACCGGTTTACAAATGTTTCGTGTTAGGCTATAAAAAGGTATTTTATCAAACAAAACAAACATTCACTGTGTAGTTAGGACACTTGGCATTGCCACCAGAGGAAGATATTCAATGGTAAGCGATTTTATTTAGTTAGTCCTTACTTTTGTGACGCTAATGCTTGGTTGGAAAATGCTAGTAATAACTGTGTGTTGGGCGCCGTCCGCAGAAAATCGCATGTTTGCTTTTGCAGTAAACCTTTTTGAAATCTGACACAGCGGCTGGATGAATGAGACGTTCATCTTTTAAATGATGTAAGATGCATGTATTTACAAGAATGTTTAATAAAACGAATGGTGTATTTTAAAATGTTAGCTCTCTGCAGTTTCACCGGATGTTGGCCTGGTGGGACGTGAGCGTCTCCCCTACCCTAGAGGTTAAAGAGATGGGTGTGCTAAAGCTTAAGCAAAAAAATGTATTTCCTTAACTTACCTCATTTGCACTCACTGTATATAGACTTTTTGTTTTTTGTTCTACTGTATTATTGACTATGTTTGTTTATTCCATGTGTAACTCTGTATGTGTCGAATTGCTACGCTTTTTCTTGGCCAGGTCGCAGTTTCAAATGAGAACTTGTTCTCAACTAGCCTACCTGGTTAAATAAAGGTGAAATAAATAAATAAGAGTGTGAACGATGCTGAATGGGTGTTGACAGTAGGCACTAAAACATTCAAAGGCCATTTTCTCTTAAGTGAGGTTACAAGTTTATCAACTTTCAAAGCAGAATTACTTTCCCATTCTTCAAATGCTGTGCTTGATATACCATTTTGTAGCTCTGTGTCTGCTTTTATCCAATGCAAAAAATACAATTTCATATTTTGCTGCAGAAGACCGAATCAAGGCTGTCGGTCACATTTTCAATAAACATTTTAAAAAATATATATGTTTTCACTGTCATTATGGGGTATTGTGTGTCGATGGGTGAGGTCAAAAAAAATTCAGGCTGTAACACAACAAAATGTGGAACAACTCAAGGGTCATGAATACTTTCTGAAGGCACTGTATGCACATACAAACACTTGTGTACACATTAACATGCATGCACACACAGTCAATTAGTTTCCCTAAGGGTGGGTAAAGACTGCTAGCTGTGACAACGGACTCTTTTGCAATTTCCATATTCACAAAGCTAATCACTGTAGGAGGAATACTTACATGTAATTTCAAAGGTTGTCTTTGCAATGGAATCTAGCTGCGATTTAAACATTGAAAATGAGTTGTACTGTTGAATACAAAAGGCAAACAATGTGAGGATGTTGAGTCAGTAAGTCCTTTACACTCATTGGGATGAACCATTAATGTTGTGATGACGCAAGTTTGACAAAGTATATTTGTTTCTCTCGGAGTCTATTTACTTACCGTATAATTTTATTATGTTGACCAGGAACCTTACTTGGCGTGAAAACACTGAAGTCACACACACACCAAATGGGCTACATTACGCATATGCAATAGTCCATAAAACATGCCTAACCTGGTGGCCCCACTCTAGAGTCCAGCACTTGTTTCCTGTGCTTAGGCCTATCGCTTCATCACTAAGATGACTCCTCTAGCATTGATATATCCCTAGCAATTTCAATTGACTTTTTAATGTCGTTCCCTCACCTTCCCTGTCAACATCCTGCCAGACTGCAGCTGTTTGAGATGACAGATATTTAGGAGGACTGAGGGAGCGGCTTCAAAGGGAATGTTCTAACAAGCCGCACCACGACCGATATCTACAGACTTAATGAATTCCCAACATATCTGATTCCAGCCTGATGTTCCAGCTCGCTAGCAGAGGATTCTTATATCATTTTTAAAGCCGTATTGATTTTGAAGGGGCACAGATTGGACGGAGTCCAGTGCTTCTGGAGTTAACTATCACTTGTAAGAGTGAATTAATCAAGCTCTTCACAGCCTCTGATAAAAATATATTTTAAAAAGTTATCCCTATGGAACACTGAGGTTTTATTAAGCTGATTCATTAATACAGGACTTGCAGTAGGCTGCATCCTTTTGGGGACATCGAGAATGGAAGTGTTTCTGTTGCCAAAGATTCCTGTACTCTTGGATAAACCTATAGGAGCCCCCCCACCCCCCACCCCCCCCCCCCCCTCCTAAAACGTCAGTGCTTACATTTGGAACTGGGCAGGGTTCCAAACAAGCCTCTCTAGATCCCCGTCTTAGACTCTCACTTTATAATCCCCGAACTTTTTATAGTCCAGTACCCCTTCAAACATTCAACCTCTATCTGCGTACCCCCTCAAGCACCAGGGTTAGCGCACTCTAAAATCTTGTTTTTCTGCCATCATTGTAAGCCCCCCCCGCCCCCCACACACACACACACTATACGATACATTTATTAAACATAAGATTGAGTGAGTTTTTGTCACAACCTGGCTTGTGGCAAAGAGCTCTTACAGGACCAGGGCACAAATAATGATATAATAATTTTTCTCTTTATTTAAACATCTTACATATATAACCTTATTTATTCATCAAAAATTGTGAATAACTCACCACAGGTTAACGTGAAGGGTGTGCTTGAAATGCATGAACATAATTCACATAACTCTGCAAATGTTGGGTTATATTGGAGAGAGTCTGGCTTAAATAATATTCCAGTCTGTGCCTGTATTTAGTTTTCATACTAGTGAGGGCCAAGAATCCACTCTCGCATAGGTACGTGGTTGCAAAGGGCATCAGTGTCTTAACAGCGAGATTTGCCAAGGCAGGATACTCTGAGCACAGCCCATCCAGAAATCCGGCAGTGGCTTGTAATTCAATTAAATTTACACAGAAGCACTTGTTTCAATTTTAATAAGGCTCTCTTGTTCAGACATCGGTAAGTGGACTGGAGGCAGGGCATGAAAGGGATAACGAATCCACTTTGTCGTCCATTTTGGGAAAGTACTTGCGTAATTGCGCACCCAACTCACTCAGGTGTTTCGCTATATCACATTTGACATTGTCCGGTAGCTTGAGTTAATTTGCGCACAAAAAAATCCTACAATGATGGAAATACCTGTGTTGTCCTTGTTAATGCAGACAGAGAAGAGCTCCAATTTCTTAATCATAGCCTCAATTTTGTCCTGCACATTGAATATAGTTGGAGAGTCCCATATTCCAAGAATCGGATCATTCAGGCGAGAAAAAACATCACCCAGATAAACCAGTCGTATGAGAAACTCATCATGCAAGCGGTCAAAATTATGGTCAGTAAAAAAGTGTCTACTTTCCCCCATGATGACCAGCAAACTTCTGTATGTTGTAAAATAGTTACATGGTCGTTGCCCATTATCATTGCATAGTGCAGAAAATACACGAGACTTCAGGGGCCTTGCTTTAACAAAGTTAACCACTTTCACTGTAGTGTCCAGTCTTTCAAGCTGTCAGGCATTCCCTTGGCAGGAAGACTCTCGGTGGATGCTGCAGTGTACCCAACTGTTGCACCCGCATTACCACTCCACGATGTCTCCCTGTCATGGATTTTGTGCCATCAGTACAGATGCCAACATGAGCAGCAGCTATGTTTTGGCTACATACGGACTGCTAGTGGAATTCCCGCGAAAGAGTAACGGTTAATGTGATAGGATGTCAATTATTTGGGTAGGTTACCTGTATTTGACATTGTTAATTTGCTGAACACTAGATGGTTTAATTTTTGGCAGTGAAACGAGGCTACTCGGGTGAGGGAAGAAATGGGGGGAAAAACTCATCCAAATTTATAGCCCGTTGGAAAATATAATAATTGCATCACATTACTCATTATTATGGTTATAAGTTCAAAAAAGCCCCTCAAATGCTCATTGAGGCTGGAGTGAATGGTCTTTTGGGTGAGGTTTTTATGAAAAAGTATTATTTTGAAATATTGTGCAGCGTCAAGGTAAAGTCAGATTAAGGGCCTTACAGTATGAGATAAGCTCTTGCCAGAGAGCGCTGTGATGTAATAATAATAATAATAATATATGCCATTTAGCAGACGCTTTTATCCAAAGCGACTTACAGTCATGTGTGCATACATTCTACGTATGGGTGGTCCCGGGGATCGAACCCACTACCCTGGCGTTACAAGCGCCATGCTCTACCAACTGAGCTACAGAAGGACCACATGTCACAGGTGGACACTTTTTGTCTGTCAAATGTTTTCATGGATTTTTTTGTTGTCAAATGTGATATTTGACAAACGTTAACCACTTAAGCTCCTGCCCTTTTTATTTTGTTTCAGTGTCTATAACCTGTTGTTTTTGCGACATGTTTTCCTATTTTGTAGTTATTCTAGTTTTACCTTAGTTAACCCTGCTTGTCTTGCTTGTTGCTCTTCATTGTTCTCTTTTAATAAAGTGAAGCCAGTTCAGAAAGGGAACCCCGACTGCCCGCCTCAGCTGAGATTGCACCAATTAGATGCTAGTAATTATCATGCTTACCTTATTTGGTGGCCTATTTAAGATGACCTGTTCTGCTCACTCATCCTGCTGCTTTTTGCTACTACTGCAAGTGTGTGTTTGAGGAGCCTGTATTGCCAAGACTTGCATTATTCATTCGTTAACCCCCAGGAGTTTATTGATGCACCGGTGTGTTAGTCCAAGTAACATAATAAAAAATCCCCATCAGTTCAAGTTAGATGTTTTTTGTTGTATTGAATGCGTCTCAATCCACCGCATCCATAGATGTTGCACTTCGGCGTCTGCGGTGAAAGATGGTACAGCGAGAGCGGTGGTTGTCAGACCATGAGACAAAAATTGGTCATCTGTAGCATCCAAACAGTTTGGCTATTATGACCACTCTATGGAAAGATGAAACTGGCAGACATGATGGTGGTCTCCGTTTTGCTCTACGGGAAACAAATAATTATATATCCTAGAGATAGGACAGACTGTTCAAAACCTTATTCCTTATTATTTTGTATTTGACAATTCTTTTACGGTTTATGAACGTTAGTCAATGTGTTTCTATGGGCTATTGTAGTAAAGGCCAAATTCAATATTCAATCAAATCAGTTTACCTATTCTATTGGTCAGTTTGTCGAGAAAGAAATAGCCTATTCCAAATAGACTCTGGGACAGTTGTGGGACGATAGATCCAAAATTCATACAACCAGTAGGCCTTGGCTACTTTATGCTCAAAAAAATAAAGGGAACACTTAAACAACACAATGTAACTCCAAGTCAATCACACTTCTTTGAAATCAAACTGTCCACTTAGGAAGCAACACTGATTGACAATACATTTCACATGCTGTTGTGCAAATGTAATAGACAACAGGTGTAAATTATAAGCATTTAGCAAGACGCACCCAATAAAGGAGTGGTTCTGCAGGTGATAACCACAGACCACTTCTCAGTTCCTATGCTTCCTGGCTGATGTTTTGGTCACTTTTGAATGCTGGCGGTGCTTTCACTCTAGTGGTAGCATGAGACTGAGTCTACAACCCACACTAGTGGCTCAGGTAGTGCAGCTCATCCAGGATGGCACATCAATGCGAGCTGTGGCAAGAAGGCTTGCTGTGTCTGTCAGCGTAGTGTCCAGAGCATGGAGGTGCTATCAAGAGACGTGGAGGAGGGCAACAACCCAGCAGCAGGACCGCTACCTCCGCCTTTGTGCAAGGAGGAGCACTGCCAGAGCCCTGCAAAATGACCTCCAGCAGGCCACAAATGTGCATGTGTCTGCTCAAACGGTCAGAAACAGACTCCATGAGAGTGGTATGAGGGCCCGACGTCCACAGGTAGGGGTTGTGCTTACAGCCCAACACTGTGCAGGACGTTTGGCATTTGCCAGAGAACACCAAGATTGGAAAATTTGCCACTGGTGCCCTGTGCTCTTCACAGATGAAAGCAGGTTCACACTGAGCATGTGAAAGACGTGACAGTCTGGAGACGCCGTGGAGAACATTCTGCTGCCTGCAACATCCTCCAGCATGACCGGTTTGGCGGTGGGTCAGTCATGGTGTGGTGTGGCATTTCTTTGGGTGGCCGCACAGCCCTCCATGTGCTCGCCAGAGATAGCCTGACTGCCATTAGGTACCGAGATGAGATCCTCAGACCCCTTTTGAGACCATATGCTGGTGCGGTTGGCCCTGGGTTCCTCCTAATGCAAGACAATGCTGGACCTCATGTGGCTGGAGTGTGTCAGCAGTTCCTGCAAGAGGAAGGCATTGATGCTATGGACTGGCCCGCCCGTTCCCCAGACCTGAATCCAATTGAGCACATCTGGGACATCATGTCTCGCTCCATCCATCGACACCACGTTGCACCACAGACTGTCCAGGAGTTGGCGGATGCTTTAGGCCAGGTCTGGGAGGAGATCCCTCAGGAGACCATCCGCCACCTCATCAGGAGCATGCCCAGGCTTTGTAGGGAGGTCATACAGGCACATGGAGGCCACACACACACTACTGAGCATCATTTTGACTTGTTTTAAGGACATTAAATCAAAGTTGGATCAGCCTGTAGTGTGGTTTTCCACTTTAATTTTGAGTGTGACTCCAAATCCAGACCTCCATAGGTTGATAAATTTGATGTCAATTGATCATTTGTGTGATTTTGTTGTCAGCACATTCAACTATGTAAAAAAAAAAAAAATTAATAAAAATATTTCATTCATTCAGATCTAGGATGTGTTATTTTAGTGTTCCCTTTTTATTTTATTTTTAGCAGTGTATATAAAAAAAATAAGTTAAACAGCAAACTTCACATTATAAGCACAGCAATGCGCGCAAGGTAGTACGTGCGGATGTTTGTTCCATAATGCAATTAGCGGAAAAACACTGTCGGCACATGCCAGCGGTTTTATTTAACAGATGAAAATATCCGTTAGAAATGTAGAAAAAGGGGTGATTATAATAAAATAATTGCCTCCACTGATCTGGTCGGATTTTGGCTAGGCTACGTTGAAGCAAGGTAAGACATCCCTCATAATATGTAGCAAAACATCCAGCGCTCAAACAATGAAGTGCATGTTTTCAAAATGCATAATGCCTCCAGCTCATTGCAAAGTTGTGTGTGAAGCGCTGATGAAGCCTGCCTTCAGTTCCCTGTGCATTTGCTGTTTGAGATGCTGTAGCAGCAGCTCTCGCGCTGTTTGATAGATTTTCTCTGTATCTCTGTAGGCTCTGTATCTGTATGCTGTACGATGTGATAAATAAGAGCCTACATAACGAATATACTGTACACACACCAATTTAATTCCACTAAATTATGCAAATTAACCTATAGATGATAAGCTTGACCAGTTAAATCTATTTACATGGACTGGTATTCCCATCAATGGCTAGGCTAAAAAGCATCATTTCGCAATGGAATTTTTCCTTCTCCCGGGCAATTTTATTCATTGGCTTTAAAAATATATATATATATTGGCTAAAGCCAGCTAATGAAAACCCTGGTGCAGACAATACATCTTTGTAATGTTTACCTGACAGTGACCTCTCTTGCCCCTAGCGTCTCCACTGTAGAGAATGTGATTATTAGCTGACTGCAGATCAGTGAAAGGCGATTCCGAGAATATTACCGTCCATCACAACTCCCACTGGTACCTAGGACGATCTAGTTATTGCTAAAAAAGGAGTGATACTCAGATGATTCAGACTCAACAACAATCTCCCTTGAGTCATGTCCTCATGAGGCGTTTGATACAGTAGAAAACAATGTAACCCCTCAAAATATTGACAGCAGGGCTGTATCAAAATATTGGCCTAGATGTAGGTGTTCTAGTATGTGTTGTTTTCCTGTACAGGACATTCTGTGCTTTGGATTGAGAGAGAGATGATGTGAAGAACATGTTCTAATCATGTATTTTGCCATTGCACTGATAGGAACTGGCCTGGGAGGATTTTTAGAAGACTCGATGTGAATGGTCCTCTGCTATAAGTGGGACACATGAAGAAACAGAAGAAAACAAATGATTTTCTTCACTCTTTCTCCTCAGTGCCAGGCTGCTCTAGAATGTTGAATAGCAGGGGTGAGGAAGACAAATGCTGCTTCCATTACAGGAAGTGCAGCCCTGGATGAGGGGCGCAGTGAATTTATGGGGGAGTGAAAGTGGGTTTGTACGTGCATTTGTGTGAGTCTAGTGGTGTCTCTGTATTGATGTGAGTGAAGATTATCAAGCTGACAGGCTGAGGAGAAGTTATGAAACGCTTCCGATCTCTCTCTGACTTTGGGGAAAGGAATTCTACACTACAGCTTGCAATGCACAATGAAACATCTCAATTATTTGTCAAATATACTTGCCAAAAAGTTTGGAAAACAAGAATGATTAGAAATTACTAGAAATGACTGTTTTTTTCACCTCGCAATGCTACAGTGTTACTGCTTCAGTCCTCTTCATATTAATCACTTTGTCATTTTATAATTGCATTCCCACTGATTATGGAATTAACTTTCTATGAATATTCAACCTGAGCCATCAGTGCATTTTCCTTAGCCCTCTGAAAGCCAGGCAGAATTAAGCCTTCCACTTAATGCTTTTAAGTGCTCTGCTTGTCAGGATGTCAAGCTACTCTCTACAGTAACAAACAGTTATGCAGTACTCTGGCTCCGCAGCCAACTGCATTTCGATAGAGCTCAGTGCAGGTCAAGACATTGTGGAATACGAACACTGTACGCTATGTGCAAACAGTGTATTGTCTGACCTTGTGGCAAACCATTTGGATAATTTACTCCACTGAGAAATCTATTGTCATTTGCATAAAAGACAAACGCAGGAGACCAGACCTGATGCTTGCAGTTATTTGCAATGACCTTATCTTAAATGCACGATTTCTATGCATATAATGCCTTCCTTTTGTTGGCTTAACAACCCTTGGCCTATTAGTGTTCCACGGTAAACCAAAATTCCGGTTTTTGTTTTGATACTAGAACATGAAAAACAGTTTGTTAATAGATTAGATTCTAATATATATATTTATACTTCTGTCATCTACTGGTTGATAGAGGATCGTCTATCAGTGCAGCCTGTGTCTCCTCCGTGCCTCCTCCGTGCCTCCTCCGTGCCTCCTCCGTGTCTCCTCCGTGCCTCCTCCGTGCCTCCTCCGTGTCTCCACCGTGTCTCCACCACAACCTTTGGCCAATTAGTGTTCCACGGTAAACCAGAACTCCGGTATTTGTTTTGATACTAGAACATGAAAAAAGGTTTGTTAATAGATAAGATTTTTTTAAAATATATATATATTTTTATACTTCTGTCATCTACTGGTTGATAGAGGATCGTCTATCAGCGCAGCCCGTGCCTCCTCCGTGTCTCCACCGTGCCTCCGTGTCTCCACCCTGTCTGCTCTGTGCCTCCGTGTCTCCACCCTGTCTGCTCTGTGCCTCCGTGTCTCCACCCTGTCTGCTCTGTGCCTCCGTGTCTCCACCCTGTCTGCTCTGTGCCTCCGTGTCTCCACCCTGTCTGCTCTGTGCCTCCGTGTCTCCACCCTGTCTGCTCTGTGCCTCCGTGTCTCCACCCTGTCTGCTCTGTGCCTCCGTGTCTCCACCCTGTCTGCTCTGTGCCTCCGTGTCTCCACCCTGTCTGCTCTGTGCCTCCGTGTCTCCACCCTGTCTGCTCTGTGCCTCCGTGTCTCCACCCTGTCTGCTCTGTGCCTCCGTGTCTCCACCCTGTCTGCTCTGTGCCTCCGTGTCTCCACCCTGTCTGCTCTGTGCCTCCGTGTCTCCACCCTGTCTGCTCTGTGCCTCCGTGTCTCCACCCTGTCTGCTCTGTGCCTCCGTGTCTCCACCCTGTCTGCTCTGTGCCTTCGTGTCTCCACCCTGTCTCCACCCTGTCTCCACCCTGTCTCCACCCTGTCTCCACCCTGTCTCCACCCTGTCTCCACCCTGTCTCCACCCTGTCTGCTCCGTGTCTGCTCCGTGTCTGCTCCGTGTCTGCTCCGTGTCTGCTCCGTGTCTGCTCCGTGTCTGCTCCGTGTCTGCTCCGTGTCTGCTCCGTGTCTGCTCCGTGTCTGCTCCGTGTCTGCTCCGTGTCTGCTCCCTGTCTCCACCCTGTCTCCACCCTGTCTCCACCCTGTCTGCTCCGTGTCTCCACCCTGTCTGCTCCGTGTCTCCACCCTGTCTGCTCCGTGTCTCCACCCTGTCTGCTCCGTGTCGCCTCCGTGTCTGCTCCGTGTCGCCTCCGTGTCTCCGCCGTGTCTGCTCCGTGTCTCCGCCGTGTCTGCTCCGTGCCTCCGTGTCTCCGCCGTGTCTGCTCCGTGCCTCCGTGTCTCCGCCGTGTCTGCTCCGTGCCTCCGTGTCTCCGCCGTGTCTGCTCCGTGCCTCCGTGTCTCCGCCGTGTCTGCTCCGTGCCTCCGCCGTGTCTGCTCCGTGTCTCCGCCGTGTCTGCTCCGTGTCGCCTCCGTGTCTGCTCCGTGTCGCCTCCGTGTCTCCGCCGTGTCTGCTCCGTGCCTCCGTGTCTCCGCCGTGTCTGCTCCGTGCCTCCGTGTCTCCGCCGTGTCTGCTCCGTGCCTCCGTGTCTCCGCCGTGTCTGCTCCGTGCCTCCGTGTCTCCGCCGTGTCTGCTCCGTGCCTCCGTGTCTCCGCCGTGTCTGCTCCGTGCCTCCGCCGTGTCTGCTCCGTGCCTCCGTGTCTCCGCCGTGTCTGCTCCGTGTCGCCTCCGTGTCTGCTCCGTGTCGCCTCCGTGTCTCCGCCGTGTCTGCTCCGTGCCTCCGTGTCTCCGCCGTGTCTGCTCCGTGCCTCCGTGTCTCCGCCGTGTCTGCTCCGTGCCTCCGTGTCTCCGCCGTGTCTGCTCCGTGCCTCCGTGTCTCCGCCGTGTCTGCTCCGTGCCTCCGTGTCTCCGCCGTGTCTGCTCCGTGCCTCCGTGTCTCCGCCGTGTCTGCTCCGTGCCTCCGTGTCTGCTCTGTGCCGCCGTGTCTGCTCCGTGCCTCAGTGTCTGCTCTGTGCCTCAGTGTCTGCTCTGTGCCTCCGTGTCTGCTCTGTGCCTCCGTGTCTGCTCTGTGCCTCCGTGTCTCTACCGTGTCTGCTCCGTGTCTCTACCGTGTCTGCTCCGTGTCTCTACCGTGTCTGCTCCGTGTCTCTACCGTGTCTGCTCCGTGTCTCCTCCGTGTCTGCTCTGTGCCTCCTCCGTGTCTGCTCTGTGCCTCCGTGTCTCTACCGTGTCTGCTCTGTGCCTCTGTCTCTACCGTGTCTGCTTTGTGCCTCAGTGTCTCTACCGTGTCTGCTTTGTGCCTCCGTGTCTCTACCGTGTCTGCTCCGTGTCTCTACCGTGTCTGCTCCGTGTCTCTACCGTGTCTGCTCCGTGTCTCTACCGTGTCTGCTCCGTGTCTCTACCGTGTCTGCTCTGTGTCTCCTCCGTGTCTGCTCTGTGCCTCCGTGTCTGCTCTGTGCCTCCGTGTCTCTACCGTGTCTGCTCTGTGCCTCTGTCTCTACCGTGTCTGCTTTGTGCCTCAGTGTCTCTACCGTGTCTGCTTTGTGCCTCCGTGTCTCTACCGTGTCTGCTCCGTGTCTCTACCGTGTCTGCTCCGTGTCTCTACCGTGTCTGCTCCGTGTCTCTACCGTGTCTGCTCCGTGTCTCTACCGTGTCTGCTCCGTGTCTCTACCGTGTCTGCTCCGTGTCTCTACCGTGTCTGCTCCGTTTCTCTACCGTGTCTGCACTGTGTCTCTACCGTGTCTGCACTGTGTCTCTACCGTGTCTGCACCGTGTCTGCACCGTGTCTCTACCGTGTCTGCTCCGTGTCTCTACCGTGTCTGCTCCGTGTCTCTACCGTGTCTGCTCCGTGTCTCTACCGTGTCTGCTCCGTGTCTCTACCGTGTCTGCACTGTGTCTCTACCGTGTCTCTACCGTGTCTCCACCGTGTCTCCAAAGTGTCTCCACCGTGTCTGCTCTGTGTCTCCACCGTGTCTGCTCTGTGTCTCTACCGTGTCTGCTCTGTGTCTCTACCGTGTCTGCTCTGTGTCTCTACCGTGTCTGCTCTGTGTCTGCTCTGTGTCTCCACCGTTTTCTCCACCGTGTCTCCACCGTGTCTCCACCGTGTCTCCACCGTGTCTGCACCGTGTCTGCACCGTGTCTGCACCGTGTCTGCACCGTGTCTCCACCGTGTCTCCACCGTGCCTGCACCGTGCCTGCTCCGTGCCTCCGTGTCTGCACCGTGTCTGCTCCGTGTCTGCTCCGTGTCACCGTGTCTGCTCAGTGTCTCCTCAGTGTCTCCACCGTGTCTGCTCCACTTACTCATTGCCAGCTCTAGCCTGTCCTGAGGAGCCACTGCACTCACTGGGAGTCTGGGCTGCATCACACACATCAATAATGCAATACAGAATGTACAGTATTTAGAAATGTTGAAACTGTTAATTACTGTTTGCAAAGCAATGTCCATTAAAGACTAAAACACTTCACAATACAAGAAGATATTGGTAGCCTTCCAAGCTGAAAGCTAACTTTCCTTGCTAGCTTACGCCTGAAGGTGAAGCCAACATCAATTCACTACCCTAGTACCTAGTTTGTGATGATAATATGCAAATCACAATGGAAACTATTGCTTATTTCAAAGCTGATTGTCACCAAAAACATTATTAATTTACTTTGTCTTCCCTACCTCGTGTCTCTCCCAGTCGAGATCATCTTTGCTCGAGCCTCGAACCGACTGTGTGTGAATGATGTTATGAGTCTTAGACGGCGCTTACTTTTATAAAAGAGATTGCTTCTATGTTAATCTTGTTGATCAGTACAATAACATTAGTCTCAAATCAAAGTGAAAGATTGTTTTTCGTCTGTAGTCTTTTGAAATCAGCCAAAACCAGCTTGATTACTCGATGCACGCGCACACTCCTATTGAATATGCATTCACCTATATTGTGAATAGGCCTAGACTACATCTAGATTTACCCAGTTTATCAATAGATATTTATGTTCAAATAAATTACTACCATTATTTTGTTATGTAGTTAGATTGGTAAAAAAAACTTTATCAAATTGATTTAAATGATTGTATTGATTAATGAATGCATACATTCAAAAAGCTTACATTTATGTAGTAATATTGACCTCAAAAGATCTGTCTGAATTAAGTGCCATTCTGTGACTGGATTATATGCCTTTTTTGTCGTGGTATTGTTTTGCTATCGAGTATCGTGATGGTATCAAGTATCGTGATACTGAACCTGGTATTGAAGTAAAAGTGTTGGTATCGTGACAACACTACGGCCAATACCTCTGCTCTGTTCTGACGTTACAGGGCGGCAGGGTAGCCTAGTGGTTAGAGCGGTGGACTAGTAACCGAAAGGTTGCAAGTTCATATCTGTCATTCTGCCCCTGAACAGGCAGTTAACCCACTGTTCCTAGGCAGTCATTGAAAATAAGAATTTGTTATTAACTGACTTGCCTAGTTAAATAAAAAATAAAAAACAGATCAGGCCCCTTTCACTTCCCAGTTAGGCTGCCCTGTGTTTTTGCTGCTCCTTCCCCAGGGACCTATTTAGATGCAGAAGACAAAGATGGTGTTCTACTAGACCAGATTAGAGCAGGGAGATGATGGTCTCAGCCTTGCTCACCTTGCTTGGCCTCTTGGGTTTTCTTTCTAAGCATGGAGAGGAATCGATTAGCCCCCAGACTAATCTCCAACCAAAGGGACTGAATAAAGTGCTCATTAGCTGTAATGTGATCCAGAGTGTGATAGTTTTCCTATCAGGTGTTACTGGTGTGGGAGGAGGTTACTGGAAGAAGATTGAGGATTGCTCTTTTCAGACAATGGGTTGGTGTCCTTTCCATCTCAGCTCAGTATTTTAATAAGAGGTGGAATTGGATTTAATTCACAAATGGGAAATTGCCCATTTTCTGTGCAGAATTCCAATTCAGTCAACTAATTATCATGACTTTGATTAGCTGAATCTGCTGTGTTAGTGCTGTGTTTAGATATGCTTATTGTGTACATATTCACACTTTTCTGGGTGGTGGAGTGATTTCTCGGTCATCTCTTTAATCATACCAGTCAGCCAGGTCAACTAAATAACCGTGTCCTTCAGAGTAGTTGGTATGCTTTTATAACCTGAAGAGTGATCTCCCCTGCACTGCCTCTGCAGCAGGGCAATACGACAGTCAATTGTCTATACACGCTAATATGGTCAGGGAAATTGTGACGGCCAGCACATTAAGCCTATCCAGCACAGATCTTCCACTGCAAGGCTGCAGTACGGTATCATACCCAGCACAGTCAGTCTCTGAGTGACACACGTGCTAATGAAGGTCACCCCCAAGGAGCAGCTGGAGTCCCTCTCCCTGTCCCCACAACACACACTGCAGGAGTACGGACCTGCCGTATGGGTCTCACCAGGACCCTGCAAACCACTAAATGCTCCCCACCCATCACCTTTCACAGTACCTCTACTTTGAAAGACCATCCAGGCTCTGAGGCTCTAGGAAAGTGAGAGGCGTGAACACTCCGTGCCCGTAGAAAATACTCCAACACCACTACAAGGATTAGTTTGTTTCTACTGCATACTCATTACCATAGCTCTGCAAGTATTTAAAACTCTTGAAAACAACATTATTCACCTCTAAATAGATACTCTTGTTGTTGTTTTTCCCCACTGCCTGAATCATTGAGATTCAAACAAGCATTCTATTATGATACATTGATATGAGAACAAAGACCTTTCACACAAAGTGCATGGGTTTGTTATGAAACTGCAGGGCACACAGCCTTCATTTTGGGTGAAGGAAAGGTTGAAATCAGTGGTGGGGCAGAATGGAATGCAGATGGAATGACCCCACCCCTCAATCACCCGCACCCATTACCCCACCCACACTGCATTACAGCGACCCTAACTCTGAATACAGGAGAACCTAGAGAATTTACTAGTAGTGATGCTCAGTTTACAGCAAAAGTCAACCATACACGTGGATCATTATTTGCACGTGTTTAAAAAAACATTTTATTTATTTTTATTTCACCTTTTATTTAACCAGGTAGGCCAGTTGAGAACAAGTTCTCATTTACAACTGCGACTTGGCCAAGATGGAGCAAAGCATTGCGACACAAACAACACAGATGCACATAAACAAACATACAGTCAATAACAGAAGGGAAAAATAGAAAAATCTGTGTGCAAATGTAGGGAGGTAGGCCATTAATAGGCCCTAGAGGCGCAAATAATTACAATTTAAATCAAATCGAATCAAATCACATTTTATTTGTCACATACACATGGTTAGCAGATGTTAATGCGAGTGTAGCGAAATGCTTGTGCTTCTAGTTCCGACAATGCAGTAATAACCAAGTAATCTAGCTAACAATTCCAAAACTACTACCTTATAGACACAAGTGTAAGGGGATAAAGAATATGTACATAAAGATATATGAATGAGTGATGGTACAGAGCGGCATAGGCAAGATACAGTAGATAGTATTGAGTACAGTATATACATACGAGATGAGTATGTAAACAAAGTGGCATAGTTAGTGGCTAGTGATACATGTATTACATAAAGATGCAGTAGATATAGAGTACAGTATATACATATACATAGCATTAATACTGGAGTGATAGATGTGCAGATGATGTGCAAGTAGAGATACGGGGGTGAAAAAGAGCAAGAGGGTAAGTAATAATATGGGGATGAGGTAGTCGGGTGTGCTTTAGTTGAAGTCGGCGGTTTACATGCACTTAGGTTGGAGTCATTAAAACTCATTTTTCAACCACTCCACAAATATCTTGTTAATTCACAAACTATAGTTTTTGCTTGTCGGTTAGGACATCTGCCTTGTTATGACACAAGTTATTTTCCTAACCATTGTTTACAGACAGATTATTTCACTTATAATTCACTATCATAATTCCAGTGGGTCAGAAGTTTAGTGGGTCCTTCTGTAGCTCAGTTGGTAGAGCATGGCGCTTGTAACGCCAGGGTAGTGAGTTCGATTCCCGGGACCACCCATACGTAGAATGTATGCACACATGACTGTAAGTCGCTTTGGATAAAAGCGTCTGCTAAATGGCATTATTATTATTATTATATTACATACCCTAAGTTGACTGTGCCTTTAAACAGCTTGGAAAATTCCAGAAATGTCATGGCTTTAGAAGCTTCTGATAGGCTAATTGACATTTGAGTGAATTGGAGGTGTACCTGTGGATGTATTTCAAGGCCTACCTTCAAACTCAGTGCCTCTTTCCTTGACATCATGGGAAAATCAAAAGAAATCAGCCAAGACCTCAGAAAATAAATTGTAGACCTCCACAAGTCTGGTTCATCCTTAGGAGCAGTTTCCAAATGCCTGAAGGTTCCACGTTCAACTGTACAAACAGTAGTATGCAAGTATAAACACCATGCCGTCATACCGCTCAGGAAGGAGACTCATTCTGTCTCCTAGAGATGCATGTACTTTGGTTCAACAAGTGCAAATCAATCCCAGAACAGCAAAGAACAGCACCTTGTGAAGATGCTGGAGGAAACAGGTACAAAAGTATCTATATCCACAGTAAAGCGAGTCCTATATCGAAATAACCTGAGAGGCCGCTCAGCAAGGAAGAAGCCTCTGCTCCAAAACCTCCAGAAAAAAGCCAGACCACTGTTTGCAACTGCACATGGGGACAAAGATCATACTTTTTGGAAAATGTCCTCTGGTCTGACAAAACAAAAATAGAACTGTTTGGCCATAATGACCGTCGTTATATTTGGAGAAAAAAGGGGGAGAAGAACACCATCCCAACCGTTAAGCACAGGGATGGCAACATCATGTTGTGCGGGTGCTTTGCTGCAGGAGGGACTGGTGCTATTCACATAATAGATGGCATCATGAGGGAGGAAAATGTTGCATTTTGGGAAGCTTGTGGAAGGCTTCCTACTTCAACTGTATAAAATGTGCGATAAGCATCAAACGATTATATAAGAAATTGTCTCTTTCTGTGAAATAAGACAGGACACTTTATTCCAACATCTGAACAAAGTGGACAGGCTAGCATGCTGTTCAAACAGTGGGAGACTCACTAAAGGTTATGTTCATGACAATTGAACTTTTGCCTTGTTAGCTCAATTTATAGCTTGTGAAGTTTGATAAACTTGAAATATAAATATTAGCTGACTACTCACTAGCAGGTGGGCTTGTGCTTGAGTGATTGTTTATTTTCTATAATGCCTGCTGCATTATTAGTGAATGCGCATTATGTGCAGTTCTGGTTACATTTGTTACAAAAAATGGCATTTTTATAGCCAGACCAATAATTATTGCAACAACAACAAAAAAGCAGGTACAACTATTTTGATAATTATTTTATTAGTGGTTAAATTATTAGTGGTCTTTATGGTTTGTGGAAGGCATATATTCAGCCACGGTATCCTTTACCAAGCTTTGAATTCATTTGTTTATTTTTATTCCACCTTTACTTAACCAGGTAGGCAAGTTGAGAACAAGTTCTCATTTACAATTGCGACCTGGCCAAGATCAAGCAAAGCAGTTCAACACATACAACAACAGAGTTACACATGGAGTAAAACAAACATACAGTCAATAATACAGTATAAAAATAAGTCTATATACAATGTGAGCAAATGAAGTGAGAAGGGAGGTAAAGTCAACCACAAAAAAGGCCATGGTGGCGAAGTGAATACAATATAGCAAGTAAAACACTGGAATGGTAGATGTACAATGGAAAAAAGTGCAAAGTAGAGAGGAATAATGGGGTGCAAAATAAATAAATACAGTAGGGGGAGAGGTAGTTGTTTGGGCTCAATTATAGATGGGCTATGTACAGGTGCAGTAATCTGTGAGCTGCTCTGACAGCTGGTACTTAAAGCCAGTGAGCGAGATGAGTCTCCAGTTTCAGAGATTTTTGTGCTTCGTTCCAATCATTGGCAGCAGAGAACTGGAAGATGAGGCGGCCAAAGGAAGAATTGGTTTTGGGGGTGCCCAGAGAGATAGTGCCTTGCGAAAGTATTCGGCCCCCTTGAATTTTGCGACCTTTTACCACATTTCAGGCTTCAAATATAAAGATATAAAACTGTATTTTTTTGTGAAGAATCAACAAGTGGGACACAATCATGAAGTGGAATGACATTTATTGGATATTTCAAAATTTAACAAATCAAAAACAGAAAAATTGGGCGTGCCCCCTTAAGTTAATACTTTGTAGCGCCACCTTTTGCTGCGATTACAGCTGTAAGTCACTTGGGGTATGTCTCTATCAGTTTTGCACATCGAGAGACTGAAATTTTTTCCCATTCCTCCTTGCAAAACAGCTCGAGCTCAGTGAGGTTGGATGGAGAGCATTTGAACAGCAGTTTTCAGTTCTTTCCACAGATTCTCGATTGGATTCAGGTCTGGACTTTGACTTGGCCATTCTAACACCTGGATATGTTTATTTTTGAACCATTCCATTGTAGATTTTGCTTTATGTTTTGGATGATTGTCTTGTTGGAAGATAAATCTCCGTCCCAGTCTCAGGTCTTTTGCAGACTCCATCAGGTTTTCTTCCAGAATGGTCCTGTATTTGGCTCCATCCATCTTCCCATCAATTTTAACCACCTTCCCTGTCCCTGCTGAAGAAAAGCAGGCCCAAACCATGATGCTGCCACCACCATGTTTGACAGTGGGGATGGTGTGTTCAGGGTGATGACCTGTGTTGCTTTTACACCAATCTTAACGTTTTGCATTGTTGCCAAAAAGTTCAATTTTGGTTTCATCTGACCAGAGCACCTTCTTCCACATGTTTGTGTCTCCCAGGTGGCTTGTGGCAAACTTTAAATGACACTTTTTATGGATATCTTTAAGAAATTGCTTTCTTCTTGTCACTCTTCCATAAAGGCCAGATTTGTGCAATATACGAATGATTGTTGTCCTATGGACAGAGTGTCCCACCTCAGCTGTAGATCTCTGCAGTTCATCCAGAGTGATCATGGGCCTCTTGGCTGCATCTCTGATCAGTCTTCTCCTTGTATGAGCTGAAAGTTTAGAAGGACGGCCAGTTCTTGGTAAATTTGCAGTGGTCTGATAATCCTCCTTGGGATGTTTAAAGCTTGGGAAATCTTTTTGTATCCAAATCCGGCTTTAAACTTCTTCACAACAGTATCTCGGACCTGCCTGGTGTGTTCCTTGTTCTTCATGATGCTCTCTGCGCTTTTAACGGACCTCTGAGACTATCACAGTGCAGGTGCATTTATACGGAGACTTGATTACACACAGGTGGATTGTATTTATCATCATTAGTCATTTAGGTCAACATTGGATCATTCAGAGATCCTCACTGAACTTCTGGAGAGAGTTTGCTGCACTGAAAGTAAAGGGGCTGAATAATTTTGCACGCCCAATTTTTCAGTTTTTGATTTGTTAAAAAAGTTTGAAATATCCAATAAATGTCGTTCCACTTCATGATTGTGTCCCACTTGTTGTTGATTCTTCACAAAAAAATAGTTTTATCTTTGTTTGAAGCCTGAAATGTGGCAAAAGGTCGCAAAGTTCAAGGGGGCCGAATACTAATACAAGGCACTGTATACCTGCTGGAGCGCGTGCTACAGGTGGGTGCTGCTATAGTGACCAGTGAACTGAGATAATGCAGGGCTTTACCTAGCAGGGTCTTGTAGATGACCTGGAGCCAGTGGGTTTGGCCACGAGTATGATGCGAGGGCCAGCCAACGAGAGCGTACAGGTCACAGTGATGGGTAGTATATGGGGCTTAGGTGACAAAACGGATGGCACTGTGATAGACTGCATCCAATTTGGAGAGTAGTGTATTGGAGGCTATTTTGTAAATTACATTACATTATCGCTGACTGTTTTCAAATGCAGTGTATTTTTACCTTTAATTATACAACAAAGCTTATTTAGAGGTATAAGATATCTATTTATCCTCCTTTTCAGTCCCTCCATGAGCCACAATGTTTGAGCCTTCCATCCTCAATACTACACACACACACACACACACAGGTATTTCTAGTCTTATCACCAAGGTCAGAGGAAAAAAACAGGTGTACACAAACATCCACAGTCTGGCATGTCTATCCATCTGAATCCCACACAAAGGGCCTGCTGATAAGGACAGGATACCCACTCACCATTAGTCTGGCAATCACCCAGACAGACAGATATTCCAGCATCTACTCTGCAAACTCTCTCTTTTCCCCTCAGACATCAGCTCAGCCCCTGTAGATCAGTCAGTTGCAATGTAATGATTATAGAGGGAGAGCCAGTGGATAGCCCCTTAGTAGCCTAGAAAATATTGCAAAATGATAACCAGACACTTTTGTGTCTTTATAAAATAATTCCCTCCAGAGATCAAAATTAAGGGAGTCCTGTCGTCCCTGGGACGGAAAAAATGTGTCTAAGATTCAAAACAGACTCTGGGACAAAATATCCAATTCGTATAACCACGGCAGATATATATATTTTTATAGCAATGAGCTGATGCAACAGACCAGACAGTTTAGCTTAAAATGTTGGAGGTTTTATTTCTTAAAATTATTAACTCAACAATGCGCACATGGCTGTAGGCTATGCTTGAATTTTCCAAAATGCAATTAGCGGGAAAACATTGTTCTCAAAAGTGCAGTGCACATGCAAGCGGTTTCATGTGACAGAGATGAAAATATCCCCTCCCTGGATCCAGATCTTCCTGCACCTTCGTCGCTGGGGGTACCTGTGTCTGCGGCCGCTGTGCCTACTCCTTCCCCTACGATTTCGAAGTCGACAACCTTCCGTCCCTTCTCTGGATCAGGCGGGGCTTCTCCATCTGTCGGAGGCCTGCACCACCTGGCGCTACTGGCTCAAGCTTTCCTGCCTCTCGCCCATCATTAAAGGGTTCTCCGAATCCTGTGATGCGTGGGAGTCGATGGATTTCCTTCTCGCTAGCCATAATTTTGGGCAGCTCCATTGTAAAAAATGTCCCCGTTCCTGGTGCAAAAACACTATGCTATCCCAGAGTTTGAGTATGATACATTACTAAGCTTCTCCCTAATGTTCTACACAAGGACATGGAATTGATTCTATCGTAGTCCATGTTGGTTTTAAGGACATTATGAAGGGCAGCTCTGAACTGTTGACACTGAATTTTAAAAAGCTGCTTGATTCTCTGCTAGACACGAATAAAATACCCATCATATCTGGCTCTATGCCCTCTGAATCGTGGCATTGAACACTTTAGCAGGATTCTTACACTTCACAACTGGCTATGTGATTATTGCAGCTCAATGGGTGTAGCTTTTGTTGACAATTTTGATACATTTTGGAAACCAAATATTTTATTATTTGTGTTCCTGGATCCTTTCACAGCCTTATAATGCTGCGTTGAGACAATTACTTATCAATGACCCAAGCCCAGCTCAGTTAACCCCTACCATTGTGTTGCTGAGTTGTCATATTGCTTCAGCAGATGTACATTATCCCAGGGGAGTTAGCAGACAATGTAAGTAACCTAATATATGTCCCTCTAACTGACCTGCATGCCTCTACTGATCCTACATATATTGTATGCGGTAATCATGTGTCTATGATCCGGAGTTGTACTGTTAGCACTGAGGAGGTGGTGTGCCGTAGTAGGAAGTGCACTGTGTGCAGCTAACATAAATAACAAGAGCATGTCTACTTCTGCTAAGCTTCCCAGTAAAACAATGAAAACAATCAAGCATCCCAGAAGTGCTAAAAACAGCCCACGTTAACATATGTAGTTTAAGAAACAAGGTTCATGAAATCAATAACTTTCTAGTAACAGATGACATTCAAATTCTGAAACTCACTTAGATAATACTGTTGATGATAGCGGTAGAAATAATGGTTATACCATCTACAGAAAAGACAACTGCCAATGGTGAAGGTGTTGATGTTTATATTCAGAACTACATTCCTGTAAAGCTTAAGAGGAGATATAATGTTGAAGTAATATGGCAACAGGTTCACCTGCCTCACCTGAAGCCCATTCTTGTGTGAAGTTGCTATAGACCACCGAGTGCTAACAGTCAGTATCTGGATAACGTGTGATATTCTTGATAATGTATGTGATATCAACAAAGAGGTATATTTTCTGAGTGATTTAAATATTGACTGGCTTTCATCAAGCTGCCTGCACTTTCAACAAGCATGGCACATACACAAATGGGTGAGAGAAGTTGATGGTAAAAAGATTGGGGGGGCTTTTTTGTTAGACTTAAGTGCGGCTTTTGACATTATTGATCATTTCTGCTGGTAAAACGTGTGTTATGGCTTTACACCCCCTGCTATATTGGGAACAGTGAGGGTGTCCTTTTAATGGAAGCTTCCAACATAATCCAGGAATTCCCCAGGGCAGCTGTCTAGGCCCTTTACTTTTTTCAATACTAATGACATGCTACTTTGAGTAAAGCCAGTGCGTCTATGTATGCGGATGACTCAACAATATACATGTCAGCTACTACGGTGAGTAAAATTACTGCAACAGTTAGAGCTGCAGTTAGTTGCAGAATGGGTGGCAAGAAATACATTAATTTAAGTTAACCTAAAAGCATTGTATTTGAGACAAATAATTTACGAAACCCTAAACCTCAACTAAGTCTTGTAATAATAATGTGGAAATTGAGCAAGTTGAGGTGACTAAACTGCTTGGAGTAACCCTTTGATTGTAAACTGTCATGGTCAGAAAATTGATACAACAGTAGCTAAGGGGGGAGAAGTTTGTCTGTAATAAATCACTGCTCTGCTTTCTTTACAGCACTATCAGCAATACAGGTCCTACAGGCCCTATTTTTATCCCATCTGGACTACTGTTCAGTCGTGTGGTCAGGTGCCACAGAGGGATCTTGGATAATTACAATTGGCTCAGAACAGGGAAGCACGACTGACCCTTAAATGTACACGGAGAGGTAACATTAATAATATACATGTAAATCTCTCATGGCTCAGTGGAGGAGAGATTGACATCCCTATTTGTTTTTGTAAGAAGTGTTGACATACTGAATGCACAGATGTGTCTGTTTAAACAAGTAACACACAGCTCTGAGACCCACACATACCCCACGAGACATGCCACCAGAGGTCTCTTCACAATGCCCAAGTCAAAAACCGACTGTGGGAGGTGCACAGTACTACATAAAGCCATGACTACATGGAACTCTATTCCACATCAGGTAACTGTTGCAAGCAGTAGAATACGTTTTAAGGAACAGATACAAATAACCTTATGAAACAGCGGGGATGTTGAAGAGACACAAACACAGGAACAGACACATGCATACGCACACACACACGCTAGCACATGCACTCTGCACACACGTACATTGTAATATTGTTGTATGGTGGTATTATACATCTTGTATTATGGATATGTAGTGGTGTAATAATGTTCAGTTTTATGTGTGATGTAAGTGCTTTAATGTGTTTGGACCCCAGGAAGAGTAATAAATACAAATAGTTAAATAGTTTGAAACTGCTGACCGCCTCCACTCAGATTCATGGTGGATGATGTGCTGTGCGCAACAGGCACGGTCCTTCACTCGCCGGTCTTGTGACCATTTTGATCTGAACGAACGATGCCGAGTACTTCGACAGAATCAAGACTTTAGATGTTCATGTTAATTATCCTTCAATATATTTGGCAAACATGACTGGCGTTTAGCATATATTTAACAAATCTATATTCTTCTTGTCCAACTATTTTTTAATTGTTAATTGTTGAGCCCTGAATGATATTAAGCAATACGGTCTTCCATCCTGGGATTGAAACAGAGCCTTAAAGATCAGAACATAAATTACTGTTTTGAGGTCTTTTTGGACTGTGAGACAAATAGATGTATCATTTTCTACAGCAATTTGAAATGAGTGAAATTAATTTCAAAATGATCAAAAACGCAATCTCCTCTTCCAGCTGATGTGTTTGTTCTGTATGAGTGCAAGTGCTTTGTGTGTGAGTGTGCGCTGTCAGGCAATCGGCAGGAGTGCCATTCCATGACCCTTAAGACAAATACCACAGCGGAACCCACACGGGGACACAGAGGAAGCCCCTGCCTGCTCCCACCAGAGGTCCAGCAGAGAGCCCTGTCACCAAACCCATTCAGAGAGGAGATGCCTGGAGAGAGACATACCAAGATGCCAGTCCTCATCCTGTCTAACCTTTATAACCCCTGGCCTGATCTCACTCATCACCACGCTGTCTGTCCATCAAGTTAAAAGTTTTTATCCTGAAAACTTAGCAGAGGAGACGGGGCTGTGTGTATGGCCACTGTGTGCAACTTTTCTCTGTATATATCAATGATGTCGCTCTTGCTGCTGGTGATTCTCTGATCCACCTCTACGCAGAGGACACCATTCTGTATACAGCTGGCCCTTCTTTGGACACTGCTAACATGCCTCCAATGAGCTTCAAGGCCATACAGCACTCCTTCCGTGGCCTCCAACTGCTAGTAAAACTAAATGCATGCTCTTCAACCGATTGCTGCCTACACCCTCCCGCCCGACTAGCATCACTACTCTGGACGGTTCTGACCTAGAATATGTGGACAACTACAAATCCCTAGGTGTCTGGTTAGACTGTAAACTCTCCTTCCAGACTCGCATTAAGCATCTCCAATCCAAAATTAAATCTAGAATCAGCTTCCTATATCACAACAAAGCATCCTTTACTCATGCTTCCAAACATACCCTTGTAAAACCGACCATCCTACCGATCCTCGACTTCGTAGATGTCGTCTATAAAACAGCCTCCAACACTACTCAACACATTGGATGCAGTCTATCACCGTGCCATCTGTTTTGTCACCAAAGCCCCATACACTACCCACCCCTGCGACCTGTATGCTCTCGTTGGTTGGCCCTCGCTTCATATTCGTCGCCAAACCCACTGGCTATCTACAAGTCTCTGTTAGGTAAAGTCCCACCTTATCTCAGCACACGCGCTCCAGCAGGTATAACTCACTGGTCACCCCCAAAGCCAATCTCTACTTTGGTCGCTTTTCTTTCCAGTTCTCTGCTGCTAATGGCTGGAACGAACTGCAAAAATCACTGAAGCTGGAGACTCATATCTCCCTCACTGGCTTTAAGTACCACCTGTCAGAGCAGATCACTGCACCTGTACATAGCCCATCTGTAAACAGCCCATCTATCTACCTCATCCCCATACTGCATTTTTTTATTATCTTGCTCCTTTGCACCCCAGTATCTCTACTTGCACATTCATCTTCTGCACATCTACCATTCCAGTGTTTAATTGCTATATTGTAATTACTTCGTGACCATGGCCTATGTATTGCCTTAACTTCCTTATCTTACCTCATGTGCACTCACTGTGTAGACTTTTTGTTTTATTTTTTTCTACTGTATTATTGACTATGTTTTATTAATTCCATGTGTTGAATTGCTATGCTTTATCTTGGCCAGGTTGCAGTTGCAAATGAGAACTTGTTCTCAACTTGCCTACCTGGTTAAATAAAGATGAAATAATGAAATAAGTTATTTTCCCCAGCGGTTCAGAAGTTTACATACACTCAATTGGTATTTGGTAGCATTGCCTTTAAATTGTTTAACTTGGGTCAAACATTCTGGGTAGCCTTCCACAAGCTTCCCACAATAAGTTGGGTGAATTTTGGCCCATTCCTCCTGACAAAGCTGGTGTAACTGAGTTAGGTTTGTAGGCCTTGCTCGCACATGCTTTTTCAGGCCGAAGAGTTATTTTTTTGTTTCATCAGACCAGAGGCCATTTCTCAAAAAAGGACTTGTTTTACTCAGGATATAGGTACTTTTGTACCTGTTTCCACCAGCATCTTCACAAGGGCCTTTGCTGCTGTTCTGGGATTGATTTGCACTTTTCACACCAAAGTACATTCATCTCTAGGAGACAGAACACGTCTCCTACCTGAGAAGTATGGCTGTTGCGTGGTCCCATGGTGTTTATATTTGCGCTCTATTGTTTGTACACATGAACGTGTTACCTTCAGGCATTTGGATATTGCTCCCGAGGGTGAACCAGACTTGTGGAGGTCTAAAATTTATTTTCTGAGGTGTTGGCTGATTTCTTTTGATTTTTCCCATGATGTGAAGCAAAGAGGTATGAAGGTAGGCCTTGACATACATCCACAGGTACACCTCCAATTGACTCAAATTATGTCAATTAGCCAATCAGAAGCTTCTAAAGCCATGACATAATTTTCTGGAATTTTCCAAACTGTTTAACGGTAGTCAACTTACTGGCCCCCTGGAATTGTGATACAGTGAAATAATCTGTCTGTAAACAATAGTTGGAAAAATGACTTGTTTCATGCACAAAGTAGATATCCTAACCGACTTCCCAAAACTATATTTTGTTTTAACAAGAAATGTGTGGAGTGGTTGAAAAAAGAGTTTAACTTATGGCTGGGGGGCAGTATTGAGTAGCTTGGATGAATAAGGTGCCCAGAGTAAACTGCCTGCTACTCAGGCCCAGAAGCTAAGATATTCATATTATTAGTAGATTTGGATAGAAAACACTGAAGTTTCTAAAACTGTTTGAATGATGTCTGTGAGTATAACAGAACTCATATGGCAGGTGAAAACCTGAGAAAAAAATCCAACCAGGAAGTGGGAAATCTGAGGTTTGTAGTTTTTCAACTCTTTGCCTATCCAAGATAGTGTAAATTTGGTCCGATTGCAAGTCTTCCACTAGATGTCAACGGTCTTTAGAAACGTGTTTCAAGCTTCTACTGGGAAGGAGGAGAGAATAAGGGCTGATTGAGTCCAAGGGGTCTGCCAGAAGGCCATGAGCTCAGTCAGGCGCGCTCCCATGAGAGGTAGCTGCGTTCCATTGCATTTCTAAAGACAAAGGAATTCTCCGCTTGAAACATTATTGACGATTTATGTTAAACATCCTGAAGATTTATTTTATACATCGTTTGATATCTGTATGGCTTGTTTGGTCTCTGAGCGCTGTACTCAGATTATAGCATGATGTGCTTTTTCTGTGAAGTTTTTTTTTTAAACTGACACAGCGGTTGCATTAACGTGCAGAAAACCCAGGCTTTTACGTGAGCAGAAATCAGTTTAGGAGATATCAGAGCACAAGTCAGAATTTGGGCTAGCAATAGTAGATGGGCCAGGGTGTAGCAGTAATACAATCAAGGCACAGCAGAGGACAGGGAGAGCTCTGCACTGCTGATTTTTGACATCTGAATGTGCTCATCAGATGTCAAAAAGATCATATTGTACAGCAATTTCATCAGGTAACATGAATACAAAGCCGGCGAGAGGTGGTTGGAATAGGATGGGAAGCCAACATCTGTGTAACCAATATAGTCAGAATCCCGAGTGTGGGAACAAACCGTTTGTCCTACGGTTGGGTAAAGAATGTTTGTAGTCAACAAAGTATGCAGGAGTCATGAAGCAAAATGCACAAGAAAAAAATAATATATAACTTGTGGCTTGCCATTAAGTTTGGAGTCACTCGCCCCAACAGTGCATGTGTGCTTTTATTTCTGGAGGCAGATTTCTTGTAGAAAATGCCATTGTATTGTCTTTGAACAGCAGGAGGGGGCTTCAGAGGACGCTTCAAAGACTTCTGCCACTTGTTGGGCCCAAATGCCTCGACAGCTTTTACTTCTCACATTAGTGCTAATTGAATTTGTATCTGGTCTGTCCTTGCAAGCCTGGGAGCCTTAACTCAACATTCAGTCCCCATAAAGTAAAATATATCATTGTAATATACTCTATTTGTAACCATGCCAGCCTAGGACCTCCACATCCGGCATCTTCATTTCCGGGATTGTCTGAGACAGCACAAACTGTCATAAACCGTCCCAGGGAAGGTAATCTGCTTTCTAGTCGTCCTCACCAGGATCTTTACCTGACTGCAGTTTGGCTTCGTAACCGACTTCAGTGGGCAAATGCTCACCTTCGCTGGTCACTGGTACGCTGAAGAAGTGTGCTCTTCACAGGTGAATCCCGGTTTCAACTGTACCGGGCAGTATGGCGTTGTGTGGGCGAACGGTTTGCTGATGTCAACGTTGTGAACAGAGTGCATCATGGTGGCGGTGGGGTTATGGTATGGGCAGGCATAAGCTACGGACAACGTACACACTTGCATTTCATTGATTTGCTATCTGAATCCAGAGATACCATGATGAGATCCTGAGGCCCATTGCCCTGCCATTCCTCCACTCCATCATCTCATGTTTCAGCATGGGATGTTAAACGGTTGACCTGAAGATCTCATGGTACTCATGGTACTTTTAACCCCCATGTCCTGGCTCAATTCCCAATCTGGCTTCATACCATCATGGCCACCTAATCATCCCATTGGCTCATTCATCCCCACACCTCTCACCTATAACTATTCTCCAGGTCATTGCTGTAAATGAGAATGTGTTCTGTCAACTTACCTGGTAAAACGGTGGTTAAATCAAAAATGATAATGCACGGCCCCATGTCGCAAGGATCTGTACACAATTCCTGGAAGGTGAATATGTCCAAGTTCTTCCATGTCCTGCATACTCACCAGACATGTCACCCATTGAGCACATTTGGGATGTTCTGTGTCGACGTGTTCCAGTTTCCGCCAATATCCAGAAACTGCACAGCCATTGAAGAGGAGTGGGACAACATTCCACAAGCCACAATGAACAGCCTGATCAACTCTATGCTGGTCAACTCTATCACGATGCATGAGGCAAATGGAGCTCACACCATATACTGATCTTCTGTGGCCAACAGATGTATATCTATTTATGTTGTGTGAAATCCATAGATTAGGGCATAATGAATGCATTTCAATTGACTGATTTCCTTATGAACTGTAATTTTGTCAAATATTTTAAATTGTTGCATGTTGCGTTTATATTTGTGTTCAGTGTGTGTATATATTCATTTACAAACGTGTTCAATATTTCTAGACCCCTGTTTATGAGTCTGTCATTGAGTGATCCCAGACCCCCACTTTAATGACGACAAATAAACTATAAAGCTATCGTAACCAAATGGATTACACTTTGGTTGCATTGTTTGATTGGTTTGTATCATCACTTCGCTTACATAATTTAATGTATTAACTAGTAACGATTTTGTATAAGCTCTCCTCGTCAACACTGAACACTGATCCGAACTGTGAAACGGGCTTTGATTCTGATAGATGGATTTCATGCAGGATACCCTCTGAAATGACTGCCCATTGGGTTCTAATTATAGTCCACTTTGTCCCTGGTGTAGGAGAATCATCTGAGATATCGTTCTTAAAAGTGCTTGTTTAACAACTCCTAGGCTCCATCTGTCCTTTCTAAAGATGGATTCCACACAATGCCACCGACCGACCCCGGTACCTTTCTGATTGACTAGATGTGAGGAGGGGAGATGCATTGCTGCTATTTAACTAACAGAGACCATCCATCATTTACTCTGTAGGAAGGAGGAGTATGGTCAAAGGTGGACGAGTTTAAGATGCTATGTACCTGAAATGTGATGAATTCTTCATGGACTAAAGTTGATGTTAGTTTACAAACATGCGAGTCACCCTGACTTGAATGAGTTATTTGTTGTGTGATGCAAGATACGGTGACGCATGAATGATTGAGTGATTGGTACCTAAATGTTGAAAATCTCAACACATAAGGCTCTGTTTACTATACCTGTTAGATGTGGAGTATTCGAGGAGTAAGTTGAGATCCAACTGCACTCAATTCCCCATGGAGTTGTTTTTCTGTTGTCTCGGTTGTATTATCCTCACCTGAAATGTCTACCTTCTTCCTTGAAATCCTAAAGGTATTTCAGATTGGGCTCTTATCCAGTCTGGACATGGAAAACAATGCCTTAGCATGAAGGAGGATTACACTTGTCATGCCCCGTAATCTCAAAAGTAAATGTGACGATAACAGAAAACAAACATTATCCTCCAAGACAAAAGTCAAGTTATCCTTGTCCCCATCATAGAGAAAACAACAATGACACGATTGCTGATGGGAAAGTGGAAATAATGTCTGCAGACTGGGCAAGAGTGAAATGGAGTCCCTGACAGAATACTAATGGAACAGGGTGATCACAGAGGTGTTTTCATACTGAGATGCCTTCTTCAGAACTTCACAAAATATTGAATTGGTGAGATTTCTGACTTTTCTTAGAGGCAGGCAGTATCTGAGTTTAACTGGCTATAGTAGGCAGGTTTCCATTGACCCAGTATTATTTGACAAAGCAATGCAGAAAGAAAACAATACAACATGTGTAATGGAAATGGCAGCTTTTGGAGAAATGTTCTGAAGATGAACATTTTATCTTGTGGAACGTTATTGCAACCAAATTATGGAAAATGTGTTTTTCAAATAAATGTTAATTGCAGAATACATTTGAAGGTACTGTATACGGCATGTGATGTCATCACGTAACCATAAAGCTCGACTCCACATTTTAATTCTAAATGCCCACTTCTTGCTAAATCTATTTTTCAGCTAAATAATGTTTTCTTCTTGCTTTTCTGGTTGGCCACCTTGGCTGGATGCAAGTTTCATCATCCAATTATTTCAGATACAATTACTCTCCATCCAATTACTTTAGAAGACCCTGAAGGCCAAAATCGGCGTTTCTACGCTTTGCAATAAATAAGCATTTTTTTTGTATTTAATTCCTTTTGTCCTTCAAGTGTTGCTGAATCTGTTTCCTCCTCAATTCATGCACCTTGGTTGGAAAGTGAGGTAGCGGTAGTGATCCCTTCCCAGATCTACAGGAGTTCAGATTTCACCACAGACTGTGGCCATATGTTGGCACATGAGATTTATTAGAATATGGCAAATATTTGTCAATTCTTAAACTCTATCCATGCTGACTTTTGTGGGCTACATGAGACAGGAAATGGATAGGTGGGAGGATATAGAGGCTGTTGCCAATTAATGTGCAATTTTCCTAAATGTACACCACTCTTAAAATGTTTGGGGTCACTTTAGAAATGTCCTTGTAGGGCCTCCCAGGTGGTGCAGCTGTCTAGGGCACTGCATCGCAGTACTAGCTGTGCCACCAGAGACTCTGGGTTTGCACCCAGGCTCTGTCGCAGCCGGCCGTGACCGGGAGGTCCGTGGGGCGATGCACAATTGGCCTAGCGTCATCCGTGTTCAGGAGGGTTTGGCCAGTAGGGATATCGTTGTCTCATCGCGCACTAGCGACTCCTTTGGCAGGCCGGGTGCAGTGCATGCTAACCAGGCGAGGTGTGTCCTCCGACACATTGCGGCTGGCTTCCGGGTTGTATGCGCGCTGTGTTAAGAAGCAGTGCGGCTTGGTTGGGTTGTGTTTCGGAGGACGCGTGGCTTTAGACCTTCGTCTCTCCCGAGCCCGTACGGGAGTTGTAGCGATGAGACAAGATGGTAACTACTAATAATTGGATACCACAAAATTGGGGAGAAAAGCGGGTAAAATTTAAATAAAATACAAAATACAAAAAAAGGAAATGTCCTTGTTTTTTAAGGAAACACCTTTTTGGGCCATTTAAAATAACATTCAATTGTTCAGAAATACTGTGTAGACATTGTTAATGAATGACTTGTAGCTGGAAACGGCTGATTTTAAAAATAAATAAATGGAATATCTACATCAGTGTACAGAAGCCCATTATCAGCAACCATCACTTCTGTGTTCCAATGGCAAGTTTAGAATTTTAAAAAGGCTAAGTGATCATTAGAAAACCCTTCTGCAATTACAGTTGAAGTCAGAACTTTAATCAGTTCAAGTTTTCAGCTGTGCTAACATACAGTTGAAGTCAGAAGTTTACATACACTTAGGTTGGAGTCATTAACCTCTATTGACACCCCATCCCGTGAACGGGACCGTTGTCATCATCTGACACAAATTAGCATAACGCAACGGACATAAATCTTCCTAGAAAATCTTTCTATTCATGAAAATCACAAGTGAAATATATTGGAACACAGCTTAGCCTTTTGTTAATCACCCTGTCATCTCAGATTTTCAAAATATACTTTACAGCCAAAGCAAGACAAGCATTTGTGTAAGTTTACCGATAGCCTAGCATAGCATTATGCCTTGCTAGCAGCAGGCAACCTTGTCACGAAAATCAGAAAAGCAATCAAATTAAATTGTTTACCTTTGAACTTCGGCTGTTTTCACTTACGAGACTCCCAGGTAGATAGCCACAGTTCATTTTTCCCAAAATATTATTTTTGTAGGCGAAATGGCTCCGTTTGGCTGAGAAATCGACCGGAAATTGTGGTCACGACAACGCCGAAAAATATATCCAAATTAGCTCCATAATATCGACAGAAACATGGCAAACGTTGTTTATAATCAATCCTCAAGGTGTTTTTCAAGTATCTATTCGATAATATATCAACCGGGACAATTGATTTCTCAGTAGAAGCGATTGGAAAAATGGCTACCTCCCTCTGTATTTTACGCGAGAATTTCTCTGGGAGCATCAGGTGACCACTTGCGCAATGAAGCCAGCCATGGGTATTCTTCAAAATAAATGCGTAAAACTACGTCACAATGCTGTAGACACCTTGGGGAATACGTAGAAAGCGTAATCTGGTTGATAGGGCTCAATAGGGACACATCGGAACAGGTTATTTTTACAGTTTTTACAGTTTTGGAAACTTTAGTGTTTTCTATCCTAATCTGTCAATTATATGCATATTCTAGCATCTTGTCCTGACAAAATATCCTGTTTAATTTGGGAACGTTATTTTTCCAAAAATGAAAATACTGCCCCCTAGTACCAACAGGTTAACTCGTTTTTCAACCACTCCACAAATTTCTTGATAACAAACTATAGTTTTGGCAAGGCTGTTAGGACATCTACTTTGCATGACAAGTCATTTTCCAAGAATCATTTAGACATTATTTCACTTTTTGATTGTGATTCAGATTATTTCACTATCACATTTCCAGTGGGTCAGATGTTTACATACACTAAGTTGATTGTGCCTTTTAAACCGCTTGGAAAATTCCAGAAAATGATGTCATGGCCTTAGAAGCTTCTGATAGGCTAATTGACATCATTTGAGTCAATTGGAGGTGTACCTGTTGATGTATTTCAAGGTCTACCTTCAAAATCAGTGCCTCTTTGCTTGACATCATGGGATAATCAAAAGAAATCAACCAAGACCTCAGGAAAAAAAGTTGTAGACCTCCAAGTCTGGTTCTTCCTTGGGAGCCATTTCCAAATGCCTGAAGGTACCTTCTTCTGCACGAACAATAGTACGCAAATATAAACATCATGGGACCACGCAGCCGTCATACTGCTCAGGAAGGAGACGTGTTCTGTCTCCTAGAGATGAACGTAGTTTGGTGCGAAAAGTGCAAATCAATCCCAGAACAACAGCAAAGGACCTTGTGAAGATGCTAGAGGAAACAGGTACAGAAGTATCTTTCCACCATAAAATGAGTCCTATATCGACACAACATGAAAGGCCGCTCAGCAAGGAAGAAGCCACTGCTTCAAACCCGCCATAAAAAAGCCTTTGGAGTGGCCATCACACAGCCCTAACCTCAATCCTATAGAAAATTTGTGAGCAGAACTGAAAAAGTGTGAGTGTGAGCAAGGAGGCCTACAAATCTGACTCAGTTACACCAGCTCTGTCAGGAGGAATGGGCCACAATTCACCCAACTTATTGTGGGAAGCTTGTGGAAGGCTACCTGAAACGTTTGACCCAAGTTAAACAATTTAAAGGCAATGCTACCAAATGCTAATTGAGTGTATGTAAACTTCTGACCCACTGCAAATGTGATGAAAGAAATCACTCTACTTTCTGACATTTCACATTCTTAAATAAAGTGGTGATCTAAGACTGAATTTTTTACAGGGATTAAATGTCAGGAATTGTGAAAAACTGAGTTCAAATGTACTTGGGCTAAGGTGTATGTAAACTTCCGACTTCAACTGTAGAAAACCCCATTGAGGACATCAGATAGCAGAGCAGACCCACTCCACCACATAGTCAATAGGAGAGAAGCCCCTTGGCAGGTAACCAGGTCTCTGCCCCTGTGTAATTAAAGACTTCTCTTACTTCTCCGGCTCTTGAGGAATTCTTAGTATGTGCACAGCAGGGCCCAGGCTGAATGGGCTGGAGAATGTCCTATATTATTAACAGAGCTCAGTGTGGTAAACGAGCAGAGGGGCTCAGAGTGTGTAGTCAGGGCCTCACAGCACACCCTCTCCATTTCCCCTTGACCGGTAGGAGAAATGAGAAGGGAAGGAATGAGATGCCACTATAATGGAGGCTGGAAGTATTTTATTTCCCCTGAATGTGTTCCTGGTTTCCTCTTCCTAACATCTCCATTATTGCTGTATGTAATTCCTGTCTGACCTGTTGACTTGCCACATGTCGG
This sequence comes from Oncorhynchus gorbuscha, assembly GCF_021184085.1. Taxonomy (NCBI): domain Eukaryota; kingdom Metazoa; phylum Chordata; class Actinopteri; order Salmoniformes; family Salmonidae; genus Oncorhynchus; species Oncorhynchus gorbuscha. The sequence goes on from NC_060189.1 coordinate 29,790,676, forward strand.
TCATAAATCCTGAACTCTGTGTGTATTTGCATCTGAATTATTTTTATGGCTTGTCATTGTTTTGTCTTTATTTTTAGAAACATGACTCGCCCTCTTCCAGAGAGATTGTGACTTCGTCCCACTTCTTCTGAATGTCCCTTTCCTCTCTAACTGGCTACAACTCTGAAACCCTTCTTGTTCTCTATGCAGTTACACTATTCAGAATAGTGTTCTCAATATCTTTGACCTGATATGTCGGTCATAAGAAAGGATCTCTCGCTCTCTCTCTCTCTCTCACTCACTCACTCTCACTCACTCACTCACTCACTCACTCACTCACTCACTCACTCACTCACTCACTCACTCACTCACTCACACACACACACACACACACACACACACACACACACACACACACACACACACACACACACACACACACACACACACACACACACACACACACACACACACACACACACACACACACACACACACACACACACACACACACACTTTGCTCTTCCAAACGACCCTCATTATAGCCGTTATGTCTGTTGTCAAATCTTCTCATCACTCATGTGTCTGTGGGGAACAGCGTACCGACTCCCATCCTCTTCATCTCTCATTTAACCACTAATCTGCAACATCTCCCTGGCACTATTACAAACTGTCAGCAGAATCCAGACAAATTAACTTCCACATCTTTCAATAAATTGCTGTACTCCCAGTAATGCATGTAGGGACCTTCCTGTTTTAATAAGGCATCCTACCGCCCGATTTAGCGGTCTATTGCCGAGTGTTTTAGATGGAATGTATTATAGAAGTGACTGAATGCACTTCAGCTGAGCTTTATATTAAATAGCTCATTAGGGTGTAAAACATTCAGCATCACAAGGACAGAAGAAGAGAAGAAATTACCTTCAGAACATGGAAGAGTAATGGGCTGGCTCCCGAGTAACACAGCGGTCTAAGGCACTGCATCTCAGCGCAAGAGGCGTCACTACAGTCCCTGGTTCGAATCCAGGCAGTATCACAATTGGCCCAGCGTCGTCTGGGTTTGACCGGGGTAGGCCGTCATTGTTAATAAGAATTTGTTCTTGGCTGACTAGCCTAGTTACATAAAGGTTGAATAAAATTAAAATAAACTAAAGGCTAGCTTGAAGTTTGTGGCAATAATTTGGCTAGGAGATAGGCCTAGAACTTAGGCTTGATTATTTATTATTACTATTATTTATTTCTCTTTTTTAAAACTTTTTAATTCGGTTTCAATGTTTTTATATTTTATTAAATGCATTAAGAAATAACGATATGAAATGATTTTAGAGCTTTTTTAATGCAAATTCCAAAGCCAAAAGTAGTGAACATACAACTGCCAATATTCAGTTGTCTGTTAGGTCCACATTGGGTACACATCAATAGGAAATGACTATGACGGAATAAAATATTTCACTTGTGTATTACTACTTTTTTATTTGATGACTTTAGTCATCCTATTTAGCTAGGCTTGTCTGCTTTAGGATGTTGCAGAGCTAAAGAAATGCCTCATTGGGCTCACAAAAAAAGGAACTAAAAATAATTTAAGTAATAATAATAATAATATATGCCATTTAGCAGACGCTTTTATCCAAAGCGACTTACAGTCATGTGTGCATACATTCTACGTATGGGTGGTCCCGGGGATCGAACCCACTACCCTGGCGTTACAAGCGCCATGCTCTACCAACTGAGCTTCAGAAGGATTGAACCAATGTTGGTCAATTAGCTGTTTAATAAACAACCCCCTCCCCCCTCCCAGCACTAGATAGAACATGTTTTCATTATCCAAAAGCCTCCATTTAATGGTAATAAAAAAATGCAAGTCTCTTGTGTAGTAGTCTTTAAAATACGTTGAATTACTCCCAATGTTGGGAGTAACATCACCCTATCTAACTTCTCACACAGTTCTAGTAAACATGCATTTACATTTACATTTAAGTCATTTAGCAGACGCTCTTATCCAGAGCGACTTACAAATTGCCCTGACAATCCATCCTCATTTTGTGGTGTTGTCATAGTAATGATCATTAGGTTACCCCATGCATATGCTACACACTCAGAGCCATTTGCATCACAGCGGAATTGATGTGCTTGAAGGTAATGAGACGTTAAATTCAAAATAGATTCAAACATGGCTAAAAACACCTGGAAAAAGTGACTGGAAAGAAAATAGTATCCCTATTTCTCCATCCAACTGTCAAACTGACATGAATAACTTTTTCTCTCTCCAGTGTCCTGTTTCAAAGGGTTTTATTTCATCCTTGTCCACCCAGATAGTTGGAGCTGTTCACATATTGAAGCAGAGAATAATTGTATCTCTTTTCAGAATGCACAGATACTGTGTTCTGGGTAGTGATGTGTCCCTGATTTAAATTACAAAGGGAAGTGTTACTGTCGGCAGATGAAAAGGAATTTTTGTCTGCTTCTGTCAGTTAATCTCCATTTTTCATTGATCAGACTGTTCTTTTCCCCTCCACAGCAAAGACCCTTTCATATTATGAAAATGCTCTCTGAATATGGGATTAAAGGGAGATTAAAAATATCTACAATCCGTTAAAAAAAACTGCCTGGGATTTGTCCCTGTCATTGAGATATAAAACTGGAAGGGTGTAAACTCTCAAAGAACAGGAGTTTCATGTATTCAAACTCTGTCCATAAATTGTGTGACAGGACAACAGCCTCTCCCTCAACATCAGCAAGACAAAGAAGCTGATGGACTACAGGGAACTGAGGGGGCTGTAGTGGAGCGGGTCGTGAACAAGTTCCTCGGTGTCAACATCACTAAGGAATTATGGTCCCCACACACTAACACAGTTGGGGAGAAGGCACAACAACGATTCTTCCCCCTCGGGAGGCTGAAAAGATTTGGCCCTTGGATCCTCAAAGTTATACAGCTGGACCATTGACAACATCTTGACTGGCTGCATCACCGCGTACTATCCGACTGCAAGATGCTACAGAGGACAGTGAGTACGGCCCAGTTCATCACTGGGGCCGAGCTCCCTGCCATCCAGGACCTCTATACCAGGCGGTGTCAAGAGGAAGGCCATAAACATTTTCAAAGACTCCAGCCACCCAAGTCATAGGCGGTTCTCTCTGCTACCACACGGCAAGCGGTACCGATGCACCAACTCTGGAACTAACAGGACTTTGAACAGCTTCTATCCCCAAGCCATAAATGTGCTAAACAGTTAGTACAGGTAGCTATTTGATTTAAAGGTATAATCCACCCTCAGAAATAAAAATCATGATACTCCTGTCAATTTGGTGAAAGCCTATGTTCTATCAGTGGGTAAAATAGTCAATTGTGTAGGAATTGGTATACGATTCTTGCCACTGGAGATTAGTGTAATCCCTTATCACATTTCATAACGCTTTTAAAACAATGACCTACACTAGATCGCCAATAGATGGTATGGCCATACTTGTCTATAACACATCCATCTGTTTATATCGTCATGACAAAGTACAGATTTTGCATAGATGTGCTCAGTCTAAACAGTCTACCAAATTATTAACGACCGTTTCTCCTTTTTGTTGTAATGCACCATGTCTGTAGGAAACAGATGTATCACAGAAAGGAGATGGGAATCCCATTGGGCAATTAATGGGAAAATGCCCCACCCAACTGACTGTCGACCAATTGGATTCACGTGTCATGCTGCGTCACTCGGTTGCTAAGCTAATCGTCACACAATCCAATTCTAATGATGTTTCCCATCTCAAAATTAGCTCTGTGGGAAAGCAACATAATGCTGCTCTCGCTCTGGGCAGAGACGCCATTTATAGCTCAAGCTGCAAGTTGAACTCTGTGAGAGACTCCTAAATTGACATCGCAGTATGTTTAGGCAATTTTACAGCTAGCTAGCTTCTTCACATGTTGATATTGAGTTTGGTATGATTGTGAGTTTGGTGTGATTGTGTGTAGCTATGTTTTGTGACTAGCTACTTAGCTAACCAGCCAGCCCAGGGAAATTGAGAAAATTGCATTATGAGTTTTGTAGTAGACTTGAGATGCAATGGATTTCCTTAAATTATTTTCCCATGTTTATCTTGTTATTACAACAAAATGTTTTCACTTCATGTTATTTAACATGGTTAATAATAGGAATTAGTGGTTTGGTGTGGGGTGGATTATCCCTTTAACTATCTGCATTGACTGTTTTTGCACTAATTATTTTGAGTCATCACATATGCTGCTGCTACTGTATATTATCTATTCTGTTGCTTAGTTACTTTTATCCCTACTTATATGTACATATCTACCTCATACCCATGCACATCGACTCGGTACTGGTACCCCGTGTATATAGCCAAGTTATCATTACTGAATGTGTATTTGTTACTTGTTAATATTTTTCTATTACTTCAAATGGTTTCTCTTCATTGTTGGGAAGGGCCTTTAAGTAAGCATTTCACTGTTAGTCTACACCTGTTTACAAAGCATGTGACACATCAAACTTTATTTGATTTGAGCCGACAGAGCTTGCACAATAACCACTTCAACATTGTCTTTGGTATGATAAAGATTTCACTGTTTAAGAGAATGCACATGACAACACAGACAATCACTTCTCTACTGTTTCTCCCACGTGTAAATATATGATGTCTTCTGCATCTGCTGGGTGATTGATTAAGGGTCTCACATAGCATTGAACCAAGCAGCGCTCCATTGCTCAGTTGTTAGGTACCATGGTGTGTCCTCTCCACACTACCACAGTGTCTGGCCATGGCATGGCCTCCACTCTGCACTAACATGGGCCACACAGCAGGTCCTTGTCCCTGAGCCCATGAATTGACTGTGGACGGGATTGTTGTGGGCTGCTGTGGTCTGTCTAGCCAGTATTAGCCTAGCGCATGTCACAGTGACAGGCTCTGTTGGAGTGTAACAATGTGTTCCAGTTCAGCCTGAGCGGGGCAGGTTTAAATAGACCAGTAATGATGCAGTAGGCCCAGACAGAGAGCAGCGTTAGATGGGTCGTTCCAGCACTATAATAACAAGTTAGAGCATGGTGAAGGCATCTCCTCTTCACTGACTCAAACCAGTCAGCTCGCTTGTTTGTTTATCCCTCTGTATACATGGTTTCCAGTGAATCAAAAGAGCTGTTTGAGTCTTGAAACATTAGATTGGCCATAGAGCTTTTGGAAAATCATTTGACCACACTCACCACACTGTTTCTGAACTTTCACTTTTTCATTCTGTTTAAACATCACAGCGGACCATGTTAACTAGCGTACAAGAACGTGGGTCCGTGCCAAGTGAATGAGTCCAAACTCTCTGCAGAATTTACCTTAACATGCAATCCCTACAGGGATGGCCTTGATATCAGTGTCTATTGTCGGATGACCTTGGCTCACTCTGTAGTGACACCTTTAGCACTGTGATGCAGTGCCTTAGAACGCTGCGCCACTCAGGAGGCAATGTAACACATTTTAAGGGCGACCCTCCGGACCCAATGCGGCCCCCAGGGCCTAATGAGTGACACCGCTGCCCTAAATTAACCGGCTACAGATGGCACCCCTCCTGTGAAATCAGTTGTTGTTTTTGTACCATGCAGATTAGATTGCCATGGTAACCCTCCCTCTCTCCACGGTGCCACTCTGGCCGAACAGATCTGACTGAAGGATTTTAATTCTTAACAGGGTTTCACCCACCTGTTCTGGAGAAAGCTTTGAAATTGATCATATAGAGAAAGTGTGAGTCAAACGGTGCACGTCAAAAAGCTCTTACATCTGCCAAGCTTGATGAGTGCTTTCTTTGCCCATCCACCTTAGTGCTTTATGGGAAGAGGAGCTACAGAAGTGTCCACACCTATAAGGTGAAGTGATATTAAGTTCTGAAGGGGTCTCTGGCCCAGGCATGAGGGGTAATCATGTTTCAGAACCTCCTGGCGTGGCTGTGTGCATGCATGCGTGTGTACGTGTGCTCATTCCTTCATGGTACAGATAGGTCTTTGAGAGTCTGCCATTGACTTCAAGTAATGATTTACACGAATGTCTGAGTTGCTTCTTAATTCTACTTTGAAATGGGCATTTACTGCATATAATGTTAACCATTATCTCAAATGTTCATTATCGACTGGAACACCCTAGAGTCTCGGGTGAGTGAAAACAGAATCAGGATTACAGTGTGAACTTCCTTTGAGGGACACCTTTTTGTTTTCTCACAATCCTTTCTCTGACATTGGAGCCAAGGTCTCTGATGGAATGTAGTAATTGTCTGATAACATGGAGACAAACTCAGACAAGGTAGGAGTCAACAGCAGCATAAGAAACTGATTGGATCGGCTCAGATGTCTGCTTTTTTTAATTCAGAGTGTTGAGTACAGCCGAGTGGCCCTGAGATTTCAGCACTCATTTTACTGATGAGCCTTGTCCTCTAACAGAGAAACCCATCCTATTTCTTGAGACAATGCCAATGCCAATCATATTTCTCCAACGAAAGAGCAAAACAAACATGTCTTCCCCAAACAGTTCTAGGTGTATTTTTACTTCACTTCTGTAACGGATCATTTCAGATGCATTTCTCCCGTTGTTTCCCCAAGCTTTACATAACCATTATTCACCATCCTGGCATCAAGCAGATTGTTTTGAAAGCGAGCTCGCCACGAAGCCTGTAATTTGCTGCCTTCCCATTGAGCAGAGGAATATGCTAATGATGGATCTGTTAGTCAATTCTGTTCGGTTCCAAAGGGGCAGAATCATAACACTTATTGTTGTCAATCTCCTTGACTTTATTGATTTGCACGCACCGTTATTTTGAGCGATGACACAAGTTTGACATTTTATCTTACCGCAGCCTCTCTTCCTAAGTGATTCTTTAAAACCAGGCCTACAGTACTTCATCCTATAGAGCTCTTACTTTACTTACAGGTCCATTTATTTCTGCCTCTTAATTTCTGTATACAGTTTGGTATTGTCTTATGATCAGCAGGCAGCTCACACTTTTCATTTGGCATCGGTGCCAAAGGGGTTGGGATGATGGCAATTCAATATTATGGTCTCAGCAGAGTCGTCTACTCTCTCACTCTCTGATATTTTGTAGATGACACTCCTTCTCCACCGCCTCTCCCAACTTGCAGTAGAACCACTGTACAGTAGAACCATTTGGCTGTTTAATCCATTTTGGGAGAATTGCTTTGCGGTCGGCACTGTATGTTACAGATATATCTATTCTGCCCTGCCTTTCTAATGTCTTTGAAAGCCAATTTAACAAACAGATTACCTACCATTTAGAATCCCACCGTACCTTCTCTGCAATCTGTTTTCCGAGCTGGTCATGGCTGCACCTCAGGCCCACTCAAGGTCCTAAACGATATCATAACCGGCATTGATAAAAGACAATACTGTGCAGCCGTATTCAGCGACCTAACCAAGGCTTTCGACTCTGTCAATCACTGCATTCTTATCAGCAGTCTAAACAGCCTTGGTTTCTTAAATGACTGCCTCGCCAGGTTCACCAACTACTTCTCATCCAATTTGTAAGTCGCTCTGGATAAGAGCGTCTGCTAAATGACTTAAATGTAAATGTAATGTCATACAGAGTTCAGTGTGTCAAATCGGAGGGCCTGTTGTCCGGACCTCTGGCAGTCTCTATAGGGGTGCCACAGGGCTCAATTCTCGGACCAACTATTTTCTCTGTAAACATCAATGATGTCGCTCTTGCTGCTGGTTATTCTCTGATTCACCTCTACTCAGACGACACCATTCTGTATACTTCTGGTCCATCTTTGGACACTGTGTTAACAAACCTCCAGATGAGCTTCAATGCCATACAACACTCCTTCCGTGGCCTCCAACTGCTCTTAAATGCAATCAAAGCTAAATGCATGCTCTTCAACCGATCTCTACCCGCCCGCCCGTCTAGCATTACTACTCTAGATGGTTATGACTTAGAATATGTGGACAACTTCAAATACCTATACTCAGGAGGAAAAAAATAAACTGCCCTTTTTCAGGACCCTGTTTTTCCCTGTCTTTCAGATCATTTGTAAAAATCCAAATAATTTCAGATCTTCTTTGCAAAGGGTTTTAACATGCACCTGTGGAACAGTCATAAAGATATTAACACCTTACAGATTGTAGGCAATTAAGGTCACAGTTTTGAAAACTTACGACACTAAAGAGGCCTTTCTACTGACTCTGAAAAAATCCAGCAGAACGATGCAAGGAGGCATGAGGACTGCAGATGTGTCCAGGGCAATAAATTGCAATCTCCATACTGTGAGACGCCTAAGACAGTGCTACGGGGAGACAGAATGGACAGCTGATCGTCCTCACAGTTGCAGACCACGTGTAACAACACCTGCACAGGATCGGTACATCCGAACATCGCACCTGCGGGACGGGTACAGGATGGCAACAACTGCCCGAGTTACACCAGAAATGCACAATCCCTCAATCAGTGCTCAGACTGTCTGCAATAGGCTGAGAGAGGCTGGACTGAGGGTTTGTAGGCCTGTCATAAGGCAACAATGTCGCCTATGCGCACAAACACAGTCACTGGACCTGACAGGACTGGCAAAAAGTGATCTTCACTGACGAGTCGCGGTCATCGGATCCCTTCATGCCTCCTGTCATGGCTGACTGACTCGTTCTCGCTGTTCTCTGTAGGTGTGCTAGTCAAGAAGAACAATTATTTTAAAAAACAATTTCCACTTTGTAGATGCGTAATTTTACTGGTTAAACAGAAAGTGCTTCCAGTGCTCACTGGAAGTCTGTAATATCAAAATGAACAGAGTAGATCTTACCAGAAGCACCACGCGGCTCAGGTAGAAAACGGGACTCTTCACACCAAGCCCCTGACTGTCAAATCCGGAGATCAAAGTCAACAACTTCCGCTGTTAGAGACAGCTGTATAAATGTACAATATATCCAAACATCTCCCCTCGCCAAAGAGATACAATCACAACAAAAAACAGACAGGGATCTAGCCCTACCTATGTTATACAATGTGAAAAACAGGAGAAGGGCTTGATCGGACACTAGGCCTCAAAAACACGTCGGTAACTGATAACAACCTGCCCAGATGGGACTGTGTTTTGGAAACCAAACTCGGAACAGAATACGAGTGACCTTCACAACGGCAGAAACAGTGGCCTGGTATTTGAGCCAGCAGAAACAACACAGGAGCACGTAGGCCCTTCCAAAAGATATTGGCGTGCCTGGATCCAGCTGTGCACGCATGCAGTGGTTCTGACACATGACGGAACCCTGAACAGGATGATCTGTAAACACAGCGCTTTGATCCATGGAAAGAGTCTGGGCTACAGGGAGGTGTGGTTATATTCTGGTGATGTCACAGGGCAGGATGTGGATACTAGATACTACAGTAGGCCTCAGGCCATACTCACTAATATGAGTGCTCCTCTTTGGTTCAACCACACGTGTTGATTTATACTTTCCCTCTTCCTCCAGATACTGAGAGTAGATTATCTACCACAAGGCTTTAGCCGTTCTTGATATCCACTTAGATTTAGTCGACAGAGGACTGGATGCAATGCATCATTTTTATCAATACAAACAAACGGGTGCTTTTCTGTTGTGCGAGTTGCATCTGGTGAAGTGTAAAGGTGCCATAACCGCAGACTCTGACGAGACCAACGAAGTCAACTTTTTATTTTCTTTGTCACACTGCACCTTATCGTACTGTCAGACACTGTGTGGTTGGGTTAAAGACGATAGCTCCCTTTGGAAGTAAATTAAAGATTAGTAGGCATATTTTGACTGGATAACTATAATGTCCAAGGCCCGGCCACAGGGAGGTCTGGTCAACATTAGGCCAGGCTGTCTCTCAGGAATTTTTTTTTATTTATTTTATGTTGCTTTTGCTGATAAGCCAATGTTGTTTTTGGCACCAATGACCTCTGTATTCCTGAACACAGCTGCTATGGAGGAAGCTTGTCACTCTCATTGCTTGTGGTGACCGTAGTGTGTTCTCACATTCACTCTGTTCAAAACAAAGCACCTTCATTATATGAACATTTGGCATCTAACTTTGTTCAATTTAAGTTGAATCCCTTACTATTGTTAACACATAATTTATTTTAGTTTTGAACTAAATGTTACTTCATTTCTTCTCCCCAGTGACTAATAAGAAGCCTTCCCATGTGTCCATCACCAAGGTGAAGCAGTTCCCAGGTTCATCATCCTTCACCAAGAGGTCAATGTGGACCATCGACCAGCTGAGACAGGTCAACGGCTGTGACCCCAACAAAGTGAGTTTACAGTTCACTGAACCCCCCTGCCGAGGGCTGAGTTTTTCCTGACGACATGACCTGACCCATTTCATTAGGGCAGATCCCATATCAACACCTACTGCCTGGGTCATGCTTGTTCTCTGTCTCTCTTGCTCTGTTTCTGTATCTCTCTCTATAAGGACTGTCCAGAGTTTGACTTGGCATTTGACAATGCCTTTGACCAGTGGGTGGCTGGCTCGGCCGGCGAAAAGTGCACCTTTATCCAGATCCTCCACCACACCTGCCAGCGCTACAGCTCTCAGAGCAAGCCAGAATTTGTCAACTGTCAGTCCAAACTGCTGGGAGGTAAGAGACACAGTGACAAGACACACCATCTCTCTCTCTCTTGCTCTCACTAACTGTATGAAAGTCAGGGGTTTTTCTGCCTTTTCAGTTTTTTCATGCCGCCTATGTCCAAACAATAATTTAAACGACTAAAACCAGATATTAAGTATGTAGGAAAGACAATGTGGGGGCCTCCCGAGTGGTGCAGTGGTCTAAGACTCTGCATCACAGTGCGAGCTGTGCCACTAGAGATCTTGATTCAAGTCCAGGCTTTGTCACAGTCGGCCGCGAGACCCATGGGGCAGCGCACAATTGGCCCAGGGTCGTCCGGGTTAGGGAGGGTTTGGCCGGCAGGGATGTTATCCCATCACGCACTAGCGACTCCTGTGGCGGGCCAGGCACAATGCATGCTGACACTGTTGCCAGGTGTACGGTGTTTCCTCCGATGCGTTGGTTGGTGCATTTGGGTTAAGCGGGCATCGTGTCAAGAAGCAGTGTGGCTTGGTTGGGTTGTGTTTCAGAGGACGTATGGCTCTCGACCTTCGCCTGTCCTGAGTCCGTACGGGACAGGCAGCGATGAGACAAGACTCTAATTACCAATTGAATACCACGAAAAAGGGGTGAAAATAGTAAAGATAATGTGTAGAATTTCAGTATATTTGCATTAAAACTGCAAAATTGCATCTCCGCCACATGGCAAAATTAATATAATTGCAGGAAATTAGCCAGTGACGTTCTGTCACTGCGACTGCACCGTTGGCCACGCCCACCACCTAAGCCCCATTTTGATCCAGAAAAAGCTCTTAGTCAGATCTAGTGTTCTCACTCCAAAGTCTGTTTTGTCTTTCAACTGAAAAGTCCTTCATTCTGTATGTCGAGAATGCTACTTACATGTTCAGATCTGATTGGTTGTATAACGAGACCGAGTTATTATTCCCATTTACTTTGAGGACTTTTCATTTTAAGGATTGCCCTCTCTAAAGGCATCTTTAAATCTACCTAATGATATTTAAATGATATTTAACTGTACTATGATACATCATCATTAAATCTACCTAATGATGTTTAACTGTACTAATATACATCATTAAATCTACCTATGATATTTAACTACTATTATACATCATCATTAAATCCAGTTACTCCTGAGATGTTGGAAGAACCAGTCCACTGAGAACTAACCTTTAGTCACAAGGAATATTAACTCACTCCCACACTCTTAACTAAACAATATACTCAAGCTTATATTCAAAATAACATACGTTCACAACACAACCAATTCCTATATGAATTGGCCACCTAGGTAGGCAATATGAAGTCATTTCCATGTTGTAGCATGTTATCCTTACATGGGAGGTAGATGGTAGCCTACTGGTAGGGAGGGAAGGCTTCCTCTGTGTTCCTGAGCCAGAGAGGGGGTTGTGGAAGACCCTGTTCTTAATCAGCTGTAAACCTGTTCTAGAGACCTGAGAGGGGAGCTGTCGTGGAGAGAGATGTGTTTGATCAAATGTGATTCAAAGGGCGTACTCCAGAAAAGCTTTTTGTATTAACATTCATAAACAGTTACTTTGAGGGGAATATTGCAATACTGATCATTTATTCTTTATAGACGTAGTACTGCTTGATCATTATTGTAACAAAGCATTTAAAAATAGATCATTCCCTCTATAGAAAAAAACTGTATTAGCCAATTACTATTGAGTGGAGGACAGTTCCTTTCCTTTCCCAGCTACTCCTGCTGTTAAAGTTCCCTCTCCTCCTCATTGCTATATCCCTCTACCCTCATCTTCTCCCTCCTACATCATAAACCACAGCTTGTATGTTTTTCTTCCTTATTTAACTTGTACTGTGTAACCCCTGACAAATACAGTAGTGTATTGCTGGCTGGGCTGTAGTTATAGTGTGGGTAGAGGTTATTGTATTGTCCTCCGGGGGGCTGAAGAATATGACAAAACAGAGAACATCTGTGGCCTAACTCTCATTCACTCTGTCAGACAACTCCAGTTAAATGGTCATCTGCATACTGGGTGTAATGGGATGTTGTGTAGTGTCTCACTTATGCAACAACACGCATACATACTTAAACACCAACACAAAGCACGCTTTATTCCAGTTTTTAGTTTATTTATTTTCCGGTTTTTAGTTTATTTATGTAACCACCAGCTCAACCAGTAATTGACTCAAAATATTAGTTTTACTATCAATATCCAATCCCCAAATCTGCTAATGCTTTCAATCTAATAGACTTAGATTGGATATAGACCATAGAAAGACAATGACCTGGCAATGCCATGCCTGTTCAATCACATCAAAGCCAACTCTCAGCTCCCAGGAAGCACAGTGAGTAGCGTGACTGCCAACGGAGGTGACCGCACAGCCAGAGACCTAGTGACAGTAGAAAGAAGAGAATGTCAGAGTGCTGCCACCACTGTCCCCTCCAGTTTAAGTCTCACACCAGTGCAAAACAAATTTCATGACGCTGCTCCGGTGTGGGACAATAACTGTGTGGGACGCCCCTCTTCTGACTGACCAGCATGGGGAATAGGGATGACGAAGCAACTACCTCTGGAGTATAGGACCCTAATCAAAAGTCACATTAGATAGTTTGTTATAGATATAGCTTGAACGTATTTAGTGTAACCACAATGTACAGTATTGTATTACTTTACTGGATTCGTTATCTTCCTGGATAAAAATAACATCCTGCTGTCAATGTAACAATAAACATGGTTTGTCCCGTTGAACTGTCACCAAGAACAGAGTTACAGGGTCAGAAACCATGTTGTTTACACACTACCTTGTTGGGGTTGACACGATCACTATTATGGCCTAATGACCCACGAGGATTCTGGGATATTGCCCTTTGCTGGTTAGATTTGCCTTTAACACAGAACAGAGGCTCTTAGTCTACACTGGGTCACCCTGACAGGCAATTATCTATTCTACACAAGAGCTCGTCTTTGTTAGCTGGGCAAACACAAAGAAATGGCTTGTCACGTTGCCACCGTTTTAGTGAGGCAGAGGTCTATGTGTTAGTGAACATGATATTAATTGGCAGGCCGGACTCCGGGACGGTTGTTCTTATGCGTTGAGAGATTGTAAAGGTTTGACAGGACAAGGTCGTCAGGCTTACTGTGGATTCTGTTAGCTTATGCAAACTTGATTCATCCTTTATTGAAGAGGCCTGCTGGTTCACTCTGGTAGATCTACTTCATCTGAAGAAAGGTCTGGAATTATAATACAGAGGTGGGCTTTAAGGTGAGGGTGAAGGCACTCTCCATTGCTGTACTTCCCCTTGTGGTAACGGTATGAATTCCACATAATGGAGGTTTAGACCAAAATACACATAAATAGGACACCTGGTCCTATTCTTTATTGACTGCAATGTTAAACTACGGAGTGCACCTTTTTTAATGCATGTGGTTAAATAATGACAAGCATTATTTTCTCATCAAAGACTTCCATCTTGGTCACGTCTTTTGGTTGTCGCCTCACTAGTTATGTGTAGGTGATACACGAAAAGCCTCCCTCCTCCAGAGACTGTAAACTCCCTTTAGAGACCGCTGTGGAGGAGATGTGCAGCCAGGAACCTGTGTAGTGATACCTGATGGGCCGTGTAATAGGGCCTGATTAAAGCAGCGTTGCTGGACTCATTGTGTTAATGCCATGTTATCAGGATCGACTGAGGCTGCAGCACGCACTCTTCCCCACAGACTCTCACGGACCACTGCTTAAGTGGCAGAGCGTGTCTTAGAATAGTGAGAGGGCGTTTAAAATATTGGCTGCTTGCTTCCATCCGTTTTTGAATTCTAGGATGCTAAATGCTCTTATATACACCGTTTTATTAGCTATTGAATCATTTTGGAAAGTATCATGCAAATGCTTACTGTCAGGAGGGCACTTCAAGAAGACTTTACACCATTTTAAACTGTTGTGAGATTTCTTATGGGAAACCGTGCTGATGGATTATGCAGTCAAATACAACTCAAGTGAAAACGTGTTAGAAATATAGGCTACCTTTCATCAAGTTGATAACAAACAATGCTTCAGTTCTACTTAAACGGTCCCCTAACTTCCCTAATCTATTCCAGTTACCCCAAATGAAAATATTTGATTTCTTTCTTACTTCACTGTTCGAACAAAACCCTTTTAATAACCCTTTTAATAACGTGAAACAGTAAGTCTATTACATTATTTAACCAAAGATAACCAAAATGACCATATTAGAACAAACTGTAGTGTGTTGTAATAAGTATTATCCAACATACAGTAATTTCCTCTGTCTAACAAATAAAATAACAAAAACAAACCCAAATGAAGACATTCCTTTTCCATTTTCTTGTCACAGACGATGAAACTGTAGATTCAGTCGTTTTCCGTTGCAAGGTCTTTTTGAGCAGAATGAGGAAAGAAGTTGTTTTAAACAGTCGACGCCAAGGTCGCCGGCTACTCTTAGAAGGTAAGCAGGAAACAAATGTTACATTCAACTAAAATAATTCAGCATTTTACTAACAAGGCAGTTAAGCTCCTAAATCTTCCATCTTCAATGAATTATATAACATTTGATGGCTTACAGAATGTACAGCGTGTGTTCTAGAATATCTGTATGCACACAGAGTATCCGACTGCCAAGTGTGATCCTGTCATTTTGAGGGCCCGGTGTACAGAAAGGACTCCCCTTTAAGATGCACAGCTTTATGTGAGTTGTGTTGATGGACGATCACCTCACTGACAGCCTTTCAGATTAAACCAGCTCATTGACTCCGAGGAACCATGTCATCAACTTCAGTCTTACCTTCTCTCCACCTCAAGCACAAGGACAGTAAATGACAAAATGAGCATTACCTACTATAGTCACCTCAATACCGATTTCATCCTCAAACTCTCCTTGAACTAATATAAACAAGGCCATTATGAACGGGGTTATGGTTTTTCAGTATAATATGCAACCCTGACGTTTATCTCTTTAAACTTTCATGAGGGTTACGGTACTTGAATACCTAGTAGCAATTTGCTCCATTAGACCTACAGTGTCTCTTGAGTTCAGGGACAGAATGTTCCATGTTTGTTTACATTAGCATCCCCACTCCCTGACTGCTGCAACCCTGTTAGCAGAGCAGTGCCAGAATGAATGCACAACTCTACTGTAACCATGCTGAGAATGTCAGAAGAATCTTACCCTTTCTCCTAATGACTTTGAAAAAGTGTATTAACACTGTATTAAGAAGAAAACGGGGGGCTTAGGTTAGAAGTTAATGTCAAGATTTGCATGAATTAGGCAGAATTAGGCAGAAAAGTGGAGGGGGGGGGTTAAGGAACATTCAATGGATTTGTCTCCTTGGTTTCTCCGCTGCCAGCGGGGGAGGAGGGGGGGTTTGGGTGGGTATAGCAGTATGCCCAGTGTGATGCCATCCTTTTGTTGAGCTCTGGGTGGGTGACATATTAAATTCATCCTGTGTTGCCTACGTCAGTCTCTATTGACTGCTGTGTATCCTTTTCACTCTCCCTTTCTCACTATCTGTTTTGCCTTCTCTTGAGCACTACAGCTCTCTCAACTCGTCTCTCCTCCTCTCCCCGTCGCTGTGCACTGCATGTGCAGCACCATGTTGAGCTGCAGGGTGTGAAATTCTTACTGACAAACTAAGGATGACAGGGGAGTGAGTTACTTTAGCTACACAATGATACAGCTGTTCCATTTTCCAGTAACTATGCTTTAAGGGGAACAACGACAAAGGCCCTTTGGTCATAACTAATATGGAAAGCTTTTGATGAAATGTGTAATGTACAGATGAGTAGGTGGGGCTGTACTTTACAGGAGAGTCTCTCTACCATAGATCTAGAACCCATCTCTGGTCTCTACCCTCTGTCCTACCACACCTACACAGAGACTGCCTCGGGGCAACATACTGGTACACTTCATGCTGGATGGTAATTGACTCTGCTTGAGCTTACCTCTTTAAGATAGTTGGCCTATGCAAGGGTGTGTTTGTGCTAGCAAGCATGCATGTGCTTCTAAGAATGTATGCCTGAGTGTATGCTTGCATTGGTCTGAGTGTAGATGTATTAATTGGGTGATTTCCAGTCCGGTTTTCCCAAACTCTGTCCTGGCACCTCCCCTGGGTGCACCTTCTGTTTTTTTGCCCTAGCACTATACAGCTGATTCAAATAGCTACCTCCTCAAGCTTTGATTATTTGAATCAGCTGTGTAGTGTTAGAGCAAAAACCAAAACGTGCACCTGAGGTGAGATGGTGGGGGCTAGGACCGAGTTTGGGAAACTCTGAGTGGCATAACCAATCAAGCAGGCTTTGAGAGAAAGTGGCGATTGACAGGCATCGTCATGTTCCTGCACATTCAAAATGTTCACAACCACAACATTACATTGTGTCGGCCTGACTTGTGGTCACTTCATTATTGAGGTCAAAGGCTCAAGGAATAGAATCACCCTGGAATCGTGTTTTTGGATAATCTTTCTCTCTACTGGGTTCATTGTGGGGCATTTCACTTTTCTTTAACTTTTGTTGCAGAAACAAGGTTTTGCCTTTTGTTTTACAGGCGCGCCCTGATTATATTGATATCATGGGGATGTAGAAACGCATTCTCCCTCCATTGTTGAAGTAGGAGTTCCCTGGTCATAGGACACAGCTTCAGGAAGGTTAGATTCCTTTACAGGGATAGTCTGCGTACCATTTCAGGAAAAACTCACCAGCCGAACACATACGCGATCGTAACAAATTTCTCCCCCCAAAAATGTACCCGCTCTCAACCCTTTTTGTAACATTGAAGTTACATTTTTTTCTGAGCAGAGATTACTTTGGTTTCCTGAAAAACCAACCCAGAGGTGCTTGTTAAAAGCAAGACATCACTCCCCCATGTTCTTGTAAAGAGAAACCTCAATAGAACCACCAGAGGACAGAGAGTTGAATCACCATGCGCTCCGTCACTCCTTCCAAATCTCCGTTACAGAATGACTGCACCTTCATCAACTCTACAGAGTAAAGACCCAGGGCCTTAGTCACCACACAACCTGCCTCCCTGCTACTCTTTTAAATTACATTCACCATAGGAGGGGACTCAACCAGCAGCTGGCTGAAATTGCCCAGCCCAGGGAATGGAGTGAGAGTCGGGAAAGAGGGAAGAGTGTGTGGGATGAGGGGAGTGTTAATCTCTGGGCCCTCTCTTAGCAGAGAGAGGGGATTAAAGGGATGTGGACGGAGGTGAAGAGGTCTCATCCCATCTCTGCTCTCAGGGGAAGAAGCGGGTTTTATTTATTAAAGGATGGGAAGGGTGACGTAGAGGGAGACATGTCACTTGTGTCCCAATACAAGTCTTTATTTAAATACTGTGAAGAAGATGGAGGCCACAGCAAAGCTAGGTAAACACACTTCTCCTTCCCTACACTGTAATTAAACCCAGAGCCTAGCCAAAACCTTACGACTTGGATATCTTCTGTAAGTCGAAACGCTGGAAAAATGTTGGAACTGCGGTGATGGTGCTGGGTTTGGCTCGAAAATGTGTAGTGTCTCTGTACTCCTAATTTATTCCATTATCCATGAAAATGTGGCATCTAGCTTTGGGGTGAGTATCTATTGGAAGTGTTGTGTAATCCAATGGGTTGCTTTACCACTAGCTAGCTTTGCATGAAATGGATTTTACTTGATCAAGTGAACTTCCTTTGAAGGAAAGCAGAGGAGAGAAG
Organism: Oncorhynchus gorbuscha; assembly: GCF_021184085.1. NCBI lineage: Eukaryota > Metazoa > Chordata > Actinopteri > Salmoniformes > Salmonidae > Oncorhynchus > Oncorhynchus gorbuscha. Next base: position 29,808,914 of record NC_060189.1, read on the forward strand.
AGGAACACCAGCTGGCATCCCGTCTGCTTTGGGCTGTCATCTAACCCGCTGCGCCACAACTCCAATTATTTATCAGTCAGCGTACCTGCCTGGGCGCCACAGGACAGCACTGCATAGCCTACACTCTACAGTATGGGTTCCCTTTGGGACGACATGTTAAAATGACTGGCTGTGTTCAATATCTTTAGTGGCTTCTCACACCTGCAGCAGAACCTGGATGTCCTCGGTCTTCCTATTCAATTATCTCAAAGAATAAATGGAAGCAATATTGTCTTCTAACTAGAGACCTTTCGAAGAAGTGGGGAGAGGGGACATATCGGATGATTTGTTATATTGTCAAAACCCCTTTGTAGAATTGGCTCTGTGATTTGTTTATGATTGGCTTTGATCTCATGGGCTGTTTGGAACTGAACTTTAACCCCATATTTCTTATCTAACACTGAAGGCCTCATTTACATTGAGTTCCGCTCTGTCTTATTCCTTCCACAACTAGCCAGTTGAGAGGAGCACATTATCAACTCTGGACTCTTTGTTTTGTTTTTTTTGTGCCTTTTTTTTTGTCCATTGTTCATACAGAAAGTTGCAGTACCAGTCCCCAGTTTCGTTGAAAGAATGACTTGTTCACAACTTTGGAACAACTGATTGAAAAATCTCCCCATGGTCTTCTTTCCCAGGCAACCAAATAACCCCAGCCAGGTCAACATTAGACACTTCAAAGGAAAAGCAATGCTCAAAACTATTCAAAGTGGCACGCTGCCCTTGGATATATCGCCACATAAAGCGATGATTATACAGTACTGGCACTGCGCCAGGGTAATGGCTCTGAAGTGAAAGTTTTGGGCAGACGGCGGTCCCCAACCTAAAGCAAGGATTGTTAGCGTAGTGCTAGTCGACGGCAGGCGGCGCTCCCCAAAGCCGTAGATGAATAGCTTGCCAGTTTGAGACATCCGCAGGGTCGGTGCTATCGGAGGAAGACCGTGTTCTGTTATTTCCTCTCATCCACACAGCTGTGCCGCCAGCGCAAGGGGTTCAAAGTCGAACACACTCGTTCCCACTCTGCTATTATCACACCGTCTGAGAAGAGGAAAGGAGAAGCTGCCACTAAAGTTTTACTAAAGAAAATCAGAATAATAACCCTTGAGAAACACCTGGAGCTATTTGGAATGCTTTTAGTTAGCGAGTTGGTCGTTTCATTTCATTTGAGAGAAATGGCGTGATGGACAGATCTAAGCTTGGTAAACGAGGAGTGTGACACGTTTATTTCATTGGCTCATTTCTTACAGGAAACCAACCTCTGTAGAAAAACTCATTTAGCTGGCTTCCTAGAACGTCCCTGATTGGAGTAACCCTGTTTTTCACCTGTTCCTTGTCAATAATCAAAGTCTGGCCAGGGATGCTGAATGAAACATCAACATTAACTACTAATGCAGAGCATTTCTGTAAGGCTCATGTCACTGCTGCATTGAGTTATTTTGTTGACAGTGATTCATACTCTGTTGCAACTGCAGCACCTCACCCTCTTCTCCACCAAGGCACTGTATAAATTATTATATTTATCCCATCTCTTCTCCCCCTGCTCACCATTTCTCTCTCCTCTCCAGGTAACAGTATACTCCACTCTGCAGCAGACAGTGTGACCAGTGCTGTACAGAAGGCCAGCCAGGCTCTGAACGAGCGAGGGGAGCGGTTAAGCCGGGCGGAGGAGAAAACAGGGGAGATGAAGAACAGTGCTGAGCAGTTCTCAGTCACCGCACACAAGGTGACACGTCACATATCAGATCATTACAAGGGCTTGGGGAATTTTTCCTCACCACATGAACTGACCAGGTCAAATGTAGGCCCTACAGTAGGTATACGCTATAACATTGCTAAAACATAATCACACATTACCACATAGTGATACCATGTATCCCACATTTCCCAATTGTATTTGACTAACAATTCATCCCATCTATCATGAAAATGTAAACTCGGTCGAAGAAAGATCTTAACATTGTTCTACTTCTTGAGGTGATTCAGTTGAAGTGGTTAGTTAGTTGCTTCTGGTTCACTACAGCTTGATGTTCTTGTTAGGAGTCCCCCTCTCCACAGTGCGTTCCTCTATTCTGTCCATCCCAGCTCTTCTCCATGGGCTTCTCTCATCCTCTCCATCCAACTGTATCCCTCACACAAGTAAAACGAATCACCTGCTGCTTAACGTTGTCATTAGCATAATATGGTTTTGCTACAAAAACGGGAGGAAGAAATATAATGAGAAATGAATCATTCTCTGCTTCTAGCACGTGCCCACGACTGTGATCAATTCCAATAACTTTTTAAGTAGCTAGCATTTTTTTTCCGAGCCTGCTTCTGTCATCTCCTGTAAAAACGGGTTCTTCCCACTTCGGTTGACCCACTGTTCTATCCACTCTGGACTGGAACGCCAATTCATTTGTTTATAAAACAGTTCACATTGCATTCATTTTGAACACATTACTGCAATGGCGGTCTAATGGAAAGCCATTTGATGGGACATGGTCAGCCTCTCACTGTTAACAGATAAAGACCCTGGGGTGCGAAATGAATCAAGCTCATGGGAACACTCTTTAACTCAGAGAATGGCCCTTTAACTCCCCATGCCATACAGGCCCAGTCATCCACTTCCCTATTCGGCTCCCGCTATTAGATGCTTAATTGTACGGGCTATTTAATTAATTGGTTGTCTTGCACTTTTTTGAAACGTTAAGACTCACTTAAGCATGTACAGTATGTGACTGTGTTAAACTGCAGCCCTATACTTGGATAACCACTGTCATTTGGTGTTAGCTAGCTACAGTAAATGCATTCTGCAATGTATTTTCTGCCTGGGGATAACATTCAACTAAAATCCTTCAAAACATGCAGTAAATAATCTTTTCCCCTCTTGAGTCTTGATGTTAAATAAGAGTTGGGAACGTTGTATATCTGCCAACTATTGTACAGTAAGAAGGCAGGTTTGTGGTGAGAATCTTGTAAACGTTTCCCCCTTGTCATGCCATTGAACAAGATATCATTTCTACCTGTGATCCAGTATTGTTTTGGTTGAAGCTGAGAGCTTACGGTATCTTGTGCAGGACTTCGTAACAATGAAGAAGTTCTGTGTCAAGGTGACCTGGAGCAAGAAACCGCACTGCAGGTTCGGTTAGTCCGTCTCTGCAGTGTCTCCCACCTGCTTAGGCTCTGTGACAGTCCCAATTGCAGCACTGTTGTGCTCTCACCATCCCCGCAGCACGGCTGTCTGTGCTGCAGCTCTGCTGCCCCCACTTGTTAGCTCTGGGGATTTCAACCACCTCTATTTTTAACTGTAGGTGAGTAAAGTGTGTGTGCGCACGTCTCTGTGTGTGAATTAGATTGGTGGCCCTGGCCTTTTCTCTAATGAACCTCCAGCCAGGCCTATTAGAACCCTTGTTAATGAGCCAGGGTGATGAAAACACTGGGGCCTGGGCCTCTTACCAAGCCTGAGGAATAGCACCACTCTAAAAGCTATCATTCCTCTCTGCCTAGAGAATAGACCCTGTTCTTTTACTCACCATGCCAACCATGTTAGCTTCCACCAGTTGGGAAAACAAAGCAGCATCAATTAGATTGTTTGACTTGGTTGGTGGTTGGTTTTGAATGTGCTAGCTAACTTAAGAATTGACTGGTTAATTGACGGATTAATAGATTTTGCATCTCACTTTGTTTTGATACTTTTTTGAATGATTTGTGGCAACCCCCAAAACATCTATTCAGAGGGGCTGTTAAAGAAATGTTTAGTTAAATAGCTTTCTCGTTTGGTTTAGTCACTGTATCATGTTTATATATCCCCACAGCTTACTATTGTTGACATGTAGCCTACTTTTTGTCCCCTCTCTCTCTCCCTCCCCTGTCCACAGCTGGCCATGAAGCACAAGTGTTAAACCATTGCTAAGCCTTCGGGAGTAGGGGTCCGCCAAGAGCGCCAGACGCCATTAAGGACGGATTTCTGATTTTAGTATTCTTACAACTTTTAACATGCTTACTCTTGTTAACAACGGTAACATTTACATTTTGTGTTGTTGTGTAGCTACCTGGTTTCTAATGAAGAATATATGATGACGTTGAGGGGGTAGAGCTCAGACAGTTAAGAGCAAAAGTTTCACAGCTAACTCCTCTTTCACTGCCTCCATTGACCCCAAAGTACTCCCTGACTTTACGTAGGCAAACCATGGAAATGGTCACTGCCATCCCCAACCTAGACAAACACACACACACACACATTCCAGATCCCCCCTCCCCCTCTTCAACTCCGCTGTCTCTTTCAAAGAAGTAACTTCATATATATACAGTGCTGGAAAAGGAGAATTTAACAAGACAGAAGAGATTGGATGACGTGACACATGATGGCTATTTCCTGTACTTGGAGACAACAATGTACATTCCTGTATGTGAACATTAACTTGTTAAAAAATGTTAGATCTCTTTTGCCAAATGACTATTTGGCATCACACTGTTGTAAAGGCTCATTGGTGCATTCATTCATTGCAGACATAATACTAGCCAAATGTGTGACGGACATGTTGCTTCAAAAAACCTCCTGCTGGAAGACTATATTTCAACTAAGATGGTATGAAATGTGCTGTTTTCCAACTAAAAAGTCTGAGTGACCAAGTGTGCAGGTGCATGGTCTCTGTCAAAAGGTTGAGTGAAACCTACAGAGTAAAGACGAGCATTTAGGCTTTACTTTTGGTAACATTTCCGAAGGGTTATTGAAGCACTTGGTTGTAAGAACAAGATCAGACTGTTTATTGTAAGGTGAAAGACTAGAGTGCCATCTGTAAATTAGCTTCAACTGTTGTTAACAAGCTTATAAACCTGTAAATTCATTCTACCACGATCTCTGAAAATAATATTTCCATTCTAACTTGGTCACATCTTGTAATTCTTGTTTAATTGGGGTTTATGGAATGTTTTCTGTAAAACAGCTGACTGACACGTCTTCACTAGCCGGCATTGTACAGTATTGGTGTCCATTCACTGACTGTGTAACCGTGGCTTCATCACAAACAAGTAACCACCCACAGTGTGGGTATGTTTATTACTTTTAGATTCTATATATCTTGCTGTTACAGTGCACGGACAACCTTACCTTGCAGAGCACTGTTAAATTCTTAATGAAATTCTCGTTGCCTCAACTTCTAGTCTGCTTTAGTCTTAACATTTTGGATATTCATTGTTTTTAATCAAAATATTGAAACTATGTATTATGGTTATGAAAGTTTTTTGGGTTTTTGCTAGTGCAAGCCCCTTAGTTGGTCTCAGTGAATACGTTATTATCCTTCACTTTTCATAGGACCAGATGAGGTCCCTAAACAAAGTGCAATGCTTCTATATTGGTGCCTTTTTAAAACAGTCTTTTGTTAGTTCTTCAAAAGCATGTGGTTTAACTTGAGCAGTCTGATTTGTGTTATGACAAACACTCGTGGTAACCCAGGCGAACAGTGCCTTGCTATATTGATAACCAAAGGGAGAAAGTAAAGTATGTTTTGTACCAGGTTTGAAAGAGGGTGTTGCTTAAGATGTATGGTGCTTGTTGGAAGTGAATTGTATGAGGAATACAGAAGAAGAAAAGGCTGAATAGGTGGTTATTATAGAATGAATAGGTGGTTATTACAGAATTAATAGGTGGTTATTACAGAATGAATAGGTGGTTATTACAGAAGGTCTCAATACTAGTCAAATCTAATACAGACAAACACCATTACTTTCAATTAAACATAAATGACCAATACGTTTTAGTTTGAATGTAACATTGAGTTATTTCAAAACATCCGTCTCGTTGTCTATATCAGATTGCATACCATCCTAATAAATAGAAATTGTCTCAAGTCTCTTTACATTTTTGACAATGTTTTTTTGTGCGGGGGGGGGGGTGCATTTCACAATAGACTAGAAAAGTCATGGGAAAGGCAAGATGTGTATAGGTAGTGGTAAGGAGTAGTGAACTGCATGTAGTTCAACTAGTAATTTAACTACATGTTGCAGTAGCTTGGTGGTAGTTGAACTTAAATTCAAATCTTGGTAGTGTTTTCATGACTTGTTTGCTATATAGTGGTGTAGTTAACTAATGGAACTACACAATACTTTTTTTGCAAGAAATAAAAGATATTTAAGGTAGGCAAACATTTTGTTTATTTTTCATCAGACCTGCCTAATCACTGGAAACATACTGTGTTTAATAGGCTAAATGACACATTCAGTTAACACCTGACTCCAGAGTGAACTTGCATTTTGTAGTCTGAAATCTCAGATTTAGATGGTCAATATATCAAAGTAGTTTGAATGTATTGAACTACTTTTCCAAAGTCACTTTCTTTAGTTAACTAAACTATATTTGTATTAAGGGTAGCTTTAGTGTACAGTGCTTGGTACATGGAGTTACTTCTCCAATGCTATATACTGTAGGTCATATCCTGTAATCCACTGCTTTACTGGGGTCCCTTTTTGTAAGAGCTAACAACACAATGACACAGCATGTGTGCAGGCTTATGTCTAAACATCTACACTGAAAAAAATATAAACTCAACATGTAAAGTGTTGGTCCCATGTTTCATGAATTGAAATAAAAGATTCTTGAAATTCCAAAGCTTATTTCTCAATGTTGTGCACACATTTGTTTACATCCCTTTTAGTGAGCATTTTATTCTTTGTAAAGATAATCCATGTATTTTACAGGTGTGGCATATCAAGAAGATGATTAAACAGCATGGTCATTACACAGGTGCACCTTGTGCTGGGGACAATAAAAGCCCACTAAAATATGCAGTTCTGACAATGCCACAGATGTCTCAAGTGTTGGCATGCTGACTGCGGGAATATCCACGAGCTGTTGCCAGAGAATTTAATGTTAATTTCTCTACCATAAGCCGCCTCCAACGTCGCTTTAGAGAATTTGGCAGTATGTCCAACCGGCCTCAGGCGCTGACCACATGTAACCACACCAGCACTAGGACCTCCACATCTGGCTTTTTCACCTGCGGGATTGTCTGGGTGTGGAAATATTTCAGTCTGTAATAAAGCTGTTTTGTGTGGAAAAACTCATTCTAATTGGCTGGGCCTGGCTCCCCAGTGGGTCAAACTGGCTCCCAAGTGGGTGAGCTTGCCTACGCCCTCTCTCCCAGGCACACCCCTTGCTGCGCTCCTGCCCAGTCACGTGAAATCAATAGATAAAGGCCTAATTAAGTTATTTCAATTGGCTGATTTCCTTATATGAACGGTAACTCTGCAAAATCTTGCACGGTAACTCTGTTTTAAATTTTTCACAGGTACTGCTTTTCTCAAATTCCCCAACAGATGGCGATGCAAGTGCAAACAAGTATGTCTTTTGTGAACCCTCAATACATTTGAGTTCATCATATATTCATCCCAAATACATATATGACTGTTCTTGTGAATTTCAAGTCTTAAGTTATCTTAATGTTAGTATTGTATTTGTGCCATTTTCATGTTCACCAGTTATAGGCGTACTGTAGGGACTGCAGGTGTGTACAGTGGACCCTAACATGCCAAACTATTCTTTATGTTGCTTCAACTTGCTGATTTTTCTTTTGGTGGGGGGATAAAGGTGTCCAGTTCTTTAAAGCTGCACCACTAGGCCAACAGATGTTTTCTTGTCTATCCCTTATTCCTATATCAAAGTTCTCCAAAGTTTTTTCAATGGAGTTGAGGAGATGATGGTGGGCAGACTGAACCTCCGACTCCATCGAGTCGTTGTCAGTTGATACTTTTAGGAATGTAAGTTCTTAACCCTTACAGTGTAACGGTTTGTCCTCTGTAGCTGCGTTCCTTTCTTTGTTTTCTGAAATTCATACTTTTTAATAAAACTTGTCAAACACAACCGCAAACTCTTTCCTCATATCTACTGACGGCGACTCAGTCATCACAACCCAACTTAACCAAGATGTACAGTGCCTTCAGAAAGTATTCATACCGATTTCACTTATTCCACATTTTGTGTTACAGCCGGAATTCAAAATGGATTATATTGATTTTTCAATTGATTGGACATGATTTGGAAAGGCACATGTCTATATAAGGTCCCGCAGTTGACAGTGCATATCAGAACAAAAACCAAGCCATGAGGTCGAAGGAATTGTCCGTAGAGCTCCGAGATTGTGTCGAGGCACAGATCTGGGGAAGGGTACCAAAACATGTCTGCTGGATTGAAGGTCCTCAAGAACACAGTGGCCTCCATCATTCTTATATGGAAGTTTGTAACCACCAAGGCTCTTCCTAGATCTGGCCTCCCGGCCAAACTGAGCAATCGGGAGGAGGGCCTTGGTCAGGGAGGAGACCAAGAACTCGATAGTCACTCTGACAGAGCTCCAGAGTTCTTCAGAGTTCTTCTGTGGAGATTCCAGAAGGACAACCATCTCTGCAGCACTCCATCAACCAGGTGTTGATGGAGTGCCAGATGAAAGCCACTCCTCAGTGAAAGGTACATGACAGCCCGATTGGAGTTTGCCTAAAGGACTAAGACCATGAGAAACAAGATTCCCTGGTCTGATGAAATGAAGAATGAACTCTGGCCTGAATGCCAAGTGTCACATCTGGAGTAAACCTGTCACCATCTCTAAGGTGAAGCATGGTGGTGGCAGCATCATGCTGTGTGGATGTTTTGCAGAGGCAGGGACTGGGAGACTAGTCAGGATCGAAGGAATGATGAACGGCGCAAAGTACATGGATATCCTTGATGAAAACCTGCTCCAGAGCACTCAGCCCCAGTCTAAGGTTCACCTTCCAACAGGACAACATCCCTAAGCACACAGCCAAGACACCGCAGGAGTGGCTTCCGAACAACCCTCTTAATGTCCTTGAGTGGCCCAGCCAGAGCCCGGAATTGAAACTGATCGAACAACTCTTGAGAGTCCTGAAAATAGCTGTGCAGCAATGCTCCCCATCCATCCTGACAGAGCTTGAGAAGATCTGCAGAGAAGAATGGGAGAAATTCCCCAAATACAGGTGTGCCAAGCTTGTAGTGTAAACTCATGACTCGAGGTTGTAATTGCAGCCAAAAGTGCTTCAACAAAGTACTGAGTAAAAGGTCTGAATTATTTTAGCAAACATTTCTAAAAACCTGTTTTTGCTTTGTCATTATGGATTATTGTGTGTAGATTGAGGGGGGGGACAATTTAATACATTTTATAAGGAGGCTGTAACGTAGCAAAATGTGGAAAAGTGAAGCGGTCTGAATACTTTCCCGAATTCACGGTATCTGTATCCATTCATCATCAATAGCGTCTCCCAGGTCTTCCTCACATTTTTGTTTTACATGTTTTGTGTCATTGGGAAAAACCTTGATCAACCCTTAATACAGTTTAGAAATCAACTTTAGACAGCCTTAAAATGGTTTAAATCTTTGAAGCATCTTGCTTGTCCAGTGTTTTCTGCACCGAGAAAATAAGTGCAAAAATTCACCTCAACTCTGTCACAATCTGATTCTGCTCAGATGAGGCATGACAAATAATGTGTGTACATTTATACATTTGACATTTTCAACGTGCCCCTAATTTGAGTCTGTAATACCAACATGTTTCAAGCAAACCACCATATTCCCTGTGCCCAAGAACACAAAGAAACCTGCCTAAATGACTACAGACCCGTAGCACTCACGTCCGTAGCCATGAAGTGCTTTGAAAGGCTGGTAATGGCTCACATCAACACCATTATCCCAGAAACCCTAGACCCACTCCAATTTGCATACTGCCCAAACAGATCCACAGATGCGATCTCTATTGCACTCCACACTGCCCTTTCCCACCTGGACAAAAGGAACACTGTTAAGGGATTTTTTTTATCAATGATGACTAATTATGTATACATTTCAATCAGGACTGACTAATCAGAATACTATTATGTTACTGTATATGTATGAATTTTCTTTTTAATCCTAGTACTGAATATAATGTGTATAAATATAATCAAGAATTAGAACAATGACTGTCTGTTCCTTGGTAGAAATGAATGAACTATATCGCCAGACTGGCTAGAATGCTTATCTACACTGGTTGACCTTGGCTCTAGGCGAGGTGGGCAGGCTTGAACTATAGAGCCTTTCTACCAGTGTCAAGAAGAGATGGAACATTTAGAAAACGCTGACGTCATTTTCAGTTTATAACCTGTCGTAAAATGTGTATTGGTCAGTACTCTCGTGAATAAAAGCTGTTGTTTGACTTTAAGACTGGGCTCTGTCCATTTTTATAAAATAAGGGTCATACAAATCCTTGTGAATTGACAGTGTTTAATTTTAATTGGGTGTTAAAACATAGAGGAATATAATTCCTGCAACAAACACTTGTGAGAATTCTATTCATTGACTACAGCTCAGTGTTCAACACCATAGTACCCTCAAAGCTCATCACTAAGCTAAGGATCCTGGGACTAAACACCTCCCTCTGCAACTGGATCCTGGACTTCCTGACGGGCCGCCACCAGGTGGTGAGGGTAGGTAGCAACACATCTGCCACGCTGATCCTAAACACTGGAGCTCCACATGGGTGCGTGCTCAGTACCCTCTTGTACTCCCTGTTCACCAACGACTGCATGGCCAGGCACGACTCCAACACCATTAAGTTTGCAGACGACACAACAGTGGTAGGCCTGATCACAGACAATGACGAGGTAGCCTATAGGGAGGAGGTCAGAGACCTGGCTGGGTGGTGCCACTGCCTGGTACGGCAATTGCTCAGCCTCCGACCGCAAGGCACTACAGCGCCAGTTCATCACTGGCGCTAAGCTGCCTGCCAGCCAGGACCTCTACGGTGTCAGAGGAAGGCCATAAAAATTGTCATAGACTGTTCTCTCTACTACAGCATGGCAAGCGGTACCAGAGTGCCAAGTCTAGGACAACAGTTTTTAACCCCAAGCCATAAGACTCCTGAACAGGTAATCAAATGGCTACCTGGACTATTTGCATTCTGTGCCCCCCAACTTCTCCAAACCCTCTTTTTTTACGCTGCTGCTACTCTGTTTATCATATATGCATAGTCTCTTTAAATATACATTCATGTACATACTACCTCAGTTGGGCCGACCAACCAGTGCTCCCGCACATTGGCTAACCGGGCAATCTGCATTGTGTCCCGCCACCCACCAACCCCTCTTTTACGCTACTCCTTCTCTCTGTTTATCATATATGCATAGTCACTTTAACCATATCTACATGTACATACTACCTCAATCAGCTGAACTAACCGGTGTCTGTATGTAGCCTCGCTACTTTTATAGCCTTGCTACTGTATATAGCCTGTTACCTATTGTTCACCTAACACCTTTTTTGCACTATTGGTTAGAGCCTGTAAGTAAGCATTTCACTGTAAGGTCTACCTACACCTGCTGTATTCGGCACACGTTACAAATCAACTTTGATTTGATTTATCCATGAATAGAATCAGTTGAAATGACCATTATTCCCAGACTGTGGTCTACCCATCAACTCAAGCTGGAACTTTGTATCCTATCACTGATTGTTATAATATACTGTGAATGTCATATGAGCTCTGTGGAGTGGTCTTCTCTGGCTGCAGGGACACCTGTCCCCATCTGATCCTGCTAAGATGATGAGCATAGTGTTGTGTACGGACTGCACCGTGACAGTGAAGCCTGTAGAGCAGGTGCCTCTGTTCATCTTTCCTGTGCTGGTCCTATATGCCAGCCTTTCATAAGCATTGCCTTCACACAGCTTGTCCACATGCTCTGTGGTGTCTGTGCGGTCCTAAATCCAGCTGTCTGAAAGTGGAAGACAACCTACCCAATCGTCAGCATGGTCCTAAAACACCGGTGCCATATTTTGTAAGACAGTGCAATAATACAACTGGAAGGGACTAAGGGCGGTCATGTCCCCAGTGAAAGTTGTGCCCCTGCACATTATAATTACCTTTGGCAGTGATTATAGCTGTGCATCTTTCTTAGTGAATCTCTTTAGAGCTTTGCACACATGGATTGTGCAATATTTGCATTAGTCTTAAAAGAATTCTTCAAGCTCTGTCAAGTTGGCTGTTAATTATTGCTAGCCTGCCATTTTCAGGTCTTGCCATACATTTTCAAGCCGATTTCTTCCAAAACTGGAACTAGGCCACTCGGGAACATTCAAAATCTTCTTGCTAAGCAACTCCAGTGTATATTTGGCCTTGTGTTTTAGGTTATAGTCCTGCTGAAAGAGGATTTGTCTCCCAGCGTCTGTTGGAAAGCAGACTGAACCAGGTTTTCATCTAGGATCTTGCCTGTGCTGAGCTCTATTCTGTTTCTTTTTATCCTAAAAAAAACTCCCTAGTCCTTGCAGGTGACAAGCATACTCAGAGCATGATAGTTGTTTCCTTCCTCTCCGGGAACAGAGTGAGTAAGGATGCCTGGGTGTGTTAATACACCATCCAAAGTGTAATTAATAATGCCACTGTGCTCAAATGGATATTCAGTGTCAGCTTTTTTATTTTTACCAATCTACCAATAGGTGCCATTCTTTGCAGGGCATTGGAAATCCTGTCTGGTCTGTGTGGTTAAATCTGTGTTTGAAATTCACTGCTCGACTGAGGGACCTTACAGATAATTGTATGTGTGGGGTACAGAAATTAGGGAGTCATTCAAAAATCTATGTTAACACACTAGTATTGCACACAGAGTGAGTCCATGCAAGTTATGTAACTTGTTAATCACATTTTTACACATGAACTTATTTAAGCTTGCCATAACAAAGGGGTTGAATACTTATTGACTTAAGACATTTCAGCTTTTCAATTTTTTATTACACTGAACAAAAATATAAACTCAACATACAACAATTTCAAAGGTTTTGATGAGTTACAGTTCATATAAAGGAATTCAAATAATTGAAATTCAAATAAATGCATTAGGTCATAATCTATGGATTTCACTTGACTGGTAATACAGATATGCATCTGTTGGTCACAGATGCCTAAAAAAGAAACGTGGATCAGAAAACCAGTCAGTATCTGGTGTGACCACCATTTGCCTCGTGCAGCGTGACACATCTTCTTCACATAGAGTTGATCAGGTCTTTGATTGCGGCCTGTGAAATGTTGTCCCACTCCTCTTCAATGGCTGTGCGAAATTGCTGGATATTTCCGGAAACTGGAACACGCTGTTGTACACATCGATCCAGACCATCCCACACATGCTCAATGGGTGACATGTCTGGTGAGTATGCAGGCCATTGAAGAACATTTTCAGCTTCATGGAATAGTGTACAGATCCTTGTGACATGGGGCCATGCATTATCATCCTGAAGCATGAGGTGATGGTGGTGGATGAATCGCACTACAATGGGTCTCAGGATCTTGTCACAGTATCTCTGTGCATCCTAATTGCCATCTATAAAATGCAATGATGTTTGTTGTCTAGCTTATGCCTGCCCCTACCAAAACCCCACCGCCACCATGGGGCACTCTGTTCACAATGTTGACATCAGCAAACTGCTCACCCACACGCCGCCGTACAGTTGAAACCGTTCATCCGTGAAGAGCAGAATTCTCCAACGTACCAGTGGCCATCGAAGTTGGTTATGATGCCGAACTGCAGTCAGGTTAAGACTCTGGTGAGAACAACGAGCATGCAGATGAGCTTCCCTGAGACTATTTCTGACAGTTTGTGCAGAAATGTTTGGTTGTGCAAACCCACACCTGGCTGGTCGCAGGGGAAGAAGCCGGCTGTGGAGGTCCTGGGAAGGCGCGTTTAGAAATGGTCTGCGGTTGTGTGGTCGGTTGAACGTACTGAAGGAGGCTTATGGTAGAGAAATGAACATTCAATTCTGTGGCTACAGCTCTGGTTGACATTCTTGCAGTCAGCATGCTAATTGCATACTCCCTAAAAAGTTGAGACATCGGTGGCATTGTGTTGTGTGAGAGAACTGCACATTTGGCCTTTCATTGTCCCCAGCACAACATGCACCTGTGTAATGATCATGCTGTTTCAGCTTCTTCATACGCCATACCTGTCAGGTGGATGGATTATCTTGGGAAAAGAGAAAAGCAAATCATTTGAGAGAAATATGCTTTTCATGGGTATGGAACATTTCTGGGATCTTTTTTATGTCAGCTCATGGAACATGGGACTTTACACTTTACATGTTGCATTTATATTTTTGTTCAGTTTAATTTGTAAGTATTTCTAAATACATCATTCCAATGACACAATCTCAATTAATCCATTTTAGATGTAGGCTCTAACACAACCAAATATAAAAAGTCAAACGGTGTGAATACTTTCTCTAGGCACTGAACGTACCGTGGAATTGAGAAGCCCAGCTCCCTATACCCTAAAATCCCTCCATACCTTAGACACTCTGACAGTGTCACTGTTTAGCCAGACATTCTGTGTACAGTACTGTGTGTCTTTCCTGCTGTGATACTTCCATCTGCCAGTAGTAGGTCCTTATTAAACATTATTGATTGTGTGGCACTCTTTGTACTGGAATTAATTGGATGACTTCATTCTGGTGGACTAGGAATGAAGTGAACTGACATTCATGACCACCGGTTAGTAGAATGTCTGTTGATATAATCAAATAGTCGGTTGCACGTTTCAATGTAGGAAGCCCCCTCAGCAATGTGAATTGTTACTTTCCTACAATAATACTCAGATTTTTAGGAAGTTGCTAATGATGCTATTCAACTTTATTCAATTATCCATGTTATTCCACAGACCAGATCTGGAGAAGTGTACGGTAATTATATCATTCAACAATAGCACAGCAGGCAGGACTCAAATCCACTCCCAGATGAAGACTTACATTTGGATGGCAGGCACAAGCGAGCAGAATTGAATCTTGTCAAAGCATCTATATTATCCTCCTGTTCTCATCCACCCACTAATAGTGCTTTAATAGCATAATTAATGATCCTGTCACTTTGACATGCAGGGGAGTGGGGTACAGTAATGATGTAGAAATACATGATCTATCTTTACTGCCCGGGAGGGTAAGTAAGTACCCCATAAAAATGCTCCGGAGCTGGGCTTTGCTGTCATGACTCGCTCCCCAAACAGGCACTGAATCATCCTCTCCTCCATTCCTCCTAAAAACCTCTCAATAGCCCACCTGCCCTGTCATAAAGGGGCTTGGGCCTGTTCCAAGGCTAATAGGACTGCTGCAGCCTCTCCTGTCCCAATGCACACCAGCACAGCTGTTAATGGTCACAAGACAGAAAGTTAGCTACAGGTAGTTCACAGCGATGCTCAAGCTAAACCTGACCCTGTCCTCACTGGTGTCCGTGTTCTGCTTTAGCTAAGCCAAGCTTGGCATCTATTTGGAATTGGGAACCCATCTGTACCTGGTTTCCCCAGATCTAAATTCATCTCCAATAAAAAGCAACTCCAGAAAAATCAGTTCAGTGAGACAGGTCCTTGGGGGATTATTTATTATACTGCATGCAGGGCTGGAGGAGTGATGGTACTGTACTTTAATATTTTACCACTAGGGGTAGTAAAGCCCTGTCAGAAATATTCCACTACCCAGCCAGCCATACAGTATGCCAGGGATCATCAACTATGTATATTTTCCCCAGATTTTTTTTCCTTGAGCTGCTGGTCAGGGGACCGGAACATAATTCAAAAACATTTGGAGATTGCAAATTGACCGCAAGAAGCGCAAACAGATATTTTACTAAACACAATCTTTTTTTTTTACCTAGCCTACATTTGCATACAACCACATATACTGAGTGTAAAAAGCATTAGGAACACCTTCCTAATATCCTCCTAATATCCTCCTATATCCCCCTCCACCTACGGAACAGCCTCAATTTGTCGGGGCGTGGCATTTACAAGGTGTAGAATGCGTTCCACAGGGATGCTGACCAATGTTGACTCCAATGCTTCCCATAGTTTCCCATGTCAAGTTGGCCGGATGTCCTTTAGGTGGTGGACCGTTCTTGATACACACAGGAAACTGTTGACGGTGACAAACACAGCAGCCTTGCAAGTTCCTGACACACACAAACCGGTCCGTCTGGCACCTACCACCATACCCTGTTCAAAGGCACTTCAGTCTTTTGTCTTGCACATTCACCCTCTGAATGGCACATATACCCAATTCATGTCTAAATTGTCTCGAGGCTTAAAAATCCTTCTTTAACCAGTCTCCTCCTCTTCAGCTACACTGATTGAAGTAGATTTAACAAGTGACATCAATAAGGGACCATAGCTTTAACCTGGATTCACCTGGTCAGTCTATGTCATGGAAAGAGCAGGTGTTCCTAATGTTTTGTACACTAAGCGTATATATTATGCGTGACAATACTTTGGAACAGATTTCCAAAATAAATCTAAAAATTGCTCAGAAAACTTGGGGGGCTAAATAAAATCATCCGCGGGCCACCAGTTGAGGAACCCTGCAGTACGCTGTGGCTCTTTATTTTATTGCCAATTGATCACCGTGTGTGATTTGGTCTTGGTGGATACATTGACTGTAGTGGAGAGGCGTGAACCACTGGCTGATTGAGGGAAGTTCGATAACTTAATAATTGTGTCAGTGAAGACATTGAGGAGAAAAGTAGATTTACCAAGTGACATTGAAAACTAGCATACTCCAGTGAATCTACTGAGCTGCAGGTGTAGCAGATGGTCTGTCCTGAGAGGATGTATGTAGACTGGCACTGTCCCATTTAGACCCAGAGAAAAACCTATTGTTCTATTTGGACTAGATTAGGGAATTATACAGTGCATTTGGAAAGTATTCCTACCCCTTGCTTTTTCCACATTTTGTTACGTTACAGCCTTATTCTAAAATTGATTAAAAATAATCATCATCAATCTACACACAATACCCCATAATGGTTTTAAAACAGGGTTTTAGAAATGTTTGCACATTTATTTAAAATCTAAAATCGATAACTTATTTTGATAGGTATTCAGACATGCTATGAGGCTTTGTCCCCATGTGCAGTTGCAAACCGTAGTCTGCACGTAGTCGGGATTGATTTGCACTTAACGCACCAAAGTACGTTCAACTCTAGGAGACAGAACGCATCTCCTTCCTGAGCGGTATGATGGCTGCGTGGTCCCATGTTGTTTATACTTGCGTACTATTGTTTGTACAGGTGAATGTGGTACCTCCTCTACTAACTCCCCATCCCGGGTCCGGGAGCGTAATCATCGACTGACACTAATTAGCATAACGCAACGGACATAAATATTCCTATTCATGAAAATCACAAGTGAAATATATTGAGACACAGCTTAGCCTTTTGTTAATCACCCTGTCATCTCAGATGTTCAAAATATGCTTTACAGCCAAAGCTAGTGTCAGAGAAAAAAAACAAGCTGTGAGGTCAAAGGATTTGTCAGAGTTCCTCTGTGGGGATGGGAGACCCTTCCAGACGGCCACTCATCTCTGCAGCACTTCAGAACAAGAATAGACTGACGAGTTTCAGAAAAGTCTTTATTTCTGACCATTTTGAGCCTGTAATTGAACCCACAAATGCTGATGCTCCAGATACTCAACTAGTCTAAAGAAGGCCAGTTTCATTGCTTCTTTATAATCAACACCATAGTTTTCAGCTGTCCTAACATAATTGCAAAAGTGTTTTCTAATGATCAATTAGCCTTTTAAACTTGGATTAGCTAACACAACGTGCTGTTTCAGTATGATATGTTAGACAAAGGAATAAGACAGACACCAATGTCAGGTTCAATAGCCTTGTTTGTGCATAATCAATCCCTACAACTTTTTCCGGGAATAGTCTATTCAATCAATAGACTCTGTAACATCATGGTTTTTCAATAGAAAGTGCAAAATAAGGTATAACATTAAATTTTAACAGTCAGGATAACAATAGAAAAAGCATTACATTTTCTTTTGACCAGTTGTCATCTTCCTTTTTTTAATTTCAATTAAATTATTTAAGAACAAATATAGATTTTAGTCCATTCACTGCTCAATAGGGGCGCATTAACCGAGGGCAAGTTAACAGTCCCTTGCTTACAGAGTAAGCCTGTCCGGTGGCTTGCACAGCCGACCCACCCGTGAGTAAGTATTGGCTCTGACAGGGTAGGATTAGGGGCACGAGCTGGAGATCTTTGGGGTAGAAGCCTCACCTTCAGTTCCATGTCTTATACTCACCCAATATTTTTAGGCCTGGAACTGTGATCCAGCTCATCTAGGTCAAGTGTATGGCGTGTTCTGGTTTGTCTGCTCTGCTATGCGCAGATACACGTTATTTTTCAAAAATGAAAAGCCACCCCATCCACCAGGTAAGGAACGTGTGAAACTCTCTGCAGGCATGTGCCCAGCCTCAAAATGTCTTGTGGTCTATTTTGCATTTTCCCATGATGTCGTTTCACCCACCTCCAGCTCTGGTAGGTCCCGAAAGCAGTCCACAGAAGCACTTAGCGAGCTGCTTTCTGTCAATTAGTCTGAGAAGCTTCTAAACCATGACATATTTTTCAGAAATGTTCCAAGCTGTTCAAGTAGCTTGTTAGCTACGGGGATGGTAGTCTTCAGACCCTGGACAGAAGGCGTTGTGCTGGGCTGCTGTCCATGTTTTCAGTGGGTGTGTTCCTCCACTGTAAGATGCTTTCCATGGGTCGTTGCTGAAAAATGACTTGTGTCATGCTTAACAGGTTTTTTGCAATCTTGACAGCTGATTCTGCCTTGCCATTTGCTTTTGGGTGTCTTGGAGAGGTCACGTGGTCAAACTCCCATTCTGAGGCGAAACGCTTGAACTGTGCAGTGAATTGTGGGCCATTGTCCGTGATTACCTTGTCAGGCTGACCTTGCCTTGCAAACTGCGCCTTGCAGCGCTTTATGACCATCTCTGCAGACAAGTCAGGGAGCAGTTCAATTTCCCAAAAGTCAGAGTAGTGATCAACGATGAGAAGATAGTCCTTTTGTCTGTGGCTGAATAAGTCCATGCGGACGATTTGCCAGGCCCTTGTGGGCAGTTCGGTTTCCTTTTGCTGTTCATGAGCGTACTCGTTGCATGTGGTACAGTTGCTGACAAAGTCTTTAATTTCTGCTTGCATGTTTGGCCAGTATAATGTTTCACGAGCCTGGCGGTAGCAGGCATCACCTCCAACGTGACTGGAGTGTATGCGGGTAAGCATCTCTGGATGTAGTGATTTGGGAATAATGACCTTCTGACCTCTGAACAAGACGCCATTCTGCACACTGATCTCATCTCGAAAGGTCCAGTATTCTCTCACTGTGAAAGGTGTCTCCTCTTTCAGGTATGGCCAACCTGCGAGAGCCATGGACTTCAGTGACTGTAGGCGTTCGTCCTTGTCAGTGTGTTGCCTTATCTGGGTTAGGCGGTGATCTGTGACGTTTAAGTAGTCTGCCTGATTGATCTGTTGAACATCTTGTTGTTCCTGCTGTAGCGAACAGATGGCCTGCCGCTGATAGACAGTGCCTCTGCCTGTACATTGTGTTGTTGCCCTGCTCAGTGTGTCGCTGATGTACATCTCTGGTCCTGGCTTGTAAAATGACCTTCAAGCTGTAGTTTTGCAGAGTCAGGAGCATGCTTTGAAGCCTCTTGGGCACGTTGAGGAGAGGTTTACTGAATATGGCAATGAGTGGTTTGTGGTCAGTTTCAGCGATGACCAGGTCTCGCCCATATAAGTAGTGATGGAATCACGGCAGGAGAAGACGATGCTGAGGCACTCTTTCTCAATTTGTGCATAGTTTTGTTCGGTGGGGGTGAGCGCTCTCGAGGCAAACGCAACGGGCTGGCCTTCCTGCATAAGGCAGCATCCAAGTCCCCTCTGGCAAGAGTCGCTCTGGATTGTGACAGGCTTCATGACGTCGTAGTAGTGCAACACTGGCATGGATGAAGCCAGAGATTTCATCTCCTGCACTGCGGCCTCGTGCTTGCGTAGCCAGTGCCATGGTGTGTCTTTGTCCAACAAACCGGCGCAGAGGCTCACAGACTGCTGATAGGTGTGGCATGAACTTTGCAAGATAGTTTGCAAAGCCGATGAGACGCTGTACTCCTTTTGCATCAGACGGGTTTGGCATGTCGAGGATCGCTCTGACCTTGTCTGGGTCCGGCTTCAGGCCTTTTGCCGAGAGAATGTGGCCATGGAAGTGGACGTCTTTTACCTTGAACTGCAGCTTCTTCAGGCCAAGACGAAGCTTAACTGATCGGCAGTGCTCCACCAGTGCCAGGAGCTTCACATCGTGGTCGCGTACTGCTTCTTCGTCTGTGTCACCACAGCCTATGATCAGGACATCATCTGCGATGGGTTCAATGCCCTTGAGCCCAGCCAGTAACTCGTGCTGCTTACGTTGGTATATCTCAGGCGCCACTGAGACACCAAACGGGAGCTTGAGCCAGCGTTTCCGACCCCAGGGGGTCCAGAAGGTAGTCATGAGGCTTGCTTTCTTCATCCAGCTTGCATTAAAGGAATGCATCTCGGGCATCCACCAAGGTGAAAATCCTGGCCTTGGGAAGCTTATAGAGGACATCCTCTAGTGTCGGCATGATGTAGCGGGATCGTTTCAGTGCTTGGTTCAGATGCTTTGGGTCGATGCAGACCCTCAGCTTCTCTGGTTTTTTCACTATGACCATATTGCTGATCCAGTCAGTTGGTTCAGTCACAGATGTCATGTGGCCATCGGCCTCATACTTGTCCAGCTGGGCCTTCACAGCCACTTTCATTGCAATGGGCACATTGCGAGGAGCACACTGGACTGGAGTGATGCTCTCATCCACTTCAAAGTGTACCTCCCCAGGCACAGATTCAACGGGCATGTTGAATACATCGTCATATCTGCTGAGTAGTTGTTCTTTGGACAGGGGTCCATGCTGGACATGATCCACAATGTGCAGGTCATTTGGTACAGTGAACTGCATCAGTCCCAGGCGTTCGCATGTAGGGCCTGAGAGGAGAGGATGTTGACTGGTTTTTACAATCTCAAACTCCAGCTTGTGTTTCCAGCTTGTCCAATAACACATTCGGTCTCAAAGGTGCCCATAGAGCTCATTAGCTCTCCTGAGTAGAGCTTTAGTCTAGTATCGCTGGGCAATAGATGTGTGTCAGGTGCCAGATTGATTTTGTCTTTGTAGCTCATTACGTTGCATGTAGCACCAGAATCCAGTTGACATTGTTGTTGCTTGTTGTGTAATCGTAGTGTCACAAACCATTTCTTTCCTATTGAGTGTACAGCCCCAATGGATTCATGCATGTAAATGTCACTTTCACTCATCAGCTCTGAACATTGAATGACATCATCAACACAGTGAATCTTGCCCTCACTCACCCTTCTTTTGCTTTTGAGACACACTTTTGCAAAATGATTATTAGTTCCACAAGCTCTGCATGGTTTTCCGTAGGCAGGGCAGTGCTCTTTGCCACGTGTGTGTGTGTTCCCACAGTATTTACATGCTACGGGGCTCTCTGTGTTCACCGTTCGTGGTGAATTGCTCTGCCTCGATTGGTTTAGTCTGAATGTCTGCCTAGCAACAGCGTGAACGGTATCAACGTCGGAGCGTGGGGTTTCCATTTCCATTGCTCTCATTCTCATGTCAGTGACTTCAGCAGTGCGGCACATTTCAATGAAAGTTACTTATGTTAAGTCTCTCTCTCTCAGTAGACGCCGGCGTGTATCCTCATTTGCAATTGGACTCAACTGGCTGACTGGAATATCAATGCAACATTGAAGGTGACTCGACTCATGTCTCACTCCTCAAGTGGTTTAGTATCATGCCGCATGATGGTATAGTAACCAAACAAATGAACGTGCACATCCACACCGGTACATGTAAACATACACATGCCAATAGGTGAGAAACTGTCTTACTTTAAGGGTGAAAACGTATTGCTTTCAGATAATGTGTATAGATACAAATGACACATCTGCTGGGCTACGTTCAGAACAATAAAAATGTACTCAATGTTTAAATTAAACAGAAACGCTGCTGTTCTGAGCAACGGGTTGGGCTGTGGGTTGGGGAACGTTCTCAGTATGGCCGATTCCCTTTAAATACATCAATCTTTGCTTCAAAGCCACATCCCACCACACCGACAAGAACGTGTCGTTAAATAAAAACCATTACCTACCATGGAATATCTACATCGGCGTAGAGGCCCATTATCAGCAACCATCACTCCTGTGTTTCAATGGCACGTGTTACGGAGTCTAGTTGATAGGTAATCGACTAGCCGGGACTGTTCCCCGGACTAACATATCATACTGAAACATGGTATCAGAGGTGGCTCGGAAAACACACGTTTGTTATTTTTGTAGCTAAGTACAGTATAGGCGCAGTTACGTTCCATATGCGAACATATGCCGTTTCCTACTCACAACACTGATCAACTCGTTGTTAGCTGCCACAGAGCTGGGTGGCAACCTTGCCTGCAGTCAACTTTTTACATCTTCCAACCTAACCAAAGTTCCACCAACGCGATTCGGCAAAAAGAGTTTGGCTTGTACCTCTTTTTCTCTCATTATGGCTGTTCGCCTTTCACAGTAATGGTATTTCTGTTTCCTGGGAGGTACATTTTACCCAAAGAATTGTACATAACTTCAACAGGATATTACCTGCATGTGCCTCGCAGGTGTTTCAGAAACGTGGTTCCCTAATGCATCTTGTCTGGGAACCACTTTTGCCCCTTTTTTGGGGGCTTGTCATTATTTGTCTGTCTGTGTACTCTGTATAACATTAACATCATTACTCAGTGGTGAACAGGCTGTACAACCTATTTCCAGTCAAGTTTCATGGTAATGTAGTAGTTTTGTGATGCCTAAAAACGCAAGCTAGGAAGAACTTTAAATGTTAGGCTTAAACGCCATGACTTTTCTGATGAATTATTGGTGGGGGTCACCAGCGTGTGCGTACTTGAATGCGTAAGTGTGCGTACTGTGTGTGCTTACAGTATGCGTGATTGAGGAGGTGTAGTTCAGAAATCACCTCCGCGACCTGCCCATAGAGACTTGGCAGATGTGAGGTGTGGAACAGCTGCTCAACTCTAAATCGGGCCGCCCATCCTTCTCCCATCCTCCCCTCTCTGCCTTTGCGTTCCTGTGGAGTGCAATGTCAGCCACGCTGGAGTAATCATTCATTATCCACAGCCTCATCCAGCATCCCTCTACCTTGCTCTCTCTCTTTCGCTCCCCGTCTATCCCTCTTTCTACCTATTCCCGTCTTCCCACTGCTCCTACAGAAGGTTGAAAAGAACAGAATGGTCTGTGTTTGCATCTGTGCACATGTATGTCTGCACCTGTGTGTGGGAGTGTCCGATGTTATACTGTGTACACAACCAGATAGGATGGGGAGTAGCAACCCAATGTCGGCGGTTCTTTGTCTATAAATAAGTGGTGTGGGTTATTTGGGAGCCGGTGGGTAAATATGTGGAGTGCTAAGTCACTCATTTGACTGAGTGTAAATACCAGCTTGAGGTCCTGGTGGAGATCAGTGCTTTAAGCAGGGGGGGGGGGGGTGAAGACAGGGGTGGAAAAATAAGAGCTGCACTGACCCACTTCTACTCCTTACAGACCGTTGGGGGTGTGTATAGTGTGTATGAAAAAGTGTTTGGAGTGGGAGCATTGTCTTCCTGTGTGTGTGCACTTGCACAGTTGGTGTGCAAGCATGCTCCTGTACGCTTCACGAAGATCACCATATCCCAGCTCCCCCTTTCCAACACACTCTAGCTATGATTTAATATCATATTCCCTGCACTTTGTTCCAGGGAATGCAGTCAGTGCCAGCACTCTTTATTAACTTGCAGGGAAGGATACAGATTGCCTCCATACAAGCTAAGACAGCCAATCCCTCATCACAGAGCAGTCGAACCCCCATTCCAGGTCCCAGTTGCGACCTCATTACATGAACCAGTGGGCTTTTCCATTGCCACATGTCAGATAGGACGTTAGTGCAGACCGTTAGTGCTGGTGTAGATTGAGCTGTGGCCTGTGGTCCCTGGATTCATGTGAAGGGGTTCACACACTGTAACACACATCCCTGACCTGTTCCACTATAGCTGTAGTACTGTAATAAATTATGAGCTCTGCTGCATTGGCTATAAAATAGTAGTTGTCCATACAAAATCACTAGGTCATTTGAAAGTACTGTGTCCATAGTCACTTGGCCATAAGAAATCAGTTGAATTTACAGTCCCGATAACCCTATAACTGATACCTGCAATATTGACAAACAAATACTGCTTAGCGCCCTGCCTATACACACACACACACACACACACACACACACACACACACACACACACACACACACACACACACACACACACACACACACACACACACACACACACACACACACACACACACACACACACACACACACACACACACACACTTCTCAATAGCTTGTGGTGGTGTGTGACGGATGGCTGGTCATTAGTCGTCCCTACATAGATCAGCCTGTCTCAGTCAGCCTCTGTTTACATTGATCCACAGGGTGAGAGCACTGATTGAATTCGGCCGGCCGCCCAGCCGTGTGTCTGTTGTGCGCGTGTGCCTCATCAACCTTGTAGCTTTCAAAGTGCAATGTGTGTGTTCATGCAAGGGTCTGTTCCTGACAGTGTGCTCAGACCGTGTCTTTGATACCCTTGTTACTTTGTGAAGGATATTCAAACTATCGATGCTGAGTATGAGCTGCCTGGATATTTGGTATTCAGTACACACCCCACAGTTTTGCAGTGCAGGCAGCGTGAACAGACTAAATTGAGCTGGAATATGCAGGGGGAGAATTCATGACAAAATCGGTCACTTGCCATTTTGTCGTTGATACTTCAACCACAGCTTTTTAGTATTCCCAAATATCACTGGAGGATTGAGATATGGGAGAGAGCGCTGAACCCGGTCCTGAGGTAAGAGGAGTTTGCAGTTGCAGGGTTTGTCTTCGTATTGACAATGGAGATTTATCTGTGGGGCAGAGCGGTTTTGGACAAACCCGGCGTTTAAGCAACTAATGGTAGCTGTGTCACTGCTGCTCCCAGGCAACAATTAACACGGATGAATCACATTGATTTTACACCCCTCTCTCTCTCCTGGCTAGTGTTCTGTTCCTCAGTTCTTCTTCTCTTTCTCTTTCTTGCTCTCTGCCTCTCCTCTACCTGTGATACATCGATTGATCTTAGGCTAAATCTCATTAATAGGGTGCCTCCTCTCACCTCTCTGTCCTACAGGCCATGGTGAAGATGTCCTGTATTCATTAATGACCAGCGTGGTCTTCTGAGTCTTCAGACTGTAGCTTTTGTTCCAGCTTCAACACTACTTGAACAACCTGCAATAGGGAACTAACAAGCCTGCTTCTATATACCCTTATACACGTGCTTTTTGCTGCAGCAGGACTCCAGTCCTCCTCCTTTACCCCTCCACATAGGGACTACTAGTACGACAGTGGCCGTGTGGAAGAGGTAGCACTTCCACCAGCCGCCACCGAGAGGCGCTGCCGCTCAACCCCTGGAACTTGAACTATCGGACAGGCGACAGCGTCAGCTGCTCACTTCGGTGCCAGCATGTAAAAGTAGCCAGATCTGCTCAGCTGTCTCTTCTTCAAACCACTGCAGTTCGACTTTACCACCCATACTCCCCCTCTCAACATATCTCTCTCTCTCTAAGGGTTCCAAAAGGGTGTTTCGGCTGTCCCCATAGGACAGGTATTCCCAAACTGGGGTACACACAATGCCGCCGGGGGTACTCCAAATAAAAATGTAATTCACATTTATATTTTACAACGGGGCTATACATTTGGGTGAGGTTTTTTTCTAGACAGAGTAGTATCACATTAACCGTTACTCTCTCGCGAGAATTAACTGTCCGTATTGGGGCCAAACGTAGCTGCTGCTCATGTTGGTATCTGTACTGGTGGAGCAAAAGCCATGACAGGGAGACATAGAGAAGTGGTAACGCGTGTGCAAGCAGTTGCTCCCGATGCCACTTGGGTACATTGCAGCATCCACCCAGAGGCTCTTGCTGCCAAGGGAATGCCTGACAGCTTGAAAGACGTTTTGGACACTACAGTGAAAATGGTTAACTTTGTTAAAGCAAGCCCCCTGAACTCTCATGTATTTTCTGCACTATGCAATGATATGGGCAGCGACCATGTAATGCTTTTACAACATACAAAAGTTTGCTGATTATCAAGGGGCAAAGTATTGACACTTTTTTATTAATTGAGAGACGAGCTTAAAGTTTTTTTTACTGACCATAATTTTCACTTGTCTGACCGCTTGCATGATGACGAGTTTCTCACACGACTAGACTATCTGGGTTTTTTTTTCTCGCTTGAATGATCTGAATCTTGGATTACAGGGACTCTCCGCAACTATATTCAATGTGCGGGACAAAATTGAGGCCATGATTTAAGAAGTTGGAGCTCTTCTCTGTCTGCATTAACAAGGACAACACACAGGTATTTCCATCATTGTAGGACGTTTTGTGTGCAAATTAATTCAAGCTTACAGACAATGTCAAATGTGCTATTAGCGAAACACCGGAGTGATTTGGGTGCGCAATTACGCAGGTACTTTCCCGAAACGGATGACACAAACAACTGGATTCGTTATCCCTTTCATGCCCTGCCTCCAGTCCACTTACTGATATCTGAACAGGAGAGCCTCATCAGAATTGCAACAAGCGGTTCTGTGAAGATTGAATTTAATCAGAAGCCACTGCCAGATTTCTGGATGGGCTGTGCTCAGAGTATCCTGCCTTGGCAAATCTCGCTGTTAAGACACTGATGCCCTTTGCAACCACGTACCTATGTGAGAGTGGATTCTCGGCCCTCACTAGCATGAAAACGGAATACAGGCACAGACTGTGTGTGAGAAATGATTTAAGACTGAGAATCTCTCCAATACAACCCAACATTGCAGAGTTATGTGCATCATTTCAAACACACCCTTCTCATTAATCTGTTATTCACCATTTTTGATGAACAAATAAGGTTTTATATGTAAGATGGTTAAAAATAAGAGCAAAATGATTGATTATTATTATTTGTGCCCTGGTCCTATAAGAGCTCTTTGTCACTTCTCACGAGCCGGGTTGTGACAACAACTCACACTCATTCTTATGTTTAATACATGTATCATATAGTGTGTGTGTGGCAGGCTCACAATGATGGCAAAAATCAACATTTGAGAGTGCGCTGACCCTGGTGCTAGAGGGGGTACGCAGCTGGAGGTTGAATGTTTTGAAGGGGTACGGGACTATAAAAAGTTTGGGAACCACTTCCATAGGAGAACCCTTTTTGATTCCAGGTAGAACCATTCGGAGTTCCATGTAGAACCCTCTGTAGAAGGGGGTCTACATGGAACCCCACAAAGTTATATCTGAAACCAAAACGGATCTACCTGGAATCAAAAAGTGTACTTCAAAGGGTTCTCCTACGGGGCAGCCGAAGAACCCTTTTAGGTTCAAGATAGCACCATTTGTTCGTCGAGTGTACGGGTATGATTCCTGTGTTCTCTCTGTTATATTTAGAGATGAAAGGTGAGTCTGTCAATCTCCTACATTGATTAACAGCAACAGCGTGTGGGTGGAGGAGAAGGTCATTGACAGGTGTAGGTGTTGAGTTTATGAATTGATGCTTTGTTAAACCAATTTTGAACCTTTGGAAAAACTCATCAAAAACCTATATTCAACCCGTGAGTAACAGTGTGGGGGCTAGTCTGAGTAAAGCTGAGGGAAGGTTTCCGACAAATCATTCTGTATTCAGCTGAAGCCAGTTACACGCATCTTGTGGGCTTATTGAGCTCTGTTATACAGATCAGAGGGATTGGTAAAGATACACGTTGTAGGTTAAACATCACATTTGCCACTGTTGCTTTAATCACATTCACAGATAATGTCACGTTTAGATGGTACGAGGTAGACGGCATACCGGAAGTCATTGTTTTCAATGAGAGAGCGACAGTAAATGCCGTTGAGGCTGTCGGTGAATGCTGTCAGCCGCCACGGTAGACAGGACTTGGCGTAGTGTTGTTTTCTACCGGATGTTGATTTGCACTGATTGTTTACTAAAATCACCATAGCAACATATACCGTCGTCCTGGCTTGCTTTTGCCGTCACCCTCTTTCTTGTCCCGCCATGCCAACAGGTATGACAGTGTCTAAACGCAGTGTAGCTCACTTGTTTCTTATGGTACATTTTCAGCAATGCTTTTACAGTGTCACAAATGATGTCTGTCTGTCTGTCTGTCTGTCTGTCTGTCTGTCTGTCTGCCTGCCTGTCTGTCTGTCTGTCTGGCTGTCTGTCTGTCTGTCTGTCTGTCTGTCTGTCTGTCTGTCTGTCTGTCTGTCTGTCTGTCTGTCTGTCTGTCTGTCTGTCTGGCTGGCTGTCTGTCTGTCTGTCTGTCTGTCTGTCTGCCTGCCTCTGCCTGCCTGCCTGCCTGCCTGTCTGCCTGCCTGCCTGCCTGCCTGCCTGCCTGCCTGCCTGCCTGCCTGCCTGGCTGCCTGGCTGCCTGCCTGGCTGCCTGGCTGCCTGGCTGGCTGGCTGGCTGGCTGGCTGTCTAAGTCGGTCTGTCTAGGTCGGTCTGTCTGTCTGTCTGTCTAGGTCGGTCTGTCTGTCTGTCTGTCTAGGTCTGTCTGTCTAGGTCGGTCTGTCTGTCTGTCTGTCTAGGTCTGTCTGTCTAGGTCTGTCTGTCTGTCTGTCTGTCGGGTCGGTCTGTCTAGGTCTGTCTGTCTAGGTCTGTCTGTCTAGGTCTGTCTGTCTAGGTCTGTCTAGGTCTGGCTGTCTGTCTGTCTAGGTCTGTCTCTCTCTCTCTTAACTTAAAAGCTCTGTGCTGGGGCAAAACAATGGAAAGCGTGGAATACCATGGCATGAGAGATAATCTCTGATCGCAGTTCCCCTTTAACCTGTCATGATATTGAAAGGGAAATCTCATTTGCGTGTGGCAGGGCAGGAACAGGAATGGTGTCAGTAAGCGGATTAGGGCAATACGCCCGGCTGCCTGTCACATTGGCCTCTCAGGGGATCCTGGCAAAAACAAATGGGCCAGGGGGGGACAACCTGTTGTCAGACCTCACCGCTTGATAGAGTTTCCCCTGCCTGACAGCTGGAGAGACGGGCACAGTGATATATCTCTTATCTTGTGTTTAATCTCCTGTATTTATCAGTCTCTCTTTTCTCCTATTGATTCCTATATATTTCTAGCTCTCTTTTTTTGTCGATCACTCTCTCCCTGTCTCTCTCTGTCTTTCTCTTTTCCTGCCTGGCTCCCGCTAGTTTCTCTTCCAACTCCCTTGCCCACCCGCAGCCCACTTGTAGATGTATAGTTCAACTCCCAGACATCGACGGGTTCATCTGATCTAAATTGCCTCCCCATGTCCAGCTGTTGAATGACTTCCTGAGGCAATCAGAGAAGTAACTTTCCTTGAAATGCAGTCTGACTTAGAATGAGATCTAAGAAGTCCTGGGGTGTTTCATTGTGTCCAGGGCTGATTGGTAATGTGGTCTAATTGATCTTTCTTTTTAGTGTTCTTCTTGGCCCTGACGCCCGTCCTCAGTTTCCTCTTCTTCATCTTCATTTCCTCAGTGACATGGCTACTGCACGGGACGACTGCAATGCAGCTAAAACAATGAACAGCTAAACAAGTTTGATATGAAGATGAAAGGGTTGCTACTCGTCTTGTCAGGCAGGCCTGGCTGTTTAAGAGTTGAAAGTGTTTCTCTGTTGTCATGAGTGAGATGAGGCCAGAGAGCAGAGCGCTGAACACTGGGCTTCTTCTGACAGCTTAGAGAAATGCTTTGCTCACCTCCTGTCTCAGTCCGGATACTGCAGACCGGAAGGAGAGCAGGGAGAGCAGAGAGAGAGAGAGAGAGAGAGGGAAAAGGAGAGAGAGTCTATGCTCTGATCCTCCTGGCCTTTCAACAGAACCAGGCACGCAAAGCACAAAGAGAATCTCAAAACATGTAGATGCAGTAGAAACAAACACGCATATACTGTAAGCCTACATATACACACACAGACATTCACCCATAAGGATTATACAGAATTATCCACATTTACACAGAACACAACACAGCCCACACAGCCCACACGCCACTGAGTGGAGCTGACATATAGTCCTAACGTACTGTGACATGCAAACACAAGGGAATGAATACGTTTCCATCAAACCGGCTCGCTCTTCCCAGCTGTCTCTTGTATAAACAGTAGTGTCTTGCCCATGTAGCTCCATGCTTTAGCCCCTTTACCAGGCGCTTTCCATTGGGCATTAGCCCTCATATCTCACCTCACCTGCAGGTGAACAAATGGCAATCAAAGCCCTCTGTTCGTCAATTTAATAAATATAACATTGGCTTCGAAGCCTTGCATTTAATCTAAGAGCAGTGTGGTAATATCCGCTATGTTATAGCACTGGGTCAGCAGTAAGAGACTAGAGAAATGAATCTTAGAAGCTAGAGGTGGTACTGCTAGTTTGGATATCAGGTTCCTGCCTCTGTCTGTATGAGCCAGCACTGTTGTCACGGTCTCACCCTAAAAACAAAGACATTGACACTTCAGTTGACTAGCACAGACATAATTGGACGCCCTGGTTGTGTTTGGTTGGTCCAAACTGTAAATCAGGCAGCTAGACAGAGACCTCCTGGTCAAGCCACCACATGTCCTGGCGGGCCATTTCCCCTCTGTCTGGCATGCACGTACACACACACATGCAGGTTGGCGTTTATTGTCATGAATCTTGCCCTTGAGGCAGAACTGAGCGATTTCTGCGAGATGGGACAGCTGCAAAGTCAAAATTGTCTATCGTAAAAATTCATGAAAACAAACATTTGCTTTTTTGGTTATAATTTAAGGTTAGGGTTAGGCATTAGGGTTAAGCAGTGTGGTTAGGTTTAAAATTAGATTTTATGACTTGTGGCTGTGCCAGCTCGTGACCACTCTGCAGAGTTGCCCCCAGGGCAAGATTCATGGCAATAAATGCCAACCTGCCACACACACTACACTGTGCTGCCTCCGAGGCCAGGGAGACAGGCAATTAGTGGTGTTTTTAATGGTTGTCTGTGGGTGTGATGCGGCCCCATCCCCCAGCAGTCCCATGTCACAGCCCATCCTGATAACCGTGTGACCACTGGAGCACTGTGGCAGTGTGGGCCAGGCTGGGCAGTCTGTGAACATTAGTATTTCAAAAGGTATTCAGCCATGGGGATGGTTGGATAGATTGGGTGGATGGAACACACAAGATATACTGTATATTGTATAAGTATGTACTTTAACAGAACACATACTGTACAGTGTATGCCAAACTCTCACACGTGCATACAATGTACTTCTATCCACAATGTTGGAGCTTATTTTGTATGT
Organism: Oncorhynchus gorbuscha; assembly: GCF_021184085.1. Taxonomy (NCBI): domain Eukaryota; kingdom Metazoa; phylum Chordata; class Actinopteri; order Salmoniformes; family Salmonidae; genus Oncorhynchus; species Oncorhynchus gorbuscha. Next base: position 29,840,180 of record NC_060189.1, read on the forward strand.
AAGCTAATGGATTTATCCCCTAGTCAAAGCTTTACTCTCATCAGTAAATGTGGTTTACCGCAGCACCTTGAGACAGAGAATAGCAGTCGGACAGGTTTTTGTTATTGAGTGCAGTAATCCCCAGCAATTAAGAGAAATGAGATGTATGTCTTTTTATGGGGAGATAATGTTCCTCTCTCCCACTGAAAAGCTGATTCTTTTTGAAAGCCTGCTTCTTTCAATCAGGGTGAGAAGTCTGAGATGCATTTGTGTCTATTGTATTATCCATGAACCAAGGATTCCGTTCTTGTTTCCCCTCCTCTGAAACTAGGCTGGCAACTTCTTTGCCCAGCAATTCATCATGGCTCGCAACACAAGTAATGTTGATTATGCTAGCCCAGTACGTACACTATACATACAAAAGTATTCCAATTAGTGGATTCGGCCATTTCAGTCACACCAGTTGCTGACAGGTGTATACAATCGAGCACACAGCCATGCAATCTCCACAGACAAACATTGGCAGTCGAATGGCTTTACTGAAGAGCTCAGTGACTTTCAACGTGGCACCGTCATAGGATATCACCTTTCCAACAAGTCAGTCCAAATTTCTGTCCTGCTAGAGCTTCTACGGGCAATTGTAAGTGCTGTTATTGTGAGTTGGAAAAGTTTAGGAGCAACAGGGTAGCCTAGTGGTTAGAGCGTTGGACTAGTAACCGGAAGGTTGCAAGTTCAAACCCCCGAGCTGACAAGGTACAAATCTGTCGTTCTGCCCCTGAACAGGCAGCCAACCCACTGTTCCTAGGCCGTCATTGAAAATAAGAATTTGTTCTTAACTGACTTGCCTAGTTAAATAAATGTAAACATTTTTAAAAATCAACGTCTCAGCCGTGAAGTGGTAGACCACAAAAGCTCACAGAATGGGCCCGCAGAGTGCTGAAGAGAGTAGTGTGTATCAAGTTCCAAACTGCCTCTGGAAGCAACGTCAGCTCAACAACTGTTCGTCGGGAGCTTCATGAAATGGGTTTCCAAGGCTGAGCAGCCACTCACAAGCCTAAGATCACCATATGCAATGCCAAGAGTTGGCCTGATTGGTGTAAAGCTCATGATGAATCATGCTTCACCATCTGGCAGTCCGACGAACAAATCTGGGTTTGGCAGGAGAACACTACCTGCCAGAATGTATGTACCAACTGTAAAGTTTGGTGGAGGAGGAATAATGGTCTGGGCCTGTTTTTCTTGGTTTGGGCTAGTCCCCTTAGTTCCAGTGAAGGGAAATCTTAATGCTACAGTATACAATGGAATTCTAGACGATTCTGTGCGTCCAACTTTGTGGCAACAGTTTGGCCCTTTCCTGTTTCAGCATGACAATGTCCCCATGCACAAAGCGAGGTCCAAACAGAAATAGTTTACCGAGAGGAACTTGACTGGCCTGCACAGAGCCCTGACCTCAACCCCATTGAACATCTTTGAATTGGAACGCCGACCTCACTATTGCTCTTGTGGCTGAATGGAAGAAAGTCCCCGCAGCAATGTTCCAACATCTAGTGGAAAGCCTTCCTAGAAGAGTGGAGGCTGTTATAGCAGCAATGTTCCAACATCTAGTGGAAAGCCTTCCTAGAGGAGTGGAGGCTGTTATAGCAGCAATGTTCCAACATCTAGTGGAAAGCCTTCCTAGAAGAGTGGAGGCTGTTATAGCAGCAATGTTCTGACATCTAGTGGAAAGCCTTCCTAGAAGAGTGAAGGCTGTTATAGCAGCAATGTTCCAACATCTAGTGGAAAGCCTTCCTAGAAGAGTGAAGGCTGTTATAGCAGCAATGTTCCAACATCTAGTGGAAAGCCTTCCTAGAAGAGTGAAGGCTGTTATAGCAGCAAAGAAAGGACCAACTCCATATAAATGCCCTTAATTTTAGAATGAGATGTGGGACGAGCAGGTTTCCACATACTTTAGGTGACCATCTTGATGCTAGTTTTCTAGGAGTTTCGATTTAAGGGGGTTTCTAATGTGATGGCTGTGACAGAAGTGGTTTTGCTTTGGTGGTAGTGATATAACACACACAGTAATGACTGGGTGGCAGAGGTGTGTCTTCAGCCATGGTTAAGGAGATGGATTGACGGTGTGTGATTATGTTAGGGGAACCATTGTGAGTACAGTTGGAACTGGGAGGCATAAAACAGAGGGCAGCACTGGAAATGGTGGCTCAGTGTGTGTGTGTGTGTGTGTGTGTGTGTGTGTGTGTGTGTGTGTGTGTGTGTGTGTGTGTGTGTGTGTGTGTGTGTGTGTGTGTGTGTGTGTGTGTGTGTGTGTGTGTGTGTGTGTGTGTGTGTGTGTGTGTGTGTGTGTGTGTGTGAGACCTTAATGAGGACGAGGCTCCGTGTTGGGTTCTCCCCCAGCACATAGAACAACAGGCTGTAGAGAATACCTTTTACCACACCATAGTAGGGAGTAGTGGGCAAACAAACTGTCAGGATACAGCATGCACCCTGTTGTTTATGTGGAGTAACTTCCCTTCCCTAACCCCTATAGCATACTGTCATGTCACAGTATGCTGCATCATACTGTCTTGTACAACACCCTTTTTGTAAGGTTATCTTTGTGAGCTGATGTTAAGGAGAAACACCTGCTGACGGCGAGTCACAGAATCCTCTCTGACATACAGACTGCCCTCTTGCCGTCATCCTCGTCCCTGCTTGCTCCCTCCACCCGTCAAACTCGCCCCCCCCCCCCCATTGAGACTGTCCCACATACAACCACCTCACTCTTGCCACCGCTCCAGTCTAAGTGCCAGCCTCCGGGGGAGAATGGTGGGGATAAGTGCTTGTAGTATACACCTGCCCTGTGTTACTCTGAAAGCACTATAGAGTCTGAGTTTCACAGGCTGACCTTCAATCCATGTAGGGGATTGAGTGCAAGTGTATACTCAGCACTATGTGACAATATGAAGAGGGGGGGGGGGAGTAGACCCTCCACTCTGATGTAATGGCTTCTGTGGTGTGGGGGGTATTCTGTTGTCAGCAGTTTACACATTTTACTGCTCTCACATGTTGTATGTGGCTACATAGGAGTCAATGCTAAAGACTGCAGAGATTGCTGGTGGACCCTGAAAGAACCAGTGACTTGGGCTCTCTGCCTCTTTGAAGTGAAAATGTGTTTCCCCAGTGAGTAAAACAAGAGAAACAGACAGCACTTACATGAGAAAATCAATAACGCCGTCCAGTCTCCTGCTACACTAATTACCATTACCTGTGTGCATACGTGGGAATTCCAGCATGTGCGTGTACATGAATATATAGGACTATGTGTAATTACAGCAGTTTGACTTTCCTCCCCCATGATGCTAAATGGGGATCCTCTGTGAGCTGTGTGTGGGTGAGTTAAGTAACCCTGGGCTTGTCTCCTATAGATAACAGCCCAGTCTGTATCAGTCCAGCCGCTGCTACAGCATCATACACACTTCTGAGATATCAGCAGTGCCTCAGGTGCCCAGTCCTTCACGCCTCACAGTAGAAGACATTCTATCATCAAACCATACACGTCATCAAACCAACAGTGTTTCCCAACCCTGAAAAGGTGTACTGTTGGGGGTACTCGAGGACCAAGGTTGGACTGTTGGGGGTACTCGAGGACCAGGGTTGGACTGTTGGGGGTACTCGAGGACCAGGGTTGGACTGTTGGGGGTACTCGAGGACCAGGGTTGTACTGTTGGGGGTACTCGAGGACCAGGGTTGGACTGTTGGGGGTACTCGGGGACCAGGGTTGGGAAACACTGATTGAAAGCGCCCAAGACCTTTCCCTTTTTGGGAGCCAAATTGACATAAATACTGTCCTATATTGAGTTGAAATACATTTGAACAGCATGATTACAAACTTACACTGTCTTTACAATTACGATTTCAAACTGAAGACGACTCATATACAGTTGAAGTCGGAGGTTTACATACACTTAGGTTACACTCCACAAATGAACAAACTATAGTTTTGGCCTGTCGGTTAGGACGTCTACTTTGTGCATGACACAAATCATTTTCCCAACAATTGTTTACAGACAGATTACTTATCTGTATCACAATTCTAGTGGGTCAGAAGTTTACATTACACTAAGTTGACTGTGCCTTTAAACAGCTTGGAAAATTCCAGAAAATGATGTCATGGCTTTAGAAGCTTCTGATAGGCTAATTGACATCATTTGAGTCAATTGGAGGTGTACCTGTGGATGTATTTCAAGGCCTACCTTCAAACTCAGTGCCTCTTTGCTTGACATCATGGGAAAATCAAAAGAAATCAGCCAAGACCTCAGAAAATAAATTGTAGACCTCCACAAGTCTGGATCATCCTTGGGAGCAATTTCCAAACGCCTGAAGGTTCCACGTTCATATGTACAAACAATAGTACGCAAGAATAAACAGCATGGGACCACGCAGCAGTCATACCGCTCAGGAAGGAGAGGTGTTCTGTCTCCTTGAGATTAACGTACTTTGGTGCAAAAAGTGCAAATCAATCCCAGAACAACAGTAAAAGACCGTGTGAAGATGCTGGAGGAAACAGATACAAGAGTATCTATATCCACAGTAAAACGAGTCCTATATCGACATAACCTGAAAGGCTGCTCAGCAAGGAAGAAGCCACTGCTCCAAAACCACAATTAAAAAAGCCAGACTGCGGTTTGCAACTGCACATGGGGACAAAGATCATACTTTGGAGAAATTTCCTCTGGCCATAATGACCATCGTTATGTTTGAAGGAAAAAGTGGGCAGCTTGCAAGCCGAAGAACACCATCCCAACCGCGAAGAAGCATGGGGGTGGCAGCATCATGTTGTTGGGGTGCTTTGCTGCAGGAGGGACTGGTGCACCTCACAAAATAGATGGCATCATGAGGGAGGAAAAGTATGTGGATATATTGAAGCAACATCTCAAGACAACAGTCAGGAAGTTAATACTTGGTCGCAAAAGGGTCTTCCAAATGGACAATGACCCCAAGCATTCTTCCAAAGTTGTGGCAAAATGGCTTAAGGACTACAAAGTCAAGGTATTGTAGTGGCCATCACAAAGCCCTGACCTCAATCCCATAGAAAATTTGTGGGCAGACCTGAAAACGTGTGTGCGAGCAAGGAGGCCACATTTCAACCAACTTCTTGTGGGAAGCTAGTGGAAGGCTACCTGAAACGTTAAACAATTTAAAGGCAATGCTACCAAATACTAATTGAGTGTATGTAAACTTCTGACCCACTGGGAATGTGATGAAAGAAAGAAATGCTGAAATAAATCATTCTCTCTACTATTATTTCACCTTCTTAAAATAAAGTGGTGATCCTAACTGACCTAAGACAGGGCATTTTTACTAGGATTAAATGTCAGGAATTGTGAACAATTGAGTTTAAATGAATTTGGCTAAGGTGTATGTAAACTTCCGACTTCAACTGTATTTATTTTGGTCCAAATGCACATGGCGTGTGTGTGTGTGTGTGTGTGTGTGTGTGTGTGTGTGTGTGTGTGTGTGTGTGTGTGTGTGTGTGTGTGTGTGTGTGTGTGTGTGTGTGTGTGTGTGTGTGTGTGTGTGTGTGTGTGTGTGTGTGTGTGTGTGTGTGTGTGTGTATGTGTGTGTCTTTGTTCCCTGTATGGGTTCCAGCAGATGGGATAGTAAATCTACAGTAAGGAAGCATATAGCCATGACTCTGACCTTAACCAATCGCCTTCCTCAATTTGTCATTTTCAGTGTTTCCTGCATCTAGTCTAGCTGGTACCTTTTATATGGCTGCCGTGAATCTCTGACACCATTCTCTCTTTCTACTCTTCATTCACTATTCCCTTCTCCTTCCTTATTCCTCCCTCCCACTATTAGACTTTCTCTACTGTCCCTGTCTTTCGCTGTCCTTTTACTCTTTTTGGAAAGCTTTTTAAATGTTACTTCTCTCTCACTGTCTCACTGATTTCCCTCTTTGCCCCTCCCTCTTTCCCAATCCCCCTCTCTCTGTCTCTCTAGTTTCTCTTAGCCTATGCCGGAGTCGCCAGAAGACATCCGGCTTTCAGGGATACAATATTTTCAACCTAACTTCCGGTTCCCCTGGTCACCTGCTACGCTAGGTTAACTCTCTCTAAATCTCTCTTTTGGTATCTCTTTGTCTTCTCAGTTCTCCCCCAATCTCTTAAGCTTTCATCCCTCATTCCCCCTCTCTCTTCTTCTCTTGTGGTCATACCCAGCGGTAGGTCAGTAAGTTGCAGAGAGAGGACCATTCCACACTGTGGGGTTGTTCCCTCTCTTGTCTTCCATTAAAACCCTGAATGTTAGCCCCAGTCGCCAGCCTGCACCTGATCCTTCCCCTCTCTCCTCCTCCTCCAGCTTCTCCCCATCCTCCTCCTCCTCCTTCCCAGCTTACTCCTTTGCCCCCTCCTCCTACTCTTCCTCCTACTCCTCCCCCTCCCCCTCTACCTTCCCTTCTTCTTCTCACCTTCACTGTCACATCTTCCAATCCCGCCCTTCTCCCCCTCTCCCTTGTTCCCTGCCAGTGTCAGTTTTTCCTGTGTCTCTATTAGCGTCCCCCTCTCCTCCCCCTATCCCTCAACCCCCTGGAGCAGAGCGATACTGCTGATGCATCACCACCTGGGATAATTTGTTTAAATGACAGATTAGGAGGGTAACTCGATTTGTGGCTGATACTGTATGTAGTGTCTGTTACCGATCTAATAAAGCCCAACATCCCTCTCTTGTCCCCTGCCTCCCTTCCTCTATTCCGCCCTCCCCTCTTGGCGAGAGCTGCTGATTTCAGCTCTGTGTCTCCATCAGTGAGGAAGAGGGAAATGGAGAGAGAGAGAGAGAGGTTAGTCTCTAGGGCAGTAATACACTGGGAGCCAGGCGCCAGGAAGGCCCCCGTATTTAATTGAATCCCGGGGTCCGGGGAGGCTGCTGGGTTTGGCGAGGCGCTCATTGATTCATTGATCGGCACGGAGGGGCTTTAAAAATGTGCCTGGCTGCCGCAGCCAATCAATCAAACAATCAAGCCTCTCCCTTTAGCCTGGCGTCGCTCCATTTAAGTCTAACCTCCCAGCCGGCTGCTGTAAGTCTCAAATGAATAACTTCTCACAACACCAGCCTGCCTGCTCCTCATCCCACTACTTGGGAAATAGAATCCCCACATTGCACCTCAGCCCAGGTCCCCGTAAAGAACCTATATACACAGCCCAGGCCCCCGTAAAGAACCTATAGACACAGTCCAGGTCCCCGTAAAGAACCTATAAACACAGTCCAGGTCCCCGTAAACCAACTGACCCTTTGAATAACTAACACTGGAGCCTAAGTCCCCACTTTGGACTGTGTGTGTAAGAAGCCTGCTAAGGGAGTGTCTGCAGTATCTCAGGCTGCTATCAATAGACGAGTACTGCACACAGGGCGGAGTGAGGGATGCACCAGACGAGGGAGGAGAGGAGTCACAAGTACTGTGGCCTAACCTGCAGTGCCTTCCCTTTCTCTCTTTCTCCCTCTCTCTCCATTTCTCCATCTCTCTCTCGTTCTCCCTCTCTCTCCCCTCTTCCTAGAAAACAATCTCGTATGGCAGTTAAACAATGTCCTACAACGTCGGCAGGCGGATTATTCCACGTTTATCGCTCCGTGACTGGAATTCCACCGCAGGTCCCGAGTAGCCATATGGCATTATCAATGTTGCTCACCATGGCAACCCTGTCACCTTAAGACTGCGCCTCCCTGGCACACTGCCTGAGTGGGCATCTGTCAGAGGTGACTAGTGGGTTCTCTCTCTTTCTCTCTTTCACCTCCCTCCTTTCTTCACTCCCCTCGGTTCTGTAATTTTGTGCAGAAACGTGCAGAGATGGAGACAGATGATGAGTCTCTATCGATTGGGATGGACAGTATCCCGCCTCATATTTCCTGATGCCCTTGTAACTTTTGCCGTAGTCAGGAGACGGCTAGGAGGGATAAATCCCAAACTGTCTATTTTACCAACGTGTCCTTAAGCTTTCAAAATGTCTCCCTCTGATTTGTGACCTTGACGATGGACGCAGGAGAGGGTGGCAGGACAGGACGAGTCGGCGCATACGCCAAACCCGAGCTGGCACTCGATGGAGATGGAAGGTGTCCGAAAAATATTGTTTCATAGGTCAACATCACATGGGTACATGGGAGCTGTATACACCACCACCAGGAAAATGTGTGTTGTAGACTAGAGGTATCAGGACGACCTGGTAGTGCTGCTGACCAGGGTAGGCGGTTGGCGGTTAGTGGTCACAGTCGGCCCCCAGAGCTAGTTGAGATGAGTGTGTAGCCTGCAGATACAGTGTGTGTGTGTTTGTGTTTATACTTGTACTTTCATGTGTCTGTATATGTGCTTCCCTCCATGGGAAGGGACTGATGAGTGATGTTTCTGTGAGGTAATGTGTGTGTACATCTGCAGCTACACGTACAGTATATCCACACTAGTGTGTGTATCTACTGTATGTTAGTGTGTCTCTGCGTGTAGGGCCGTGGTCGATGAGTGTGATCCCCTTGGTGATGAGTGTGTATTTGTGTGTGCGCACGTGTGTGTGCGTGCACATGTATGTGTTTTTGTGTGTGCGTGTAACCATGCCCCTGTGTCCTTGGCAGAGCGGTGCTTGTGGACAGACTGCTGTGACAGCCCCAGTGAGTCAGCTTGGAGTTGGATGCTCCGGGCACCGATTTGAGATCTGTCATTGGGTTTCAGATCACCCACAGGGTGTTAGCCGCTCTGGACTGCAGGGTAGAGGATGCTGACTTCAGATCATTCATTATGGACTGCTGTGCTCCAGGCTATAGGTAGACCCTCTAACAGCAAAACTACACCGACACCGTGATGTCCATAACCTATCTGGGAAAAAAGGATTAATGGAAGGACATTCTTGCAACCTCAGCAACACATTTGCATATTTGTTGTAATTTATATAAGCCTAAGTTGCAATACCGAACATTTCAATTTGTGCAGGGTGATTTTTGCTATTTCCTACATAGTTTTAGGAATATTTAGATTTTTTTGCGAATTTATGTTGATATTATGTGTTTATTTCAGTGCATCTACGTCTCAGCAAAGCTCTCGCTGCTGAGGAAAATAGACTTTGAGCGAGCCTCGATTTGCAGACGTGCTGCTTTTCATCTCATATATAACTGTGAGTTGTTAAACTGCGGCTCACGTTACGGAGACGTTACGGTGACGTTACGGAGACGTGACGTTACGGAGACGTTACGGTGACGTTACAGAGACGTGACGTTACGGAGACGTTACAGAGACGTTACGGTGACGTTACGGAGACGTTACGGTGGCGTTACGGTGACGTTACGGAGACGTTACGGTGACGTTACGGTGACGTTACGGAGACGTTACGGTGACGTTATGGAGACGTTACGGAGACGTTACGGAGTTACGGAGACGTTACGGAGTTACGGAGACGTTACGGTGACGTTACGGTGACGTTACGGTGACGTTACGGAGACATTACGGAGACGTTACGGAGACGTTACGGAGACGACGTTGGTATAGTTTGGCCGTTAGACGTGGCTGCTGCTGTCAGTCTGTCAGTCACTATCTCAGAGATGTATTCATACAAGGATGAGGTCTGTTTGAATTGTGTCCCTGGTTGCCTTTTCTATAGGCAAATTAGAGGATTACTTTCATTTGTGCTTTACACGTGAAGATTTGTTTCTTGGAACACACAAACCTTTTTTCATGCTTTTGGCTTTCATGCTTTTGGCTTTGGACGCAGGCAGGAATGCTTGCAGATTGTTTCCTGCTTATCATTTCCACTCAATGTATCTATTGATGGACATTGATTGGCTAAAGAGCCCTCTAACCCTGCTTCCTGGTCTAAATCAGATGGTTTTCAGAGGATGAAAGCTGCATTGACATGTGTAAGCAATGCGGCAGAAGCTTATCTTTGGGCTGGTTTATTCTGACCAGTGCAGATGGAGGAGAGGAGAAAATGGAGACTATACCTTTAACATTCTTGAGACGTGTATCTGTTTACTTCCATCAGCAAACAATAGTCAATATCTTCAGGACAAATTGAAGTCAAGCTTGGAAGGATAGCACATTGCACTTTTTCTCTCCTCCTCTCAGTAGCAGATACAAGCTAAGTGAACTGTTAACAACTATTAGAATCCCCATCTCCAATTAGCAAGAAAGAACTGTTTAATTACTTCTGACAATGTTCTGTTCTCTGGCTAGCATGTGAGTGTTCTTGCCCTCAAGGCTCCATGCCACTGTTGAATTGGAAATGTGTTTTACAAGTATTGTGGTGGCCCTATATATCAATATGTGCATGTTTCCCCTCTAAAACAGCCCACTATAGCTAATTGACATAGTCACGTGTGTGGTAGTATACCTACGTTGTGTTGGTTTTTTAATTGCCTGCTGCCTGGCTCATTAAAAGGAAATGGGTAGAAGGTCTCTGTGGCGGTAAATAAGGACGTTGGTGACGTGTTATCGTCCTTGTCTCTCACTTCAGAGGAAAGGAGATGGCTCGTGGCTGTTCTCATTCACAGGCACAAACACCAATTAGTGGGAAAGAATGACTGTTTAATTACTTATGACAATGTTTTATCTAACGAGGAACTTGTGCAGAGGAACGCCCGGGCTGCCCTCCTGCCTCACAGTCCCGGGATTAGAGGATTTTCAGAAGATGGTGTGCTTGTGCATAAAAGTTGGATCACAGTACGCCAGTATGCACATTTATCTGAATAAGGGCAATTAATAGATCACAAACAAGAGAGCCGTAAGCTCTGTACAGCTGTTTTTTATGACTACGTTTTATCTTATCTTTTCTACTCACACAGAACACAGTTGTCAAAAAGATATCTTTGATTAGTATTTTTTTTTTTGCTGTGAGATGACTGGACTATTTTGTTTCTGTTTCCGAAAGATGGCCGCCATTTCCCTGCCTCTCGGTGTGGAGCTAAGCCCATCCTCTCACTACAGCCTTTGTCACTGCTGACTGTGTGATGTGCAGGTTTGTTCCCTGTGAAAAGCTGCTGAGGAACCCTACTGGGATCTTATTAGGAACACTATCTGTGTGAGGATGCTGAGCGCGCATTACATTACACAACACCTCTAAACAGTGAACCAGTAACATAATAGATACAAGCGATACAGTGTACCTCCCCCTAACAACCCCTCTATACTTCAATGTATCTGCAGTAACTAAGGAACACAGGATATAGAGTCATGTCAAAGGTGGGATTATAGAGCAGATTGTGCTCGGTTAGGAGGTCCATCAATACTTGACCTTATTACATTTTTTATTTTTTATTTTAAATTTTACCCCTTTTTCTCCCCAATTTCATGGTATCCAGTTGTTTTAGTAGCTACTATCTTGTCTCATCGCTACAACTCCCGTACGGGCTCGGGAGAGACGAAGGTTGAAAGTCATGCGTCCTCCGATACACAACCCAACCAAGCCGCACTGCTTCTTAATACAGCGCGCATCCAACCCGGAAGCCAGCCGCACCAATGTGTTGGAGGAAACACTGTGTACCTGGCAACCTTGGTTAGGGCGCACTGTGCCCGGCCCGCCACAGGAGTCGCTGGTGCGCGATGAGACAAGTATATCCCTACCGGCCAAACCCTCCCTAACCCGGACGACGCTAGGCCAATTGTGCGTCGCCCCACGGACCTCCCGGTCGCAGCCGGTTACGACAGAGCCTGGGCGCGAACCCAGAGTCTCTGGTGGCACAGCTGGCGCTGCAGTACAGCGCCCTTAACCACTGCGCCACCCGGGAGGCTTGTTATTACATTTGAACAATTTCATTGGGGGTTAAATATATTTTGAAAGTATCCAAAGAATTCAGTCCTGGAGAAAGAGGTCTAGTTTATCAAGCACTATCCACCTTAAGAGTTAATAAGACATTGGAGTTGTTTAGATTTCCTGGGTATTTAACGCACAATTTAAGACCTCATATCTTAATCCCACTCTGAAGTAATGTTCAATTAACAGAGCTGCTGAAATATGGGCGGCTATTACTGAAAATGCCCGTACATTCAGCTGGAGAGAAAACATGTCTTATTCCCTTTCCCCATTTGAATGAGAGGGATTGGGTAACCCTGGTGGGACTCAATGGGTTATGGTTCTGACCCCTGAGGTCAATGATTGTATATGTCAGGTCTCTCTCGCTCTTTCCCTCCATCCTTCCATATTGTGTTTCTTCATGAGAATGTTTTCCACGTCGTAGCTTTTCAATCTGTAGGGGGTGTTCTGCCCGAGGCATCAGATTCCTGCAGACTTCATGAGCGTGGAGGCTGATTTCCATGTGTAGCTTCAGGGTAGCCTTTACCATCCCCTGATATTCCTTAGCATGTTGCTTTAATGAATAGTTTCACACAAAATACCCATAGCTTGCCTTTTCCGACCCTGGCAATCAGTTACCATTTTAATGAGCAATGTTTCAAAACTGATTTACATAATAGGATACAGTGCATGATGCCTTTCATAAGCTGCTCATAGATGTTACAGCGACGTTAAACCTGACTTAAAGACTGACTTACTATATGTCATGTAGAGAATGGATATCACGTATTCAAGGATTGCTGTAAGTAACCTCTCAAAGTTTCAGAACTGTTTCATGGCACTTTGTTATTCATGGTTTGTGTTTCATACGTCTATTGAATTATTGAAGAGGAAGTCTGAGGAAAGCTAGCTACATTGCCAGAGTTGGTCAACTGGATTTCTCAGAGGAAAAATAAGAAATAGGATGCTTATGAATACGAAGGAACCTTTTGACTGTAAGCATCCTCTAAGTCCTCCCTAAGGTCTCGTGTTACAGTAATGTAGAAAGTAACATTCACAGAGAAATATTTCAGAGCTTCCCAGATATGAGATGTGCTTCTCTTGACTGCAATTAGAGAGGATTCATTTTCCCTGTTAGCGGATTTAGGGTCATTAAGACAGATTTGGCCTTGCTAATTTCATATCCTGACAGTCAAGTCAAGACTCCCAGTAACAATGGGTGAGAGAGGGAGTAGGAAATGAGCACATTATGGCTCTAGTTTTATGTCGAGGGTTTGGTATGGTTTCGGGTGTTGATATGGTGCTACTGTACTAGTGGAGGAATGAGCATAGCCTTATTAGGAAGACAAGGGCTTAGATCTGACATACTGTACAAGTGTCGTGTCTCCAATTCCCTGTTGCTGGGATTAGAGGGGAATTTGTCAATGGTATCATCAGTTTCTCAGTAACATAACAAAACATGGAAGAAAAAAAGAAGACCGTGGTATTGCATCACCATGCACCAACCAAAAGAGAACCGCGTCTTGTATTAGCAAAAATGTCAATATCAGCCATCTTCAGATACCTCCTTTCTTCTCATTGAACAAAATGGTGTCTATCTGTAAATACTGTGCATAAAATGTCCTAAAGCAGCCAGTCCAACCTCTGCAGCCCTGGCATCATCGTGTATCTACCTGCAGAGGGAGGATCCATAGAGGAAGTGTAGAGCCTAATAGCGATTTCGATTGGCCTGCGTCAACCAATAAGCTGTCAATTCTCATTCTCCCCTGCAACCTGCCTCTATCAACCCCAGGGCTCCGCTATTGACATAGAGTACACACACACACGGACACACATACACATGCAAACATTCATGCATACTAAGCAGAGGCACGAGGACACACACCTACATACACATGCACAAGCTGTTCACAGCGACAGCAAGAGGACACACACTATCTGTTTACTGCAGGAACTTCCCATGCTGTTTATCCATGCAGCTGAGTACATACATGCAGTGCTTTAGTACAGCAAGCAGGTGTACAGGACTAGCACTGTACAGTACTTTCTACATATTCAGCTGTGACCTTCGTCATATCTCTCCAAACCAATAGAAAAGACAGCATGGGTCTACTGGGTGTACAAGGAGAATAGAAAAGGCTACTGTTCAGAGTGGAGGTATCACTTTAGCTGTATTTCCATGTGCGCTTGGCTCCGAAAGGGAATATCTCTTTCTCACAGGGGGGGTGGGTGGGAGGGAGGGAGGGAGGGAGGGAGGGCCACTCAAGGTGAACAAGGTGATGAGAGAGAGGTATGGCGCGGGGGATGAAAGAGAGAAATGGAGAAAGGGGAAAACAAAGAGGAGGAAGAGCGGGGGAGAGAAAGGAAGAGAGACGGAGGAAGAGAGAAGGTAGTGTAAACACAGCAGGACAGGGTGTTGGCTCACCAGATTGGCTGCATACCAGCAGGCTGGTTATAGTAAGAGATCCTCATTAAGAACACAACACACAGACACTCACTTCCTGTGTAGGGTTAGTTGGGGCCACAAATCTCCCTAGAGATGATGTAACTGATGTGTTCCGTGAGACTGCTAGCGATGGATCACCTCTGAGCTGCTCACTGGCCAGCTGTCTGAGACACACACACTGTATGATGGATAGGTCACACACCGGTATCCTATGTCCATTTAATCATGGCAGCAGGTGAGGTGAAGTGAGAGACTTGATGCTGTTAAAGAGGACATTTTGATCTGACAAAGAACTGAGATACTACCTCACTGTGGAGGGGGCGGGGTGGGGGGTAGATCGATACATAGATACACTATGTATTCAAAAGTATGTGGACACCTTCAAATTAGCAGATTAAGCTATTTCAGCCACACTCTTTGCTAACAGCTGTATAAAATGTTGCACACCGTCATGCAATCTCCATAGACAAACACTGGCAGTAGAATGGCCTTACTGAAGAGCTCAGTGACTTTGAACGTGGCGCCGTCATAGGATACCACCTTTCCAACACGTCAGTTCTTCACATTTCTGCCCTGCTAGAGCTTTAAGTGCTGTGAAGAGGAAACGCCTCGAAGCAACAGCTAAGCCGCAAAGTCATAGGCCACACAACCTCACAGAACGGGAAAATTATCTGTCCTCGGTTGCAACACTCACTACCGGGTCCCAAACTGCTTCTGAAAGCAACGTCAGCACAAGAGCTGTTTGTCGGGAGCTTCATGAAATGGGTTTCCATGGCCGAGCAGCCGCACCCCAGCCTAAGATCACCATGCACAATAACAAGTGTAGGCTGGAGTGGTGTAAAGCTCACTGGCATTGGTCTCTGGAGCAGTGGAAACACATTCTCTGGAGTGATGAATCACGCTTCACCATCTGGCAGTCCAACAGACTAATCTGGTTTTGGCGGATGCCATTAGAATGCTACCTGCCCCAATGCATACTGCCAACTGTAAAGTTTGGTGGAGGCGGAATAATGGTCTGGGGCTGTTTTTCATGGTTCGGGCTAGGCCCCTTAGTTCCAGTGAAGTTAAATCTTAACGCTACAGCCTACAATGACATTGTGGCAACAGTTTGGGGAAGGCCCTTCCTCCTGTTTTAGCATGACAATTTTGTCGAGATCGGTGTGGAAGACCTTGGCTCGACTGCACTGAGCCCTGATCTCAACCCCATCGAACATCTTTGGAATAATTGTAAGGCTGACTGAGAGCCAGGCCTAATCGCCCAACATCAGTGCCCGACCTCACTAATGCTATGGTGGCTGAATGAAAGCAAGTCCCAGGAGCAATGTTCCAACAACTAGTGGAAAGCCTTCCCAGAAGAGTGGAGGCTGTTATAGCAGCAAAGGGGGGACCAACTCCATATTAATGCCCATGATTTTGGAATGAGATGTTGGACGAGCAGGTGTCCACATACTTTTGGTCATGTAGTGTAGATAGATACTGTACAGAGAACCTTGGCTTGTGATGGACACACACTCTTAAACACGTGTTTAAGCACCTACTACCAGGAATCCATGGTCCTGTGCCTTAAGAGGATACTGTACCATGGGGTCAATAGGGTTTTGTACTGTGCGTGTAACCACTCAGGACAATGAGTGATAGGCTAGCCTTCATAAGCCCATTGTTCTTCATTCTGTCTCTCTCTGGCTCAGGAGGAGGTTGACCCATCACAAGGACAAAAAACAAACTGTGGTATCTTTCTTGGCAATGGTTGCCAGGTACACGCCTCTCAGCCCAACTGTCTGTGTGTGTGTGTGTGGGGGGGGGTGCATGGCATGCGTGCGGTCAGACTCCAAGGGTCAATTAGGCAGTGACTGGCTCCCCCATCAGTGGTGCATAATTCCTTTTACTCAATTATCTCCTTGTCATAGTCTCCTATACAAACAAACAACACTGTTCAACCTCAAACCCCCACCACCCCTCCCACGCTCTGGATAGTAACTGAATACACATGGGTAAACACACAGAGAAACACATTTACATTTCTTTCTGTCTCATTTGCTGTTTTACACAGGCAGACAAATTCTGATCTTGATTCCAGTAATTGGTATTTTGACCAATCACATCAGATCTTTTTACATCAGATGACCAATTAGTGAAAAAAATATCAGAATTGGGCTGCCTTTCTAAATGCATCCTTAGCTATGTGTTTCTTACCTTTGAGTTGCGTGCTACTGCATTGGCAGTGTTCTGAGAGAGGGTGTGCTGTACTATAGCTCCACCTACTGCCCCCCCGTGTGTGTGTGTGTGTGTGTGTGTGTGTGTGTGTGTGTGTGTGTGTGTGTGTGTGTGTGTGTGTGTGTGTGTGTGTGTGTGTGTGTGTGTGTGTGTGTGTGTGTGTGTGTGTGTGTGTGTGTGTGTGTGTGTGTGTGTGTAACCTTGGTTCCTAATCCTGCCTGCCACACAGACATAAGAGGCTTGGGTTGTGTGTGTGTAGTAGTGTATCGCTGTAGCAGAGATCACAGGGAGTGGGAGACAATTACACACGAGCCAGGGAGATGGCTGCATTGGTAAGATACACACACTGTAGACAGATTGTAGTTGAAAATACTATAAAAATGGTGGTGTCTTTTTATGAAGGTTTTAGTGTTTGTGCATGTGTTCATTCTAGAACTACATGTCAAACATCAGAAACCTAATTATCACCCCTCCTAGCAGTGCAATGCTTCAGTGCAGCTGCTGCAGCTTTGCATTATCTCAACCAGCTTCACCTGGAATGTTTTTCCAACAGTCTTGTTAGAAACCTCAACCAGCTTCACCTATGCTGAGCACTTGTTGGCTGCATTTCCTTCACTCTGCGGTCCAACTCATCCCAAACCATCTCAATTGGGTCGAGGTCGGGTGATTGTTGAGGCCAGGTCATCTGATGCAGCACTCCATAATTTTCCCTCTTGGTCAAATAGCCCTTACACAGCCTGGAGGTGTGTTAGGTCGTTGTCCTGTTGAAATACCAATGACTGTCCCACTAAGCGCAAATCAGATGGGATGGCGTATCACTGCAGAATGTTGTGGTAGCCATGCTGGTTAAGTAAATCACAGACAGTGTCACCAGCAAAGCACCCCCACACCATCACACCACCATGCTTCACGGTGGGAACCACACATGCAGAGATCATCCGTTCACCCACACAGTGTCTCACAAAGACACGGCGGTTGGATCCAAAAATCTCCAATCTGGACTCCAGACCAAATTACAAATGTCTACCAGTCTAATGTCCATTGCTCATGTTTCTTGGCCCAAGCAAGTCTTATTCTTATTAGTGTCCTTTTGTAGTGGTTTCTTTGCAGCATTTCGACCATGAAGGCCTGATTCACACAGTCTCTGAACAGTTGATGTTGATGTGTCTGTTACTTGAACTCTGTGAAGCATTTTTTGGGCTGCAGTTAACTCTAATGAACTTATCCTCTGCAGCAGAGGTAACTCTGGGTCTTCCTTTTCTGTAGCGATCTTCATGAGAGCCAGTTTCATCATAGCGCTTGATGGTTTTTGCTACTGATCTTGAAGAGACTTTCAAAGTTCTTGAAATTTTCTGGGTTGACTGAACTTCATGTCTTAACGTAATGATGGAATAATATTAAGGCAGAACAATTGAAACTGGAGCAGCAGCACGGCCAGGTGGACTGGGGACAGCAAGGAGTCATCATGTCAGGTAGTCCTGGGGCATGGTCCTAGGGCTCAGGTCCTCCGAGAGAGAGAAAGAAAGAGAGAAGGAGAGAATTAGAGAACGCACACTTAGATTCACACAGGACATCGAATAGGACAGGAGAAGTACTCCAGATATAACAAACTGACCCTAGCCCCCCGACACATAAACTACTGCAGCATAAATACTGGAGGCTGAGACAGGAGGGGTCAGGAGACACTGTGGCCCCACACCCGGACATGGCCAAACAGGAAGGATATAACCCCACCCACTTTGCCAAAGTACAGCCCCCACACCACTAGAGGGATATCTTCAACCACCAACTTACCATCCTGAGACAAGGCTGAGTATAGCCCACAAAGATCTCCGCCATGGCACAACCCAAGGGGGGGGCGCCAACCAAGACAGGATGACCACATCAGTGAATCAGTGAATCAACCCACTCAGGTGACGCACCCCTCCACACTAACATGAAGGGATGCAGAGGATTCTGACTCTACTTGCTGGTCTGGGGGTGAAGCACTAAATGAAGACTTGTGACAGTTGTAATAGACCAGCCTTGTCAAAATAATAGTTATTTTGTACTGTTATATCGTGTGCAACAAACTGTAGGCTATTGATATAGTTGGGAATAGGTTAGGGTTGTGTTAAGGTAACAGTGGATTAGGGTAGAGGTGAATTCTGGGGTGACTGTTAAAATCAAGGGATTAAGAGTTTTACTAATCAACCCTATTAGGAAGCATCACATTTACAGTATGTTCAGTCTATTCAGTTTCTTGCTGTGATGGCCTGAAATAGGAACAGAAAATCAAGCTTTAATACGATATAGTACAATGTAGTACAGTAGGCGTTTACTTTAACCTGTTATGGCTGCAATACCGATACCGGGATCGATATGACAACTACCAGTGAAAATAGAGGGCGCCAAATTCAAACCACAGAAGTGTCATAATTACAATTCCTAAAACATACATGTGTCTTATATAATTTTAAAGGTAATCTTGTTGTTAAATCCCACCAAAGTGTCCAATATCAAATAATATTTTCAGCGAAAGCACTACAAACGATTGTTAGGTCTCCACCAAACCACAATAAGCACAGCCATTTCCCAGCAAAATATAGCATTCACAAAAACCAGAAATAAAGATCAAATTCATCACTAACCTTGAATTATCTTCATCAGATGACACTCATAGGACTTGGACTTCATGTTAGACAATACATGCATATTCTGTTTGATAAAGTTCATGTTTTATATTTAAAGAATCTGAGTTTACATTGGCGTGTTAGATTCACTAGTTCCAAAAACATCAAGTGGTTTTGCATAGCCACATCATTCAACAGAAATACTCATCATAAATGTAGATGATAATACAAGTTATACACATGTAATTGCAGATATACCTCTCCTTAATGCAACCGCTGTGTCAGATTTCAAAAAACCTTTACGGAAAAAGAAATGCATGCAATAATCTGAGACGGCGCTCAAAAGTAAAAACACCACAGCCGCAAAGATGGCGTCGACATAAACAAGAAATTACATGATAAATATTCCCTTACCTTTGATGATCTACATCAGAAAGCACTCCAGGAATCCTAGGTCCACAATAAAAGTTTGTTTTGTTCGAATAATGTCCGTTATTTATGTCAAAATACCTTCTTTTGTTAGCACGTTTGGTATACATATCCAAACGCTAATTCTGGTCAGCGTTATATCGGACAAAAACTTCAAAAAGTGATATTACCGGTCGAAGAAACATTTCAAACTAAGTACAGAATCAATCATAAGGATTTTTTAAAACATATAGCTTCCATAAAGTCTACGTTCTTGTCTACGTGAGCAATGGAACGCAAGTGACTACCATGAGGAAAAAGTGCGATCACAAAATGGCTGCTTGATGGACATCTGATATATTCTGCTCTCATTCACTCCCACGACAACATAGAAGCCTCATTATAATTTCTATTGATGGTTGACATTTAGTGGAACCCCTAGGCATTGCAACATCATTCATATCTCAAGGGGATTTCATTGGGGACTCTGGTGAATACATACAAGCTCAGATTTCTGACTTCCTGTTTTGATTTCAACTCAGGATTTTGCCTGCCAATATGAGTTCTGTTATTCTCACAGACATAATTCAAACAGTTTTAGAAACGTCAGAGTGTTTTCTATCCAATACTAATAATAATATGCTAATTTTAGCAACTATGACTGAGGAGCAGGCCGTTTGATATGGGCAC
Source organism: Oncorhynchus gorbuscha (assembly GCF_021184085.1). Taxonomy (NCBI): domain Eukaryota; kingdom Metazoa; phylum Chordata; class Actinopteri; order Salmoniformes; family Salmonidae; genus Oncorhynchus; species Oncorhynchus gorbuscha. Next base: position 29,860,270 of record NC_060189.1, read on the forward strand.
CTTTCATCCAAGCTGCTCAATACTGCCCCTGCAGCCATAAAAAGTTAAATGTCTATCAGCCATGCATGAGCGCCCCAACCCCATTAATTGTGGGGGACATGATAAGAAAGCCTACTGATTCAGCCGTTATGTAACCCAGCCGTCAGTCCTAGTGAAGGCTGAGACGAGGAGGCTATGCCCCCCGCACACAAGACACGTCATGCTGGTTGACCTCTGACCCCCAGCGTTGACCCCCTGGCCCTCAGGGTCATGACCCCCAGCCCACAGTGTCATGATCTCTGTCAATCTCTCCTTCTGGCTCTGTCGTTCTCTCTCCTTCTGGGACATTTGTTCTGTACCACTCCCTCCTATCTTCATGTCTGACTGCGTCCATGGCTCACTGTGACTTACCTTCTGGATGTTGAGATGGGCTTTGACATTGCTTCCCTATGACAGTCTCTACCAGGCTAACAGGCCTTAGTGGACTGACTCATAGGCGGCTGTGTGTATCTCCCTCTCAAAGCTGGATTAGCGGAGCAAATGTGCGCACACATGCATGCACACACCTGAAGACAGTATGAGGCCACACCACCAGTCATGAATTGTGTGGGGAACAGGTTGAGATCTCCACAATAGAACTGGGAATCAGGCCGGTGACAAGCATATCCACTCGATGCTAAGCTAACAAGGCTTAATTACTCACCGGCACACATTGGCAGATTTAGGACTTTCTCATGATTACTGTAAATTTGAGGAAGCTTTTATGTCACCCAGCTGGCAGTAACAATTTTCATGCCCATTGCTAAGCCCATGTCACATCGCCCACCCTTATACATGCGCAGCCTATTGCCCATTAACACAATAATACCTGACCCTCTCTCCAACCATCTCCTGCATGTGTGGAAAAATGCTTGTTGTGCATTCATGTAAAATATATTGATTTGGTTCCTCTTCATTTCTCCAAAGATCAGTACGTGTCCAGGGCAATGTATGTGAACACAGCTGAAAAGAGAGTGACAAGACCCTCAAATGTCTTCTTTTTGGTATTTTCCCTTCTAAAACAACACAAATTAGTTGTTTAAATTCCAAACTTTGACTGGGGCAGTGAGCCTGATTTTCCCACCAACCGGCTGAGCTTTTGTTCCCCCAGTTTAGCATAAAGCTGAACGACTTGATCGTTTCCTTGACATGTTTCCGTTGAGCTTTGTTTTCGTAACGCACCTTTATTGGGCACTTACACAACGGGTAAAGAAAATCCAAGTACACACAGGTTTATCAACTGTCAATGTATTTACTGCATCGTCATTTTTCTCACACGAATGTCCTGAACTGTGACTAAGTCCTGTAGCATTGTTATTGCTGTCAATAGAATTAGCTAGCTAAACGTTGAATTACTCTTCCATGAATGAATCCCCGGCCAACACGCCGAGATGACTTCCTATCCCTCGTCGTCGTCTTTTTTTATTGCGGACTCCACCAGACGGCGCCCCTGCTTATTTTCCATCATATATAATTTCATGACTTTGTCTTGCCATTCAATATTCATTGAATCCTAATGAAAAACACAACATCTAATTAGGTGCTAACTAATTACGTCTGTTAATATATTGATCCGGGCACTAATCCCTTGTCAAACATAGAGCGATTGACTGACAGATGTCTGTCAGCTCAGTATCCCACGCTGCCATACTGACTGAACTACACTAAGCCCATCTGTTAAGCACTACTGTACTGTGCTGTACTATGAATTGTGTAGGTTCCTGGAAAGCGTGACAGTGTGGATTAAGCAGGTTTAGGTATGTATGTTGGTCGGGGTCCATGGAATATTCCACATATTACACAATGTCAGACAGTATTTTTCGTCTGTGGGGCTACTGGTCCATTCTGCTGTCTGAAGGTTGGAGCCTGGAGGGAGCTAGTCCACTTGGTTCTACTGTATTTGTGATTGTTTTAGCGTAGGGGGGTTTCTCCCAATTTTTGGGTTCATACTTTTGACAAAAGCGTTTTTTCCCCTGCACTTAATGGGAGTGCCAAAACTCCTCTCCTGGTTATTTTGGTTTCTTTAGTAAAAACAAATATATAAAGTATATTCAGATCTTGCTTCAAACTAAGTATCTCCTCTGCTTCTCAAACAAGTGTTAAGATGTAAACATGACGTTGCTTAGTGTCTAACCTGGGGTTGCAGACGCTGATGTGAGCTGAGTGTGGGTGGAGGGATTAGTGTAGTGAAATGCCAGGAGACAGCAGTGGCACAACGGAGGCAGGGGGTACTGACAGCACCTGCTGCAGACCGAAAGGCCACTGTCATAACGCCTGTCCCCCAGTCCAACTGTCCCTGTCAATGTTACTGAGGAGCCCTGCCACAAGGCCACATGCAGGACCAGGTGACACCTCCATCGCTCACACTGCACTCCTCGTGTTGTGGGGGAGAATGGGTGTGTGTGGGGAGTGGGGTTATTGTTTGTGTGTTTGATTCCCTGACCACAGTATTTACATTATGCCAGTCTAATCCAGGAGTCATCAAAACCTCATCGCTCTCTAGATGTCCCAAAAACATCCCGAAGTGTATGTGTATGTGCGTAGTGGAGGTCATAGTTATGTCTTCCAATGTGCCTTTGCTCAAGGGCATGATTTTTCACATTTTCAGCTCAGGGATTCGAACTTGTGACCTTTCGGCTACCTGCTGCCCTCTAGGCTACCTGCCTGAGGTAGTACCACTACAGAGCGCAGATGGAAGCATGGTATCAAATCCCAGTGAGGTTGGTACATTACATGAGCATTTGTCTGTAAAGAAAAACGTATTGTTATTGGATGACAGTATAAGAGCATGCTATATTTGTGTTGAATCTGCAGTATAAATAGAGCTTCAGGAGAGTATAAAATGTATCTACTAAGTGACTTGGGTCCAAAAACAAGCTCTTGACAAGCACTTGAAAAGGTCTTCTTCCATTCCCGACCTGCATTACTGCTTTAGAGACACTCACACACACTCACACTCAGCATCAGCAAGACAGCAACTCTTTAATAATTAAACCCGAGAGGGTGTTCCAGATATTGAGGCCTTATTATGACCTCATATTTACACTATCTCGCCTCCCAGCTCAGGAACAATTGATTTCTTTCTGAGCCATGCTTTTTAGATACATTCATAAAAAGTGATTTACTCTGGCATCTCCCATATCAGAGAGCTTGTTTAGATTTCAGGAATGATGCACTCTCAATGCATAACGTAGATACCTGTCTTCTAATAGGTGCTCTTAATTGCTTTGTAAGTTGTAAGTATTGACCAATGCATTGAGATCCCTTCAACACTAAAATAAATGGCCACAGCTAAACAGTCTTGTTTTCTGTTGGTGGAGCAAATCAATTATACAACAGAGAGCAGAGCGCTAGTCAACTGCTTTGGGTGGTAATTAAGAGAGATAGAAAATATTTAACAGGAGAATACAGCCTCAGATTGAATTCTGAGGAGTGAGGGTTGCAAAGGAAGGGTATTGTTGATGTAGACACACACACACACACACACACACACACACACACACACACACACACACACACACACACACACACACACACACACACACACACACACACACACACACACACACACACACACACACACACACACACACACACACACACACACACACACACACACACACACACACACACACTTAGACATATTGTTGTTATGTATCAAGTAAATATGTTATCTCTTTCCGGTGGACTTTACACACACTCGAAGGCATATAGGGGTGTGTGCACAGTGTGCAGATTAATTCATTCAGACACACACACAAACACACAAGCATGACGTTCAAAGCTGAACAGCTCAGCAGGGCAAGACAGCAACACCCTTCCTCCCTCCGTCCCTCACTTCATCATTTATTCACCAACACAGCAAGCTGTGGCCAGCACATCCTATAGAGTAAACATTTATTCTCAGCATTCTTCAATTTCCCCCACAAAGCTCTTTTCAACCTCTGTGAATGGCCCTTTACACAATACGACAGCCATCTTGGTCCCAGAAGCCAATTTTCTGGTTTGCACTTTGTGATCCAGTCCAATAGTGCTGATTGAGGAAGGTCTGGGTAACACGATGCATGCCTGGTTGGACACTATCTCTATCCTATGTACAGTGTGTATGGACGCATGTACTGTAACAGATGGTGGTAGGGGGAGGGAGGGTTCGGGGGAAACTGTGGACCTGTGAAGACCTTGAGGCACTGGAGGTCAGTAGCGGCTACGCGGCCAGTTATCAAATTCAAATCACATAGTAAAAATGTCGCAGTGCAGAAAATGAACTGCTCTGATCCAAATAACTTGGTTAAAACAGGTCTAAGTAATGTTGTTGTTTTGTTTTCCTCCACTAATAGGAAAACGTAGCGAGGTGAAAACAATATAATGGAGCTCCACCAGGACGTTGCTTCCCAGCAAGAACATTTGGTTCCTTGGAAGTTGTGGGAACGTACAGTATGTTTTTGGTTTCACATTGGTTGTGGGAACGAAGCTATACCTTTCCTGACTAGGTAAATAAAATTAAAATTACATTCTGAGAACAGAAATGACAATTTCACCTGTTCTGGGAACATTTATTTTTAGGTTGCAGGGAGGTTCTGAGAACAGAAATTACAGGTTATTTGGAGGGTTTTGAATAACTTCCTTAAAACTTTTACGGAATTTTTAAATTAGACTTTTAATAGCACTACTAGCTTATTTGGGTTTAACACAGATAGGACACATGGAATTGAATTGGCCATTAATCATGCAAACACATGTATTTTTTATTGTGACAAGGTATAGGTGAGAGGAGAGTCAAACCTATAATCTTCTATTTTCTATCCATGGAATAGTCCACTGCACCACCAGGACTCATGCCGTTTTTTTACGCAAGCAAAACAGACCCCATTTCAAAGGAAACAACCGCTCATTAAGATCAGGTGTGTGGCCAATGATTGGGCACACCAACACACCAGAACACACTTAACAAGACAGTTTGGTTGATGCTGAGAACGGAATGTGTGTCTTAAAATAACATTCTTAGAACGCTCTCCCAACCTTTACTAACGTTTTTTTAAACATTCTCGAAACAATTTGAGAACCATGAGGAAGGAAACCCGTAGGAAACGTCATGCTAAAGTACAGAAATTCCCACACAAGAACATTGGTTCTTTAACGTTCTCTGAACTATTTGAGAACATTCCCAATGTCATACCAGTTCCTAGAACATTAACAAAATTGCAATTAAATGTAACCATGTTTGAACTTTTAGGAAATACCAAGAAACTATATTTTTTAGTCAAGTTCCTTAAATGTGCTGATTATGTTCCAAAGTGAAGAAACTATCCTGAACCATTCACAGAAAGTTGTGAGAAGGTTGTATGCAAAATAACGACAGGACAAATCACGCCAAGCTCTAAGAAACACATGGTTCTCAGAACGTTATGTTCTAGCTGGTTCCACCTAACCACTTTCCTTCCCATGAGTGCAGAGTGATGATTTAAGATGTGACCAAGGTACCAACCTGCAGAGGCAGCATAAGAGCAGGTCTGATGCATAGAGAACATTACAAAGTGGTTTACAGCCAGGTAAAAACACTGTCACTATCAGTAATAGCCTTCATAGGGGATTCAATTGCATGACAACAGACTACATTTAACTTGCTATGAATGTGGATCTGGACATTGCCAGTTCAACTAGGGCTATTACAGTGACCTTATTACCACTACACCGGCAGTCATGAGTCATGACCGCAGTGAAATTCTACGTGACCGCTGAGTCACAGTAATCTCCATTTATGCACTTTTTACATGCTTTAGTAGTACCCAACTTGATAAATACCATCAGGTCATAATGGCCTGGTACTCAAGGCTCTATTGTCCCTCTAATCACTCTGACATCAATGCAAATGGGATCGAAAGTCACATCAAACACTTATCATCAAAACAGTAGGCCTATCGTACTTTTAAAACTCACCTAACTGTGATTCATCAATTTGAAGAAAAAAGTTCAACAGCAGGTTGAAACTGAGTATAAAACATGTTTGTTGTGGGTGTTGTTTCAAAGCCTTACACAACGAAATGGACTCCGCTTTCTAAGGTGATGATTAATTCAAAATTCTCATATGCATATTAGGCTTATGAGACCAAGCCCTAAAGAAAAACCTGAATTCAAGTTATGATTGTCCCATTATACAATACATAGCCTACAGCATATTATGCATGGCAGAAAAACATAAAACAAAACTGATTTAAGACGTCTTTGGTACATAATTGGGCTGGCTAGCCTATACTCCAAAATTAAATAAATTAGAGTAATGGATTGTATTATTATGCATACTGGATGGACTACGCTCCAAAATGTCTATACACAAGTCTGGGAGAAAATGTATATAGCCCTAGGCCATGCTGTTGGTTCCTTGATTGACCAGCAGGCTTACAGAGTTAGCCTACAATTATAGTGAATTTGTATTTGATTTTGGATAGCCTAGTAATAGGGATTTGATTTATATTTTCAAAATTAATTGGGTGACACATTACCTTTAGCTATACAGAATATCTCACCACCATGCGTTTCCATCTACTCTCTCTCCTTTATTCCTTTCTCGAGTGTGCAGAGGGGCTGTCAACTGTTTAGTGGAATATGTTTTGTGGCGAAAAGATGTTACTATCGATGTTCAAATACAGATTTCACTTGGTTTCCCAAATGAAGCACTGGGTAGCTGCAGGAACAAGGTTGGAGAGCCCATGGCATACAGAGTTAGGGCAGAATATCACCTGTCGGGCAGCGAGAGTTTGAAATAAGTGTTGTTAGATTTATTTCTACGCTGCTCATGTTAAGCACATGGTCCACTATAAAACCAAAGTAGTTTACAAAATGGACAGGCAGGAAAGTGAGTGCATACAGATGCCATGTGTTTTTTCCCCTGCCCCTGATCTTGCCCATTAGATATGGGCTGTTGTAAATCAAAACACATTTGACATATTAGTAATGACTTTCTCAAATCATCAGAAGCCTATAGTCGCATCAGACAGTCGATATACTGTATGTTTAGATTTCTAACACATTCTAAGGTTTCGAATGATCACTTTTACGCACAACGTAGCCACTTCATATGCACACTCTCTCTGTAATGGGGAAAATATCCTATCTATTTTATCAAAGTTTAATTATATTCTTCTTCCTAAAAAAATCATATAAAATCAAATAATGGCATGGGACTTGTAAACATACACTACATGATCAAAACTATGTGGACAGCTGCTCATACATATCGCTCCAAAATCATGGGCTTTAATATGGAGTTGGTCCCCCTCTTTGCTGCTATAACAGCCACTACTCTTCTGGAAGGCTTTCCACTACATGTTGGAACATTGCTGCAGGGACTTCCACTCATCCACAAGAGCATTAGTGAGGTCGGGCAATGGTTTTGGGCGATTAGGCCTGGCTCGCAGTCGGTGTTCCAATTCATCCCAAAAGGTGTTCAATGGGGTTGAGGTCAGGGCTCTGTTCAGGCCAGTCAAGTTCTTTCACACCGATCTCAATAAACCATTTTTGTATGGACCTCGCTTTGTGCACGGGGGCATTGTCATGCTGAAACAGGAAAGGGCCTTCCTCAAACTATTGCCACAAAGTTGGAAGCACAGAACCGTCTAGAATGTCATTGTATGCTGTAGCGTTTAGATTTCCCATCACTGGAATTAATAGTTGGCACTATGCATTGGGGTAGGTAGCAAATGGCGCTGGAAGAAATGGCAGCAGTTTTACGGGCGCCCAACCATTTGTGCTATTATGTTGTTTTTTTTGCGTTATTTGTAACTTATTTTGTACATAATGTTTCTGCAACCGTATTTTACGGCAAAAAATAGCTTCTGGATATCAGGACAGCGATCACTCACCTCGGATTAGACAAAGAGCTTCTGGATATCAGGACAGCGATCACTCACTTCGGATTAGACAAAGAGCTTCTGGATATCAGGACAGCGATCACTCACTTCGGATTAGACAAAGACCTTCTGGATATCAGGACAGCGATCACTCACTTCGGATTAGACAAAGAGCTTCTGGATATCAGGACAGCGATCACTCACCTCGGATTAGACAAAGAGCTTCTGGATATCAGGACAGCGATCACTCACTTCGGATTAGACAAAGAGCTTCTGGATATCAGGACAGCGATCACTCACTTCGGATTAGACTCGGATTAGAAAGAGCTTCTGGATATCAGGACAGCGATCACGGATTCACTTCTGGATTAGACAAAGAGCTTCTGGATATCAGGACAGCGATCACTCACCTCGGATTAGACAAGAGCTTCTGGATATCAGGACAGCGATCACTCACCTCGGATTAGACAAGAGCTTCTGGATATCAGGACAGCGATCACTCACCTCGGATTAGACAAGAGCTTCTGGATATCAGGACAGCGATCACTCACCTCGGATTAGACAAGAGCTTCTGGATATCAGGACAGCGATCACTCACCTCGGATTAGACAAGAGCTTCTGGATATCAGGACAGATCACTCACCTCGGATTAGACCCAAAAAAATATTCAACAAGCAAGACGCACAAGACATTCTCCAAACACCCAACAGGGCCAACATCCCTGTTATTTGCAAGAGGAAGCGACACAAGTACAGAGGACAAAGAGCCGTATGCCTGGTCAGGACCCGGAAAAGGCGGGTGGGAAAGCTGCCGTTACCGGCAATACTACTCGCCAACGTGCAATCATTGGACAATAAACTAGACGAGGTACGATCACGAATATCCTACCAACGGGGCATCAAAAACTGTAATATCCTATGTTTCACGGAATCGTGGCTGAATGATGACATGGATATTCAGCTAGCAGGATATACGCTGCACCGGCAAGATAGAACAGCACACTCTGGTAAAACAAGGGGGGGGGGGCAGTCTGTGCATATTTGTAAACAACAGCTGGTGCACGAAATCTAAGGAAGTCTCTAGATTATAGTATATTGTGAGTTTTGTATAGTATATTGTATAGTATATTGTGATAAATTGCAGGCCACACTACTTGCCTTGAGAGTTTTCACCTATACTTTTCGTGGCTGTTTATTTACCACCACAGACAGATGCTGACACTAAGACAACACTCAGTCAGCCCTCCAATTGGTAAATCTGACCACAACTCTATCCTCCTGATTCCTGCTTACAAGCAAAAATTAAACCAGGAAGCACCAGTGACTCAGTCTATAAAAAAAGTGGTCAGATGAAGCAGATGCTAAACTACAGGACTGTTTTGCTATCACAGACTAGAACATGTTCTGGGATTCTTGTGATGGCATTGAGGAGTACACCATAGCAGTCACTGGCTTTATCAATAAGTGCATCGACGACGTCGTCCCCACATACCCTCACATACCACGTACATACCCCAACCAGAAGCCATGGATTACAGGAAACGTTCGCACTGAGCTAAAGGGTAGTGGTGCCGCTTTCAAGGTGCGGGACTCTAACACAGAAGCTTACAAGAAATCCTGCTATGCCCTGCGACAAACCATCAAACAAGCAAAGCGTCAATACAAGACTAAGATTTAATCATACTATACCGGCTCCGACGCTTGTCTTCTGTGGCAGGGCTTGTTGACTATTACAGACTACAAAGGGAAGCCTGGGTTGCATCACTGCCTGGTACGGCATTTGCTCGGCCTCTGACCGCAAGGGACAACAGAGGGTAGTGCGTAGTGCCCAGTACATCACTGGGGCTAAGCTGCCTGCCTTCCAGGACCTCTACACCAGGCGTTGTCAGAGGAAGGCCCTAAAAATTGTCAAAGACCCCAGCCACTCCAGTCATAGACTGTTCTCTCTACTACCGCATGGCAAGCGGTACCAGAGTGCCAAGTCTAGGACCCAAAGGCTTCTCAACAGTTTTTACCCCCAAGCCATAAGACTCCTGAACAGGTAATCAAATGGCTACCCGGATTTTTTACGCTGCTGCTACTCTGTTTATCATATATGCATAGTCACTTTGACTATACATTCATGTACATACTACCTCAATTGGGCCGACCAACCAGTGCTCCCGCACATTGGCTAACCGGGCTATCTGCATTGTGTCCCGCCACCCACCACCCGCTACTCTCTGTTCATCATATATGCACAGTCACTTTAACCATATCTACATGTACATACTACCTCAATCAGCCTGACTAACCGGTGTCTGTATGTAGCCTCGCTACTGTATATAGCCTGTCTTTTTCTTTACCTACCTATTGTTCACTTAATGACCTTTGATTTGATTCTCCTTGCATCCGTCAAACCCAGATTAGTCCGTCGGACTGCCTGATGGTGAAGCATGATTCATCACTCCATAGAACTTGTTTCCAATGTTCCAGAGTCCAGTGGTGGCGAGCATTATGACACTTGGCATGGAGAGAGTGTCAAGGTTTAGGATTGTGTGTACTCACGTGGTTGTTGACGTTGTAGAAGTAAAACAAATATCGTCTTGCACGTGCGTCGTTGTGAAATAGAACAATGTATTTGTTTGAATGACATTTGTTTAATATGGGAGGTTTAACTAGGGAAGTTTTTAGTATGTCTGAGAACAAGGCTCGCCATGGCAACCCATGTCAGAATAGAACAAAAAAGAAACTTGGTTAAAAGCCTCTTCTTCATTTTTGAGAACACGTGCTAGGCTATTTTTAGACGAAATTATTAATGATTCAAATGAGATGACGTTCATGCGATTAGTTTTTCATCTTCCCAATATAGCTTGTACTTCAAGTGTGGTGTTGTAAGTAAGACATTATCCTGCTTCTGTATGATTTTTCGAATATTTGTTTCATAAACTCCTTTTACTGTGTGTTTACAGTATTCAGCAGTACTGTATCAGAGTGAATCTCATCCTTAGACTCGTCATGCTTTCATACAGTATTTACATGATTCATTATAAAAGTGAAACTCCTGAATTGGACAGAATTTGAATAGACAGTGGAAGACAGGATGGATTTGAACAGAATAAAAGATACATTTGTACAGAAGACTATAGAATAATAGAATGCCGACACGGCACTGCTGAGGGACCTCTCACTGCACTGTGCAGTAGAAAACCATTCAACAGAAGAGAAGCCATTTCCTCTAGGAGACCATCCATTTCCTCTAGGAGACCATCCATTTCCTCTAGGAGACCATCCATTTCCTCTAGGAGACCATCCATTTCCTCTAGGAGACCATCCATTTCCTCTAGGAGACCATCCATTTCCTCTAGGAGACCATCCATTTCTGCCAGACTGGCCGCCATGCCCTGATTCCCTGGCCGAGATAGACTTGTCACCATCTGAGTGTCCAGCCAGCCACAGCCTGAGGCCTCTTAGCAGGGAGAGGAGAGGCGACCCAAGATGCATCTGCTGCCAGGCCTACACAGTCGGACAAGCATCAGAGGTACTGATCAGGACAAAGATCCCCACATCCCACCCAAGAATAATGAACAAATCTGGGGTTTTCATATTGAACTGTCAATTCCAGTGGAATGTGTAGCAAATCAAGACGGTGGAATGTTACGAAAACATGGGAAACAGCAACTCCATGTCCAGTGATGTGATGGAGAAGTAAAGAGAAGGAGGTGAGGGGAATAGTACGTTACATGTAGCTGGGCTTGATGGTTAATGGCTCCGTCATTATTCTGTCAATGTTTTCATTAGCTATGGTAAATTGGACATTTTACTGCATCGTTCATGATGGTACAAGTGTTTCATAATTCGACTGTCATTTAGAGATAACGTCGTGGGGAAGAACTTTAAAAGTTTACGGGTGAACTTCTTAACTTCAATGACACCAGGGACTAAAAATAAAATATCTGTCTGGGAAGCTGTAAGTGGGTTGGTGGGTGGGGAGGATGGAGGTTAAATGAGTCTGGGGCAGGAGATGTTCCAGAAAGCCATGAGTAAGCCCCTCAGAAGATGACTAAAACCCTCAGTAGCAGCACCTCTGTTCAGGGTGTGTCATGGCCCCTGAGTCACCCACCATCCAGGCCACCCCTGGGCCAGTGGACAGGGACTTGCCCAGGCAATGTCTCCTTGCCTGGGTAGAACCACAGAGTCCTCCCCTCTTATCTTCTACTCCCACATCCTCTAACCCCCGACCTTGACTTGTCATTTATGCAAGAGGGGATGAATGATTCGTTAAGTGCATTGTGACAGTGTCGCTCACAGCTTGATGGAAACTGTGTCCCCCAGTTCATAGTGTACCAAGCTAACATGTGATGTACAGTACAGTGAACATCCAAGAAAGTAATTTAGGTTGTGCCAAGTTGTCTCAGACCCAGGGGCCAGTGTGCCATGAGGGGACTGAGGGGCAGTACAGAGAGTGTCAGGCCCAGGGGCCAGTGTACCATAAGGGGACTGAGGGGCAGTACAGAGAGAGTCTGGCCCAGGGGCCATGTGTACCATAAGGGGACTGAGGGGCAGTACAGAGAGTACAGAGTCTGGCCCAGGGGCCAGTGTACCATAAGGGGACTGAGTCTGGCCCAGGGGGGGCAGTACAGAGAGAGTCTGGCCCAGGGGCCAGTGTACCATAAGGGGACTGAGGGCAGTACAGAGAGAGTCTGGCCCAGGGGCCAGTGTACCATAAGGGGACTGAGGGGCAGTACAGAGAGAGTCTGGCCCAGGGGCCAGTGTGCCAGTGTAAGGGGACTGAGGGGCAGTACAGAGAGTCTGGCCCAGGGGCCAGTGTACCATAAGGGGACTGAGGGGCAGTACAGAGAGAGTCTGGCCCAGGGGCCAGTGTACCATAAGGGGACCATAAGGGGACTGAGGGGACTGAGGGGCAGTACAGAGAGTCTGGCCCAGGGGCCAGTGTGCCATAAGGGGACTGAGGGGCAGTACAGAGAGTCTGGCCCAGGGGCCAGTGTACCATAAGGGGACTGAGGGGCAGTACAGAGAGAGTCAGGCCCAGGGGCCAGTGTACCATAAGGGGACTGAGGGGCAGTACAGAGAGAGTCTGGCCCAGGGGCCAGTGTACCATAAGGGGACTGAGGGGCAGTACAGAGAGAGTCTGGCCCAGGGGCCAGTGTACCATAAGGGGACTGAGGGGCAGTACAGAGAGAGTCTGGCCCAGGGGCCAGTGTACCATAAGGGGACTGAGGGGCAGTACAGAGAGAGTCTGGCCCAGGGGCCAGTGTGCCATTAGGGGACTGAGGGGCAGTACAGAGAGAGTCTGACCCAGGGGCCAGTGTACCATAAGGGGACTGAGGGGCAGTACAGAGAGAGTCTGGCCCAGGGGCCAGTGTGCCATAAGGGGACTGAGGGGCAGTACAGAGAGAGTCTGGCCCAGGGGCCAGTGTACCATAAGGGGACTGAGGGGCAGTACAGAGAGAGTCAGGCCCAGGGGCCAGTGTACCATAAGGGGACTGAGGGGCAGTACAGAGAGAGAGTCTGGCCCAGGGGCCAGTGTACCATAAGGGGACTGAGGGGCAGTACAGAGAGTCAGGCCCAGGGGCCAGTGTAAGGGGACTGAGGGGCCCAGGGGCCAGTGTACCATAAGGGGACTGAGGGGCAGTACAGAGAGAGTCAGGCCCAGGGGCCAGTGTACCATAAGGGGACTGAGGGGCAGTACAGAGAGAGTCTGGCCATGGGTGGGAAGGAAACGGGACAATCCAAACCTCCCATCCCAATACTATAATAACACCATCCCAATTAAAGATACATCTGAACAGAAGAATTAAAATAATACATAATACATGGCACTGCTGAGGGACCTCTCACTGCGCTGTGCAGTAGAAAACCATCCAACAGAAGAGAAACGTCCCATCCCAATATTATAATAACACCATCCCAATTCTCTCTGGGTCACATGCAGGTCTCCTGCTTCATTTGATCCAAGCACACACGGTGTGTTTAAGCATGATGCGCATATGAGAATCATTACCTTATTACAGGGTCCTTTTACCTTGTTTTCTTTTTTTGTCTTACCTGATTTGAAGAAAGGTGTCTAAAGTACCATGTGCTCTATATCTCTCTGTGTGCAGAAGAAGGAGAATCTGCACTATCCGCTCAGTGTGCAGCAGGCAGCAGTTCTCTCCAGGCAGGGTGCGACTCTGTGTCTCTGCAGCCTGTGGGGGAAGCCTCGTCCTGGGATTGATCTGCTGTAGACTTGAGTGGTGGAGGGAGGGACACCCTTGATCTCTGCCACATGCCCCCGTCATGTTGTCAGCCTCAGAAGGAAAAGTCACGGCACCCCCTCAACCAGCAGCTCAGCTCCTCCTCGACCTTGAGCGATCGATGCGGTGGTTTTATGAAGGATGGCCCCAAGGGCTCTGACCAGGGGGTGGAGTGGTGCATCACGCACCCCGTCGGCGTGAGCTCCGACACGGACATGCCAAAGCACCCCCCCCCCCTCCCTCCTAGAGATGAATTATTTGATTTAAAATAACCAATTTAAAATAACCTATTTCTACACTACAAATCTCTAATCATATGTGCAATGCAGGAGCAGGCGCTGGAAAGTTTTCTCCATTAGCGTCTCTCTCTTTCCACGTGATGCCAGTACTGGATTCATCAGTCACCACTCTGCCCTCAGAACTTATAGAGTCATTCGATATCAATAAAGCCTATTGAAAAATTACCCCAAAGAATGCAATCTGCAAAACACGACCTATAAAGTTGGTGCTGGGATCCATATACAGGAGGAATGGTTCTTAATGTCGGCAGTACACTCCTATATCAACCAGCATTGTGGTATTTAGGAACAACATGGACTAATCTATAAACAAAGCTTTGCATTCTATTTCTGCTTCAATTCGATTCTCCCGGGATAAAGAAAAGGCAGGTTTTTTTTTAAAACCCATGGTGAGGGTAGAACTGTTCAGTCCAAGCTGAGATGTAGTCATCAAACTGTGTGCTGAGAGATAGAAGCTGACATTTCAGGATAACCTTGTAATACAGTATGATGTGACAACACTCCTGACAGAAGATTGGGTCGTTGGGTTTTCAGCATGACTGTGTCCAGGCGAGAGGTGGATATTCCTTAAACGGTGGGGTGGTGGGGACCTGTAGCCCTTCGTCAGGATGATGCCGTGCGTTCCAGGCCCTGTGAAGGAATGCCCTGCATGTTCCACAGAGAAATGTCATCCCGCACAGGGACCTTACTTGTCAGAAAGATTACATCGATTCCTGAGATATTATTTACCAGTCTGATATCACCAACTGTATCCTCCCTTGGTGCTTGGAAAGTGTCTGGATTCTAAAAAGTATGTTCAGTGCAGGTCCGAATCCAGGACACAAATGCTCTGTTTCTACATCTTATTTTCTTGTTTACATAAAAATAGATATTCAGAATGAATCAAGACCGGTTGGATACTATCTTATTGTCCGTAGCCGTATGAATTACCTGGAACCTAATCCTAAACATGGCCATTGATTTGTAACAGCCTGCTAATCCACTTACTGTACGGTCTCTATTTCAAGCAGTCTTTAGCTCTAGATGTGTATCTTCATCTTTAATCACATTAAACCCCACCTCTTTACATGTATTATCTCTTATCAACACATCTCTTATCTTTGCAGGTGTACACCTCAGGGTGCCAGGAAGAATATGAAAACAATACAATCACACCCAGCTAGGCTCCTGTGGTAATGCATTAGGATCTATATCTGGCGCCATGGGACCAGAATGAGAAGACAGCTGGGTACCGGCTTTAAACAAGGTTTGGACAAAACTGGTATTCTTGGCTCTTCCCATTCTTTTTTTATCTTCCAGATCTGAAATGAAAATTCATTCTTTAGGCTATTTGATGGAGAATCATGCAGAGGAGTGACAATCGTCGATCCTTTAGTCAAAGCTGTTATTTGCCGGTTGGCGTCTCCAGAAAGACCGCCTTATGGGATCTTGAGATTATTTCTTAATAAGGGCCAAAGGACCACCACATCCCCATCCCACAAGACATGTCTGCAGCTAATTACCCGTAGCATAATGGGTTTTGAGAACAACTTTCAAAACCTGTAGCTACAGTACATGCTTCAAACGTTACAATTTCCAATCATATCCAAGTACATTCAGAGGCCTTGAACATCTTCTCCTGTCTGACTCATAGTCTCTTTTCTCCATCTCTCTTCCTGTCCCCCCTTGCTGCACCTGCACTGTGTTATGCTATAAGCCTCAGAGCCTGTGTGCTGATCTTAGCTGACAGCGCCAGCCAGCTTCTCTGTGTGTACGCGTGACACCCTCCATTCTCTCCCTGTCAGTGCTCGCTCTGAGAAGCTGATGTTGTGGAGAACATTTGATGCTTGCTTCATTAAAAAAAAGACTCTGTCTCCTCAGCTAGTCGCAGGATTTTCTTTAAGCTTTTTTATAGCCTCGCCCTAAGTTTGTGAGTCTTGGAGGCTTCTATGGCATATCTGTCACCATCACTGTTTCTGGGATGAGGGTTGGAGTGAGTGATAAAGGGAGGGAGGGATGATGGTGGAGGGGTATATATATATTTAGCTCTGAATTCTATGCCTGCTGCATGACTCGCCCATCTCTCTAGCCCCAGCAGAAATTATTTATTTTTTGAGTTGAGAAAGTGAAGTTTGCGTCCCTCACATTTATCCGCACTGCAGCAGGGAGGGAGGCTGAGGCTTAATGTGTGGCGCTCTGTTCACTTTTGATATATTGATCTGGTTGAGGCCGCTCCTCTCCCAGCCGCACCTGAAATAGCACTGTCAGAGAGATGCTGCCGGGGGGGAAAAGAGAGATTCACAAAGTGGGGACATGTTCTTTCCAGGGGACTAATGGAAAACAATGGGACGCTAAGTCGGTCTTGAAACCGCACCTCTGTCCTGTCTCTCTCCCTCCCTTTTCTATCTCTCCCTCTCTCTCCACCTCTACATATTCATATATCTCTCTCCCTCTCTCTCTACTTACAGAGAGGCCACGTGAGGAGGAAAGGAGAGAAGAGGCATCTCCCAGTCCAGTACAGAGGAAGAACACGGTGACCTTGCTGAAGAAAGAAGCCTTTACCTTTCATCTCTTGGGACCCCGTATTACACAAGGCTGCTGCCTGGGCTTTTATGTAAAACTCTGGGTCTTCTCTTTAAATACACAGAATCCACCATAAATCAAACTGAAGAACAGTGGGTTTTTTTTCATTACCTAGTCTGAGGTTATTAATGTTGCGTGCTGAGAGAGCTGAAACAGACAAAGCCAAGTGTCTGTGTTATCCAGGAGGATGCACTGCCCTGTATTTAAGACACTAATCCTGGGCGGCTCTGCGCAGTCGCAGCTATAGAGCTGCTGCAGCGGTGTGTGTGTGTGTGTGTAGTGTGTGTAAGCACGCGTAGAATGTCCACTGGTTTTCACGTCTCAAAAAGGAAGGAAAAACCAACAGCCTATTTCATCTGGAAACAATGCAATGTTCATAATCCCCATATTTCTGACATGGGATGATTTAAAATGCGGGCCAAGAGAAATGAAGGAAAAGAGAAAGCTCTGTGTTATGCAAACCCCCAACATAGTCCGTAAGGAAAAGAGAAAGCTCTGTGTTATGCAAACCCCCAACATAGTCCGTAAGGAAAAGAGAAAGCTCTGTGTTATGCAAACCCCCAACATAGTCCGTAAGGAAAAGAGAAAGCTCTGTGTTATGCAAACCCCCAACATAGTCCGTAAGGAAAAGAGAAAGCTCTGTGTTATGCAAACCCCCAACATAGTCCGTAAGGAAAAGAGAAAGCTCTGTGTTATGCAAACCCCCAACATAGTCCGTAAGGAAAAGAGAAAGCTCTGTGCAAACCCCCAACATAGTCCGTGAGGAAAAGAGAAAGCTCTGTGTTATGCAAACCCCCAACATAGTCCGTAAGGAAAAAGCAAAGCTCTGTGTTATGCAAACCCCAACATAGTCCGTAAGGAAAAGAGAAAGCTCTGTGTTAGTCCGTAAGGAAAAGAGAAAGCTCTGTGTTATGCAAACCCCCAACATAGTCCGTAAGGTAAAAAGAGAAAGCTCTGTGTTATGCAAACCCCCAACATAGTCCGTAAGGAAAAAGAGAAAGCTCTGTGTTATGCAAACCCCCAACATAGTCCGTAAGGAAAAGAGAAAGCTCTGTGTTATGCAAACCCCCAACATAGTCCGTGCAAACCCCCAACATAGTCCGGAAAAGAGAAAGCTCTGTGTTATGCAAACCCCCAACATAGTCCGTAAGGAAAAGAGAAAGCTCTGTGTTATGCAAACCCCCAACATAGTCCGTAAGGAAAAGAGAAAGCTCTGTGTTATGCAAACCCCCAACATAGTCCGTAAGGAAAAGAGAAAGCTCTGTGTTATGCAAACCCCCAACATAGTCCGTAAGGAAAAGAGAAAGCTCTGTGTTATGCAAACCCCCAACATAGTCCGTAAGGAAAAGAGAAAGCTCTGTGTTATGCAAACCCCCAACATAGTCCGTAAGGAAAAGAGAAAGCTCTGTGTTATGCAAACCCCCAACATAGTCCGTAAGGAAAAGAGAAATAAAAACAGTCCAGAAGTTATTGAAGCATGATAGTCCTGACAGTCAGACACATGATGCAGACTGGTGTCTGGACAGAGCAGGCAGAGGACATGAATGCTGTGGGTAATGTATTTGGTTCCATACATGGTCAGAGAAAGTCAGCAATACAGACCAGGGGAGCTGTGGGTCGTTGTTTGATGGCATCTGCATGTAGGCTTAAGGCGGTCTGTGAAGTGAGGTTCCTTACCCCTATTAGCCTCCATTCTGAGATATGCCACTGCTGTAAGAGCTTCTGTTAGCGCAGGGTGGCAATATTGGAGCCTCTTTACCCTACCCCCCCCAGCCCCCACCCCCACCCCCACCCCCGCTTCCATGTCTGTACAGTGTACTCCCCTCAATGTGGAGTTCTGAAGAGCTTTATATTAGGCGATTCTCATTTAGGCAAAAGACCGTGACTCTGCCCTCTCTCCTCTGTGACCAGGAAACCGATAAGGGAGGAGAGTGTCCATGTGTTAGTAGATGAATGAAGGAGTCTGCTCCCCTTCTTCATTACCTACTTCTGCAGAGGATCCACAAGAGTATCCTTGCGGCTTCTAGCGCAGAAGTGTTTTACGTACTGCCACACCCCCTTTGAATTAGCGCTTGTTTTTATAAAGGAGAAAAGCATGCGCACATTTAAAAATGATACACTATTTATCATTTATCTATAAAATGTGTTGCACAACTAACTACATTTGTTTTTAGCACTTCACACATTTATTTTACAATTCCACCCCGAGTGGAGGAGTCTCATTTTATAGAAGCACATTTGTTTCCACGTTTCGTCATCGCCTCCGCTCCTCGATTATCTTTGACCTTTTTCAAAAGGACGAGATGACGGAGGAGTTCGCAAAACCAATTGAGAATCTCCCCATGTCTTTTACCCATATTGCCTGGCATGGCAGACACAGGGATAGGCTGGGAATGTGGAATGTAAAGTCATGAGCTGCTGTTGGCATTTTGGTTACATCAGCATTTTGGCGTGCAACACTCTCTTCCTGTTTCACCAAGGAGAGAGAGAGAGGGACAGAGAAGGGTTATTAAGAAAGAAAGAAAGAAAGAAAGAAAGAAAGAAAGAAAGAAAGAAAGAAAGAAAGAAAGAAAGAAAGAAAGAAAGAAAGAAAGAAAGAAAGAGAGGGGGTTGCAGATTACAGGTGGAGAGTGACAGATGGGATGAAAAGATGGAAAATGCAGATAAAGAATATAAAGAGAGGCTGTGAGAAGATAGTGAAAGATCAAAATGGAGATGCATATCAAGGGAAGGAAAAGGGGCAAACGGAAAGAGAGAGAATGGAGTGATGGGGATAAAGTGAGAGAATGGAGAGGTGGGGAGCTCTAATGCCTATAGGAGCCTAGGCAGTATGATAAGACAGCTCAATACGGTGGTGTTTTGATACACGCAACACAATCCAGAGAAGAGAGAAAATACTATCTAAATATTAACAGCTGTTTGTATTAGTGTATCCCTCCAGCGATTCGCTGAGCACACCATTGTAAACACTGTAAATAGCCTTTGCTTTACTGCTCTCATTGGCCCTCCAGGTTGAATTAATTAGTGTTTGTGACATTTAGGTATGAAACCTTCTAACCATGTGACATTCACAGTAATCTTGTGTGCATGGACGCACACAAGCAAAGACTGCATACATTTACCCAGAGGAACGATGTACGGTAGACACACGCATGCACAAACACACAGACACGCACACACACGTGAGCAACTGCACACAAACAGATCTTTTGTCGTCGACAGCATTGCAGATTCCCGCTCTAAATTTTGCAGTCTAAAGTTGTTTTCTTTATCAATATTTCAGGTGTTTAATGAGAACTGCCTCTCCCCTTCGAACTCTAACCCAGGGTAGGTGACGATGATGAACCCCCCTCTGAGTGCTGCATCCACCTCCTCCCTGGAGTCAGGGCAGGAAGACGATTGGAGATCTTAAAGGGGTCTCATATCTCAGACGATCCTATTAAACATGTTCTGTTGGTTTCTCGGCCTCTCTGTGGTTTCACACTAGAATGTCATTTGTCTCACTATCCAAGTGGTCAGTGCCAAAAATACAGCATCTGTAAAGCTAGTGGAATAACAGCATGGCCTCTCACTTTGACTGTTGGGAAGACCAGGGAGGTCGCTATCGACCGATAATAGTTGTGGAGAGCTGCGACCATATCATCTCTATATTGAAATATATTTCTTATGTATGTCATTGGTGATGGTGTAATATTTATATCTCTGTGTTTTTACATTTGAATATGCAACGTGCAAATAGAATGTTAGTTGTTTTTTGCTAGCACACTCCCAGTTTAATCAAGGAGAATTTACCAGGTGTGTTTAAATCACACTGGATCTCTCTGATATATGGCGTCAGGCATGTAAATAAGTCCATCCGTGTGTTTTCATCAGGCGATTTAGCCATTCACATTTCAGCAGGCTTCATACAGAAATCTGGAGGTGTTTGTTATAAATTTGCAACAGAAGCAGCCATTTATTTGACCAGCTTTCTAGAACTGTATGGCAGCAAAGAGGATAGCAACACAACTTCTCAGTGAAAATGATTGAACTGTGATTATTCTTATTTTTTTATGTTAAATGATTTTGCTATTGAGGTGGAAAAAACCTGGAAAAAAAGTATAGAGAGATAAATGTTTCTGTCCATCCAGGGATTAGAGACACAAGATATGTTTCCATCCAATTGGAGAAAGCTTTTCATGTGAATATTCTAAAAGAGGCATTGCAAAAATTCACCTTTTCCCACCAGAGGTGTGTTACCATCAAACAGACTTGTTGCAGATCAAATGCTACACGGGATGATGTATTGCACATTAAAAACACTTTTTCCATGTACTGAATGAATAAAAAGTGTTTCCATCACATTTTCAACTCTACTGATGTTTTTTTTTCTCTCACAGAAATCTGGTTTTGGGGCATGTACTCTAGATCAGGGTTTTCCCAAACTCAGTCCTGGGGGCACATTTGTTTTTTTGCTCTAGCATTACACAGCTGATTCAAATAATCAGAGCTTGATGATGAGTTGATTATTTGAATCAGCTGTGTAGTTCTAGGGCAAAAAACAAAACTGCTCTGATCTAAATCACAGTTTACTGATAAAGTTGACATGGTAGGAAATACAATTAGATACAGATAAGACAACTAATATATAAATGTCTTTTTTATTTGATAATTGGCAGCCAAACACTGATCATCATGTCACCATCATTCAAATAATACCCTCAATGTTTATTGGACATTTGCGTCAAGCTCATCACTATACGTTACTTAACCATCATGAAGTTCATCATAACTTATTTAATCTGCCTATGCAGTGCATTCAGAAAGTACTCAGACCCCTCGACTTTTTCCACATTTTGTTATGTTAAAGCCTTATTCTAATTTTGATTAAATAAAACATTTTGCTCATCAATCTACACACAATATCCCATAATGACAAAGCAAAAGATATATATACAACTTTTTTTTGTGCAAATTTATACACATTTTAAAACAAAAATACCTTATTTACATAAGTATTCAGGCCCTTTGCTATGAGACTTGAAATTGAGCTCAGGTGCATCCTGTTTCCATTGATCATCCTTGAGATGTTTCTACAACTTGATTGGAGTCCACCTGTGGTAAATTCAATTGATTGGTCATTAATTGGAAAGGCACACACCTGTCTACACAAGGTACCACAGTTGACAGTGCATGTCAGAGCAAAAACCAAGCCATGAGATCGAAGGAATTATCCGTAGATCTCCAAGACAGGACTGTCGAGGCACAGATCTGGGGAAGGATACCAAAACATTTCTGTAGCATTGAAAGTCCCCAAGAACACAACATTCCTAAATGGAAGAAGTTTGGAACCACCAAGCCTCTTCCTAGAGGTGGGCCGGGCGGCCTTCATGGTAGATTGAACAGACAAAGACACACCTCACTAAAAGGAACATAACAGGCCGCTTGGAGTTAGCCAAAGGCACCTAAAGGATTCTCAGACCATGAGAAACCAGATTGATCCTTGGCCTGAATGCCACGGGTCACGTCTGGAGGAAACCAGGCACCGCTCATCACCTGGCCAATACCATCCCTATGGTGAAGCATGGTGATGTCAGCATCATGCTGTGGGGATGTTTTTCAGCAGCAGGGGCTGGGAGACTAGTCAGGATCAAGGGAAAGATGAACGGAGCAAAGCACAGAGAGATCCTTGATGAAAACCTGCTCCAGAGAGCTCAGGACCTCCGAATGGGGCGAAGGTTCACCTTCCAACAGGCCAATGACCCTAAGCACACAGCCAAGACAACGCAGGAGTGGCTTCGGGACAAGTCTCTGAATTTCCTTGAGTGGCCCAGCCAGAGCCCGGAATTGAACCCGATCTAAAATTTCTGGAGAGACCTGAAAATAGCTGTGCAGCGACACTCCCCATCCAGGTGTGCCAAGCTTCATACCCAAGAAGACTCGGGACTGTCACTTCCAAAGGTGCCTCATCAAAGTACTGAGTAAATGGTCTGAATGCCTATGTAAATGTGATATTTCAGTTTTTGCTTTGTCATTATGGGGTATTGTGTGTAGATTGATGAGGGGGAAAAAATATTTAATCAATTTTAGAATAAGGCTGTAACGTAACAAAATGTGGAAAAAGTAAAGGGGTCTGAATACTTTCCAAATGCACTTTAAACTTAAAGAGCAGCTGAACTCACCAGTTTTTTTTTCTGCTGCTCATTAAGAAAAATGAGATGTGCATCTTGTAGGGTGCGGTTCGATGTGGGTGTGTTCTGTTCGCTATATCATACCCTGGCAGTTATTGTTATTTGTCCCTCTTGAGTCAAGGTAGCAATATTTCAACCTCAAAATACTCCGAATGAATCTAAGATAAAACATTACCGACGACGAGACAACCTACTGGGAGGAGGTTAAAGCCCTGGCGGAGTGGTGCAACAATAACCTCTCCCTCAATATAAAAAAAGGAGCTAATCGTGGACTACAGGAGACAGAGGAGGGAGCACGCCCCCGGTGGAGACGGTCAAAAGCGTCAAGTTCCTTGGCGTACGCATCACTGAGGACCTGAAATGGTCTCACCACACCGACACCATGGCGAAGAGGCTGCAACACCGCCTCTTCAACCTCAGGCAACTGAAGAAATGCGGCATGGCCACTAAGACCCTCACAAACTTCTAAAGGTGCGCCATTGAGATCATTCTGTCGGGTTCCATCACTACCTGGTACGACAACTGCAATGCCCTCAAGGAGATGGTGGGGTCAGCCCAGGAGATCACTGGGGGCACTCTGTCTGCCCTCCAGGCCTTAAAGAAAGGCCAATAAGATCATTAGGGACCTCAGCCGGGATACTGAGAAACAGCTTCGATCACCAGGAAATCAGACTGTTGAACAGCCATCACTAGTCAGCTACCTGCCTGGTACTCAGCCCTGGACCTTGAGATTAATGCCCCATGTATATAGTCATTGAACACACATCACCTCCTTTTCTTTATATACTGTTGTTTACTCACTGTGTATGTATAAACTGTATTCTCCACATAATCCTAATATCATCCTAATATACCTACATCATCCTAATAGACCTACTACTGTATATACCATTTTCTTTTCCAAATGATTGGAGCTCTGAACCCTCCCTCTCGTCAGAGGAAACAGCTGTTATCCAGCTGGATAAAAGCCAGTGTTCGTTTGTCTGGAGGAGAGAGAGCTTCTTTGATGTCCTGTGGTGGTTAGTGCGCAGTAATAGTTTTGTTGAAAGTAGTTTGTAGCTGCTAATTCTGAGGTATGTGTATGCCAAAAGGACTGTGTTTTTGATTATTGAAATTGTTCACTCTATGTTAGTAATTATTCTGTTTTATTTGTTGCCGAAGGGGAATGCACCTTGGGAGTGTTTAGGCAAGAGGCCTGCGGGCATAACCTGTAGTATTTACTTTCTATGCACACTAGGTAAGACCTGGGCGGACCACCCCCCTGTATTTTGGTTAGCGCGCCAGGAGGTGCTAAAGGGTTAGCTAAGTAGTGGACAGGTTGGAGAGGGGACGTAATTTGCATTGGTTCTGTCCAGCCCCTTTTCCCCACATTACCTTGTTAAGGAAATAAATTCCCTGTAAACGGCAATATTCCCTACCTCCATCATCCTTACCTGCGCCTACAATCACATACCTCTTTCACGCCATGGAGAGTTGAGTGTAGCAGGGTGTGGCGTTCCCTCCAAGAGGTGTACGTAACAGCGCATAAAGGAGTTTCCACTGCAATTTTCGCATAATCTATTTTGCTGGCAAAAACATTATCCCAAAGCGTATTTTGTTTTGTCAAAAAATGTTACACGTTTGCTGTTTCCCTCAGACCTGTTGTGAGTTTTTATATATCAGGTAATTCATCTGCATGAAATGGTTTGATGGAAACCTGGTTATAGATGGAAATGATTAAATCCTGTATGGAGTGAGAGCAGGCCGGATGTCAAAGCCTTGGACTGAGGGAGACTCCCAATTGAAGACTACTGTCCTGATGGATGCTGGGTAATAGATGTGGATGTTTCTCAGGTGTCAGCTGAATTCTTTATGGAACTATGCTCTCTCTGTAGCATGTCACAGCAGATCTATTATGTCATGTACGGATGCAGCGACCATTTCCAGGCTTGTCGCACCCTAACCTCTAAAAACGCTTGCTTCAGTGGAATAACCTGTCATCCCACATGGCCAGCGCATTCGGAATTAGGACCGAGTCAACCCCACCCATTTCTGTTCTGCTGAGAGAGTCCCTGCAATGACTCAAACACATTATCAGCAATACCAGCCACTTTGAACTTGGATGGATGTCTATATTATATCCCAATATCCCACACAAGACATTACCTCAGTAACATTTCTATAATTCATATACTTTAAGTTGTGGCTGTATTCTACTTGTCTTAAGCATGATTTGTATTAGGTAGCTGGTGTAATAGGTTGGTTTGAGGAAAGGTAGAGGTAATGGTGTGTGATTCTAATGAGTGATCAGGCCAGGTGTGTTGGGGTAAGTCTGCTACATTCTAATGGCCTTTTCTTACCCACCACCTTCCCCTCTTCTCCTCCTCTCATCCTCTGTTGCAGTGCATTATGTGTGGGCTTTGATCTTTCACTGGCTAGCAACTCGTGTGAGGGTGGCGAGAAGGCTCATTAACTGTGTGTTTGGCTTGTCTTTGGATGACAGGAACATCCCCCTAATTAACTTAGTCATTACTATGGTCTGTTGTGGAGGTGAGTAGCATGGTGTCCTGGCGGTTCTACATACAGTACAGACAACGGCATGGTGATCACTAT
The DNA here is from genome assembly GCF_021184085.1 of Oncorhynchus gorbuscha. NCBI lineage: Eukaryota > Metazoa > Chordata > Actinopteri > Salmoniformes > Salmonidae > Oncorhynchus > Oncorhynchus gorbuscha. The sequence goes on from NC_060189.1 coordinate 29,885,993, forward strand.
TTGCGTATGCAGGTTTACTTAATTTTGCTGAATAAGCAAACTGTTCAGATTGCTGTGCCTTTTGCGCATGCAGTAGTGCAGTCCCTCCCTTTGGGCTGGTGCTGGTATTTTGTTTCAGCGCTGCATGGGACACTACCTGCAGAACTGTGATGTGTGGAAGTGCGAAAGAAAGGCTCCCACGGCGCATGAAGGGGTGACATCCTACCTTAATTATCACCTGCTTGTCCTTCTGCCTCCATCCGTCCCAGAGGTGACATCCTGCCTTAATTATCACCTCCTCGTCCTTCTGCCTCCATCCGTCCCAGGGGTGACATCCTGCCTTATTTATCACCCTCCTCTGCCTCCATCCTCCCTGACTCCATCGTCCTTCTGCCTCCCCGGGGTTGACATCCTGCCTTATTTATCACCTGCTCGTCCTTCTGCCTCCATCCGTCCCAGAGTTGACATCCTGCCTTATTTATCACCTGCTCGTCCTTCTGCCTCCATCGGTCCCAGAGTTGACATCCTGCCTTATTTATCACCTGCTCGTCCTTCTGCCTCCATCGGTCCCAGAGTTGACATCCTGCCTTATTTATCACCTGCTCGTCCTTCTGCCTCCATCCGTCCCAGAGTTGACATCCTGCCTTATTTATCACCTGCTCGTCCTTCTGCCTCCATCGGTCCCAGAGTTGACATCCTGCCTTATTTATCACCTGCTCATCCTTCCACCTCCATTGGTTCCATGGAGCTGGTTACATGGAGCTGGTCCCATGGAACTAGTCCCATGGAGCTAGGTGAGTCACTTACCTAGGTGGCGGGAACAGTCATCTACTCTCTTCTCACTTCTCCTCCTCTTTCTTCTCCTCTTCCTCTTTTTGGAGGAGTGTCAATGCTTGAAGGATGAGCTGAGTTTGGGAGGCACTCAGTGGAAGAGATGAGTGCACTTTCAGAAGTTTCTACAAGCCCCCAGGGTGTAGGAAATGAGGCCTGGAGAGAGAGGGAGGGAGGACCGAAAACAGAAGAGAGAATGGGGAAAGAGATACCCAAGACCTATATTAGGGCTGTATCATCATGTAGGCCATGCTTTTCACCCTCACTGCATCACCCCCTCCACTTCCCTAGGAACAAAGATTATCCCTCACAAAGCCATTTACTTATTCCTTTTGAAGAGCTCCAAAACTAAAGATGTCTTGGTCTTCAAAAATATATGATAGTTAGCTGCAGTGCTTTTGAGGCATGATCTGAAATCTGATAGAAACCATCCTGCGGCTAACATGATGAACCTTAATCACATTCACATTAACTTCTTGGTGTAGTTCTACAGTGTCAGGGAAGGGGAAGTACCTGAGAGCTCTTGTTGCTTGTCGTAGAAGGGAGCAAGGGAAGTGTATGAGTGAGTCATTTCTAAAAGTTTAATGTGAGTATTTCTAACAGCAGCAAATGAATTAACAATGTAACAAGAAGTGATTGCGGGCATGAATTCCCCATGGCTGTCACACTTTCAGGCACAATCCTGTCACAGTTTGGCTTACTTTTAATTAATTCCCCCCCCCAACCAATAGAATGGTATGGGCTCTGAAGCTTTCACAGGTTTTCAGTTCATCCAAATCAGTATTCTGGTCTTATTGTCAGAGCTCTTCTTTATAAGAGTGTGTCTAAAGACACACACACACACAGCCAGTTTGTGAATTAATCAGTGGATCTGCAGTGCTTTTGTTTAAATGTTTGCCTCTATGTTCAGATTGTTATATATTGATGGGACTTAATAGGTGGTGTGGAAGCAAACCGCTGCCTGGTATTCCCCCAGCTTCAGTAACACAATTCCTGTTTAGATGCATACAAATCCACCATTCTTATCGTGTGCCAATTTGCAATTTAAAAAAATATGGATTGGGGGATTGCTCTGCTGCGACTGGATAAACGAAACAGAATCCCCGCTGCAGTGGGAAAATGAGTCTGTGCCAGGGCTCAGATTTAGAGGCTCAAACCAATATGTCACATAAACACAGCTAAGGTAAAGGAGGGGAAGGTGGTGGCTACACTAGAGTGGTGTGCACATGTCTGTGTGTGTTTTACATAAGTGTGTGTGTGGGGGCTTCAGTCATGCACTGTAACACAGCATACCAGCATTGGTGCAACTCCCTCCTTTCCCTTTATGAGTAGATAGTGGTTTCTGGTGATGGAGCAGGCCAGAGCATGGGAATTAATATTTTACACCACATTGATTTAGGAAACCATGATTCCAACAGCTGTCTGCTGGGAGAAATTGGTTGATTTAATCAAAAGGGGGATTGTGATCTGTTTGATATTCAGTGCTTCAATAGGCTCGTCAGGCCCGCTTTCCCTGCATGTTTCCTTATCCTGTGGGTGTACTATAGGCTGCGGTGCTCCCCAGGTACTATAGGCTGTGGTGCTCCCCAGGTACTATAGGCTGTGGTGCTCCCCAGGTACTATAGGCTGTGGTGCTCCCCAGGTACTATAGGCTGTGGTGCTCCCCAGGTACTATAGGCTGCGGTGCTCCCCAGGTACTATAGGCTGCGGTGCTCCCCAGGTACTATAGGCTGCGGTGCTCCCCAGGTACTATAGGCGGTGCTCCCCAGGTACTATAGGCTGTGGTGCTCCCCAGGTACTATAGGCTGCGGTGCTCCCCAGGTACTATAGGCTGCGGTGCTCCCCAGGTACTATAGGCTGCGGTGCTCCCCAGGTACTATAGGCTGTGGTGCTCCCCAGGTACTATAGGCTGTGGTGCTCCCCAGGTACTATAGGCTGCGGTGCTCCCCAGGTACTATAGGCTGCGGTGCTCCCCAGTGCTCCCCAGGTACTATAGGCTGCGGTGCTCCCCAGGTACTATAGGCTGCGGTGCTCCCCAGGTACCCCAGTGCTCCCCAGGTACTATAGGCTGCGGTGCTCCCCAGGTACTATAGGCTGCGGTGCTCCCCAGGTACTATAGGCTGCGGTGCTCCCCAGGTACTATAGGCTGCGGTGCTCCCCAGGTACTATAGGCTGCGGTGCTCCCCAGGTACTATAGGCTGCGGTGCTCCCCAGGTACTATAGGCTGTGGTGCTCCCCAGGTACTGTAGGCTTCATCACTTACAAACCTTTTTTAAGTCGGCCTATAAAAAGGCCAACTGGATGTGTGTTTATGACCTTTGACACATACCTTTACTGTCTGCACTCCTTTATATTTTATATCAAATTGTATTTGTCATCATGCTTCATAAACAACAGGTATAGACTTAACAGTAAAATGCTTAACGATAACTTGGCTATGTACACGGAGTACCAGTACCAGAGTCGATCTGCAGGGGTACGAGGTAATATACTGCGTATGTGGCAAACATTTACCTCAGGCCAATCTCACGAGTTGCTACATCGGTGCTGTTTTTAAAATGACTTTTAAGATGCGGTGGTGGGACTTTGAGGCATTGATGAGATTTCAGAATGATTGACAGCTGATCATGCCATAGAGGTGTTACATTTAGTGCAGGATTAGTTGTTATTGGGTGGTGGAGCTGCTATATCACGGTCGGTCAGTCTGCAACTCTGACAAGAGGCCTGTGTCCAGTGCTAGGATTAATGGAACACCGAGACCAAGACCGCCACACTGCACAACTTACCGACCGCACATCAATAAATTTAAGACCCAGCCTCGCTCTTTTAGTTGCTATTTGCTTATTGATTGCAGATTTTCATCAGGCCCAGGTTTTGAAGAGTCCCAGGGAAGGGAGCATGAATCTTAGGCCAAATAACACCAAGGGCCATAAATCAGCCACCGTAGGGGTCCGTCGCTGGCCTGAACCCGAGCATTTCCCTACCAGGCTGTGGCTAGTGTCGTAAATCCAGGCCCAGGCCCGTGATGGATGTGTGGGGGATTGGAGTGATGGCCTTAATACTGCCAGACTGACAGGGTAATCACACTGTGCTGTTTAAGCAGCCTGGGAGCTGACACACCCACCCACCCAATTCCTCAGACACCCATGTCACAGTATCTTTGGGCCAACGAGGGAGAATCATTCTCAAGCTGACCTTCCATTATGCCAAGTTAAAACATCAGTGAGCTTTCTGACTGCTGGGGTTGAAGCTCATCCTCTAGGTTGTAGGCTATTAAATATATTTACTGGAAGCACAGCTTAATTGTTGATGTGGAGAAAATTATTTAAAGTACTGTGTACCTTTTACTGTAATAATATAATTATAATAATACAGTGGGGCAAAAAAAGTATTTAGTCAGCCACCAATTGTTCAAGTTCTCCCACTTAAAAAGATGAGGCCTGTAATTTTCATCATAGGTACACTTCAACTATGACAGACAAAATGAGAGAAAAAAAATCCAGAAAATCACATTGTAATTTGCAAATTATGGTGGAAAATAAACTTTTGTTATTGACCAAATACTTATCTCAATACTTTGTTATATACCCTTTGTTGGCAATGACGGAGGTCAAATGTTTTCTGTAAGTCTTCACAAGGTTTTCACACACGGTTGCTGGTATTTTGGCCCATTCCTCCATGCAGATCTCCTCTAGAGCAGTGATGTTTTGGGGCTGTTGCTGGGTAACACGGACTTTCAACTCCCTGCAAAGATTTTCTATGGGGTTCGAGATCTGGAGACTGGCTAGGCCACTCCAGGACCTTGAAATGCTTCTTACGAAGCCACTCCTTTGTTGCCCGGGCGGTGTGTTTGGGATCATTGTCATGCTGAAAGACCCAGCCATGTTTAATCTTCAATGCCCTTGCTGATGGAAGGAGGTTTTCACTCAAAATCTCACGATAAATGGACCCATTCATTCTTTCCTTAACACGGATCAGTCGTCCTGGTCCCTTTGCAGAAAAACAGCCCCAAAGCATGATGTTTCCACCCCCATGCTTCACAGTAGGTATGGTGTTCTTTGGATGCAACTCAGCATTCTTTGTCCTCCAAACACGATGAGTTGAGTTTTTACCAAACAATTTGTATTTTGGTTTCATCTGACCATATGACATTCTCCCAATCTTCTTCTGGATCATCCAAATGCTCTCTAGCAAACTTCAGATGGGCCTGGACATGTACTGGGTTAAGCAGGGGGACACGACTGGCACTGCAGGATTTGAGTCCCTGGCAGCGTAGTGTGTTACTGATGGTAGGCTTTGTTACTTTGGTCCCAGCTCTCTGCAGGTCATTCACTAGGTCCTAGGGGTGAGATCTTGCGTGGAGCCCCAGATCGAGGGAGATTATCAGTGGTCTTGTATGTCTTCCATATCCTAATAATTGCTCCCACAGTTGATTTCTTCAAACCAAGCTGTCTTCCCAGCCTGGTGCAGGTCTACATTTGTGTTTCTGGTGTCCTTTGACAGCTCTTTGGTCTTGACAGCTCTTTGGTCATAGTGGAGTTTGGATTGTGACTGTTTGATGTTGTGGACAGGTGTCTTTTATACTGATAAGTTCAAACAGGTGCCATTAATACAGGTAACAAGTGGAGGACAGAGGAGCCCCTTAAAGAAGTTACAGGTCTGTGAGAGACAGAAATCTTGCTTTTTTTGTAGGTGACCAAATACTTATTTTCCACCATAATATGCAAATAAATTCTACAATGTGATTTTTTTTTTGTGGGGGGGGGTTCTAATTTTGTCTGTCATAGTTGAAGTGTACTTATGATGAAAATTACAGGCCTCATCTTTTTTAAGTGGGAAAACTTGTACAACTTGGTGGCTGACTAAATACTTGTTTGCCCCACCTTATATGCCATTTAGCAGACACTTTTATCCAAAGCGACTTAGTCATTCTTGCATCCATTGTTTTCATATGGGGGGGCCCCAGGAATCAAACCCACAATCCTGGCATTGCAAGCACTATGCTATACCCACCCACCCAGCCATACAGTACCAGTACCAGGCAGACAGATCGTCAATGGGGAAACTTGTGGGGAGGGGAACATGTAGGCAATAAGTCAAATTCAACATCTATTCCAGAGTTTTCTGCATTATCCCAGCAATTAGAATACAGGTAACCTTAATTGTAAATGTTTTACGTAGATATAAGGGTAGTTATTGTAACGCAGCCTACTTAATTAACTGTTGTTACTTGGCTAGCTAGATTAGATATGCTACTGTCGTACCTATTTTGGTAAAATGTATATCGTACGAAGTGGGATTATTTATTTTGCTTGTACCCAAAACGGTATGCTCATTCTATGTGTATTGTAATGGTCAACCATCCTTGCTACTTTGAGTTACTGTTTTCCGTGGAATTGCTCAGATGAAAATGTTATGCTTTTGCTCGAATCAGTGCAAGTTTGTTAGCCTTTTTAGACACAACACACTGACTGTGGTCTCTTCAGGCTGCTTCCATATGATTGGCTTTCCCTCAGCAGCTGCCTCGGTTTATGCCCCATTATCTAGCCTGAATACGCTGAATCGACATGCATTATACATGTTATTGTGATCTGTCCCAACACAGGGCTCAGTAACACTCTTTTAATACTCCCCTCCTCTGCATAGTCAAAACAGACACTTAAATGCACTTGAAGGGACATCACGTCATGGAGCACCCCGACGCAATGCCACAAGACTGCAGAGAGGAGGGGGAAAAAGAAAAGAGAAACGGGGCTGTATTTTCTCAGTGAGGCCCAGAAGCAGTAATAGCTGATTATCTTCATCCGTGTGGACATCTTTTCCCCCTCAGCCTTTTTACCCCCCCCCCCCCCAGCAGTCTCTCAGTCCCTGTGAAAACCAGCGAGAGCGAGTGGGTCCACCTGGACGTTGGCTCTAGCACTAATTATCTATCCTGCATAGTGGAAGGGATGACCAAGAATATCATATTCTCTGATTCACCAGCTCTAGACCCAGGGAATTGGATATTGGCCAATGGTGACTCACTCCTGAATGATGTACAGTGCAAAAAGCAGGCCAAAGCTTATTTTGGATGGGGCAAAAGCTAAAACAATGTAGAGGATACTTATTCATGTGAACTGACTACGTTCATATTACAAATCATGAAGTGCATATATTCTGCCTCACATGTATATATGCAGTACATGTAATATGACTTCATAGTATGTATGTCTAGACATGAATGAGTGAAGACCAGTGGCAGTCAGTGCCGTTTGAGATTAGGGGACGCAATTATTATTTATTTTGAGTATGGCCTTATGCGGTAATAGAAATTTTGGATGACTGTCATTCATATTCCATTCACCCAGCTCAATGTAACATTGATATGTTTAGGCTACTACATGATACTCAAATTTCCCCTGTACCCATCATGAGGTTGCTACAATCTAGCCTACGAATGAAAGTTTACAGCGTAGGTGCACAGGTCGAGAGAAATTTGAGTAATCAAGGTGACAAAGTGACGCATTCAATACCACCTTACACACTCTTGCCTGCATCTAGCTGATCTAGGGTGTAATCTTTAGTCCAAATAGAGTTTCTATTGGACCAATTCAGGTATGTTCATCCCTGTTTAGTTCCTTTTACTTCTGTTTAAGAAACGTTTTAACAGAATTGGCAGAATGAATACATCCCTGATCACCCCCAAACACAGTTCACTTTCATAGCAGCCACATACAAACCGCATGATCTCTTTGCTCATTGTATTATTCCTTCTTGCACCTACGCAACGCGCTATTCTGTGACCAGGTGAAAAAACCTTTCCAAGCCAAACTATTTTTATTTTACTATTTAGTAGACACACTTATGCAGAGTGACTTACAGGAGCAATTAGTGTTAAGTGCCTTGCTCAAAGGCACATCGGCAGATGTTTCACCTAGTCGGCTATGCGATTCGAACCAGCAACCTTTCAGTTACTGGCCTAACGCCCTTAACCTCTAGCTACCTCAAACTTCATACCATAACTGCCAACCACTACACACAGCCTACGTCGTTGCTAACGTCATAGTCAACATAGCTACTAAAACTAATGAGTTAGTAAGCCCGCTACAATCATGCAGTACAGTGTTCAGCAAGGAGTTTAGTAGTTACATCAGTGGGCCCCAGTGGCAATAAATTCATAAAACCAAATGCTTACTTTAACTTGGATGGGTTGCAGTGTTAGCTAGCTAACATAGCATCCCTCTCTGTTTAAGCAGGCTGTTTGAGTAGGCTGAATTAGCCTTTCACTCCCTCCTCTCTACATTTTCCTCCTCTGTCTCTGCTGCTAAAGCCACTTTCTACCACTCTAAATTCCAAGCATCTGCCTCTAACCCTAGGAAGCTCTTTGCCACCTTCTCCTCCCTCCTGAATCCTCCCCCCCCTCCTCCCTCTCTGCAGATGACTTCGTCAACCATTTTGAAAAGAAGGTCGACGACATCCGATCCTCGTTTGCTAAGTCAAACGACACCGCTGGTTCTGCTCACACTGCCCTACCCTGTGCTCTGACCTCTTTCTCCCCTCTCTCTCCAGATGAAATCTCGCGTCTTGTGACGGCCGGCCGCCCAACAACCTGCCCGCTTGACCCCATCCCCTCCTCTCTTCTCCAGACCATTTCCGGAGACCTTCTCCCCTTACCTCACCTCGCTCATCAACTCATCCCTGACCGCTGGCTATGTCCCTTCCGTCTTCAAGAGAGCGAGAGTTGCACCCCTTCTGAAAAAAGGGGTGCAACAACTACAGACCAGTATCCCTTTCTTTTCTCTCCAAAACTCTTGAACGTGCCGTCCTTGGCCAGCTCGCTGTTCGCTGCTCTGGCCCCCCAATGGTGGAACAAACTCCCTCACGACGCCAGGACAGCGGAGTCAATCACCACCTTCCGGAGACACCTGAAACCCCACCTCTTTAAGGAATACCTAGGATAGGATAAGTAATCCTTCTCACCCCCCTTAAGATTTAGATGCACTATTGTAAAGTGACTGTTCCACTGGATGTCATAAGGTGAATGCACCAATTTGTAAGTCGCTCTGGATAAGAGCGTCTGCTAAATGACTTAAATGTAAATATCTAAAAATGATACCTTTTTTGGATAACTAATGTTTCACTATTTAAATAGTTTTTATTCACTGAGGATGGTCCTCTTTCCTCTTCTGAGGGGCCTCCATTGGCGAAGTCGTGTATATAAGGCCAGCCTATCGAGGCCGCGATTCAATCATTATAACGCTGCTGTCAATGCAGCTTTTAAAGGCAATATTACATTCAAGGCAAACGCTGCAGATGTTGGCTCAATAGGAAATTACCTTTTAAATACTGTATTGTCAACCAAAAATGGATTAGATTGAATCCCATCCCCAACCATTAGTTGCCCTTGCATGTGCTCACATCCTGTGCCGGTGCTGTATCGTACTGTGCTGTGAGTTGCATAACAGTGGCAACAGTACATCAGTAGGAGTCAAATGTGAGACGTGACAGGCCACACACTGGGTATAAACCTATAGAGTAAAACAGATCACAAATAATTTGCATAGTAATCCACTTTACTCTCCCTTCTTCAGATGGCAAACTCCCTCAATCCTGTTACTGTAAGCCTGCTCTTGAACCCGACTCTCAGTCATCACAAAGCCCCTGGCCCATTTAAACTATTACTTCTTCCATAAATATAAATTTCCCTCATGAGAGAGACGGGCACCTGTTTGCCAAAGCTTGTTGGTGACAGTTGAGAGGATAAGACCATGTACTTATCAGCAGGGATTCAAGCATCCACGTGCGTTGCTGTCGGGATGTCTTCCTCCTTGGTTCCTGTTTCTCAAGCATTTTCCTATCTTGATTGTATTACATAATAGGGAATTAGACATGAGGCAAAGAGAAAGATGAAGAGACAGAGTTCCTCTGTACAGTGTTGTACAATGCCACTTTGTGACATCCAGACTGCTCCTTGTGTGTCAGTTTTCTGCCCTGAGCCTGTTCATGAACCCAGATCTAACAATGCCTCATGGGTTCTGGAGGCATTGTCTCTGTCTTTGTTTGTCTCTATGTAGGAACACCATGTTATCCAGGGTCAGCTACATCACCATCTGGGTTTTCTTACTTTCAGGCTCTGTCTCTCCGTCAGAGCGTCGGAGTTAAATATCCCAACCGACTCTAACTACAGGAATGTATTCGGAAGTTCTGTGCCTTCTTACTCACTAAGTGGTAATGTTATACTGGATAATGGACCTCAGTCTTCATTATTTTGTTCCCACATTTCAATATACTGCATCCCTCCCTTTGCTGATTAAAGGGGACTGTGAGTGCAGAGGCTTTGATAATAAGAACCAGTGAGGATTGTGATGTACAGTCTGCTTTTAAAGACCACAGGATACTAACTCCCCCCCCCCCACTCCACTGTGACATCAACGGGGGTGTGTGTGTTCCTATGTCCCGGCGTACGTGCATGCGTTTGTGTGTGCCTCTATGTATGTTTATGCGTGTGTGAGGAACAGTGAGCAGGTTCTCAGGGAGATACTGTCCTGCTGACGTGTGTTTGTGTGTGTGTGCTGATCTGCAAACAGGGACAAGATAAATGCACGTGTCACTCACGCCCACATGGGATCCATTTTTCACTTAAAGTCAGGAGAGGGGAACGGCTGTGTCCCCTAGCGGTCAGTCAGCCAGTGTGTTCAACAGAATGAGGACCGCACAAGCTATTCACGTTAGTGCTTAGCGACAGCCTCGAACACAGATATCTGACCTGCTGCGAGTTTGTTTGTTGTGTTTTGTACACCTTGTATAAGGTCAATTGTGTCTGTCTGTATCTCCCTAAACAAAGATGATGTAATGGATGGCAGTCTCTTCTAAATGAAGCAGTGCTGACCTTTGTGTCTTTTCCCATCCGTCATTGTGTGATCTGTCATTGTTGTAGCATTGCATGAACCAGCAACCTGTCCCACGTATATTCAGCCATGCACATCCAGTGCAGACTGGCCTCCGGTGACAGGTCGCCTGGGCAATATAAATAAGTTGACATTGTACTGTCTGTGTAAAATTTCTATGCCAGGGGTTTCTTTGGGGTTTTTGCCATCTCAAGCGATAGGTAATACCTCTGTGCTGCACAGGGGACAGATGCTCTCCCAGCCAGCACACCTTGGGAAGTACAGTACCTACTGTCGGGAGAATAATGTCAGGATCAGCGTTTGGGAACTGTGGACGTGTGTGCGCCGCTGGGGGAAAGCTCCGCTAGCTCCAGTCCACTGTCCTCCCAGAGGAGAGGGGCTGTAAAAAGTACAGTAGATAACAGGCTGAGGATAGTGGCTTGTGTTTTTATCTGGGCCAGATGAGAGGCGTCCCCCCCCCCCACCTGGCTCTGTGCTGGGACCGACCTTACTCTGCATCTTTTTTTTTTCAGTACTGAGGCTGGTGTTCGGTCTGGAGCCTGGCCAACTCCCCCATTTCTCCCCCACTCCTCCCTGCTATCTCCTGCCAGGGCAGCCCCATCACTCTGAGATGAATTACTACACTAGGGGAGCAGGAAATGAGATTCAGAACTCATCGTTAGTGCCCAATGAATTCTTAATTAGGGCAACAAATGGTGCAGTGTTTACGGTGTGGCTGGACCGGCCCCCAATCACCTGAGATCAGAGGCCGATAACCCACAGTGTTGTATTAGCAGATTATTAGACACTGCGGCGAAGCAGGATTCTGGTGCTTTTTGTCTCAAATGTTATATTTTGTTATGAGATAAATACCACCTCCATATTTGTATGTTTGTGTAACATAGGTATTTAGGTAAATGGACTGAAGGTAATCTTTTTACAGCAAGGTAGAATGTAGGAATACCTGTGTTTTAGCTATGTAGAATAAATTGCTAGGCACTCTGTCATTCTTTTTAGGGGCTAAATCTTGGGGTGGCAGGGTAGCCTAGTGTTTAGAGCGTTGGACTAGTAACCGGAAGGTTGCAAGTTGAAATCCCCGAGCTGACAAGGTACAAATCTGTCGTTCTGCCCCTGAACAGGCAGTTAACAGACTTGCCTAGTAAAATAAAATAAAAATACATTCTTTTTACATGCATTATCAAATGCAACGTACCATTGCGATAGTCTGACTGCAATAATTTAAAAGTCCCCTCTCAAATTATAGAACATAAGGAGGCCTGCAAAAACAGAACAGAAACCCCAGCAGAGCGCAGATGTGATTTCCATGTAAGTGATAATAGGGAAATCAATGGTGGGAATGAGATTATGTACATTTAATGAGGACACACTGAGGAAGTGAAGGCAATTTCAAATGCCACAGTACTACTCTTTTTTTTGGGACCTCTACAGAATACTAATTGAACCAGAGAGATGCTTAATCCTTTCCGAGGAGAGAGAATTTTTTCCCAAAAATGATATAATGAATATAAAATGTAATAAAAATGTAAGCCTTGAGTTAGATGGTTGTTAAAATTGTACTAATTATACATAGCAGAATTGAACAAAAATGTCATTTGAGATACCATCACACTTAGGACGTACTGCACAGCATACATTAGGCACTAATAACACTGCCATTACTAAATACATTTAAAGAGCGCAAATTCACCCAAAGGGGTTAGCGTTCTTCTCTCGCTATCACTGTTGCCTTCATAAATATAATTTTCTTGGGAGAGAAGACACTTACAGTTGAAGTCGGAAGTTTAAATACACTTAGGTTGGAGTCATTAAAACTCGTTTTTCAACCTCTCCACAAATTTCTTGTTAACAAACTAAAATTTGGCAAGTGGGTTTGGACATCTACTTTGTGCATGACACAAGTAATTTTTCCAACAATTGTTTACAGACAGATTATTTCACTTATAATTCAGTCAGGAAGTTAAAGCTTGGTCGCAAATGGGTCTTCCAAATGGACAATGACCCAAGCATATTTCCAAAGTTCTAGTAAAATAGCTTAAGGACAACAAAGTCAAGGTATTGGAGTGGCCATAACAAAGCCCTGACCTCAATCCTATGGAATATTTGTGGGCAGAACTGAAAAGCGTGTGCGAGCAAGGAGGCCTACAAACCTGACTCAGTTACACCAGCTCTGTCAGGAGGAATGGGCCTAAATTCACCCAACTTATTGGGTGAAGCTTGTGGAAGGCTACCTGAAACATTTGACCCAAGTTAAACAATTTAAAGGCACTGCTACCAAATATTAATTGAGTGTATATCAACTTCTGACCCACTGGGAATGTAAGGAAAGAAATAAAAGCTTCAATAAATCATTCTCTCTACTATTATTCTGATAGGATCACCACTTTATTTTAAGAATGTGAACTAGCTGACCTAAGACAGGGAATTTTTACTTAGATTAAATGTCAGTAATTGTGAAAAACTGAGTTTAAATGTAGTTGGCTAAGGTGTATGTAAACGTCCAACTTCAGCTGTATATCCTCAATGTTTGGGTTTAATTGGGAATAATAAGGAACTGTAAAGGGCGCCCCTGGTGCGGTGTCCCATTCTGACACACTGGTGTGTGTGTGTGTGTGTGTGTGTGTGTGTGTGTGTGTGTGTGTGTGTGTGTGTGTGTGTGTGTGTGTGTGTGTGTGTGTGTGTGTGTGTGTGTGTGTGTGTGTGTGTGTGTTGTCGTCCTGACTTCCTCCCTCCATCCCTCCAACTAGCTTCTCAGATGACAGGCCAGCCAGTGACAAGCTCCCAGGCCATACTGGTGGTGGTGGCTCAACACTCTAAAAATACACATTATGTCGGTGTTTCCTTTATTTTGGCAGTTACCTATAGATATTGATACATAAAAAAAAATAGAATTAAGTAAATTAACCCAAGTCTGAAGACTGTCTATTTATTCATAAGATGAGGTACATTTATAATTTGGTAATGTCATTGAATGAGTGCTAGAATGTCTGGGTTTGTTGTGCTGCTGTGACTATCTGGGTGTTTGTGTTACAAGGGCTTTCAAGCTCTCCTTCTGTCAGGGTGTTTGTCACATTGTCATTGGGCCATCAGAAGCACAGCCAGTCATTGATCAATCACAAACTGGCTAAGTTCTGTAGCGAAGCCCCTCAAAGACAGAATGGGCTACCCTGTCTCTTTCACACAAATACATGCAAAACACTTCTATTTCCAATCTTTTTCCAACTCCCTTGAAACAAAATGAAATGCAAATGTATGCATGAGAATTGCAACTTTACGGAAGGGAACCGGAATGGAACTGCCTGTAGCATCAAGATGAATATATGTACACTACCGGTCAAAAGCTCCAGGCCTCCAGGCTGTATAAGGGCTATTTGACCAAGAAGGAGAGTGATGTAGAGCTGCCTCAGGTGACCTGGGTCCTCATTTATAAAACGGACTTATGATCAATTTTGATCTTAAGTATGACTTACGCAGAAAACCACGTATAAGTAGTTATTTATAAAAACCTTACTTTGACGTGGAAATGATTTTATCTCTACGCCAAGTCTAGACTTAACGTAAAGGATACTCCTGCTGGTTATGTAGGGGTATTGCACTTTGGGACGCATATGCATCCGAGCCTGTGGTGAACTTTGCATCAGCTTTATGAACAATTTGTTAGGAATTATCAATTAAAGGTGTGAGGAATTAATTGCCAGATGCAAGGTGTTTTGAATTAAAAACAGGATGCGATGTTCTGTAAATAGTGTGTCAAATTAGAAAAAAGTAAACATGGCTTTTCTTGCGTTTTTGGAAGACATTAAACTCTCTCCCTTCTAAAAGCATCGTTTTCAGAGACCGGAATGACTTTTTTGAGCATGATGATCCATGGCTTATAAGTCGCTATCGTCTCCCAAGAAATGTTCTGTTTAGATTTGTGTGTGGATTTAGCCCCTAATCTAGAAAGGAAGACGCTGTAATCATGCCATGCCCATATCTGTCCAAGTACTGTCCACTCTGGGATTCCTAGCTACTGGGACATTCCAGAGGGAAAGGAAATGAGTGACAGGTCGGGTATATCACAGCCATCATTCAGCCGCAAGTGATCGAGGCGATTCTACATGTATTGTCCATGAGATATTCATTTCCCAGGAGTCATAGGTGCAGTTGACTGCACGCATATTGCCTTACCCAGTAATAAAGCCTCTCTTGAAAAAGCCAAACCTTGACCCAGAAAATATAAAAAACTATCGGCCTATATCGAATCTTCCATTCCTCTCAAAAATTTTGGAAAAGGCTGTTGCAGAACCTTGGTCTGATGCCATTAAAAGGTCATTTACCACCTTCACAAGTGCAGTCTCAGTGCTATGATGGGGTCTAAAACCAGACTGAAGCATTTCGTATACATTGTTAGTCTAACACTAACACTAACACAGACTAACAATGTATACGAAATGCTTCAGTCTGGTTTTAGACCCCATCATAGCACTGAGACTGCACTTGTGAAGGTGGTAAATGACCTTTTAATGGCATCAGACCAAGGTTCTGCATCTGTCCTCGTGCTCCTAGACCTTAGTGCTGCTTTTGATACCATCGATCACCACATTCTTTTGGAGAGATTGGAAACCCAACTTGGTCTACACAGACAAGTTCTGGCCTGGTTTATCTGTCGGAAAGATATCAGTTTGTCTCTGTGAATGGTTTGTCCTCTGACAAATCAACTGTAAATTTTGGTGTTCCTCAAGGTTCCTTTTTAGGACCACTATTGTTTTCACTATATATTTTACCTCTTAGGGATGTCATTTGAAAACATAATGTTAACTTTCACTGCTATGCGGATGACACAGCTGTACATTTCAATGAAACATGGTGAAGCCCCAAAATTGCCCTCACTAGAAGCATGTGTTTCAGACATAAGGAAGTGGATGGCTGCAAACTTTCTACTTTTAAACTCGGACAAAACAGAGATGCTTGTTCTAGGTCCCAAGAAATAAAGAGATCTTCTGTTGAACCTGACAATTAATCTTAATGGTTGTACAGTCGTCTCAAATAAAACTGTGAAGGACCTCTGCGTTACTCTGGACCCTGATCTCTCTTTTGAAGAACATATCAAGACCATTTCAAGGACAGCTTTTTTCCATCTACGTAACATTGCAAAAATCAGAAACTTTCTGTCCAAAAATGATGCAGAAAAATTAATCCATGCTTTTGTCACTTCTAGGCTAGACTACTGCAATGCTCTACTTTCCGGCTACCCGGATAAAGCACTAAATAAACTTAATTTAGTGCTAAATACGGCTGCTAGAATCCTGACTAGAACCAAAAAATGTGATCATATTACTCCAGTGCTAGCCTCCCTACACTGGCTTCCTGTCAAAGCAAGGGCTGATTTCAAGGTTTTACTGCTAACCTACTAAGCATTACATGGGCTTGCTCCTACCTATCTCTCTGATTTGGTCCTGCCGTACATGCCTACATGTATGCTACGGTCACAAGACGCAGGCCTCCTAATTGTCCCTAGAATTTCTAAGCAAACAGCTGGAGGCAGGGCTTTCTCCTATAGAGCTCCATTTTTATGGAACGGGCTGCCTACCCATGTCAGAGACGCAAACTCGGTCTCAACCTTTAAGTCTTTACTGAAGACTCATCTCTTCAGTGGGTCATATGATTGAGTGTAGTCTGGCCCAGGAATGGGAAGGTGGACGGAAAGGCTCTGGAGCAATGAACCGCCCTTGCTGTCTCTGCCTGGCCGGTTCCCCTCTTTCCACTGGGATTCAGTGCCTCTAACCCTATTACAGGGGCTGAGTCACTGGCCTGCTGGGGCTCTCTCATACCGTCCCTGGGAGGGGTGCGTCACCTGAGTGAGTCACTGATGTGGTCATCCTGTCTGGGTTGGCGCCTCCCCCTTGGGTTGTGCCGTGGCGGAGGTCTTTGTGGGCTATACTCAGCCTTGTCTCAGGATGGTAAGTTGGTGGTTGAGGATATCCCTCTAGTGGTGTGGGGTCTGTGCTTTGGCAAAGTGGGTGGGGTTATATCCTTCCTGTTTGGCCCTGTCCGGGGGTGTCCTCGGATGGGGCCACAGTGTCTGCTGACCCCTCCTGTCTCAGCCTCCAGTATTTATGCTGCAGTAGTTTATGTGTCAGGGGGCTAGGGTCAGTTTGTTATATCTGGAGTACTTCTCCTGTCCTATTCGGTGTCCTGTGTGAATTTAAGTGTGCTCTCTAGAATTCTCTCTTTCTTTCTCTCTCTCGGAGGACCTGAGCCATGCCTCAGAACTACCTGACATGATGACTCCTTGCTGTCCCCAGTCCACCTGGCCGTGCTGCTGCTCCAGTTTCAACTGTTCTGCCTTATTATTATTTGACCATGCTGGTCATTTATGAACATTTGAACATCTTGGCCATGTTCTGTTATAATCTTCACCCAGCACAGCCAGAAGAGGACTGGCCACCCCACATAGCCTGGTTTCTCTCTAGGTTTCTTCCTAGGTTTTGGCCTTTCTAGGGAGTTTTTCCTAGCCACTGTGCTTCTACACCTGCATTGCTTGCTGTTTGGGGTTTTAGGCTGGGTTTCTGTACAGCGCTTTGAGATATCAGCTGATGTACGAAGGGCTATATAAATACATTTGATTTGATTTTGATTTGATGAACATGTATATGTTAACAGAAAGAATTTCCATTCATTGAATTTTCAGATCTGCGATGCCCGTATGCAACTACTCAATGTATGTTCCTAGTGGCCAGGGTCTACACACGACTCATTCATTCTGCGCCACAGCAGAGTAGGCCTGCCTCTAGAAGCTGGTGAAAGTGGCGGTGTATGGCTTCTCCGTGAGTTATTTTCGTTTCAGTGTATAATTATCACATTATAGGTAAGACCCAAATGCAGACTGGACGGGGGTAGAGACAAGGACAGGTGAAACAGATCAGGGCATGACAATAATAGCCAATTAACCGTGCAAAATAATGTAACGCAACGGTTTTACCCTATTAGGTGACCGTGGCTATCCACTGAAAGCATGGCTTCTCACTCCCTCTGCCGATCCCTGAACATTGGCGCAAGGCAGAACAAGGTCGGTTGTGGAGCGCACCATCGGACTGCTGAAGGGCAGGTGGCGTTGCCTCGATGCATCAGGTGGAAAACTCCTCTACAAGCCAGAGAAGGTAACTTCATTTAATACAAATACTAAACTTAAATGTAGTTTTAAAATGGGTCACCTTAAAGCAACATATACCAACATTTTATATTTAGCATTTTATATTTAGTATTACTGATTCACCCTTTGAAGCTTGTTCATTTTGTACCAATGCTAGTGTAAACTAATGGAATCAGCTGATTCCTATCATTTCCACTAGCATTGCAACAAAATGTGAACAGATTAAGGGTACATCTCAGTAAATGTGGTGCCCATTAGTAGTGCAAGTTTGTTTGACAAGAACATTGGGGTGGGCAATTTCAAACCTAAATATAAAATGTTGGCCTGTTTAAAGAAATAATGGTTTCCCTCCCCAATCAAAGGTGACATGCATAATGCTGGCATGTGGTGTGCTCCACAACATAGCCCTGAGGCATGTTATTGAAATGGATGCGGAGATTAGAATGGACCCATAACAGCCTCCTAACCCACCGCCCAATGGAGCACCTGCCCCGGGCTGATGCAGTGAGAAGGAGGTGGCAGCTCATAGAGAGATTGGTGGTAAGAAACAGAATGCCAACAGAGATGGCCGCCTCGCTTCGCGTTCCTAGGAAACTGCAGTATTTTGGTTTTTTTACGTGTTATTTCTTACATTGGTACCCCAGGTAATCTTAGGTTTATTACATACAGTCTGGAGGAACTACTGGATATAAGAACAACATCAACTCGCCGTCATTACGACCAGGAACACGACTTTCGCGAAGCGGATCCTCTGTTTTGCCCACCACCTAGGACAATGGATCGGATCCCAGCCGGCGAACCAAAACAACGACGCTGTAAAAGGGGGAGACGAAGCGGTCGGGGGGCTAGGGTCAGTTTGTTATATCTGGAGTACTTCTCCTGTCCTATTCGGTGTCCTGTGTGAATCTAAGTGTGCGTTCTCTAATTCTCTCCTTCTCTCTTTCTTTCTCTCTCGGAGGACCTGAGCCCTAGGACCATGCCCCAGGACTACCTGACATGATGACTCCTTGCTGCTGCTCCAGTTTCAACTGTTCTGCCTTATTATTATTATTCGACCATGCTGGTCATTTATGAACATTTGAACATCTTGGCCATGTTCTGTTATAATCTTCACCCGGCACAGCCAGAAGAGGACTGGCCACCCCACATAGCCTGGTTCCTCTCTAGGTTTCTTCCTAGGTTTTGGCCTTTCTAGGGAGTTTTTCCTAGCCACCGTGCTTCTACACCTGCATTGCTTGCTGTTTGGGGTTTTAGGCTGGGTTTCTGTACAGCACTTTGATATATCAGCTGATGTACGAAGGGCTATATAAATAAATTTGATTTCAGTTGATTTACTCGCCAATGTCCAGTCTCTTGACAACAAGGTTGATGAAATCAGAGCAAGGGTAGCATTCCAGAGAGACACTAGACTGTAACGTTCTTTGCTTCACGGAAACATGGCTCCCTCGAGTCATGCTATCGGAGTCGGTACAGCCAGCTGGTTTCTTCACGCATCGCGCCGACAGAAACAAGCATCTTTCTGGTAAGAAGAGGGGCGGGGGGGGGGTATGCCTTATGATTAACGAGACGTGGTGTGATCATAACAACATACAGGAACTCAAGTTCTTCTGTTCACCTGACTTAGAATTCCTCACAAACAAATGTCGACCGCATTATTTACCAAGAGAATTCTCTTCGATTATAATCACAGCCGCATATATTCCCCCCCAAGCAGACACATCGACGGCCCTGAACGAACATTATTTAACTATGTAAACTGGAAACCACATACCCTGAGGCTGCATTCATTGTAGCTGGGGATTTAAACAAGGCTAATCTGAAAACAAGACTCCCTAAATTCTATCAGCATATCGATTGTGCTACCAGGGCTGGTAAAACCCTGGATCATTGTTATTCTAACTTCTGTGAAGCATATAAGCCCCTCCCCCCCGCCCTCCTTTCAGAAAAGTTGACCATGACTCCATTTTGTTGCTCCCTGTCTATAGACAGAAACGAAAACCGGAAGCTCCCGCGCTCAGGTCTGTTCAACGCTGGTCCGACCAATCTGATTCCACGCTTCAAGATTGCTTCGATCACGTGGATTGGGATATGTTCCGCATTACGTCAAACAACAACATTCACAAATACGCTGTTTCGGTGAGCGCGTTGATTAGCAAGTGCATCTGCGATGTCGTACCCACGGCAACTATTAAAACATTCCCAAACCAGAAACCGTGGATTGATGGCAGCATTCGTGCGAAACTGAAAGCACAAACAACTGCTTTTAACCAGGGCAAGCCGACGTGAGTAAAACATTTAAACGTGTTAACCCTCGCAAGGCTGCAGGCCCAGACGGCATCCCCAGCCGCGTCCTCAGGTCATGGGCAGACCAGCTGGCTGGTGTGTTTAAGGACATATTCAATCAATCCTTATCCTAGTCTGCTGTTCCCACATGCTTCAAGAGGGCCACCATTGTTCCTGTTCCCAAGAAAGCTAAGGTAACTGTGGTGAGGGTAGGAAACAACACATCATCCCTACTGATCCTCAACAGTGGGGCCCCTCAAGGGTGCGTTCTGAGCCCTCTCCTGTACTCCCTGTTCACCCACGACTGCGTGGCCATGCACGCCTCCAACTCAATCATCAACTTTGCAATCGACAATACAGTGGTAGGCTTGATTACCAACAACAACGAGACAGCCTACAGGGAGGAGGTGAGGGCCCTCGGAGTGTGTTGTTAGGAAAATAACCTCACACTCACCATCAACAAAACAAAGTAGATGATTGTGGACTTCAGGAAACAGCAGAGGGAGCACCCCCCTATCCACATCGACGGGACTGTAGTGGAGAGGGTAGTAAGTTTTAAGTTCCTTGGCGTACACATCACGGACAAACTGAATTGGTCCACCCACACAGACAGCGTGGTGAAGAAGGCACAGCAGCGCCTCTTCAACCTCAGGAGGCTGAAGAAATTCAGCTTGCCACCTAAAGCACTCACAAACCTTTACAGATGCACAATCGAGAGCATCCTGTCGGGCTGTATCACCGCCAACAACGGTACTGCAACTGCTCCACCCACAACCGTAAAGCTCTCCAGAGGGTAGTGAGGTCTGCACAACGCATCACCGGGGGCAAACTACCTGCTCTCCAGGACACCTACACCATCCAATGTCACATGAAGATCATAAAGAACATCAAGGACAACAACCACTCGAACAACTGCCTGTTCATCCCGGTATCATCCAGAAGGCGAGGTCAGTACAGGTACATCAAAGCAGGGACCGAGAGACTGAAGAACAGCTTCTATCTCAAGGGCATCAGACTGTTAAACAGCCACCACTAACATTGAGTGGCTGCTGCCAACATACTGACTCAACTCCAGCCACTTTAATAATGGAATAAATTATGGAAAAAATGTATCACTAGCCACTTTGAACAATACCACTTAATATAATGTTTACATACACTACTCATCTCATATGTTTATACTTTCGTGTCTTTGACTTTGCTGGATTAAGTGATATGACATGCTATCCTATAAAATTCTTTCTCTGTAATTAATATTACCTGATTGAGCTAATCATGTAAATGTAATTCACTTGAAAGTCGGGGCACCACGAAATAATATTTATTTAGCAGTTATCTTCTGAATAAACTCTTAAAGACCTAGTAATATTTGACATCAATAGCAGTCAATATTAATCGTCACCTCATTTCAGTCTCATCTGAAAGTTATAAATTCTTGGTTCTTCACAGACCCTGGCTAACAAGTTGAAAAGGCAATTTTTTTATTTTTAACATTTATTTTACCTTTATTTTACTAGGCAAGTCAGTTAAGAACAAATTCTTATTTTCAATGACGGCCTAGGAACAGTGGGTTAACTGCCTGTTCAGGTGCAGAACGACAGATTTGTACCTTGTCAGCTCGGGGATTCGAACTTGCAACCTTTCAGTTACTAGTCCAAAACCACTAGGCTACCCTGCCGCAAAATTGGGTTTAATTATTTATTTACTAAATACCTAACTAATCACATAGAATTACATATACACAGAATTAATCCTACCTTGATTACAAATGATGTCATAAAGGAAAACGTACCTAGTGGACGGAACAGATATGACAGCTGTTTACCCAAAGAAAAGGGAGCTGGGTTTCTTGAAAGAGCAGGAAGACTGAAGAACAAAGGGAGAAGCGATGTCTCTATCGGGCCGTAGGCAGCTACTCTATCGTAAATACAGAATCTTATGCATTCTAAATTACCGCCCATTTGGAAAAGGAAAATGCAATAAATATTTACTCTGAGCTGCGCTTCGGTAGGTTGGTCGTAGATGCTGGTCGTGTTGGCCAACAGAGATCTTCCTGTCCTCGGAAGAATGTCTCTGGTGGTAAATTGAATACGTTGTAGTAACGTCGTTGTGTGGTAGATGGGATACACTGTCTGTTCTTGCCTAGCCCACGTTTGCAGCTGCTGTTGCTAACTCAACGGCTAGGAGGTAGCACTTCTGTAGTGAATAAGATTTCAAAGTTCATACCATTCGCAACTGTACTCGATACCATCTACTGCATCTTGCCATCTTGATGTAATACATGTATCACTAGCCACTTTAAACAATGCCACTTTTATATGTTTACATACCCTACATTACTCATCTCATATGTATATACTGTACTCGATACCATCTACTGCATCTTGCCTATGCTGTTCTGTACCATCACTCATTCATATATATTTATGTACATATTCTTCATCCCTTTACACTTGTGTGTATAAGGTAGTTGTTGTGAAATTGTTAGGTGAGATTACTCGTTGGTTATTACTGCATTGTCGGAACTAGAAGCACAAGCGTTTCGCTACACTCGCATTAACATCTGCTAACCATGTGTATGTGACAAATAAAATTTGATTTGAGTTCGGTCACAATCTGCCCAACCAATGTGTTCAACTTGTTATGGGTTTGCAGGACTGAGGCGGTAAACTCACAAACTGTAGACGTGGATGGCCAAACATTCCCCCTCACTCCTGGCACTCGCGGGTCTGCGATGCTTAGAAACCGGGTCCTGTCCTGATTTCATCCAGGCGCACGGACGCAGACTTGGACAGACCCTCAACACCTGTGGCCAAACCTTCCCCCTCACTCCTGGCACCTGCTGATTTGGGAGCCTCACACACTTTATCCCTGGGTGGAGGGCGCACGGGCTGCAACGCAGCTTCCCTTGGTGGAGGGGGCACCCTCAACCGGCGCTCGGGCTGCAACGCAGCTTCCCCTGTTTCCATGTGAATAAAATAAATCAGTGCATGCCATGTATATTAAGTTACTGACAACAAAGTTTCACATTCTCTTAATTACTTACCGTGATCCAGTGATGCAGACGTGAAGGTTTCGCGCGCCGACTTCACCATTCCTGATGTTACTGCTAAACTATATAAAAGTTGGTATTTAACCTTATGAAAAGTAAAGCAGAAAAGCTAAATAGAAGAAACTCACCTTTTTTGAAACAGTCGCCATCAGAGCATGTTCCAGTGTATGTGCTTTCCCCATTGATTGGCCAGACACACTGGTTCATTTGGGAGGGCTCCGGCGTGCCAGGCCCCCCTCCCGTTGCCTTAATGCTGAGGTTATGTAGGGCTATTTTTGTTACCCTTGCAGGTTGTCAGACCTTTTTTTCACATCAGCCACAGTTCTGTCTTGCTGCCCCAAGCTAACTGTTTGGCTTTGTTTGTGAACCCACTATTTAGTCCACCAAATAATATGTGTTGCCTGTTTTCAATCTCCTTTACCATCACCGTGATCTCGTCTTCCAAAAAGTTAGCTATTCCTGACTAAACCCTCATTTGTGCTAGCATTCTATAACGGGAAATTGCTGATTGTAATGCACATTCAGGTGGTTTTTTATCCTCCGTTTCTTTTATGAATTGCTATTTGAAGAATCTCAAATCTCAAATATATTTTGATTTGTTTAACACTTTTTTCCTTACTACATGATTCCACGTGTGTTATTTCATAGTTTTGATGTCTTCACTATTATTATACTATGTAGAAAATAATAAATATGAAGAAAACCCCTTGAATGAGTAGGTGTTCTAAAACTTTTGACCGGTAGTGTATGTCTTTCCTTTGTTTCCAAGTGGAAATTGCATTGAAAGTGGTCTGCATCAAGTAGAGTGTAAAGTCAGGAAACAGAAGGAGCCCTGCGGACAGAGGGTAAAAATAAGGAGGACTAAGCAACCACAGTCTTGTACAGCGGAAGTTTGCTAGATTAACTCACCTCAAAGGGATGGGGGCAGGCTGAAATGAGAACAGTGGAGAAGGTTGATCTCTTGTCCTAACCTCTACTTGTAATCCATTGTTGGATGAGGTAGTTGTTTTCCCTCCCCCTACTTCAGTATCTAGGTGGTTTGGAGCAGCGGCTATGAATGCATGTATATTGCATTGGCCCTTTTTGTGAGTCATGTGGCTGTTTCCTATCTATTATTGAGCAGGCTGTGCTTTGGCCACGTTGTGGACGATTAATAAATAAAGACAGTCACATCTAGGGTGGAGACGAGCCTTGAGTAAATGACAAAGGGAACTTCATTTGGAGTCGAATTAATGACTTCCACCTTGTTGAGCTTTCTTTCAACAGCCATGCTGGTAAACTTAAGCTTTTGTTTGTCTTAAACTATTGTTGAAATATTCTTAGATTTGCTATCAGGCTATAATAACTATTATAGCTTCATATGGTACAGTATCTATTCTGAATTGACAGAAATCAACCTGTGTAACTATTAGGGCTGTTGTGGTGAACGTGTTACTGCCACACTGACAGTCATTTCTAATGACCACAGTAAAATTCCACGTGACTGTTGAGTCACGGTAATCTCCTCTTATGCACTCTGGACATGCGTTGGGTAGTACCCAACTCTATAACGATCATCAGGTCGTTAATGGCCTGGTACTCGGGCTCTATTGTCCCTCTAACCACTCTGACATCAATGCAAATGCATTTGAAAATCACATCAAACACTTATCAAAACAGTATGTGCTTTTAAAACTCACCTCACTGTGATTGATCAATTTGAAGAGAATTCAACAACCGGTTGAAACTAAGTGAGAAATAGGCTGTTTACTTTGGAAATGTTATTTTTCCAAACACAAAAATAGTGCCCCCTAGCTTCAAGAGGTTAAGCCTGATGAATTTACTGTGTTAAATGCGGCCTCACATCTTGGTTACACTAGTGACCATATCCCCCGTGCATCTCGCAAAGGCGGAGGTGTTGCTAACATTTACGATAGCAAATTTCAATTTACAAAAAAAACAGACGTTTTCATTTTTTGAGCCTCTAGTCATGATCTATGCAGCCTTTTGCCATTAATACAGGTAACGAGTGGAGGACTGAGGAGCCTCTTAAAGAAGAAGTTACAGGTCTGTGAGAGCCAGAAATCTTGCTTGTTTGTAGTTGACCAAATACTTATTTTCCACCATAATTTGCAAATAAATTCATTAAAAATCCTACAATGTGATTTTCTGGATTTTTTTTCTCTCATTTTGTCTGTCATAGTTGAAGTGTACCTATGATGAAAATTACAGGCCTCATCTTTTTAAGTGGGAGAACTTGCACAATTGGTGGCTGACTAAATACGTTTTTTGCCCCATTGTATATTCTACCTCTTGGGGATGTCATTCGAAAACATAATGTTAACTTTCACTGCTATACGGATGACACACAGCTGTACATTTCAATGAAGCATGGTGAAGCCCCAAAATTGCCCCCGCTAGAAGCCTGAGTTTCAGACATAAGGAAGTGGATGGTTGCAAACGTTCTACTTTTAAACTCGTACAAAACAGAGATGCTTGTTCTAGGTCCCAAGAAACAAAGAGATCTTCTGTTGAATCTGACAATTAATCTTGATGGTTGTACAGTCGTCTCAAGTAAAACTGTGAAGGACCTCTGCGTTACTCTGGACCCTGATCTCTCTTTTGACGAACATATCAAGACTGTTTCAAGGACAGCTTTTTTCCATCTACGTAACATTGCAAAAATCAGAAACTTTCTGTCCAAACATTATGCAGAAAAATTAATCCATGCTTTTGTCACTTCTAGGTTAGACTACTGCAATGCTCTACTTTCCGGCTACCCGGATAAAGCACAAAATAAACTTTAATTAGTGCTAAATATGGCTGCTAGAATCCTGATTAGAACCCAAAAAAATTATCATATTTCTCCAGTGCTAGCCTTCCTACACTGGCTTCCTGTCATGGCAAGAGCTGATTTCAAGTTTTTACTGCTAACCTACAAAGCATTACATGGGCTTTCTCCTACCTATCTTTCCGATTTGGTCCTGCCGTACATACCTATATGTATGCTACGGTCACAAGATGCAGGCCTCCTAATTGTCCCTAGAATTTCTAAGCAAACAGCTGGAGGGCAGGGCTTTCTATAGAGCTCCATTTTTATGGAATGATCTGCCTACACATGTGAGAGACGCAGACTCTGTCTCAAACTTTAAGTCTTTACTGAAGACTAATCTCTTCAGTAGGTCATATGATTGAGTGTAGTCCGGCCCAGGAGTGTGAAGGTGAACGGAAAGGCTCTGGAGCAACAAACCGCCCTTGCTGTCTCTGCCTGGCCAGTTCCCCTCTCTGAGCCCTAGGACCATGCCTCAAAACTACCTGGCATGATGACTCTTTGCTGTGCCCAGTCCACCTGGCCTTGCTGCTGCTCCAGTTTCAACTGTTCTGCCTGTGGCTATGGAACCCTGACCTGTTCACCGGACGTGCTACCTGTCCCAGACCTGCTGTTTGCAACTCTCTAGAGACAGCAGGAGCGGTAGAGATACTCTCAATGATTGGCTATGAAAAGTCAACTGACATTTACTCCTGAGGTGCTGACCTGTTGCACCCTCGACAACTATTGTGATTATTATTATTTGACCATGCTTGTCATTTATGAACATTTGAACATCTTGGTCATGTTCTGTTATACCCGGCACAGCCAGAAGAGGACTGGCCACCCCTCATAGCCTGGTTCCTCTCTAGGTTTCTTCCTAGGTTTTGGCCTTTCTAGGGAGTTTTTCCTAGCCACTGTGCTTTTACACCTGCATTGCTTGCTTTTTGGGGTTTTAGGCTGGGTTTCTGTACAGCACTTTGAGATATCAGCTGATCAGCAGAAATCACTTTAGCAGTTACACCGGCAGCCCCTTGTGGCAGTAAATTAATCAAACCAAAAGCTTACATTGACTTGGAAAAGTTCCATTGTTGGAAAGCCATAGCCAGCTAGCTAACATAGCATCCCTCTCTGTTTGACCCAGGTGTTTGAGTAGGCTAAACTAGCTAGCTGCATTTGACACTAGCTAAGAAAGTGAAATATATATACCACTAAATATAGCTTGTTCTCTCTATTGCTCTCGTTCTTACTTCTCCTTAATTTTGGAAGAAATTACTTTGTTCAACTGTTCAGCTATTGGCTTTCTCTCTCTTTGAGTCAACTACTCACCACATTTTATACAGTGCAGTGCTAACTAGCTGTATCTTATGCTTTCAGTACTAGATTAATTCTCTGATCCTTTGATCGTGTGGACAACATGTCAACATGTCATAACATGATGCAGCCACCACCATGCTTGGCAATATGAAGAGTGGTACTTGATGATGTGTTGTGTTGGATTTGCCCCAAACATACTGCAAAACTTCAATTAAAACCCAAGTCTTAAATAACTGACTGTCCCTTTTTAATAGCCAAGCAATGGCACACATTTCAGCAAATAACTGCCTGTTTCAAATTAACACTGGATCTACATTACTTTTTTCCGAAGTTACCAGGAATTACCATTTATTGTTTACAAAGTTTAATGTATGATTTGTTAAATTAAATAATTCAGTAATGACTCAAAAAATGATGACAATCATCTGTTTTTATCACCAGTAAGAAAATGCTAGCCATTGACTATAACAGCTGAGAAATGCTAGCTAACTGGTAAGCACAAAAACGGTCAACAACTTCGAGAGTACAGAACTGTAGAAATCGATGGTGAGGAGAATAATTATTGTCAAGGAAAAGTAAACATTTTTAGAGGCATAATAAGGCAAAAAAAAGTGTGACACAGTGTGTAAATGATAACAGTGCAGGAAATGAAGAAATTGATTAAAATGCTGGAACTAAATGCTGAAATTAAACAATTAACTATGCAAATGAGGAAATAGAACCCTGGCTCAAATAGAAACATGTCACTAATCAGCACCTTTTTGTATTCAGTGATTTAAGCAAATAAACACCCAGGCTATTCATATACGTTTTACAGTAATGCTTTGTATTCAGGACATAAAGTTAATTTCTTTGTCACATTTTTTGCAGTTTTACTTTACTGCCTTATTGCAGATGGGAGGCTGTACAGTCTTATTGAGTAACTACAATGTTGTTGATCCATCCTCAGTTTTCTCCTATCACAACCGTTAAACTCTAATTGTTTTGAAGTCACCATTGGCCTCAGGGTGAAATCCCTGAGTGGTTTCCTTCATCTCCAGCAACTGAGTTAGGAAGGACACGTCTATATTTGTAGTGACTGGGTATATTGATACACCATCCAAAGGGTAATGAATAACTTCACCATGCTCAAAGGGATATCCATGCAACTTATTATGTGACTTGTTCAGCAAAGCATGACTCTTGAATTTATTTAGGCTTGCCATGACAAAGGAGTTGAATACTTATTGACATGAGACATTTCGGCTTTTAACTCATTTGTACAATTTCTAAGAACATAATTCCACTTTGACATTATTGGGGTATTGTAGGCCAGTGAAATTCATTCTCAATTTAATCCATTTTAAATTCAGGCTGTAACACAACACACAAAAAGTAAAGGAAAAAAAAAAGTGGAAAAATTGAAGTGGTGTGAATACTGCTCCCAATTTGCAAGAAGCCTCCCAAGCGTGCTTTCAGTCCCTAACCAGGTTTCAATTCAACCATTGCATGCAGATGAAATACCTGACACACAAAAAAAACTCACGACAAGCCTGATGGGAAACAGCAAATTTGTCTGTAAAATTTCCCAATGTCGAGAAAACATGTGTGGATAATGTTTTGGTCAATTTCTGTGTAAATGTATTTATGCACAAATGTTGATATAATAACCATCACATTGAAGTAAACTTGGAGTCACGCGAGATGCGTTGTACCACCACAACATGGAACGCATTATTTAAAAAATATATATATATATTTAACCTTTATTTAGCTAGTAGGCAGGTCAGTTAAGAACAAAGTCTTATTTACAATGATGGCCTACCAAAAGGCAAAAGGCCTCCTGCGAGGACGAGGGCTGGGACTAAAAATATAGGACAAAACACACATCACGACAAGAGAGACAACACTACATAAAGAGAGAACTAAGACAACAACATAGCATGGCAGCAACACATGACAACACAACATGGTAGCAGCACAAAACATGGTACAAATGTTATTGGGCACAGACAACAGCACAAAGGCAATAAGGTAGAGACAACAATACATCACGTGAAGCAGCGACATATGTCATGATTGAGTCTTTGAATAAAGAGATTGAGATAAAACTGTCCCGTTTGAGTGTTTTTTACAGCTCGTTCCAGGCGCTAGCTGCAGCGAACTGAAAAGAGGAGCGACCCAGGGATGTGTGTGCTTTGGGGACCTTTGACAGAACGTGACTGGCAGAACGGGTGTTGTATGTGGAGGGCTGCAGCAGGTATCTCAGATAGGGGCTAGTGAGGCCTAAGAGGGTTTTATAAATAAACATCAACCAGTGGGTCTTAATTGTATTGGTCACTTACACATGGTTAGCAGATGTTAATGCGAGTGTAGCAAAATGCTTGTGCTTCTAGTTCCGACCATGCAGTAAAATCTAACAATTTCACAACAACTACCTTATACACACAAGTGTAAAGGAATGAATAAGAATATGTAGAGTGGGGAGAAGAAGTATTTGATACACTGCCGATTTTGCAGGTCTCCATACTTACAAAGCATGTAGAGGTCTGTCATTGTTATCATAGATACACTTCAACTGTGAAAGACGGAATCTAAAACAAAAATCCATAAAATCACATTGTATGATTTTAAAGTAATTAATTTTCATTTTATTGCATGACATAAGTATTTGATCACCTACCAACCAGTAAGAATTCTGTCTCTCACAGACCTGTTAGTTTTCTAACAGCCCTCCTGTTCCCCACTCATTACCTGTATTAACTGCACCTGTATAGAAGACACCTGTCCACACACTCAATCAAACAGACTCCAACCTCTCCACAATGGCCAAGACCAGAGAGCTGTGTAAGGACATCAGGGATAAAATTGTAGACCTAGGATGGGCTACAGGATAATAGGCAAACGGCTTGGTGAGAAGGCAACAACTGTTGGCGCAATTATTCGAAAATGGAAGAAGTTCAAGATGACAGTCAATCACCCTCGGTCTGGGGCTCCATGCAAGATCTCACCTCGTGGGGCATCAATGATCATGAGGAAGGTGAGGGATCAGCCCAGAACTACATGGCAGGACCTGGTCAATGACCTGAAGAGAGCTGGGACCATAGTCTTAAAGAAAACCATTAGTAACACACTACGCCTTCATGGATTAAATCCTACAGTGCACACAAGGTGCCCCTGCTCAAGCCAGCGCATGTCCAAGCCCATCTGAAGTTTACCAATGACCATCTGGATGATCCAGAGGAGGAAGGTCATGTGGTCTGATGAGACAAAAATAGAGCTTTCTGGTCTAAACTCCACTCGCCGTGTTTGGAGGAAGAAGAAGGATGAGTACAACCACAAGAACACCATCCCAACCATGAAGCATGGAGGTGGAAACATCATTCTTTGGGGATGCTTTTCTGCAAAGGGGACAGGACGACTGCACCGTATTGAGGGGAGGATGGATGAGACCATGTATCGCGAGATCTTGGCAAACAACCTCCTTCCCTCAGTAAGGATGGGTCGTGGCTGGGACTTCCAGCATGTCAACGACCCGAAACACACAGCCAGGGCAACTAAGGAGTGGCTCCGTAAGAAGCATCTCAAGGTCCTGGAGTGGCCTAGTCAGTCTCCAGACCTGAACCCAGTAGAAAATCTTTGGAGGGAGCTGAAAGTCCGTATTGCCCAGCGACAGCCCCGAAACCTGAAGGATCTGGAGAAGGTCTGTATGGAGGAGTGGGCCAAAATCCTTGCTGCAGTTTGTGCAAACCTGGTCAAGAACTACAGGAAACATATGATCTCTGTAATTGCAAACAAAGGTTTCTGTACCAAATATTAAGTTCTGCTTTTCTGATGTATCAAATACTTATGTCATGCAATAAAATGCTAATTAATTACTTAAAAATCATACAATGAGATTTTCTGGATTTTTGTTTTAGATTCTGTCTCTCACAGTTGAAGTGTGCCTATGATAACAATTACAGACCTCTACATGCTTTGTAAGTAGGAAAACCTGCAAAATCGGCAGTGTATCAAATACTTGTTCTCCCCACTGTACATATAAATATATGGATGAGCGATGGCCGAACGGCATAGGCAGGATGCAGTAGATGGTATAGTGTACTGTATATACATATGAGATGAGTAATGTAGGGTAAGTAAACATTATAAAATGTGGCATGTTTTAAGTGACTAGTGATACATTTATTACATCCAATTTTTAATGATTAAAGTGGCTAGAGATTTGAGTCAGTATGTTGGCAGCAGCCACACAATGTTAGTGACGGCTGTTTAACAGTCTGATGGCTTTGAGATAGAAGCTATTTTTCAGTCTGTCAGTTCCAGCTTTGATGCACCTGTACTGACCTCGCCTTCTGGATGATAGTGGGGTGAACAGGCAATGTCAAAGGGTGGTTGTTATCCTTGATGATCTTTTTAGCCTTCCTGTGACATCAGGTGGTGTAAGTGTTTTGTAGGGCAGGTAGTTTGCCTCCGGTGATGTGCTGTGTAGACCTCACTACCTTCTGGAGAGCCTTGGGTTTGTGGGCAGAGCATTTGCCGTACCAGGCGGTGATACAGCCCGACAGGATGCTCTCGATTGTGCGTCTGTAAAAGTTTGTTATTGTTTTTGGTGACAAGACAAATTTCTTCAGCCTCCTGAGGTTGAAGAGGCACTGTTGCGCCTTCTTCACCAGACTGTCTGTGTGGGTGAACCATTTCAGTTTGTCCGTGATGTGTATGCCGATGAACTTAACATTTTCCACCTTCTCCACTATAGTCCCGTCGATGTGGATAAGGGGGTGCTCAATAATTTTGCATGCCCAATTTTTCAGTTTTTGATTTGTTAAAAACGTTTGAAATATCCAATAAATGTCGTTCCACTTCATGATTGTGTCCCACTTGTTGTTGATTCTTCACAAAAAAATACAGTTTTATATCTTTATGTTTGAAGCCTGAAATGTGGCAAAAGGTCGCAAAGTTCAAGGGGGCCGAATACTTTCGCAAGGCACTGTACATGCACATTTCCAGATATAATCAGCAGTAATACAATCAAGGCACAGCAGAGGAGTGTTGATTTTTTAATGGCATTTGAATGTGCATCAGATGGCAACAAGATCATTTTGTTCATCAGATAAGATGAATACAAAACTGGCGATAGGTGGTTATAATAGGATGGGAGGCCAAGAGTCTGTGTAACCAATAGAGAGTCCAGAGTGTGGGAACAAACATAAGCTGTCCCATGGTTGGGTAAACAAGCAAGTTCATATACATATTATCTTCTTCTTCATTGGTTAATTTCTCCCAACTCAAAGGAATCCCCACCCAGTTGACTACTTTAAAATAGTGGAAGCCCTCAATGTCAATGTTCCTGTTAAAACTGGTTATATCCATGATTAATTCTCTATCTATCTCTATGTTTGTATCACCAGGGCAAGTGAGCTATTTTTAGCACAAGGCCAACCATAAAGCAACCCTGGGTTGAATCAAAGCCCTGCATGTGAATTAAGCTGTTTCCAGAGAACGCAGTGGTTGGTCTCTTGTCTCGCACACACAGGCAGCCATCTGCAGTCTGAATGGACCTCATTGACAGAGGAGAGGAGAGGAGAGCAGAGCACTTCAGAGGCTTAAGTTAAACCTACGGCTGTCGTCTCACAGCCTGGCACCCAATAAAGACGGAGTATAAGCACATTGATTACCAGAGTGTATTATTGCTC
This sequence comes from Oncorhynchus gorbuscha, assembly GCF_021184085.1. Lineage (NCBI taxonomy): Eukaryota > Metazoa > Chordata > Actinopteri > Salmoniformes > Salmonidae > Oncorhynchus > Oncorhynchus gorbuscha. The sequence continues at coordinate 29,918,937 of NC_060189.1, forward strand.
ACAAAATTCCATCATCTTACCGGGGCTCTCTAACTAGCTAAATGTGAGCTTTTTCCTTCTACAGAACAGTAGGTTATGTAGAGTATGAGTCAACTCCCTCCTTTGTGGCAGCAGCTAAACATGTTCCCTGCCACTGGCCCACACATCACATGCACGACTGTGTATACACACACACACACACACACACACACACACACACACACACACACACACACACACACACACACACACACACACACACACACACACACACACACACACACACACACACACACACACACACACACACACACACACACACACACACACACACACACACACACACACACACACAGCCTCCCTGCCAACGTGAAGTGTGCTGTGAGTGTGTCCACCCTGCTCGCTTGCACTCTCAACCGACCAGCTCTTTCATTGTGTCAAGAGCCACTCGCTGGTGACTCAAGCTGCCCATTGATGATGTAAGTGGGCACATGGACGGGTGCCACCGTCTAGCTACAGTAATCAAATGTCTCAGACATGACTAATTTCAAAGAAAGGGTCACATTAATTTAAATTCCAGTCAATTAAGCTATCGAAATCGAATTGGGCATGGAATTACAGTAAAGAAATGCATGAGGCCAATTAGTCATTTTGCAATGAGCATCTTCAGTTGATCTTGCAAACTTGTGTGTGTGCATGTAATAATAATAATAATAATATATGCCATTTAGCAGATGCTTTTATCCAAAGCGACTTACAGTCATGTGTGCATACACATGTGTGTGTGACTATGGTGTGTGTCTTCCACAGGGTTGTTCAGGCAGGCTGCATGGTCTCTCCCCAGAGCCTAAAATAGCATCAATGCCCTGGCATGGGTTAATCCCCCTCTGGATGACTGACTGCTGCTCCATGACCAAAGTGACAGCAGTTACATCTCACTGGAACTCACACACACACACACACACACACACACACACACACACACACACACACACACACACACACACACACACACACACACACACACACACACACACACACACACACACACACACACACACACACACACACACACACACACACACACACACACACACACACACACACACACACACACACACACATGCAGACACACATACAGGCATACACACATAGACAAACACACACACACATACACACAGGTAGGGCTGTGGCAGTCATGACATTTTGTCAGATGGTTATTGTCCTGCAAAAGACTGTTAATGAACATAAACATGTTTTAGCATCTCCATGCTCCACTCATACAAGCTGCAAGTAGAATGAATCAATTGAATCAATTGAACAATTGAATCATAATTACATTCATTATTTATTTTAGCCAGGTCTAAAGAAACATTATGTTATGAAGAAAATGTATTTCAGATTAACAGAATATGAGTTGGCCTACTATATTTGGCTATGCGCCATGCCATGGGCTGTAGGCTTCTTCATTTAGCAGACAAGATTTGCGTATAAATCCCGTGTCATTATTTTATATTATAGGATTTTATAGTAAGAAGAATATAATTGAACAAAATAAAATCTAATGGATATTTTTCCCATTCTGGAGCAAGTGTGCGCATATGACGTGGCTGTGTTGAGCGTAAAAGTTATATTTTGAAACAGGTCCGATAAACTAGATTTAGAGTTATTTGGCAACTTTAGTTGTAAATGATACAAACCTTAGAATGTCTTAGAAATTAAAATAGTATATATGTATGGGCTGCATGATGCGACTATAGGCAATTGATGACTTGAGAAAGTCGCAAAAAAAAAGCTTGCGCTCTGTTCCGTGCAGCCTGTTCTCTAATCAAGTGATTATATTTTTACCCATCTTCAATTTAATCTTGTCTTTACTAATATGTCAAATTCGTTTTGATTTAGAATGTCCCATTATCAGATGGGCAACAACAGGAGCAAGACATCAAAGACATGTCATCCATATGCACTGGAATAGCGAATAGAGGCCACTTTCCCGCCCTACGTTTTTCACTCGTGCTGGGTAGGCTACTCCGGTAATTTCGCTGAGCCACAGGTGATACTCTGCCCAAACTCTGTATGCCATGACCTCTCTAACCCCGTTCCTGCAGCTACCCAGTGCTTGATTTGGGAAACCCATTGAAATCGGTTCGAGAACATCGATAGTAACATGTTTTCATAAGTAAACATATTTTAATGAAACTGTTGACAGCCCCTCTCTGCGTGCTGGAGAAATGAATGAAGGAGAAATGAGAGGAGATGCAAACTCACAGTGGTGAGATATTCTGTAGCTAAATGCAATGTGTCAGTCTATTCATTATTAGAATTAACCTATTACTAGGTTATTCAAAATCGAAAACAAATGCACTATCTTGTATGCTAAATCTGAATTAGTTTAATTTACGTTAGACCAATTTTGTACCAAAGATATGTTGAGTCAGTATTTTTGCATGTTTTTCATGAAATTATTCAGACCCTTTGACTTTTTCCACATGTTCTTGCATTACAGCCTTATTCTAAAATTGATTAAATAATGATTTTTCCTCATCAATCTACCGACAATAGCCCATAATGACAAACCGAAAACATGTTTTTAGAAATTGTAGCTAATTTATTAAAAATAGGAAACATAAATACCTTATTTGCATAAGCATTCAGACCCTTTGCTATGAGACTCGAAATTTAGCTCAGTTGCATCCTGTTTCCATTGATCATCCTTGAGATGTTTCTTTTACCTGTGGTAAATTCAATTGATTTGACATGATTTGGAAAGGCACACACCTGTCTACACAAGGTACCACAGTTGACAGTGCACGTCAGAGCAAAAACCAAGTCATGTGGTCGAAGGAATTGTCCGTAGAGCTCCGAGACAGGATTGTGTCGAGGCACAGAGGGTAGCAAAACATTTCTGCAGTGTTGAAGGTCCCCAAGAACACAGTTGCCTCCATTATTCTTAAATGGAAGAAGTTTAGAACCACCAAGACTCTCAGCCAAACTGAGCAATCGGAGGAGAAGGGCCTTGGTCAGGGAGGTGACCAAAAACCCGATAGTCCCTCTGTGGAGATGGGAGAACCTTCCAGAAGGACAACCATCTCTGCCGCACTCCACCAATCAGGCCTTTATGGTAAAGTGGCCAGAAGGAAGCCACTCCTCAGTAAAATGCACATGACAGCCTGCTTGGAGTTTGCCATAAGTCACCTTAAGGACTCTCAGACCATGAGAAACAAGATTCTCTGGTCTGATGAAATCAAGATTGAACTCTTTGGCCTGAATGCCAAGTGTCACTTCTGCAGGAAACCTGGTACCATCCTTATGGTGAAGTATGGTGGTGGCATGTAGGGATGTTTTCAGCGGCAGGGAATGGGAGACTAGTCAGGATCAAGGGGAAGATGAACGGGGCAAAGTACAGAGAGATCCTTGATGAGAACCTGCTCCATAACACTCAGGACCTCAGACTGGGGCGAAGGTTCACCTTCCAACAGGCCAATGACCCTAAGCACACAGCCAAGACAATGCAGGAGTGGCTTCGGGACAAGTCTCTGAATTTCCTTGAGTGGCCCAGCCAGAGCCCGGACTTGAACCTGATCGAATATCTCTGGAGATACCGGAAAATAGCTGTTCAGGGACGCTCTCATCCAACCTGACAGAGCTTGAGAGGATCTGCAGAGAAGAATGGGAGAAACTCCCCAAATAAAGGTTGTATAATTGCTGCGAAAGGTGCTTCAACAAAGGGTCTGAATACTGAATACTATTTTAAATTGTGTTTTTTTTTAAATACATTTGAAAAAAATGTTAAACCTGTTTTTTGCTTTGGGGTATTTTGTGTAGATTGATGGGGAGGGGGGACAATACAATTCATGTTAGAATAATGCTGTAACGTAACAAAACGTGGAAGAAGTCAAGGGGTCGAAGTTGCTTCCAGAGGCAGTTTGGAACTTTGTAGTGAGTGTTGCAACCAAGGACAGGTGATTTTTATGCGCTACGCGCTTCAGTACACGCCGATCTCATTCTGTGAGCTCGTGTAGCCTATCACTTCGCAGCTAAGCCCATGTTGCTCCTATACATTTCCACTTCACAATAACAGCACTTACAGTTGTCCTGAGCAGCTCTAGCAGGGCAGAAATTTGACAAACTGACTTGTTGAAAAGGTGGCATCCTATGACGGTGCCACGCTGAAAGTCACTGAGCTCTTCAGTAAGGCCATTCTACTGGATAAGCTCTAATATGGATATGGAGTTTCAAATTAATCATCACCTTAGAAAGCGGAGTTCATTTTGTTGTGTAAGGCTTTGAAACAACATCCACAATGACCATGTTTTCCACTCAGTTTCAACCTAATGTTGAACTTTTTTCTTCAAATTGATGAATCACAGTGAGGCGAGTTTTAAAAGCACGTACCGTTTTGATGATGTGTTTGATGTGATTTTCGATTGCATTTGTATTTATATCAGAGTGGTTAGAGGTACAATAGAGCCCTGAGTACCAGGCCATTAGGACCTGATGATCATTAGCAAGTTAGGTAGGCTACTACTAATTCATGTCCAGAGTGCATAAGAGGAGGTTACCGTGACTCAAAGGCCACGTAGAATTTTACTGCGGTCATGACTCATGACTGCTGGCGTGGCGGTAATATGGTCACCGCAACCGCCCTACACACACGTTTTCTGTTTCACCTTATTCTACATGCATGCACACATTGACAATCTCACTTTCATTCACACGCATGTACATTACATTTACATTTACATTTAAGTCATTTAGCAGACACTCTTATCCAGAGCGACTTACAAATTAGTGCATTCACCTTAAGACATCCAGTAGAACAGTCACTTTACAATAGTGCATCTAAATCTTAAAGGGGGGGGGGGGTGAGAAGGATTACTTATCCTATCCTATGTATTCCTTAAAGAGGTGGGGTTTTAGGTGTCTCCGGAAGGTGGTGATTGACTCCGCTGTCCTGGCGTCGTGAGGGAGTTTGTTCCACCATTGGGGGGGCCAGAGCAGCGAACAGTTTTGACTGGGCTGAGCAGGAACTGTACTTCCTCAGTGGTAGGGAGGCGAGCAGGCCAGAGGTGGATGAACGCAGTGCCCTTGTTTGGGTGTAGGGCCTGATCAGAGCCTGGAGGTACTGAGGTGCCGTTCCCCTCACAGCTCCGTAGGCAAGCTCCATGGTCTTGTAGCGGATGCGAGCTTCAACTGGAAGCCAGTGGAGAGAGCGGAGGAGCGGGGTGACGTGAGAGAACTTGGGAAGGTTGATCACCAGACGGGCTGCGGCGTTCTGGATGAGTTGTAGGGGTTTAATGGCACAGGCAGGGAGCCCAGCCAACAGCGAGTTGCAGTAATCCAGACGGGAGATGACAAGTGCCTGGATTAGGACCTGCTCCGCTTCCTGTGTGAGGCAGGGTCGTACTCTGCGGATGTTGTAGAGCATGAACCTACAGGAAAGGGCCACCGCCTTGATGTTAGTTGAGAACAACAGGGTGTTGTCCAGGATCACGCCAAGGTTCTTAGCGCTCTGGGAGGAGGACACAATGGAGTTGTCAACCGTGATGGCGAGATCATGGAACGGGCAGTCCTTCCCCGGGAGGAAGAGCAGCTCCGTCTTGCCGAGGTTCAGCTTGAGGTGGTGATCCGTCATCCACACTGATATGTCTGCCAGACATGCAGAGATGCGATTCGCCACCTGGTCATCAGAAGGAGGAAAGGAGAAGATTAATTGTGTGTCGTCTGCATAGCAATGATAGGAGAGACCATGTGAGGTTATGACAGAGCCAAGTGACTTGGTGTATAGCGAGAATAGGAGAGGGCCTAGAACAGAGCCCTGGGGGACACCAGTAGTGAGAGCGCGTGGTGAGGAGACAGATTCTCGCCACGCCACCTGGTAGGAGCGACCTGTCAGGTAGGATGCAATCCAAGCGTGGGCCGCGCCGGAGATGCCCAACTCGGAGAGGGTGGAGAGGAGGATCTGATGGTTCACAGTATCGAAGGCAGCCGATAGGTCTAGAAGGATGAGAGCAGAGGAGAGAGAGTTAGCTTTAGCAGTGCGGAGCGCCTCCGTGATACAGAGAAGAGCAGTCTCAGTTGAATGACTAGTCTTGAAACCTGACTGATTTGGATCAAGAAGGTCATTCAGAGAGAGATAGCGGGAGAGCTGGCCAAGGACGGCACGTTCAAGAGTTTTGGAGAGAAAAGAAAGAAGGGATACTGGTCTGTAGTTGTTGACATCGGAGGGATCGAGTGTAGGTTTTTTCAGAAGGGGTGCAACTCTCGCTCTCTTGAAAACGGAAGGGACGTAGCCAGCGGTCAGGGATGAGTTGATGAGCGAGGTGAGGTAAGGGAGAAGGTCTCCGGAAATGGTCTGGAGAAGAGAGGAGGGGATAGGGTCAAGCGGGCAGGTTGTTGGGCGGCCGGCCGTCACAAGACGCGAGATTTCATCTGGAGAGAGAGGGGAGAAAGAGGTCAGAGCACAGGGTAGGGCAGTGTGAGCAGAACCAGCGGTGCCGTTTGACTTAGCAAACGAGGATCGGATGTCGTCGACCTTCTTTTCAAAATGGTTGACGAAGTCATCTGCAGAGAGGGAGGAGGGGGGGGAGGAGGAGGATTCAGGAGGGAGGAGAAGGTGGCAAAGAGCTTCCTAGGGTTAGAGGCAGATGCTTGGAATTTAGAGTGGTAGAAAATGGCTTTAGCAGCAGAGACAGAGGAGGAAAATGTAGAGAGGAGGGAATGAAAGGATGCCAGGTCCGCAGGGAGGCGAGTTTTCCTCCATTTCCGCTCGGCTGCCCGGAGCCCTGTTCTGTGAGCTCGCAATGAGTCGTCGAGCCACGGAGCGGGAGGGGAGGACCGAGCCGGCCTGGAGGATAGGGGACATAGAGAGTCAAAGGATGCAGAAAGGGAGGAGAGGAGGGTTGAGGAGGCAGAATCAGGAGATAGGTTGGAGAAGGTTTGAGCAGAGGGAAGAGATGATAGGATGGAAGAGGAGAGAGTAGCGGGGGAGAGGGAGCGAAGGTTGGGACGGCGCGGTACCATCCCGGTGCCACCACCCCGCTGACCAGAAGCTCTCGGGGTGTGCGAGAACACGTGGGCGGACGAAGAGAGAGCAGTAGGAGTAGCAGTGTTGTCTGTGGTGATCCATGTTTCCGTCAGTGCCAAGAAGTCGAGGGACTGGAGGGAGGCATAGGCTGAGATGAACTCTGCCTTGTTGGCCACAGATCGGCAGTTCCAGAGGCTACCGGAGACCTGGAACTCCACGTGGGTCGTGTGCGCTGGGACCACCAGATTAGGGTGGCCACGGCCACGCGGTGTGGAGCGTTTATATGGTCTGTGCAGAGAGGAGAGAACAGGGATAGACAGACACATAGTTGACAGGCTACAGAAGAGGCTACGCTAATGCAAAGGAGATTGGAATGACAAGTGGACTACACGTCTCTAATGTTCAGAAAGTTGTTGACTAAAATGATTAAAATGATACAGTACTGCTGAAGTAGGCTAGCTGCCAGTGGCTGCGTTGTTGACTTTGTAGGCTAGCTGGCAGTGGCTGCGTTGTTGACACTACACTAATCAAGTCGTTCCGTTGAGTGTAATAGTTTCTGCAGTGGTGCTATTCGGGGGCTAGCTGGCTAGCTAGCAGTGTTGTTTACGTTACGTTGCGTTAAAAGAACGACAATAGCTGGCTAGCTAACCTAGAAAATCGCTCTAGACTACACAATTATCTTTGATACAAAGACGGCTATGTAGCTAGCTATGTAGCTAGCTACGATCAAACAAATCAAACCGTTGTACTGTAATGAAATGAAATGAAAATGTGATACTACCTGTGAATGCGACCGGGTTGTTGAGTCCTATTCGGTAGACGTTGGCTAGCTGTTGGCTAGCTGTCGGCTAGCTGTTGGCTAGCTAGCAGAGTCTCCTACGTTAAGGACGACAAATAGCTGGCTAGCTAACCTCGGTAAATTAAGATAATCACTCTAAGACTACACACTCTAAACTACACAATTATCTTGGATACGAAGACAGCAAAGACAGCTATGTAGCTAGCTAACACTCCACTAATCAAGTCGTTCAGTTGAGTGTAATAGTTTCTACGGTGCTGCTAATCGGTGGGCGTTTGCTAGCTGTCTAGCTGGCTAGCTGCTGGGCAAATAGCAGTGAAGACTACGTTAGGACGACGAAATACGATAATTATGCAATTATCTTTGATACAAAGACGGCTATGTAGCTAGCTAAGAAGAAATTGCTAAGATTAGACAAATCAAACCGTTGTACTATAATGAAATGTAATGAAATGTAATGAAAAAGTTATACTACCTGCGGAGCGAAGTGCCGATGAACGATTCTCTGAGATGCTATACACAGGGAAGCATTTATGCCATACATACACAAATATAAAATGTACTAAGATACGCTGTCCTGGCCTGCCTCTGTCCATCCACCCCCCCCCCCCCCCCCAGTACTGCTGTCAGAAACCAGGTGGATCCTAGTTCTGTAATAAACACCTCCGTATGACACCCCGCCTTTGTCTTATTTGCGACTTCATCCACGATCGTGATCAATGTCTATCCCATCACCAAGACAACACGCCGCCACCCCCGCTCCTCCTCTCCCTCCCTCATTCCTCTCCCTTCCCCTCTTGCACAGTACCTCAACCTTTCTCACTTGTTGTGCGCTGACCTTGCAAAAAAAAGCATGACATTCTTCCTGTTTTAATTATTAATGTGTGGTGGGCGAGTTTCCTCCCTCAGCTCTGCAGTGAGCTGCTGGCTCCAGTATGTAGAGTCAGGAAAACAGCATCTCTGGATGAAGGGGTGGAATGGTGCATGGTGTCCTTCTATAAAGGGGCTATGGAAAGTTCTAGGATCTAGATTGTTCCGGGAACGTTCTCAATCAAGTCTCTATAAGAGGATAAAGTTTATGGGTAACATCTGATGAAAACAGTGTATAAGCGCATTGACTCCCAGAGTGTATAATTGCTCACAAAATTACATAATCTCACCAGGGCTCTCTAACTAGCAAAATTTGAGCTGATTCCTCCTACAGGACAGTAGGTAATGTAGAGTATGAGTCAACTCCCTCTGTGGCAGCAGCTATACATGTTCCCTGCCACGTCTCAGAGAAGCGTGAATTTAAACTCCTTAGACAGTTTGCCATTAGGCTGACAAATGTAGGATTTAACTTGAGGAGAGAGCCTTTAAAGTCAGTTTGGGGCGGATAGATAGCGATTAGGCCTCTTTCTGCTGCGTGGCAGGAGATACGAGGCGGTGGCAGAAAATGCTGACACTCCAGCCGAATCGAAGTGTCACGCCTCTGATTACAAAGTCTGTAAGTTCATTATCCCGCATACCATCAGGAAACATGCTGAGGGCCCTGAAGCTCTCTCTCCCTCTCTCTCACCAGCTTCCCTCTCTCACCAGCTTCCCTCTCTCACTATCTTCCCTCTCTCTCTATCAGTGTGCAGACAGGCTACAAGCTGATGAAAAACTGGGGAGAGCATGGCCATCTTTAGACACTCCAATCCCCTTAATATGTTGGGTTTAGTGCAGGCAGGCTAACAGGAAGACAGGCACTTACTGCTAAAGCCACACTACAGTTGTATAGGAAGGGAAAGATCTGGCTATATGTGGAGAATTGTGAGACCTGCTGGCTTTCTGTGGCCTAAACATTTAGACGCCTACAGTTGAAGTCAGATCAGTTTTTCACAATTCCCGACATTTAACAGTAGTAAAAATTCCTTGTCTTAGGTCAGTTAGGATCACCACTTTATTTTAAGCATGTGAAATGTCAGACTAATAGCAGAGGGAATTAATTATTTCAGCTTTTATTTCATTCATCACATTCTCAGGGAGTCAGAAGTTTACATACATTCAATTAGTATTTTGTAGCAATGCCTTATAATTGTTTAACGTAGGTCAAACGTTTCGGGTAGCCTTCCACAAGCTTCCCACAATAAGTTGGATGAATTTTGGCCCATTCCTCCTGACAGAGCTGGTGTAACTGAGTCAGGTTTGTAGGCCTCCTTGCTCGCACATGCTTTTTCAGTTCTGCCCACAGATTTTCTATGGGATTGAGGTCAGGGCTTTGTGATGGCCACTCCAATACCTTGACTTTGAAAATGTCCTTAAGCAATTTTGCCACAACTTTGGAAGTATGATTGAGGTCATTGTCCATTTGGAAGACCCATTTGCGACCAAGATTTGACTTCCTGACTGATGTCTTAAAATGTTGCTTCAATATATCTACATCATTTTATTTTCCTCATGATGCCATCTATTTTGTGAAGTGCACCAGAAAGTACAATCTTTGTCCCCATGTGCAGTCGCAAACCGTAGTCTGGCTTTTTATGGCGGTTTTGGAGCAGTGGCTTCTTCCTTGGTGAGCAGCCTTCCAGGTTATGTCGATATAGGACTCGTTTTACTGTGGATATTAGATACTTTTGTAACTGTTTCCTCCAGAATCTTCACAAGGTCTTTTGCTGTTGTTCTGGGATTGATTTGCACTTTTCGCACCAAAGTATGTTAATCTCTAGGAGACAGACCGCGTCTCCTTCCTGAGCGGTATGACGGCTGCGTTGTCCCATAGTTTTTATACTTGCGTACTATTATTTGTACAGATGAACGTGGTACCTTCAGGCGTTTGGAAATTGCTCCCAGGGATGAACCAAAATTGTGGAGGTCTACAATCTTTTTTCTGAGATCTTGGCTGATTTCTTTTGATTTTCCCATGATGTCAAGCAAAGAGGCACTGAGTTTGAAGTTAGGCCTTGAAATACATCAACAGGTGCACCTCCAATTGACTCAACTTATGTCAAGTAGCCTATCAGAAGCTTCTAAAACCATTACATAATTTCCCCAAGCTGTTTAAAGGCACAGTCAACATAGTGTATGTAAACTTCTTAAGCAGTGCTGACTGAGAGATGTTCAGGTCTCCTCCTGCTCTCCACCCACAGTGCTCTCTCCACCCACAGAGTAAAACTAATCACATTAGTCAGTTACATGAGGCCTAGGCACTCTCTATCTATCTATCTATCTATCTATCTATCTATCTATCTATCTATCTATCGATCGATCGATCGATCAAAACAAGAAAATAAGAATCCAGATGCGGCGCTCCTAGTGACTGGGGAGTTTAATGCAGAGAAACTTAAATCCATTTTACTTCATTTCTACCAGCATGTTACAAGTGCAACCAGAGGGAAAAAACTAGACCACCTTTACTCCACACACAGAGATGTGTACAAAGCTCTCCTCTCACCCTCCATTTGGCCAATCTGACCATAACTTTATCTTCGTGATTCCTGCTTACAAGCAAAAACTAAAGTAGGAAGTACCAGTGACTTGCTCAATACGGAAGTGGTCAGATAACGCAGATGCTAAGCTTCAGGACTGTTTTGCTAGCACAGACTGGAATATGTTCTGGGATTCTTCCAATGGCTTTGAGGTGTCCACCACATCAGTCACTGGCTTCATCAATAAGTGTATTGTTGACTTCGTCCCCACAATGACCGCACATAACCCAACCAGAAGCCATGGATTACAAGCAACATCCACACTAAGCGAAAGGGTAGATCTGCAGCTTTCAAGTAGTGGAACTCTAACACAGACACTTATAAGAGATTCCGCTATGCCCTCGGACAGACCATCAAACAGGCAAAGCGTCAATACAGGACTAAAATTGAATCCTACTATACTGGTTCTGATGCTTGTCGGATGTGTCAGGGCTTGCAAACTATTACGGACTACAAGGGAAGCGCAGCTATGATGCAGTGCAATGTTTCAACATGTTTCAAGCAGACCACCATAGTCCCTGTGCCCAAGAACACCAAGGTAACCTGCCTAAATGACAACCAACCCGTAGTACACGTCTGTAGCCACGAAGTGCTCTGAAATCAAATCAAATTTATTTATATAGCCCTTCGTACATCAGCTGATATCTCAAAGTGCTGTACAGAAACCCAGCCTAAAACCCCAAACAGCAAGCAATGAAGGTGTAGAAGCACGGTGGCTAGGAAAAACTCCCTAGAAAGGCCAAAACCTAGGACGAAACCTAGAGAGGAACCAGGCTATGTGGGGTGGCCAGTCCTCTTCTGGCTGTGCCGGGTGGAGATTATAACAGAACATGGCCAAGATGTTCAAATGTTCATAAATGACCAGCATGGTCGAATAATAACAAGGCAGAACAGTTGAAACTGGAGCAGCAGCACAGTCAGGTGGACCGGGGACAGCAAGGAGTCATCATGTCAGGTAGTCCTGGGGCACGGTCCTAGGGCTCAGGTCCTCCGAGAGAGAGAAAGAAAGAGAGAATTAGAGAGAGCATATGTGGGGTGGCCCGTCCTCTTCTGGCTGTGCCGGGTGGAGATTATAACAGAACATGGCCAAGATGTTCAAATGTTCATAAATAACCAGCATGGTCGAATAATAGCAGCATGGCCAGGTGGACTGGGGACAGCAAGGAGTCATCATGTCATCCAGGCACTTGTCATCTCCCGTCTGGATTACTGCAACTCGCTGTTGGCTGGGCTCCCTGCCTGTGCCATTAAACCCCTACAACTCATCCAGAACGCCGCAGCCCGTCTGGTGTTCAACCTTCCCAAGTTCTCTCACGTCACCCCGCTCCTCCGCTCTCTCCACTGGCTTCCAGTTGAAGCTCGCATCCGCTACAAGACCATGGAGCTTGCCTACGGAGCTGTGAGGGGAACGGCACCTCAGTACCTCCAGGCTCTGATCAGGCCCTACACCCAAACAAGGGCACTGCGTTCATCCACCTCTGGCCTGCTCACCTCCCTACCACTGAGGAAGTACAGTTCCCGCTCAGCCCAGTCAAAACTGTTCGCTGCTCTGGCCCCCCAATGGTGGAACAAACTCCCTCACGACGCCAGGACAGCGGAGTCAATCACCACCTTCCGGAGACACCTGAAACCCCACCTCTTTAAGGAATACCTAGGATAGGATAAGTAATCCCTCTCACCCCCCCCCCTTTAAGATTTAGATGCACTATTGTAAAGTGACTGTTCCACTGGATGTCATAAGGTGAATGCACCAATTTGTAAGTCGCTCTGGATAAGAGCGTCTGCTAAATGACTTAAATGTAAATGTAATGTAAATGTCAGGTAGTCCTGGGGCATGGTCCTAGGGCTCAGGTCAGTTGAAACTGGAGCGCAGCAGCATGGCCAGATGGACTGGGGACAGCAAGGAGTCATCATGTCAGGTAGTCCTGGGGCATAGTCCTAGGGCTCAGGTCCTCCGAGAGAGAGAAAGAAAGAAGGAGAGAATTAGAGAACGCACACTTAGATTCACACAGGACACCGAATAGGACAGGAGAAGTACTCCAGATATAACAAACTGACCCTAGCCCCCCGACACAAACTACTGCAGCATAAATACTTTAGGCTGAGACAGGAGGGGACAGGAGACACTGTGGCCCCATCCGAGGAAAGGCTGGTCATGGCTCACATCAACACCATTATCCCAGAAACCCTAGACAAACTCCAATATGCATATCACCCCAACAGATCCACAGATGCTGCAATCTCTATTGCACTCCACACTGCCCTTTCCCACCTGGAAAAAAGGAAAACATACGTGAGAATGCTAGTCATTGACTACAGGTCAGCGTTCAATACCATAGTACCCTCAAAGCTTATCACTAAGCTAAGGATCCTGGGACTAAACACCTTCTTCTGCAACTGGATCCTGGACTTAGTCCCCTCCTACTCACTTTTCATCCATGACTGCATGGCCAAGCACGACTCCAACGCCATCATTAAGTTTGCCGACGACGAAACAGTGGTAGACCTGATCACTGACAACGATGAGACAGCCTATAGGGAGGAGATGGCAGTGTGGTGCCAGGATAACAACCTCTCCCTCAACATGATTAAGATAAAGAAGATGATTGTGGACTACAGGAAAAGGAGGGACGAGCATGCCCCCATTCTCATCGACAGGGCTGCAGTAGAGCAGGTTGAGAGCTTCAAGTTCCTTGGTGTACACATTACCAACAAACTATCATGGTCAAAACACACTAAGACAGTCATGAAGAGGGCACGACAACGCCTATTCCCCCTCAGGAGATGGAAAAGATTTGGCATGGGTCCTCAAAACCTCAAAAAGTTATACAGCTGCACAATTGAGAGCATCACTGCCTTGTATGGCAACCACTCGAATTCCGACCGCAAAGCACTACAGAGGGTAATGTGTATGGCCCAGTAAATCACCGGGGCCAAGCTTCCTGCCATCCAGGACATCTGAACCAGGCGGTGTCAGAGGAAGGTCCTAAAACTTGTCAAAGTCTCCAGCCACCCTAGTCATAGACTGTTCTTTCTGCTACCGTACGGCAAGCGGTACTGGAGCACCAAGTCTAGGTCCAAAAGGCTTCTTAACAGCTTCTCTCAATGAACTTCACATGGAATGCTTTTCCAACAGTCTTGAAGGAGTTCCCACATATGCTGAGTACTTGTTGGCTGCTTTTCCTTCACTCTGCAGTCCGACTCATCCCAAACCATCTCAATTTGGTTGAGGTTAGGGGACTGTGGAGGCCAGGTCATCTGATGCAGCATACCATCACTCTCCTCCTTGGTCAAATAGCCCTTACACAGACTGGTGGGGTGTTGGGTCATTGTCCTGTTGAAAAACAAATTAAAGTACCACTAAGCCCAAACCAAATAGGATAGCATATCGCTGCAGAATGCTGTGGTAGCCATGCTGGTTAAGTTAGACAGTGTCACCAGAAATGCACCCCCACACCATCACACCTCCTCCTCCGTGTTTTACGGTAGGAAATACACATGCAGAGATCATCCGTTCACCCACACCGTGTCTCACAAAGACACGGCGGTTGGATCCAAAAATCTCCAATTTGGACTCCAGACCAAATTACACATTTCCACCGGTGTAATGTCCATTGCTTGTGTTTCTTGGCGCAAGCAAGTCTCTTCTTCTTATTGGTGTCCTTTAGTATTGGTTTCTTTGCAGCAATTTAACCATGAAGGCCTGATTCACACAGTCTCCTCTGAACAGTTGATGTTGAGATGTGTCTGCTACTTGAACTCTGTGAAGCATTTATTTGGGCTGCAATTTCTGAGTCTGGTGACTCTAATGAACTTATCCTCTGCAGCAGAGGTAACTCTGGGTCTTCCATTCCTCTGGTGGTCCTCATGAGAGTCATTTTCATCATAGCACTTGATGGTACTTGCAACTGCACTTGAAGAGAATTTCAAAGCTCTTGAAATTTTCTGGATTGACTGACCTTCATGTCTTAAAGTAAGGATGGATTGTCGTTTCTCTTTGCTTATTTGAGCTGTTCTTGCCATAATATGGGCTTGGTCTTTTACCAAATAGAGCTATCTTCTGTATACCCCCCCTACCTTGTCCCCAACACAACTGAATGGCTCAAACGCATTAACTTCTCTAGGGTAGGGGGGCAGCATTCGCAATTTTGGATGAAAAGCATGCCCAAATTAAACGGCCTGCTACTCGGGCCCAGAAGATATGATATGCATATAACTGGTAGATTTGGATGGAGAACACTCTAAAGTTTCCAAAACTGTTAGAATAGTATCTGTGAGTATAACATAACTAATTTGACAGGCAAAAACCTGAAAAAAATCCATTCAGGAAGTTTTTTTCTTTTTTGGTTTTGTAATTTTCTATTCAATGCCATTACAGTATCCATTGACTTAGGACTCAATTTGCAGTTCCTATGCCTTCCACTAGATGTCAACAGTCTTTAGAAATGGTTTCAGGCTTGTATTCTTATAAATGAGGGAGTAAGACTAGTCTGAATGAGTGGACCCTGATGTGTCACAGAGCTTTTTCATGCGCATTCCCGAGAGAGTGCATTTCTTGTTTACCTTGTATATTGACAACGTTATTGTCTGGTTGAAATATTATAGACCATTTGGGCTAAAACAACCTGAGGATTGAATATAAACATCGTTTGACATGTTTCTATGAACTTTACGGATACAATTTGGATTTTTTGTCTCCCTGTTTTGACTACGT
This sequence comes from Oncorhynchus gorbuscha, assembly GCF_021184085.1. Taxonomy (NCBI): domain Eukaryota; kingdom Metazoa; phylum Chordata; class Actinopteri; order Salmoniformes; family Salmonidae; genus Oncorhynchus; species Oncorhynchus gorbuscha. The sequence goes on from NC_060189.1 coordinate 29,934,905, forward strand.
TTGAGCCTGTGGATTACTGAAGAAAAACTGCAAACAAAACTGAGGTTTTTTGGATATAAAGAGACTTTATCAAACAAAAGGAACATTTATTGAGTAAATGAATGTCTTCTGAGTGCAACCATATGAAGATCATCAAAGGTAAGGGATTAATTTTATCTCTATTTCTGAGTTTTGTAACGCTTCTGCTTGGCTGGTTACTGTTTGTAATAATTTGTCAACTGGGCTATGTTCTCAAATAATCGTAAGCTATGCTTTTGCCGTAAAGCATTTAAAAAATCTGACACCGTGGTAGGATTCACAAGAAGTTCATCTTTAAACCTATGTAAAATATGTTTTGTTTTCTTAATTTTTATAATGAGTATTTCTGTATTTGAATTTGGCGCTCTGCAATTTCACTGGATGTTGGCCAGATGGGACGCTAGCGTCTCACATACCCTAGAGAGGTTAAGAAGGAAAGACATTCCACAGATAAACTTTAACAAGGCACACCTGTTAATTGAAATGCATTCCAGACGACTACCTCATGAAGTTGGTTGAGAGAACGCCAAGAGTGTGCAAAGCTGTTATCAAGGCAAAGGGTGGCTATTTGAAGAATCTCAAATATAAAATACATTTTGATTTGTTTAACACTTTTTTGGTTACTACGTGATTCCGTATGTGCTATTTCATCGTTTTGATGACTTCACTATTATTCTACAATGTAAAGAATTGTAAAAAAAATAAAGAAAAATCCTTGAATGAGTAGGTGTGTCCAAACTTTTGACTGATACTATATATTATTTATTATATGTAACAACAAGATTAAATCAAGAATCGTCTGATGGGTGACAATATTAGCCTATCACTTGTGAATTATATATTATCACTTGTGTATGATGCACAGCATAAGAAACTGCCTTTTTTGCGCGCAACCTTTTCGAATCAGCCTTGGCATAGGCCTATATGTTTTGATAAGGTTTGTATCTGTAACTAAAGTGACCAAATAAGTTCTTAAAATTAAGCACATTAGTCTGCTTTACAATGGGTTTAGAGCCTAACTGGCACACATAAGTAGCACGTGTGTTTGATGTTTGGGGAAGATCATTTTCACCATAAAGATGCTCCTTAATAATAAAAGTATTACATGGATAATCGCATTTGCGGTCAGTTTTGATAATGGTGTTTCTTCGCTAATGGAACATTCCTGCTTATAGTGTCACGCCCTGACCATAGAGAGCCTTTTTAATGTCTCTATTTGGTTTGGTCAGGGTGTGATTTGGGGTGGGCATTCTATGTTTCGTTTTGGTGTTTCTATGTTTTGGCCGGGTATGGTTCTCAATCAGGGACAGCTGTCTTTCGTTGTCTCTGATTGGGAACCATAATTAGGTAGCCTTTTTTCCCACTTGTCTTTGTGGGAAGTTGACTTTCTTTACGGCACTTAGCCTTAAGCTTCATGGTTTTGTTTTGTAGTGTGTATTGTTTTGTTCGGCGTCTTATATTATTTAAAGAACCTGTACGCTCACCACGCTGCACCTATATAGCCTCATAGTTTATCAACATTTGAAGCTAAACGTTCTGATCTGTTGCGTCAGCCACATTGCGTAAAAGCTTTTTTTTAAATGCTAGTGGTTGTATTCATTTGGGATCTATTGCATCCCACAAGTGTCCCAGATTATGTTTGCAATATTTATTTCTCGCACAGAATAGAATAGGTTGACTTTTTTACTATGGGGGATAGTAAAAAATAGCTTTTGCTGTTTGTTAGATCTACTCATCTTGTTGGTTGACGAAAAGTAAATGTGGACAGTTATTCCAATATTGGCAACTTGCACCTCGGAATTGGATAAGGACCCGCGTAGTTGCGTCCCAAATGTGTCTGTCTTCACTTGTAGCCCGTGAGAAAGACCTGATCACATGATGGAGAGCCTTGTGAGTGAGAGGTGCTTCGGAGCTCGCAGCACTCAGGGAGAAAGGCACGATGCAGCACTCCGAGCCATGGGCACAAAGGTCACTGGCTGTAAAAGTCAGGGATTTTTTTTCGGGTGAATTACGGCCACAAAGGGGATGACACCGTGAAATTGTGAATGAGAGACTAATGAAGTGTGTACAGTCTGTGCAAAAAAAACAAAGCAGAGCTCATGCTTTTCAAGCAACTTTTTTCAAATCATCATTAGAGTCAATGTATTGAAAATCTAAACATATAGTCCAACGTTTGTAGAACAACTAAAGTTAAATTAATAACTCTAAATTAAGCATATAGGAATACCTATTTCTTTATTAAGCGCTCAACACAGAACAGCCGTATGTGCGCACTCCCCCAAATCATTTTGGGAAAATATTTATATTTTATTCAGCTTTGTTCAATTGTATTCTTCATACTATAGCATAATATAAAATAATTCTAAGCAAGTCTTGTCTGCTAAATTAACGAGTATAGGCCACAGCCATTTGTCATAGCCAGATCAGGACCTAACATAATGATAACTCAGAGTATGCTATTCTGTTCTTCTGAAATAGACTACATTTTCTTCATATCATGCTTTTGTAGACCTGTCTAAAATAAATAATGGATTTATTGTGAAGGTGTAGGCTATATTACATGGATTTATTAGACTTTTACAAAATGTAGATGTTCCAAAGATCTGCATCAGTAGAAGAAGATGCTAAATGTGTTTATGTTAATAAACACACAATTACCGTGAGACTGACAGTTATTTGCTTGACAATCACCTGCTGACAGAATTTGACTGCCACATCCCTAGTTGGGAGTGATCAGCCAATGATCAAAGTGCATTGTCTGCTTCAAATTGGGTAAAAGCAAAGACTAAGGTAATATCCAGGAGCCAAGACCAAGATGTATTCCATGACATTGGTCCAGGACAAGAGAGTATGGTACAGTATAGTGGAGTACAGTAGAGCATAGTACAGTAGAGCACAGTAAAGTACAGGACAGTTGAGTAGGGTACAGTATAGTAGAGCACAGTACAGCAGAACACAGTATAGTAATGTAGAGTAGAGCATAGTACAGATGAGTATAGTGCAGTATAGCCCATTATAGACATCTATGTTTTGGCCAAATAGATGTCAATGTTTTGAATCTTGGAAGGTAGGAGCCCCCTTGCTGGCTATGCATATTAATTCACTACACTTTTTTCCTGAAGTGTGCATCTGTCCACTGCCCACATAATGGCCTTCTGTATCTCTGTTCATAGAGCATGGACACATGCAACTTTAAAATGGAGATAGTCTCAATAGTGCTGTCACAGCGTCATAATGGCACAGCTACAAAGACGAGACCTCTGTAACTCTTGTTTCGTCAATTGTTTCGTTTGTGACCGTTTCGGTTTGGACAATTTTGACTTATTTTGGGCAAGCCAAAGGTAATATCCATGAGCCAAAACCATCTTTGCAGCACCCCACCAATCAGGGCTTTACGGTAGAGTAGCCAGACGGAAGCCACTCCTCGGTAAAAGGCACATGACAACTCGCTTGGAGTTTGCCAGAAAGCGCCCAAAGGACTCTCAGACCATGAGAAACAAAGATTCTCTTGTCTGATGAAGCCAAGATTGAACTCTTTGGCCTGAATGCCAAGCATCACATCTGGAGGAAACCTAGCATCATCCATGTAGTGAAGCATGGTGGTGGCAGCTTCATACTGTGGAGATCTTTTTCAGCGGGAAAGATGAACAGACCAAAATACAGAGAGATCCTTGATGAAAACCTACTCCAGAGCGCTCAGGACCTCAGACTGGGGCAAAGGTTCAACTTCCAACAGGACGATGACCCTAAGCACATAGCCAAGACAACGCAGGAGTGGCTTTGGGACACGTCTGTCCTTGAGTTGCCCAACCAGAGCCCAAACTTGAACCTGATCGAACATCTCTGGAGAGACCTGAAAATAGCTGTGATTGATCCCCATCCAACCTGACAGATCTTGAGAGGATCTGCAGAGAAGAATGGGATAAACTCCACAAATACAGGTGTGCCAAGTTTGTAGCATCATACAGAAGAAGACTCGAGGCTGTAATCACTGCCAACGGTGGTTCAACAAAGTACTAAGTAAAGGGTCTGAATACTTATGTAAATGTGATATTTCCAATTGTTTTATTTTTATACATTTGCAAAAATGTGACATTATGGTGTATTGTGTGTAGGTTGATGAGGGGGGGAAAACAATTGAATATATTTTAGAATAAGGCTGTATGTTACAATGTGGAAACAGTCAAGGGGTCTGAATACTTTCTGAATACACTGTATATAAAACACAGGAACTGCACAAAACAGTTATAAAAATCAGGGTTTGGGACAGCCACCTCTCAATAGAAATAAGTATATAAACAATGACGTTTTACTATATTATTGCCTTGGATTGAATTAGAAACGTTTGAAGACTTAACTGTCTATTTTCTTTCGGGGGGTGGGGGGGTAAACATGCTTTGTCGTCTCCCTGCCGGTCTCCCATCCTCCTACATTTTTTAGGTCACCAGCCTCCACTGACACACACACGGGCACATACACACGCACACACACCCACATTGAATTCCCACACACACATACTTTTCCCCTCCCCACAATCCCCAATTACTTAGACAGTTATGTTCAATCTCTTTATTTTCGCCAACATTGTCATCCTAATTAATATAACTGTCATCGCTCATAAACGCAGATGATTTCTGTAGCCTGTGCGTCTCAGTGGGTGCCGGGGTTGAGGTGCTAGAAGTATTATGTGTGTCAGCAATAGTCAGGCTAAAACAAAGTGCCATCCGTCAGTGCTGCTCAGCCAGGCTTCAATAGTCATAATAATAGGGTTAGAATAAATGGGCCATGATTTTAGAGCAGGGCAAAATGAGGGTACGCCAGCCTAAACAGAGCCATGTACAATCCAATAACCAGGCATCTGCAAGCTGCAGCACAGAGCAGACACACGGAATGTTGTCCGGTGCACGGCCTCACCATAATCAAGATGGATATTATACACACAGGGGAGGAAAGGAGAGGAGATGGTTAGGGAGTCTGAGGGCAGACGCATAATGAAGGACTCAGAGGATTTGTAAGAGTTAGGCAGTTAGGCCATAGGGGCATAGAGATGGTTGTTATCTCACTACAGTGGGGAGTATGTACTGTATATAGAGAGAGATACACTAGATGAACCCCTCCACCTGCATCCTAAATTACATGATTTATCAATAAATGGAGGAAAAATTGGTCACTTAAATATCAATTTCAGAATAATGCTGTCTGTCAAATGTGACCGACTGCCTTGATTTGGTCTCAAAATTTGAAATTGTGTCTTTTTTACATTGGATAAAAGTAGACACATGGTATGTCATACACTGTTGAGGAACAATGGGAAAGTAATTATGCTTTGAAAGTGGATTAACTTGTAACCCCACTTTTGAGAAAATGGCCCATGAATGATTTGGTACACCTACTAGAGAGATCTTCTTTAATTCAACATCATTCACACCTTCTTAAGCCTTAGTCCCACCCATCTCTTTAAGGGTTCACATGTGAGGCCATGTGGTAAACACACGCTATATCAAATAAAATCCCAAAGTTTATTTGTCACATCCAAACTCATCTCCCGGCATGTCCAGCCCATACATTATCTCAGCCAATCACGGCTAGTGGGAAGGTTGCTGTGTTTTTCCATGGCTTAACGAACTAGGCTTGTAATTTAACAATTTGTTTTGTATTTATGGATGGAATACACGTTTGTTTTTCAGGCACATGAAAGTTCACATGTTCCAGAAGGCATTTCTGCCAAAAAAGTTCAAATGCTGGCCTGTGAAGTAGTGACAGGCGACATACGCCTAGTTTCCTAAAACAAGTCATAAATGCATACAGTAGCTGGTAGATCGAAAGGGAAGAGTAACGTCTGTGTTAGACAGGAAATAGGACATGCTATCTCTACTTTCCAAGCCTTCACAGAGGATGATGAAATATTAAAACATGATCCCTGTCAGCGTTAGGTATACACATTAGGTTAAGTTTGGATATAGCTGCGGTGTCTGTCTAGCCATTCATGTCAAGTAGAACAACATTAAGAGGAGTAACCCTGGGAAGGACTATGTTATTCTCTGGCCTTCCTCTGTGTGTGTGTGTGTGTGTGTGTGTGTGTGTGTGTGTGTGTGTGTGTGTGTGTGTGTGTGTGTGTGTGTGTGTGTGTGTGTGTGTGTGTGTGTGTGTGTGTGTGTGTGTGTGTGTGTGTGTGTGTGTGTGTGTGTGTGTGTGTGTGTGTGTGTGTGTGTGTGTGTGTGTGTGTGTGTGTGTTGTGAACTGTGTTTACAGAGACACAAGCCCAGGGGCATAGCAGGCACAAGGCCTGGGAGAGGAAAGTATAGGAGGAGAGTGAGATTTTACAGCTCAGGATTGAGACAGAGGGGTGTCTACCCCCTCTCCCCCTTTCCCTCCACTGCCCTCATCACTCCCTCCCCCCTCTGTCTCTCTCTGCCCCCTGCCTAGCTGACTGGCAAGCTGGCAAGGGAGCAGCCGTTCACAGTGCGGGTCTCAGCATGTGCACAGACATACACACTGCAGTGTCCTTGCTAGCAATACCCCCACACCCACCATGTCCAGAAGAGCGGTGAGTGATAGACTAGAGAAACACCAGGGGACCACTATTCTTCAGGACAATATAAGCAGAATCTACCTCCATTGGTTTTCAATTGGCACAGAGTTTAGCACTCCTCTGTTATTTAACATGGCCTTTTTTATTGATTTATCAATTTACAATATGACAAACCATGGCATATGCCTTTGGTACAGCACATCCATGTGCATTATTGCCTAATACTGGAGTTTGGGAGAGGGACAGCGATAATCCCGTTGTGAAACAATATGCTAGTATTCCTTTTGTTTCCAGTGGAGTTAAGCTCTGCCACAACCGAAGAGAGGAGATCAAATGTATTTGGGTTCAATCCAATATTGTTTTGCTGCTCTCTTTTAATTACATTACAGCATCTGTATTGTATTGGTTTGTATTGAGAATGATAATCTGCCCCAGTTTAGAAGACTAGTGTCATGGCAAACCAATGTGCTATATGAGAAGCTAACTGTCTCGCTAAGATGATTATCGCAGATGTATGGGTTCCCGAGTGGCGCAGCGGTCTAAGGCACTGCATCTCAGTGCTAGAGGCGTCACTACAGACCATAGATTAATTCCGGGCTGTATCACAACCGGCCGTGATTGGGAGTGCCATAGGGCTGCGCACAATTGTCCCGGGTTAGGGTTTGGCCGGGGTAGGCCGTCATTGTAAATAAGAAGTTGTTCATATCTGACTTGCCCAGGAAAATAAAAATTAAATAAATAGATACAGTAGGCCTACCAACAATTTCAGCTCCTTAATTGTGAGTGAATAGGCAGGGAAATCCAGAATCCTTCAACCTGTATTTCTGGAAATCCAGGCAATCTTGGGAAAGTTACTGGAATTTTGCAACCCTATGCCACACGATACTGAAACAGAAAATAAGGTCCTGCTCCTATAGACCGTTCCCGGCTCACGCAAGTCGAGGCTTGTGCATCGCTACTTACTTATAACAAATTGTAACCGGCAGTCTGCATATGTTAGCATTTTATCTTGGTTTCATCTGTACACTCCCAGTTCTACAGTAAAGGAAGAAGCCATCAAGCATGGAGAGGGGACTACATTGTACTGTAAATCATTGTGCCGCAATACAATTTGTTACCATGACATCTCCTGTCTTTGAGGATGCTGTAGCTCCCTATTTTAAAAAAAAAACATGATTTTATTCAGGAGCATATAAAGAACATGTACCATACATACACAGCATTCACATGATTTGTAATTACATTCACATGTTTTGGCTCTATAGAGCAAATATTTCAAGAGTCTGAATAAGAATACAGTTTGGATAAAGCCACAGAAAAAAATCATCATAATCAAATGTACGGAATAAGACTAGTACGATATGTCAGGAACTCTGACGAGACACCTTCATACCTGTGCTGTCTATGTTGACAGATTGATGTAATTCTCCCCATGTCAGCAAGTTCCCTGCATAGAGACCTAACCACATATCTTTTGAGGGTGCGTGTTCATTTTTCCATCATTTTGTTACACATTTCCTTGCTGCTGCTTAAAGATAATCTTTCAATTTAAGTGGAGAGGAGTGTGTCCACAGGAACAATGCCTATTTGTCCACACTGCCTCCAACACTTAGGTAGCTCCCTATTAGTGCAGAGGAGTAGTGCAGAGGAGTTTGTGGTTGTGGATCGCAATTGTGTTCATAGAATGTGATCATGGAATAATATCGGTTGTTATTTCAGTTGGGCTTGTACGTGTTGAAGGGGATCTGTGGTTTTATAGACATTGGTATAGGTGCATACAGTAGGTGCATTATAAATCATTAATCGTGTTTAGGAATGGGGGACTCACTCCCTTTGTCCAAAAATAATCCTAAAAGTGTCTATTGACGCACCAATGCGTCAATCCAAGTAACATGATAAAAAAGAATCCCATCAAAATCAGTCAGTTTAAGCTGGAGATATCTGTATGGGCTGCGTCTCACTCCACCACATCCGTCTATGTCGGCCTTCTGCGTCTGCAGTGGAAGGTGGCTGAGCTACAGCGGGGTTTAACAGAACATGAGACATCCCAGAAATCGTTGTTCTCACAAAAACGTCTGTCGTGTCCGAAGTCAGTAATGCTGATGTGCCAACTTCTGTCTGTAGCGTCCGAACCGTTTGGGCTACAAACTAATATGACCCTACTGGAAAGGAAAGACTCTCACGAACACAATGGTGTTTTCCGTTTTGCTCTACAGCCCCCACAAGTGTCACAGGACTCGTCTGAAGGAAGAGTGTGCAAAGCTGTCATCAAGGCAAAGGGTGGATACTTTGAAGAGTCATATATATATATATATATGTAGATACAAAAAATATAGATCCAAATGAGTGGATTCGGCTATTTCAGCCACATCCGTTGCTGACAGGTCTATTCAATCGAGCACACACCCATGCAATCTCCATAGACAAACATTGGCGGTAGAATGGCCTTACTGAAGAGCTCAGTGACTTTCAACGTGGCACCGTCATAAAATGCCACCTTTCCAACAAGTCAGTTCGTCACATTTCTGACCTGCTAGCCTAAGATAACCATGCGTAATGACAAGTGTAGGCTGGAGTGGTGTAAAGCTCGCTGGCATTGGACTCTGGGGCAGTGGAAATGTATTCTCTGGACTGATGAATCATGCTTCACCATCTGGCAGGCCGACGGACTAATCTGGGTTTGAGGGATGCCAGGAGAACGCTACCTGCCCCAATGCATAGTGCCAACTGTAAATTTTGGTGGAGGAGGAATAATGGTCTGGGGCTGTTTTTCATGGTCCGGGCTAGGACCATTAGTTCCAGTGAAGGGAAATCTTAACGCTACAGCATACAATGACATTCTAGACAATTTTGTACTGACAACTTTGTGGAAACAGTTTGAGGAAGACCCTTTCCTGTTTTAGCATGACATTGCCTCTGTGTAGAAAACGAGGTCCATACAGAAATGGTTTGTTGAGATCAGTGTGGAAGAACAAGACTGGCCTGCACAGAGCCCTGACCTCAACCCCATCTAACACCTTTGGGATGAATTTGAACACTGATTGTGAGCCAGGCCTAATAGCCCAACATCAGAGCCCGTCCTCACTAATGCTCTTGTGGCTGAATGGAAGCAAGTCCCCGCAGCAATGTTCCAACAACCTAGTGAAAATCCTTCCCAGAACAGGCTGTTATAGCAGCATATATTAATACCCATGATTGTGGAATGAGATGTTCGACATGTCTACATACTTTTGATCATGTAGTGTATATATATATATATATACTAATCTGGGTTTGACGGATGCCAGGAGAACGCTACCTGCCCCAATGCATAGTGCCAACTGTAAATTTTGATGGAGGAGGAATAATGGTATATATATATATTATTGTATTACCTTTTGTATTATATTTTTGTTTATATATATTTTTGAGCCTGTTAAAATCATTTTCATGATTTTTGCGCAATTTCTCTGTTGTCATAATAATACATAATAAGCACTTAATGTTATGCAGGTGAATGAGGACCCAAAAGCGACTTGGCGAAAACAGAGTTTTTAATCCAGTAAAGTTACTTTACAAACAAAAGGCATAATACTACTCGTAATGACGAGAACAGACTGGAGACTTGATCAAGAACTGCAGGTTGCCTCGGGAAGGCACTTGAACGTAGCAGACTCAGACACCTGCTCACCACGCAGCATCTGAGGGAAACACGACACGACAGGGCAATACATAGACACAGCACGGTGAACAATAGACAAGGATCTGACAGGACAGGAACGGAAAACAAGGGAAGAAATAGGGACTCTAATCAGGGGAAAAGATAAGGAACAGGTGTGGGAAGACTAAATGATGATTAGGGGAATAGGAACAGCTGGGAGCAGGAACGGAACGATAGAGAGAGGAGAGAGAGGGAGGGGGAGAGAGAGGGATAGAAAAAGGGAACGAACCTAATAAGACCAGCAGGGGGAAACGAACAGAAGGGAAAGCATAATAACAAGACAATCTAAGACAAAACATGACAGTACCCCCCCACTCACCGAGCGCCTCCTGGCGCACTCGAGGAGGAATCCTGGCGGCAACGGAGGAAATCATCAATAAGTGAACGGTCCAGCATGTCCCGAGACGGAACCCAACTCCTCTCCTCAGGACCGTAACCCTCCCAATCCACTAAGTATTGGTGACCCCGTCCCCGAGAACGCATGTCCATGATCTTACGTACCTTGTAAATAGGTGCGCTCTCGACAAGGACGGGAGGGGGAGGGAAGACGAACGGGGTGCGAAGAAAGGGCTTGACACAGGAGACATGGAAGACAGGATGGACGCGACGAAGATGTCGCGGAAGAAGCAGTCGCACAGCGACAGGATTGACGACCTGGGAGACACGGAACGGACCAATGAACCGCGGAGTCAACTTACGAGAAGCTGTCGTAAGAGGAAGGTTGCGAGTGGAAAGCCACACTCTCTGGCCGCAACAATACCTTGGACTCTTAACCCTGCGTTTATTGGCGGCTCTCACAGTCTGTGCCCTGTAACGGCAAAGTGCAGACCTCACCCTCCTCCAGGTGCGCTCACAACGTTGGACAAACGCTTGAGCGGAGGGAACGCTGGACTCGGCAAGCTGGGATGAGAACAGAGGAGGCTGGTAACCCAGATTACTCTGAAACGGAGATAACCCGGTAGCAGACGAAGGAAGCGAGTTGTGAGCGTATTCTGCCCAAGGGAGCTGTTCTGCCCAAGACGCAGGGTTTCTGAAAGAAAGGCTGCGTAGTATGCGACCAATCGTCTGATTGGCCCTCTCTGCTTGACCGTTAGACTGGGGATGAAACCCGGAAGAGAGACTGACGGACGCACCAATCAAACGACAGAACTCCCTCCAAAACTGTGACGTGAATTGCGGGCCTCTGTCTGAAACGGCGTCTAACGGGAGGCCATGAATTCTGAACACATTCTCGATAATGATTTGTGCCGTCTCCTTAGCGGAAGGAAGTTTAGCGAGGGGAATGAAATGTGCCGCCTTAGAGAACCTATCGACAACCGTAAGAATCACAGTCTTCCCCGCAGACAAAGGCAGACCGGTAATGAAGTCTAGGGCGATGTGAGACCATGGTCGAGAAGGAATGGGGAGCGGTCTGAGACGACCGGCAGGAGGAGAGTTACCCGACTTAGTCTGCGCGCAGTCCGAACAAGCAGCCACGAAACGGCGCGTGTCATGCTCCAGAGTCGGCCACCAAAAGCGCTGGCGAATAGACGCAAGAGTGCCTCGAACACCGGGATGACCAGCTAACTTGGCAGAGTGAGCCCACTGAAGAACAGCCAGACGAGTGGAAACAGGAACGAAAAGGAGGTTACTAGGACAAGCGCGCGGCGACACAGTGTGCGTGAGTGCTTGCTTAACCTGTCTTTCAATTCCCCAGACTGTCAACCCGACAACACGCCCATAAGGAAGAATCCCCTCGGGATCAGTAGAAGCCACAGAAGAACTAAACAGACGGGATAAGGCATCAGGCTTGGTGTTCTTGCTACCCGGACGGTAAGAAATCACAAACTCGAAACGAGCGAAAAACAACGCCCAACGAGCTTGACGGGCATTAAGTCATTTGGCAGAACGGATGTACTCAAGGTTCTTATGGTCTGTCCAAACGACAAAAGGAACGGTCGCCCCCTCCAACCACTGTCGCCATTCGCCTAGGGCTAAGCGGATGGCGAGCAGTTCACGGTTACCCACATCATAGTTGCGCTCAGATGGCGACAGGCGATGAGAAAAATAAGCGCAAGGATGAACCTTATCGTCAGACTGGAAGCGCTGGGATAGAATGGCTCCCACGCCTACCTCTGAAGCGTCAACCTCGACAATGAATTGTCTAGTGACGTCAGGAGTAACGAGGATAGGAGCGGACGTAAAACGTTCTTTTAGAAGATCAAAAGCTCCCTGGGCGGAACCGGACCACTTAAAACACGTCTTGACAGAAGTAAGAGCTGTGAGAGGGGCAGCAACTTGACCGAAATTACGAATGAAACGCCGATAGAAATTAGCGAAACCTAAAAAGCGCTGCAACTCGACACGTGACCTTGGAACGGGCCAATCACTGACAGCTTGGACCTTAGCGGAATCCATCTGAATGCCTTCAGCGGAAATAACGGAACCGAGAAAAGTAACGGAGGAGACATGAAAAGAGCACTTCTCAGCCTTTACGTAGAGACAATTCTCTAAAAGGCGCTGTAGAACACGTCGAACGTGCTGAACATGAATCTCGAGTGACGGTGAAAAAATCAGGATATCGTCAAGATAGACAAAAACAAAGATGTTCAGCATGTCTCTCAGAACATCATTAACTAATGCCTGAAAAACAGCTGGCGCATTGGCGAGACCAAACGGCAGAACCCGGTACTCAAAATGCCCTAACGGAGTGTTAAACGCCGTTTTCCACTCGTCCCCCTCTCTGATGCGCACGAGATGGTAAGCGTTACGAAGGTCCAACTTAGTAAAGCACCTGGCTCCCTGCAGAATCTCGAAGGCTGATGACATAAGGGGAAGCGGATAACGATTCTTAACCGTTATGTCATTCAGCCCTCGATAATCCACGCAGGGGCGCAGAGTACCGTCCTTCTTCTTAACAAAAAGAACCCCGCCCCGGCCGGAGAGGAAGAAGGCACTATGGTACCGGCGTCAAGAGACACAGATAAATAATCCTCGAGAGCCTTACGTTCGGGAGCCGACAGAGAGTATAGTCTACCCCGAGGAGGAGTGGTCCCCGGAAGGAGATCAATACTACAATCATACGACCGGTGAGGAGGAAGGGAGTTGGCTCGGGACCGACTGAAGACCGTGCGCAGATCATGATATTCCTCCGGCACTCCTGTCAAATCGCCAGGTTCCTCCTGAGAAGTGGGGACAGACGAAATGGGAGGGATGGCAGACATTAAACACTTCACATGACAAGAAACGTTCCAGGATAGGATAGAATTACTAGACCAATTAATAGAAGGATTATGACATACTAGCCAGGGATGACCCAAAACAACAGGTGTAAAAGGTGAACGAAAAATCAAAAAAGAAATAGTCTCACTGTGGTTACCAGATACTGTGAGAGTTAAAGGTAGTGTCTCAAATCTGATACTGGGAAGATGACTACCATCTAAGGCAAACATGGGCGTAGGCTTGTCTAACTGTCTGAAAGGAATGTCATGTTTCCGAGCCCATGCTTCGTCCATGAAACAACCCTCAGCCCCAGAGTCAATCAAGGCACTGCATGTAGCACCCGAACCGGTCCAGCGTAGATGGACCGACATAGTAGTACAGGATCTAGATGAAGAGACCTGAGTAGTAGCGCTCACCAGTAGCCCTCCGCTTACTGATGAGCTCTGGCCTTTTACTGGACATGAATTGACAAAATGTCCATCAAATCCGCAATAGAGGCACAGGCGGTTGGTGATCCTCCGTTCCCTCTCCTTGGTCGAGATGCGAATACCTCCCAGCTGCATGGGCTCAGTCTCTGAGCCAGAGGAGGGAGATGGTTGCGATGCGGAGCAGGGAAACACCGTTGACGCGAGCTCTCTTCCACGAGCCTGGTGACGAAGATCTACCCGTCGTTCTATGCGGATGGCGAGAGCAATCAAAGAGTCCACACTGGAAGGAACCTCCCGAGAGAGAATCTCATCTTTGACCACTGCATGGAGTCCCTCCAGAAAACGAGCGAGCAGCGCCGGCTCGTTCCAGTCACTAGAGGCAGCAAGAGTGCGAAACTCTATAGAGTAATCCGTTATGGATCGATCACCTTGGCATAGGGAAGCCAGGGCCCTAGAAGCCTCCCTACCAAAAACTGAACGGTCAAAAACCCGAATCATCTCCTCTTTAAAGTTCTGGTAATTGTTAGAACAATCAGCCCTTGCCTCCCAGATAGCTGTGCCCCACTCTCGAGCCCGGCCAGTAAGGAGTGAAATGACGTAAGCAACCCGAGCTCTCTCGCTAGAGTATGTGTTGGGTTGGAGAGAGAACACAATATCACACTGGGTGAGAAAGGAGCGGCACTCCGTGGGCTGCCCGGAGTAGCAAGGTGGGTTATTAACCCTAGGTTCCGGAGGCTCGGCAGGCCAGGAAGTAACAGGTGGCACGAGACGAAGACTCTGGAACTGTCCAGAGAGGTCGGAAACCTGAGCGGCCAGGTTCTCCACGGCATGGCGAGCAGCAGACAATTCCTGCTCGTGTCTGCCGAGCATGGCTCCTTGGATCTCGACGGCAGTGTTACGAGCATCTGTAGTCGCTGGGTCCATTCCTTGGTCGGATCCTTCTGTTATGCAGGTGAATGAGGACCCAAAAGCGACTTGGCGAAAACAGAGTTTTTAATCCAGTAAAGTTACTTTACAAACAAAAGGCATAATACTACTCGTAATGACGAGAACAGACTGGAGACTTGATCAAGAACTGCAGGTTGCCTCGGGAAGGCACTTGAACGTAGCAGACTCAGACACCTGCTCACCACGCAGCATCTGAGGGAAACACGACACGACAGGGCAATACATAGACACAGCACGGTGAACAATAGACAAGGATCCGACAGGACAGGAACGGAAAACAAGGGAAGAAATAGGGACTCTAATCAGGGGAAAAGATAAGGAACAGGTGTGGGAAGACTAAATGATGATTAGGGGAATAGGAACAGCTGGGAGCAGGAACGGAACGATAGAGAGAGGAGAGAGAGGGAGGGGGAGAGAGAGGGATAGAAAAAGGGAACGAACCTAATAAGACCAGCAGGGGGAAACGAACAGAAGGGAAAGCATAATAACAAGACAATCTAAGACAAAACATGACACTTAACTGATCAGTGGTCAACGGCTGCCCCCCCCCTACCAAGATGTGCCGGACCGGTCTTCTGATTGGCTGAGCTGAGGTCGCGCAAGTACACATTCAAAGTCAAACACTCATCAGCAAAGAGAACCACTCTGACTCTCTGTTATCAGTCAAGATCATGGTTCGTAAAAAACGGAAAGGTGGTGCTGAAAAACGTTTTGAAGGTGACTAACTCCTGGAGGTAGGAAAAAAAACAGAGAAAGACACACACTGTGTGGTGATGTGGGCTGTGACTAAAATATCAGGGTGGAATGTTTGTCCCAGTCTGCAACTGTTACAAAATAACACAGTAATTAATGTAATTTCAAAACTGTTATATCCTTCCAAGCCACTAATCACACTCAAGTATGAATGGGAGAATCTTGAATGCTTCTTTCACAGGTATGCTGCCACAATAATGATCATTTCGCAACATACTCATCATTCTTTCTAAACACCAAAAATTAGGGGGAGAAATTATGGTAACTTTCAATCCTCTTGTTTTTATCAATCCGAAAGCCTACTCAACTCAAATCATTCTAAAATAATAATAATTTCATACAACCCATAATAATAATTGTGTCCAACTCAAAAGAATATGTTTATCAAATAGATATATAATTTATATGATCATAAGTTTAGAGCATGGCTGTCTAACACTAGGTCAACTAATTCATAAAAATATCCCCAAATTCATAAAGGATATATTTTTTTTTACTGGTCAGATTATTCCGTGTCATTTGAATTGTCATTTTTATGTTTTTTTTGTTGTTCATTTTTACATTCAGCTGAATGTTGACTTTTAGAAATGATGCCACGTCAGGACAGGTGGAGCAGAGCGGGGCAGAGCCACAACTGATTTGGGCCCCACGTGTTTAGCAGCATGTTTTGCATGTTATTTTGGCATTAATACGTGTCACATATCAGTTTGCAAACAATGTAAAAATATATATATAATTGAGTTAATTAAGTCGCATACAAACATGGTCTGTTTTTTGTTTTTTTGAGTTAGGCAGCTCCAAAATGCAGGTGTTTCAGCCTAGCTCAGTGCTTTCCGTGATGGTGTGGCAAGCCAGCAGGAAATACAGAGTGTTGAGCCGTGATTGGCTCAGTGTTCTGTCACTCATGGGGACACGACGTCAACACAAAGTCTAAGGGGAGACATCGCGGGTACAGGGTCAGGACAGGCAAGGGTCAAAAACCAGGAGGACGAGAAAAAGAGAGACTGGGGAAAAACAAGAGCTGAGAAAAAACGCTGGTTGACTTGAACAAACAAGACAAACTGGCCCAGACAGACAGAAAATACACCAGAGGAAAGATTGGGAAGATGGGCGACACCTGGAGGGGGTGGAGAGAAGCACAAGGACAGGTGAAACAGATCAGGGCGTGACATTTTGATTGGACTGATCATGTCGACATCATACCTTCAACATTTCTACTAGCAGTCATCATCATGAATCAAGTCGACAATCTACTGGCAAATCCTTTTTAATCCTTGTCATATGAAGAGAAATAATGGAGAGAAATTATAGATAAAATGTATCGGTGCTCATCGGCAATTGGACATAAACATTACACAAGTTGTAAATCGCAAATTCAACAATGAGTGGTTTGGCAGGAATCAGTGGCTAACTGCAGGCATTGCAAAGCAATCATTAGCCTGCTATTCAGTGGAGTGGCTGTGTGTCCCAAATCTAAGATTTAGGGTCTTTCTTTTCACCCCTTAATTTCACCTACTGTTCTGACTTGATAATGCACATGTAGCCTATAACCTGTTTTTGAGAAATGTAATCATCGAATATTGTAAGAGCTTCCACTGTCTGCTTATACGCTCCCTTTATTTGTCCTACGGTTCTGAGTTGGTGTACAGGGAGAACACTGTAAGAACGGCCCATGTTCTGAATTCTGTTGCTGTACATTTCAAAAGTGCTGAACAAATAGTTATAGGCCGACAGAACATATGTCACATTTCATTCAAATAATATAATGATAACAAATTATGGCAATATGTGTGCATTTTTTTATGTTGGACTTGGGAAGTTCTTAGAGCTGATAGTATAGCTTATCAGAATCCCTCTCATTTCCTATATATTCAAAGCCCTTCAGGGAATGTATTGAAATAATGATATAAAGATATAAGCATTGATTTATGGCGTTTCATTTCCCTCCAGATATGTCTATGAAATAAAACTGAATTATTTATAAGGACCATTTAATTGAATCCGTATTGAACTCATTTGTTATGGACTCTCTTTTACAATATAGGAAATCACTCAATGTGCTATTTAGATTTATTCCGAACCAAGTCTTGATCATATTGTTTTACCTTTATTTCTATGGTAATGTTGGAGAGTGGAGCATGAGGGTGAATTGGTTTTTGGCATTACAGCAGAAATATCCAGCGGATAAGGATACAAGGGGAACGGCAGGACACTGCAGAAATGTACTTCTGTGGGAATCCAGAAACAAACAAGCTATTTCTCGGTGCTGATGTCAGTGAGGTGACTCCAATCATGTTTGTATGGTGGGGTGCAGGCCAGAATGTACACATTTACTATTTTGACTAATCTGGGCTCCTGAAATAGGGGTGGGGAATAAAGCAGCGTGACGAGTGGAGAACAAACAGATTTCCCCAAATCCATGTCTGCTAATGGAAAGAGCCAGCTTAGAGCCTGGAGGGTTCTAAAGACTCCTGTTCCATCCGTCCCGCTTTAATCTTCCACAGGTACACACACACACACACACACACACGCACACACACACACACACACACACGCACACACGCACACACGCACACACGCACACACGCACACACACACACACACACACACACACACACACACACACACACACACACACACACACACACACACACACACACACACACACACACACACACACACACACACACACACACACACACAGAGGGCTGAGGAGTGACTTGATTACGAAAAATTGTAGCTGTAATCATTTACGTTACCAGCAAAAATATTGTAATCGGATTACCGATACTGTTGAAAAGCTACATGATTACTTCTTGGACTACTTTTACATTCAGAAAGAATATTTGCAAAAAAACTATTTCACCTTTCAGTTTTCTCAATGACATTCTGTTCAGCATTGAAAACAGGAGCAAGTTTAAATTTGCTCCACCTGAGCGAGTCCCTATAATGACACACCAAATGCGTTTGATAGATCCTTTTTGTCTTCTTCTGTCACGACTTTTGCCGAAGTCGATGCCTCTCCTTGTTCAGGCGGTGCTCGGCGGTCGACGTCGCCGGTCTTCTAGCCATCGCCGATCCATTTTTCATTTTGTATTGTTATTGTTATTACGTTTTCTCTTTGCCGTGTGCTTTTGGTTCGCCTAAATAAAAGGCTTCGTTGGCTACCCAATATCTGCTCTCCTGCACCTGAATCCCTTACAGCAATTTACGCGTACCTGACATCCAAACGTAGAAAGTAATCAGATGAGTTACTGAGTTCGGCTAATCGAAAGTTATGTTACTGATTACAATTTTGGGTAGGTAACTAGTAACTGTAATGGATTACATTTAGAAAGTAACCTACCCAACCTTGCACACATGCAAGCGCACACACACACACACACACACACACACACACACACACACACACACACACACACACACACACACACACACACACACACACACACACACACACACACACACACACACACACACACGTTTAGAAAAGATTGAGACTATAAACAGATTTTTGGACAGGGGATGGGCATCAAATACATTTCTAATCAATGCAAGTAATTTGAATCCCCTTGTCTAATAAATTAGAAAAACATTCTGTTATCGTGATTATGTTAGAACCAATCCTTCGAGAGTACACAGAGACTTAAATGATGAGTGCAGGCTTATGAAGCATGAAAAACATTCTCATGAGCAGCCTATTACTGTATTATCAGCTGTTTTTCAATGCTGTCACCCGTGTAAAGCAACTGAAACATGGATTAAACAGTCAGGGTTCAGACTCGTGTCTCTGTTGAACGCCCCCTGGCAGGAGGGAGTGAGGAGACAGCTGTCAAGAAACAACAAGAAGGAGAAGAAGAAAAACAAACTGGCCACAGCTGAGCTCAGGCTTTGATGAAGACACAAGTAATCAAAGTGACGTGAGAGGGCCTATCCAGAACTGTGAAAGGCGGCGGCGCCAGGCTGGTATTTCTGCAGGTCTGGTCTCCCCCCGTCGTTGTCGATACCGTTGGCGAGCGTGCAACCTCACCAGACGGATGTCACAGTGGCTCCGTCATGGCCCAGTCACTCAATCTTGAGTCAGCTAACATGGGGGTTGGTGGTGGTGTGATGAATGGGGCCATCGGATCCCCCATCACAGTCCCCATTTCCTGTCACACCCAAGCCCTTTCCCTGGGACTGCAGCCAGCTTCAGAAAAGAAACCAGCTCACTGTGTATTGGAATGAAACCCAGTTGAAACACAGTTCAGGTTTATGCACTGCTTTTCTCCTGCTCAGATCTGCAGTTGTAAATATGCTAGGTGTAAGCACGAGACAGGAGTGATACTCTCCATGGCGGAATAAGGAGGAATGTCTATGAGTACAGTATACAGAGATGTGATGAATGCCAGATTGCATTCATATTGCTTATCAAATACAAATTGCAGACAGTATATTGTACAATGCTTTTCACTAGGTTGCAAAGCACATAAGGGTATCACAACTGCGCCTTCACTGTGAATATGATAAAAATCAACTAAAATGTTCCATGGGGATAGCTGTGTTAGGGAGTGCTATTGCAAGTGTAATGGAGGATACTGAGAGAGGAACGACTGATTAGTGTTTCCCCTTAAGTGTTTAATTAAAGGCATCTATGCCATGGGCCCCAGACAGTGTGAGAATGGTTCCGGGGAGTCGTTTAAGACGTAACACCCTGCCTCACACTCCCCAGAGATAGGCCTCATTTTTCAGGTGTCTCTTTTTTGTTTCTCCGCACTTGACAAAACAGAAACAGTGGACTTATGAAACGGGACTGACTGAAAGTCAAGTCTGTTGATTGTAGTGATCAGTCCTTTGGGTTTACTTTCATGGTGGTGACAGAGAGGAGAGTGACAGTGAGTGGTACTTTGCCTGGCAGGAGGTATGTGGCTGTTGAGGCCGGAGGGGCCTGGAAGGAGCCATGGAGGGGTCACCAAACAGACTCATCCAAACTGTGTCAGCAAAGGGAGCCTCTGAGGTGAAGAGGCATTTTGAGGTGATGGGAAGGGCAAAAAGGAGGAGTTGGAGCACAGACAGGGCCAAGTCCTTAACAAATACAGTGCATTCTGAAAGTATTCAGACCCCTTGACTTTTTCCACATTTTGTTACGTTACAGCCTTATTCTAAAATGTATTAAATACAAGTGTTTCCTCATCAACCTACACACAACACAACATAAGAACAAAGCAAAAATAGGTTTTTAGAAATGTTTGCAAAAAATACAAAATAAATACCTTATTTACATAAGTATTCAGACCCTTTGCTATTATACTCAAAATATTGCTCAGGTTCATCCTGTTTCCATTGATCATCATTGAGATGTTTCTAGAACTTGATTGGAGTCCACCTGTGGTAAATTCAATTGATTGGACATGATTTGGAAAGGCACACACCTGTCTATATAAGGTCCCAAGGTTGACAGTGCATGTCAGAGCAAAAACCAAGCCAAGAGGTCGAAGGAATTGTCCGTCGAGCTCCGAGACAGAATCTGGGGAAGGGTTCCAATTTTTTTCGCAGCATTGAATGTCCCCAAGAACATATTGGCCTCCATCATTCTTAAATGGAAGAAGTTTAGAGCCACCAAGACTCTTCCCAGAGATGGCCGCCCAGCCAAACTGAGCAATCTGGGGAGAAGGGCCTTGGTCAGGGAGGTGACCAAGGACCCGATGGACACTCTGACAGTGCTCCACAGTTCTTCTGTGGAGATGGGAGAACCTTCCAGAAGGACAACCATCTCTGCATTACTTCACCATGGTAGAGTGGCCAGACGGAAGCCACTCCTAAGTAAAAGGCACATAGCAGCCCACTTGGAGTTTGCCAAAAGGCACCTAAAGACTTTCAGACCATGAGAAACAAGATTCTCTGGTCTGATGATGATTTAACACTTTGTCCTGAATGCCATGCGTCAGTTTGGAAGAAATCTGCCACCATCCCTACGGTGAGGCATGGTGGTGAAAGCATCATGCTGTGGGGAGGTTTTTCAGCGGCAGGGACTGGGAGACTAGTCAGGATCGAGGGAAAGATGAACGGAGAAAAGTACAGAAAGATCCTTGATGAAACCCTGCTCCAGAGCACTCAGTACCTCAGACTGGGGTGAAGGTTCACCTTCCAACAGGACAACAACCCTAAGCACACAGCCAAGACAGCATAGGAGTTGCTTCGGGACAAGTCTCTGAATGTCCTTGAGTGTCCCAGCCACAGCCCGGACTTGAACCCGATCAAACATCTCGGGAGAGACCTGAAAATAGCTGTGCATCCAACCTGCAGAGCTTGAGAGGATCTGCAGAGAAGTATGGGAGAAACTCACCAAATAAAGGTGTGCCAACTGTGTAGTGTTATACCCAAGAAGATTCGAGGCTGTTAAATCTGCCAAAGGTGCTTCAAAAAAGTACTGAGTAAAGGGTCCGAAAACTTATGTAAATGTGTTTTTTCAATTTTGTATTTTTAATACATTTGCTAAAAATTGATAAAAACCTGTTTTGCTTTGTCATTATGGGGTATTTTGTGTAGATGGATGAAGGGGGAAAACTATGTAATCCATTTTAGAATAAGGCTGTAACGTAACAAAATTTGAAAAAAGTCAAGGGGTCTAAATACTTTCTGAATGCACTGTACACAAGTCACATGCAACTAAATACTTACTGGGTTTTTAGTAAGACATAAGAGGAATGTAAATAACACTTCAAATGTGAAATATGCCAACATTTACAGCATAAAAGGAATGAAATCCATGCAGTGCTCCGGAAGATAGAAATCAGCAGGCTGAACCTAGTACTTTGCTGAGTACGTTTAATAATGCATTGGGACATCAGCAAACGTTTTTGGGATGCAAGTTTCTACTTTTTTCCTGCAGTAGTAAACACTGCATGATTGATCAAAGGCATGAAACAGCTTGTAAAACTGCTGCAGGTTGCAGGGAGCACAGTGTATAAGGCCACTTTGTAGGTCTGTGTAAAATACTACAGTACACTGTATGAGGTCATCATCTCTCAAAGAGAGGGTCTGGTGGATGAAGTCACGTCTGTCTGAGAGAGATGTCTGGAGACAGATTCACATGTGGTGTGCTCTCTCTCTCTCTTTCTCTCTCTCTGCTCTCTCTCCCTCTTTCTCTCTCTCTCTCTCTCTCTCTCTCTCTCTCTTTCTCTCTCTCTCTCTCTCTCCTCTCTCTCTCTCTCTCTCTCTCTCTCTCTCTCTCTCTCTTTTCTCTCTGCTCTCTCTCCCTCTTTCTCTCTCTCTCTCTCTCTTTCTTTCTCTCTGCTCTCTCTCTCTCTTTTTCTCTCTCTCTCTCTTTTTCTCTCTCTCTCTCTCTCTCTCTCTTTCTCTCTCTCTCTCTGCTCTATCTCTTTCTCTCTCTCATCTCTCTGCTCTCTCTCTCTCTCTCTCTCTCTCTCTCTCTCTCTCTCTGCTCTCTCTCTCTCTCTCTTCTCTCTCTCTCTCTCTGCTCTCTCTCTCTCTCTCTGCTCTCTCGCTCTCTCTTTCTCTCTCTCTCTCTGCTCTCTCTCTCTCTCTTTCTCTCTCTCTCTCTTTCTCTCTCTCCGCTCTCTCTCTTTCTCTCTCTCTCTCTTTCTCTCTCTCTCTGCTCTCTCTCTCTTTCTCTCTCTCTCTGCTCTCTCTCTCTTTATCTCTCTCTCTCTCTGCTCTCTCTCTCTTTCTCTCTCTGCTCTCTCTCTGCGCTCTCGCTGCTCTCTCTCTTTTTCTCTGCTTGTGCTCTCGCGCTCTGCTCTGTCTAGGCTTGTTCCCTCTTTCTCTCTCCCCCTCTGTCTACCATCGCCTGTCTCCACCCACTCTCATTCTCTTCTATCTTTTATTCCCCCTCTCTCTCTAACTCACTTATTTTCCTCAATCTTTCCGTTGTTTCCCACTTGTTCTCTTTTATTCATAATGTCCAGACCAGAGTAGGATATATGTGATGTAATGCAGATACAGTTATGAATGTTTGAGCAGAAATGTCACACTCTATTTCAGTCATGTATCCACATGGAGCAGTGCATTGCAGTGCTGAATTTTGTGATTGGAGATTTTCTCTCTTTCTGACAATGGTATCAGATTACTCTTCAATGAAAAATCTTCAACTACATGATGAAAATATGAACCAAGTTGATTCATTTCCTCATTTCCAGCCACACCCATAGCATGTTATTATTTATAGCAATCCAGAGAAATACATCACAAACATAATTGGCATGTACGTAAAGCATTAAACATTATGGGAATCCCTAAGAATCTACATGTTTTTAAAATGGCAACATTGTTCCAACTTTGCATCCCATTTGCGCATGTTTGTATCCACGTGGGTTTTATAGCGTGTTAATGAAGAAACAGAATGCATAGACTGGAGCTTGGAGCCGCATTTATGAAACTGTGTGAATAGGTTATCTGGGAGGGAGGGGGAGAGAGAGAATAGGAGAGAAAGATGGGTAAAGAGAGAGAGAGAGATGAGTCAGAGCAGTGATGATGGCACAGTCCAGAGTCTCCCGAGGGGATCCCCGAGTGGGCTAGGATTAATCGTTTGTAAAAAAAAAAAAAAAAACATCATTTAAAAAGTTCCCTCTCGCTCAGGCAATCAAAGATCGCGGCAGCGTTGATGGATAAATCTGAATGGAAACCTCTCGTACCCGTGCAAGCACACCATTCCTATCACCCTCCCCCATTTAAGGGCACAATAACACATATTTGCTACAGAGTACAATTTATAGCCCCATGCCTCTTAAATGCATCCCACATCAATTTCATGTGCATTTCATGTGGGATAGACGGCTGCTTGTGATTTGATTGGCCCATGAATCACACGTCTAAACGGAATCCGATGGGAGGGGAAGGAGATGATGGGCCCTTATACTGTCCCGTGTGCCAATGGCCGTAGGTAGAGATGGAGATGGCCTCCCTGAAAGCAGCTATATAGCCATGCTCGTTAATTCAGTGTTGGGATGACGGGGTAGTGGGTAGTTAGTTATTAGTGAGCATATGGTTGGTATGAACAACCGAAAGGTTTTGTTCTATTTTCCTCCTAGACCCATGTGGAGGGGAACATGGGGGACCGTGCACAGATGCAGGGCTGGGATTGGACGGCAGCTGCTGTGGGTTCTCCAAGGTCCCAGTATGTCCTGGGTAAATGTTCTTTCCAATTTTCTCCTAAGCCCGTACAGGAGTCGTGATTGGCTCCCACTGACCAAGGCCCCATAGGAGATGAATGATGTACTGATGGAGTGCTGTGTGACTGTATGACTTCTAGAGAAATTAAATAGGCCCAGGTCAGTCACTCCCAGTAATGACCTGCTGGATCATAAAGCAGGACTGATGTCCATAAGCAGCTCCTTTCTTCGTTGCTACATATCAAGCCTATATGTATGGAGGAAATAGAAATGTACCTCATCATTTGATCAGACAGACCCTTGGTTGTATTCATGATGATATGCAGTGGAATATTGTGTTCCTTTCATCTTGTGGTTGGATGAACATTATGAGCAATATTGATGTTATTTACTATAAAACATATTATATATATATATACGACATTCATTACCTCGATGTGATGTGTAAATTAACGTAATAGAACTTGGATTTGTTCGCTTGAAGACCTTGAGCAGATATTGAGTGGATGTGACGCTGGTAAACGTATATCAGTGTCAGAGAGAAATTGACATAATCCTCTCACATAGACAGAGCAAAATTTGTAGCAAATAATTACAAATCACATCCTGCACATGAAAGCAGAGACACACACACACACACACACACACACACACACACACACACACACACACACACACACACACACACACACACACACACACACACACACACACACACACACACACACACACACACACACACACACACACACACACACACACACACACACACACACACACACACACACACACACACACACACACATGAGTCAACACAGCACCACCATGGCTGCTGGGCAGAGGACATCCCCCAGTCTGTTTTGGCTGGCTAGGAGAAGACTGCAGCTGTTCCCTGGCGTCATGTGACCATGAATCTAAAACTGCACAAGCTCATTTTCAATAACATTGCTGGATGAACTGAGGTTCAGGGACTGTCAAGGTGTTGAAAGGATAATAGCCATGATGCCCATAATAATTCTACTGTTTATTCTCAATATATTGTGACCTTATTTTTTTGCATTGTTTTTGTTGAAGCTGTGTGCCAGTTTAAATGGGCGAGGGCCAGCACGCTTAATATTGTTATTGATTTGAACCCTTGCACGTGCTAAATATACATTCTGATTTATTAACATTGTGGGCTGCAATTTGGTGGCCTGCTATTTGGGACTGAATATAAATCAGGTGTTGTCTGAAGAAGTGTCAATTCAGCAGGTATGGGGCCGTCTGTTCTGTTTGTCACTGGTTGCCTGGTTGCTGTATTGATCCCTGATGAATACCATTAAGCCGTTTCTTAAAGGGTTTTACCACATCAGGAGCATTCACCCGTGGCTGGGCGCGTCCTCCCTCCTGCTCCTCATCCTCCCATAGGCTGTCCCCTCTCCCGCGATGCACTGTGTGTGAGCGCCAACCCCTAGAGTTCCTCGAATGACAGTATACTTTGTGCCTCTGTCAAGAGAATATTCTACTGTACAGTCATAAGAGCTGATGTCAGTGTGTGACAGCTGAACCGGCACATCATGGGGGTCCAAACAGAGTTAATGTTATGTCATATGACAGGGAAGGAAACGGCATCGGGAAGCACAATCAACACTCCCCCATGCCGGCTAGTGTGCGTGTGTGTGTATATGTGTGTCTGTGTGTGTCTGTGTGATAAGCTTGCCTGCCTCCTCACAAGTTTACACTGCCAGAGACTTAGAGCCTGAGGACATTGGACGACACTTCAGACTGGTCTCATAGACTAGACGTAATATAGTAAACGGAAATCCAGGACACTCAAATTTGTATGATATATAATGTTTGGTATGGTTACATAAGTTAGAAGGTTACTTATGGCAAAAACGAAAGGAGGGTGGTTAGTCATAACGTGAACATCTGGCAGCCCAACAGTTGCATGTTCAAATTTCATCACAGACAACTTCAGCATTTTAGCTAATTAGCAACTACTTACTACTTTCTAGCTACTTTGCTACAACTTAGCATGTTAGCTAACCCTTCCCCTAACCATAACCCTTTTAGCAACTTTGCTACTACTTAGCATGTTAGCTAACCCTTCCCCTAACCTTAACTCTTTTAGCTAACTCCTAACCTTAACCTTAACCCTAACCCCTAGAGTTAACATTAGCCACCAACTAGCTAATGTTGGCCACAACAAATTGGAATTCATAGCATATCACACAGTTAGCAAATTCGGAACATATCACACAGTTAGCAAATTCGGAACATATTGTACGTTTGCAAATTCGGAACATATTGTACGTTTACAAATTCGGAACATATTTAACAAATGACAATTTGTAACAAATCATACGTAATGGATGATGGACATCCACAAATTAATACATAACATACGAAATGTAACATATCATACTAAATGGAGTGTCTCAGATTTATGTACAGAATAATATGGAATTTTCTGAGGCCACTGTTGGACACTTAGGCGGATCAATGTGAACCTTTTCTGATCAACTGGAATTCCATGCAAATTTTAAGAGGGTTACTGCTTTAAGGCATCTTTTGGCAGACTGTGTGTGTGTGTGTGTGTGTGTGTGTGTGTGTGTGTGTGTGTGTGTGTGTGTGTGTGTGTGTGTGTGTGTGTGTGTGTGTGTGTGTGTGTGTGTGTGTGTGTGTGTGTGTGTGTGTGTGTGTGTGTGTGTGTGTGTGTGTGTGTGTGTGTGTGTGTGTGTGTGTGTGTGAGAGAGAGTCAAATCAAATAACATTTTATTTGTGACATGCTTTGTAGACAACAGGTATAGACTATGCTTACTTGCGAGTCCTTTTCCAACAATGCAGTGTTAATGTCATGTTTTGTCATTGGTTATCATGTCTTGTCTCTGTGCTTCCCTTCTATTCGTTTCCCTCTGCTGGTCTTATTAGGTTCTTTCCCTCTTTCTATCCCTCTCTTCCCCTCCCTCTCTCCCTCTCTCGCTCTCTCTCCCTATCGTTCCGTTCCTGCTCCCAGCTGTTCCTCATTCTCCTAACTACCTCATTTACTCTTTTCACACCTGTCCCCTATTTTGCCCTCTGATTAGAGCCACTATTTCTCCCTCTGTTTTCCGCTTCTGTCCTTGTCGGATCCTTGTATGATGTTCGCTGTTCTGTGTCCTTGTCTCGCCCTGTCGTGTTTTACCTTCTTCAGATGCTGCATGTGAGCAGGTGTCTTAGTCTGCTACGGTCGGTGCCTTCCCGAAGCAACCTGCAGTCTATGGTCGAGTCTCCAGTCAGTCCTCGCTACTGACGAGTGGATTTCAGTTTTCCTGTTTTGTTTTCTCCTTGATAATATCCAGGATTATTACTTTTGTCATATACTGGAATAAAGACTCTGTTTTCGTTAAGTCGCTTTTGGGTCCTCATTCACCAGCATAACAGTTAAAGAGAATAAGAAAAAAATAGGAAATAGCGACACAGTAAATAACATATAAAAATGACAAGTACAAATAATATACTGTATATAGGGAGTAGAAAATAACATGGCGTCTGTGGTGTCTGTGGCGTCAGTATGAATGTGTGTGTCTGTGGCGTCAGTGTGAATGTGTGTGTCTGGGGCGTCAGTATGAATGTGTGTGTCTGTGGCGTCAGTATGAATGTGTGTGTGTCTGGGGCGTCAGTATGAATGTGTGTGTCTGTGGCGTCAGTATGAATGTGTGTGTCTGTGGCTTCAGTGTGAATGTGTGTGTCTGGGGCGTCAGTGTGAATGTGTGTGTCTGGGGCGTCAGTGTGAATGTGTGTGTCTGTGGCGTCAGTATGTATGTGTGTGTCTGTGGCGGCAGTGTGAATGTGTGTGTCTGTGGCGTCAGTATGTATGTGTGTGTCTGTGGCGTCAGTGTGAATGTGTGTGTCTGTGGCGTCAGTATGTATCTGTGTGTCTGTGGCGTCAGTATGAATGTGTGTGTCTGTGGCGTCAGTATGTATCTGTGTGTCTGTGGCGTCAGTATGAATGTGTGTGTCTGTGGCGTCAGTATGTATGTGTGTGTCTGTGGCGTCAGTATGTATGTGTGTGTCTGTGGCGTCAGTATGTATGTGTGTGTCTGTGGCGTCAGTGTGAATGTGTGTGTCTGTGGCGTCAGTATGAATGTGTGTGTCTGTGGCGTCAGTGTGAATGGGCGTCAGTGTGAATGTGTGTGTATGGGGCGTCAGTGTGAATGTGTGTGTCTGTGGCGTCAGTATGAATGTGTGTGTCTGTGGCGTCAGTGTGAATGGGCGTCAGTGTGAATGTGTGTGTCTCGGGCGTCAGTGTGAATGTGTGTGTCTGTGGCGTCAGTATGTATGTGTGTGTCTGTAGCGTCAGTATGTATGTGTGTACATGTTATATGTGTGTTGTGGTATCAGTGTGAGTGTGTGGGTAGAGTCAGTGTGTGGGTAGAGTCAGTGTCTGTGGGTAGAGTCAGTGTGTGGGTAGAGTCCAGTGTCTGTAGGTAGAGTCCAGTGTATGTGGGAAGAGTCCAGTGTGTGGGGGTAGAGTCAGTGTCAGTGTGTGGGTAGAGTCCAGTGTCTGTAGGTAGAGTCCAGTGTATGTGGGTAGAGTCCAGTGTGTGTGGGTAGAGTCCAGTGTGTGTGGGAAGAGTCCAGTGTGTGGGGGTAGAGTCCAGTGTGTGTGGGTAGAGTCCAGTGTGTGTGGGTAGAGTCCAGTGTGTGTGGGAAGAGTCCAGTGTTGGGGGGTAGAGTCCAGTGTGTGTGGGTAGAGTCCAGTGTGTGTGGGTCGAGTCTAGTGTGTGTGGGTAGAGTCCAGTGTGTGTGGGTAGAGTCCAGTGTGTGTGGGTAGAGTCCAGTGTGTGTGGGTAGAGACCAGTGTGCGTGGGTAAAGTCCAGTGTGTGTGGGTAGAGTCCAGTGTGTGTGGGTAGAGTCCAGTGTGTGTGGGTAGAGTCCAGTGTGTGTGGGTAGAGTCCATTTTGTGTGGGTAGAGTCCAGTGTGTGTGGGTAAAGTCCAGTGTGTGTGGGTAGAGTCCAGTGTGTGTGGGTAGAGTCCAGTGTGTGTGGGTAGAGTCCAGTGTGCGTGGGTAGAGTCCAGTGTGCGTGGGTAGAGTCCAGTGTGTGTGGGTAGAGTCCAGTGTGTGTGGGTAGAGTCCAGTGTGCGTGGGTAGAGTCCAGTGTGCGTGGGTAGAGTCCAGTGTGTGTGGGTAGAGTCCAGTGTGTGTGGGTAAAGTCCAGTGTGTGTGCATAGAGTCAGTGCAGGAGAGTTAGTGCAAAAAAGGGTTAATGCCGGTTGTCCGGGTATCCATTTGATGAGCTATTTAGAAGTCTTGTTTAAAAGTCTTACGGCTTGGGGGTAGAAGCTGTTCAGGGTTCCTGTTGGTTCAAGACTTGGTGCATTGCTACCGCTTGCCGTGCAGTAGCCGAGAGAACAGTCTGACTTGGGTTCCTGGAGTGTTTGACAATTTTTTGGACCTTCCTCTGACACCGCCTGGTATAAAGGTCCAGGATGGCAGGGATCTAGGCCCCAGTGATGTACTGGGAGGTACGCGCTCTCCTCTGTAGCGCCTTGTGATCAGATGCCAAGCAGTTACCATACCAGGTGGTGAAGCAGCCAGTCAAGATGCTCTCTATGGTGCAGCTACAGTATATACATTTTTGAGGATCTGAGGGCCCATGACAAATCTTTTGAGCCACCTGAGCGGGAAGTCATTGCTGTGCCATCTTCATGACTGTGTTGGTGTGTTTAGACCATGATAAATCCTTAGTGATGTGGACACCTAGGAACTTGAAGCTCTCGACCCGCTCCACTATAACCCCTTCGATGTGAATGGGGGCGTGCTTGGCCCTTCGTTTTCTGTAGTCCACGATCAACTCCTTTGTCTTACTGGCGTTAAGGGAGAGCTTGTTGGCATGGTACCACACTGCCAGGTGGGCTGATCTCCTCCCTATAGGCGGTCTCATCGTCGTCGGTGATCAGGCCTACCATGTTGTGTCGTTGGCAAACATAATGATGGTGTTGGAGTCGTGCACGGCCAGTTGTGGGTGAACAGGGTGTGTGTGTGTGTGTGTGTGTGTGTGTGTGTGTGTGTGTGTGTGTGTGTGTGTGTGTGTGTGTGTGTGTGTGTGTGTGTGTGTGTGTGTGTGTGTGTGTGTGTGTGTGTGTGTGTGTGTGTGTGTGTGTGTGTGTGTGTGTGATGCACTGACGCTAACAGAGGATTAGTTAACGCCCCCTCTCCGACCTCAGCATAAGGTTCTACAACACAGTCTCTCAACAAGGCAGACTACTGAGACACAGGGAACGGAGGGATGGATCTGTGGGTGTCTGTCTGTGTTAATTCATCTAAGGAGAATGTAGTAGTCACACTGTGTGTTGTAAGAGTATCTGAGGTCTTTGCCCACAGGCCACCTTTACAGATAATGCTACCATCTGCATCATCTGGCTGTGCTTCCAAAAGATCCTAATGTTATAAATCATAATACTGATTTTAGAGTTTGTAAAACATCTCATCTGTTTAGTTTTTTATACAACATACACAGTATTCCTATTCTGGTAGATGGCAGAATTTCAATCTGACCATATTATCTGGCATATTGAAGAGGAAACATACACACTCTTCCTATCATTGTGAAGTGGCATTCACCAAGCGTTGGATTGTTCACCCACCAATAGGGAACGTGAGCTGGGTTTAGACCGGCGTGAGACAGGTTAGTTTTACCCTACTGGCGATGTGTTGTTGCAATAGTAATCCTGCTCTACTTTACAGGGACCATTTTCCTTTTCATTCTCAGTGATAATGATCTCCCGCGAATGGAAGGAAAAATGTCATACATGTATGTTTTCTATGACTACCAAATATATTCTGGATCGTATGGAGTAGCT
The DNA here is from genome assembly GCF_021184085.1 of Oncorhynchus gorbuscha. Classification (NCBI taxonomy): domain Eukaryota; kingdom Metazoa; phylum Chordata; class Actinopteri; order Salmoniformes; family Salmonidae; genus Oncorhynchus; species Oncorhynchus gorbuscha. The sequence goes on from NC_060189.1 coordinate 29,966,425, forward strand.
GTTTGCTGCTGGGTTTGATTTCCAATGCTCAACACGGTGAGATTGTAAAACATGTTGTAGCTGGCAATCAAAGCCCTCTCTCTGAAAAATGTGATTTCATCACTGTGTTATTGGGCTCCACGAGACGGCGCTTGATTCACACCAAAGGAGTGTCACATCAAAGAGAGAGAGAGAGAGCAAGGGATGGAGAGAGAACGAGGGAGCGAGAGAGATAACTGCAGAGGGGAAACCGAGATAGATGAGACAGCTATCAGGTTCAAACAGAGTCCAGGGGTAAATGGAAGTGAACTAGACCAACTCACTGAGTGGGTTAAGCAGCATAGCAGGTACATTTCACATAATTATATTTTATCCTCTATGTAAATGATACCTGTAATGTGTACAGTACCTTTTCCACCTCATGTCGCCCTGTGATAAGGCCAGGGGTTTTAGCAACCTTTTCCCAAAACACTTCCTGAATTGGTGGAGTAGAAATGGAAGTCCCGCCACGCTTGAGTGAGACAAGTGCTTTAAGGGCGGTGTTAGAGAAATCTGTAGCGTGTTGGTGGTCTTGGCTGGCGATTAGATCCTTAGCATTCTCTCTATACATCTCTCTCTCCCTCTCTATTTCTCCCTTCCTCTCTCTCTCTATTTCTCCTTTCCCCTCCCTCTCTCTCTCGCTCGCTCTCTCTCTCCCTCTCTCTCTCTATTTCTCCCTTTCTCTCTCTCTCTCTCTCTCTCTCTCTCTCTCTCTCTCTCTCTCTCTCTCTCTCTCTCTCTCTCTCTCTCTCTCTCTCTCTCTCTCTCTCTCTCTCTCTCTCTCTCTCTCTCTCTCTATCCTGTTAGACAGGGAGCACCTATGTCGCTGATTAAGTCTCAGTCGCCACTGATTTTTATTGGCTGCCAAATGGTGCATAACTTAAACATTTATCATGGTCGATCGGCTATGCAGCGAGGGGTGTCTGCTTTACCTACGGGAGAGGAGAGGAAACGGGAGAGGAGAGGAAACGGGAGAGGAGAGGAGGAGCGGAGAGGAGAGGGAGCGGAGAGGAGAGGAGAGGGTGGAGAGGAGAGGAGGAGGAGAGGAGAGGGAGGAGGGAGGAGGAGAGGGAGAGGAGAGGAGAGGAGAGGAGAGGAGAGGAGAGGGAGAGGAGAGAGAGGAGAGGAGAGGAGAGGAGAGGAGAGGAGAGGAGAGGAGAGGAGAGGAGAGGAGAGGAGGGAGTTGCAGGAGGGGAGTCAGCATGGACGGGGCTTCCAGGGCCCAAAATGAAAGATGGCACAAAAGGGAAACCGTTAAAGGCTTTACCGCAGTGTGGGCCTGGTGCTGCTCGCTCTGTGTCAATGACTAACTGCTCTCTGAGGCAAAGTTGGTGTATTGCAGTATAACAGCACAGGCTGGCATTTGCATGCTGTGTACTACTCAGTGTAGCATGTATTAGTTCACTGAGAATTGAGGACATTGCTGGAGAATAATATAATGTGAATTACTCTTGATTCACCGGAATATAACCTGCAATGACAATGTTATCTGATCATTTTGAGGATTTGGGGTTGTAATGTTGGTCTGCCTGGTGAAGGAACAGCCTGTCCCACAGTGAACCAACCTTAGGGTGGCACATCTAATCTAATCCACACAATGTTCATGATCCAAAAGTGATATTAAAAATTGGAATCAGGAATGAATCTGGCAGCACCTTGCGTGCTTCTGTCCTGTTAGCGCTGATTGTTACTGTTGCTGTGGCATGGCTCACTAAACCAAATCCCTCTGTATGGGGCCTGGCTGTCACATGTCCCGCCACCATGTCCCTTTATCTGTCTCCTTACTTGGAAGGTTTCATTAGGTAGGAGGAAGTTGTCTGAGGATAGCCTGGCTGCACTTAGATCACACTGGCCCTGGCCGCCTGCATGGTGTTAAACATATCCCCTCACATGAAACGTTTAGTCCACGGACCAGTGATGAGCAGAGCAGGGGAACATCATCATGATTCTCCTGAGAGGCAGACCAGGAGCCAAACCAACTTGTCATATTGTAAATGCATATCTGCATCGTCTTCCACTGAAAACAATAGGTGCCAGTTCTCCCTATGCCATGTGGTTGCATATGTGCTATGGTAACCGAGCTAATTTCATAGCTAATGGCTCAAAAGTCAGTGATTTCTTCTGTTTGCTTTCCCCTTTTCATGCAGTAATCTGTGCAAAAAGAAGAATTAAAGTTCTATACTATCCTGAAGCAAGTCTTCTCCTTTTATAGGTTGTCAAGAGGAGAGAAAATGGGTAGACATGGTTCGTAGGGCAGAGGGGGTAGTCGGGCTACTTTTCTGATCAGTAGGAATTGCTGTTGTTTAGTCCTTACCAGCAACGTGCACATGAATATATTTTTTTTTAAATGCATATGATTTTCTCAGTCAGTTTAGATTTTTGTGTCAGACTGTTCTGTGTTCAACCTCGCCCAACTTCTTAACAGAGGAAAGACTGTTTTTCTGTCTGATGTAAGGTAGCCATGTAAGGCAGCCATGGAGGCTCATAAATAAAGAAGTTACAGCACAAACCACGTTCATCACAGCTGCCAGCTTGGTCCTTCTCTTGTCAACCAATTGGCCAGGAAACTAACCTTATCTACTGCCAGGTTTATTACATTCTTCTTTGGCATTGATGAAGATCGGAGAGCCTTGAAATCATCCCGCCTTACTACCACCAACACGTCTCTTGTTCCACTAGGGGCTCCAAAACTCTAGACCCCTTTAATTCGACCCACAGATATGTATACATGGCCCTTCCTCGTCCTCCCTTCGGCAAATCTCACCATGACTCCGTTCTCCTGCTTCCTGTTTACAAACAAAAGCTCAAACAGGAAGTACCAGTGATGCGCTCAACTCGGAAGTGGTCAGATGAAGGCTACAAGACTGTTTTGATAGTGCAAACTGGGATAGGTTCTGGGATTCATCCAATAGCATTGAGGAGTTTACCACAACAGTCACGGGCTTCATCAATAAGTGCATAGAGATGTCATCCCCACAGTTAGTATAAGAATGTATCCCAACCAAAAACCATGGATAACAGGCAATATTCGCACTGGGCTAAAGGCTAGCGCTACCGCTTACAACGAACGGGACAAGGACATGGACACATACAAGAAAGCCCGCTACAATCTCCGATGAGACATCAAACATGCAAAAGGACAATATAGGAGGAAGGTGGAATCCTATTACACCGGCTCTGATGCTCGGAGTATGGGGGAGGGCAAAGGTTTTCCCTTTGTAACGGATTACAAACAGCCATGAGTTGCCCCGCAATGCAGAACTCCCAAACGAGCAAAATGCCTTTTATGCTTGCTTCGAGGATTTGTGTGAAAGACCCTGTTTTTCCAGATGACTGAGTGATCTTGCTCTCCGTGGCCGATGTGAACAAAACCTTTAAACAGGTTAACAATCCTTTAAACAGGTTAACAATCTGACAGAATACCAGGGCACGTTCTCAAAGCATCCGCCCTTGACCGCAAATCACGACAGAGGGTGGTGCGAACAGCCCAGTACTTCACTGGGGCCGAGCTCCCTGCCATCCAGGACCTCTATACCAGGCGGTGTCTGAGGAAGGCCACACAAATTGCCATATAGTCTGCTACCGTCCGGCAATCAATACCGGACCAGCAGCTCTCGGACCAACGGCCTCAGAGATAGCTTCTTCCCCTAAGAAATAAAACTGCTAAATGGACAATTATGGGTACCTGGACTATCTGCACTGACCCTACACACTCTCACTAGACTATAAATGCCCACCATATACACACTCACTAGACTATAAATTCCCACCATATACACACTCACTAGACTATAAATGCCCACCATACACACCCTCACTAGACTATAAATGCCCACCATATACACACTCACTAGACTATAAATGCCCACCATATACACACTCACTAGACTATAAATGCCCACCATATACACCCTCACTAGACTATAAATGCCCACCATATACACCCTCACTAGACTATAAATGCCCACCATATACACCCTCACTAGACTATAAATGCCCACCATATACACACTCACTAGACTATAAATGCCCACCATATACACACTCACTAGACTATAAATGCCCACCATATACACCCTCACTAGACTATAAATGCCCACCATATACACCCTCACTAGACTATAAATGCCCAACCCTACACACCCTCACTAGACTATAAATGCCCACCATATACACACTCACTAGACTATAAATGCCCACCATATACACACTCACTAGACTATAAATGCCCACCATATACACACTCACTAGACTATAAATGCCCACCCTACACACTCACTAGACTATAAATGCCCAACCCTACACACCTCACTAGACTATAAATGCCCACCATACACACCCTCACTAGACTATAAATGCCCACCATATACACACTCACTAGACTATAAATGCCCACCATATACACTCACTAGACTATAAATGCCCACCATATACACTCACTAGACTATAAATGCCCACCCTATACACCCTCACTAGACTATAAATGCCCACCATATACACCCTCACTAGACTATAAATGCCCACCATATACACCCTCATTAGACTATAAATGCCCACCATATACACACTCACTAGACTATAAATGCCCACCCTATACACCCTCACTAGACTATAAATGCCCACCATATACACCCTCACTAGACTATAAATGCCCAACCATACACACCCACTAGACTATAAATGCCCACCATATACACCCTCACTAGACTATAAATGCCCACCATATACACACTCACTAGACTATAAATGCCCACCATATACACACTCACTAGACTATAAATGCCCACCATATACACCCTCACTAGACTATAAATGCCCACCATATACACCCTCACTAGACTATAAATGCCCACCATATACACCCTCACTAGACTATAAATGCCCACCATATACACACTCACTAGACTATAAATGACCACCATATACACCCTCAAGACTATAAATGCCCACCCTACACACCCTCACTAGACTATAAATGCCCACCCTACATACCCTCACTAGACTATAAATGCCCACCATATACACCCTCACTAGACTATAAATGCCCACCATATACACACTCACTAGACTATAAATGCCCACCATATACACACTCACTAGACTATAAATGCCCACCCTACACACCCTCACTAGACTATAAATGCCCACCATACACACACTCACTAGACTATAAATGCCCACCATATACACACTCACTAGACTATAAATGCCCACCATATACACACTCACTAGACTATAAATGCCCACCATATACACACTCACTAGACTATAAATGCCCAACCCTACACACCCTCACTAGACTATAAATGCCCACCATATACACACTCACTAGACTATAAATGCCCACCATATACACACTCACTAGACTATAAATGCCCACCATATACACACTCACTAGACTATAAATGCCCACCATATACACACTCACTAGACTATAAATGCCCACCATATACACCCTCACTAGACTATAAATGCCCACCATATACACCCTCACTAGACTATAAATGCCCACCATATACACCCTCACTAGACTATAAATGCCCACCATATACACCCTCACTAGACTATAAATGCCCACCATATACACCCTCACTAGACTATAAATGCCCACCATATACACCCTCACTAGACTATAAATGCCCACCATATACACCCTCACTAGACTATAAATGCCCACCATATACACCCTCACGAGACTATAAATGCCCACCATATACACCCTCACTAGACTATAAATGCCCACCATATACACCCTCACTAGACTATAAATGCCCACCATATACACCCTCACTAGACTATAAATGCCCACCATATACACCCTCACTAGACTATAAATGCCCACCATATACACACTCACTAGACTATAAATGACCACCATATACACCCTCACTAGACTATAAATGCCCACCCTACACACCCTCACTAGACTATAAATGCCCACCCTACATACCCTCACTAGACTATAAATGCCCACCATATACACCCTCACTAGACTATAAATGCCCACCATATACACACTCACTAGACTATAAATGCCCAACCCTACACACCCTCACTAGACTATAAATGCCCACCATATACACACTCACTAGACTATAAATGCCCACCATATACACACTCACTAGACTATAAATGCCTACCATATACACCCTCACTAGACTATAAATGCCCACCATATACACACTCACTAGACTATAAATGCCCACCATATACACCCTCACTAGACTATAAATGCCCACCATATACACCCTCACTAGACTATAAATGCCCACCATATACACCCTCACTAGACTATAAATGCCCACCATATACACCCTCACTAGACTATAAATGCCCACCATATACACCCTCACTAGACTATAAATGCCCACCATATACACCCTCACTAGACTATAAATGCCCACCATATACACCCTCACTAGACTATAAATGCCCACCATATACACCCTCACTAGACTATAAATGCCCACCATATACACACTCACTAGACTATAAATGCCCACCATATACACACTCACTAGACTATAAATGACCACCATATACACCCTCACTAGACTATAAATGCCCACCCTACACACCCTCACTAGACTATAAATGCCCACCCTACATACCCTCACTAGACTATAAATGCCCACCATATACACCCTCACTAGACTATAAATGCCCACCATATACACACTCACTAGACTATAAATGCCCACCCTACACACTCACTAGACTATAAATGCCCACCCTACACACTCACTAGACTATAAATTCCCACCCTACACACCTCACTAGACTATAAATGCCCACCCTACACACCCTCACTAGACTATAAATGCCCACCATATACACTCACTAGACTATAAATGCCCACCATATACACTCACTAGACTATAAATGCCCACCATATACACTCACTAGACTATAAATTCCCACCCTACACACCCTCACTAGACTATAAATGCCCACCCTACACACCCTCACTAGACTATAAATGCCCAACCTACACACCCACTAGACTATAAATGCCCACCATATACACACTCATTAGACTATAAATGCCCACCATATACACACTCACTAGAATATAAATGCCCACCCTACACACCCTCACTAGACTATAAATGCCCACCCTACACACCCTCACTAGACTATAAATGCCCAACCTACACACCCACTAGACTATAAATGCCCACCATATACTCACTCATTAGACTATAAATGCCCACCATATACACACTCACTAGAATATAAATGCCCACCATATACACACTCACTAGACTATAAATGCCCACCCTACACACCCTCACTAGACTATACATGCCCACCATATACACCCTCACTAGACTATAAATGCCCACCATATACACCCTCACTAGACTATAAATGCCCACCATATACACCCTCACTAGACTATAAATGCCCACCATATACACCCTCACTAGACTATAAATGCCCACCATATACACCCTCACTGGACTATAAATGCCCACCATATACACCCTCACTAGACTATAAATGCCCACCATATACACACTCACTAGACTATAAATGCCCACCCTACACACTCACTAGACTATAAATGCCCACCATACACACTCACTAGACTATAAATTCCCACCCTACACACCTCACTAGACTATAAATGCCCACCCTACACACCCTCACTAGACTATAAATGCCCACCATATACACACTCACTAGACTATAAATGCCCACCATATACACACTCACTAGACTATAAATGCCCACCATATACACCCTCACTAGAATATAAATGCCCACCATATACACACTCACTAGACTATAAATGCCCACCATATACACACTCACTAGACTATAAATGCCCACCATATACACACTCACTAGACTATAAATGCCCACCATATACACCCTCACTAGAATATAAATGCCCACCATATACACACTCACTAGACTATAAATGCCCACCATATACACCCTCACTAGACTATAAATGCCCACCATATACACTCACTAGACTATAAATGCCCACCATATACACACTCACTAGACTATAAATGCCCACCATATACACTCACTAGACTATAAATGCCCACCATATACACTCACTAGACTATAAATGCCCACCATATACACTCACTAGACTATAAATTCCCACCCTACACACCCTCACTAGACTATAAATGCCCACCCTACACACCCTCACTAGACTATAAATGCCCAACCTACACACCCACTAGACTATAAATGCCCACCATATACACACTCATTAGACTATAAATGCCCACCATATACACACTCACTAGAATATAAATGCCCACCCTACACACCCTCACTAGACTATAAATGCCCACCCTACACACCCTCACTAGACTATAAATGCCCAACCTACACACCCACTAGACTATAAATGCCCACCATATACACACTCATTAGACTATAAATGCCCACCATATACACACTCACTAGAATATAAATGCCCACCATATACACACTCACTAGACTATAAATGCCCACCCTACACACCCTCACTAGACTATACATGCCCACCATATACACACTCACTAGACTATAAATGCCCACCCTACACACCCTCACTAGACTATAAATGCCCACCATATACACACTCACTAGAATATAAATGCCCACCATATACACACTCACTATACTATAAATGCCCACCCTACACACCCTCACTAGACTATAAATGCCCACCCTACACACACTCACTAGACTATAAATGCCCACCATACACACTCACTAGACTATAAATGCCCACCATACACACTCACTAGACTATAAATGCCCAACCTACACACACTCACTAGACTATAAATGCCCACCATACACACTCACTAGACTATAAATGCCCACCATATACACACTCACTAGACTATAAATGCCCACCATATACACACTTACTAGACTATAAATGCCCAACCCTACACACCCTCACTAGACTATAAATGCCCACCATACACACACTCACTAGACTATAAATGCCCACCATATACACACTCACTAGACTATAAATGCCCACCATATACACCCTCACTAGACTATAAATGCCCACCATATACACCCTCACTAGACTATAAATGCCCACCATATACACCCTCACTAGACTATAAATGCCCACCATATACACACTCACTAGACTATAAATGCCCACCATATACACCCTCACTAGACTATAAATGCCCACCATATACACACTCACTAGACTATAAATGCCCACCATATACACCCTCACTAGACTATAAATGCCCACCATATACACCCTCACTAGACTATAAATGCCCACCATATACACCCTCACTAGACTATAAATGCCCACCATATACACCCTCACTAGACTATAAATGCCCACCATATACACCCTCACGAGACTATAAATGCCCACCATATACACCCTCAATAGACTATAAATGCCCACCATATACACCCTCACTAGACTATAAATGCCCACCATATACACCCTCACTAGACTATAAATGCCCACCATATACACCCTCACTAGACTATAAATGCCCACCATATACACACTCACTAGACTATAAATGACCACCATATACACCCTCACTAGACTATAAATGCCCACCCTACACCCTCACTAGACTATAAATGCCCACCCTACATACCCTCACTAGACTATAAATGCCCACCATATACACCCTCACTAGACTATAAATGCCCACCATATACACACTCACTAGACTATAAATGCCCACCATATACACACTCACTAGACTATAAATGCCCACCCTACACACCCTCACTAGACTATAAATGCCCACCATACACACACTCACTAGACTATAAATGCCCACCATATACACACTCACTAGACTATAAATGCCCACCATATACACACTCACTAGACTATAAATGCCCACCATATACACACTCACTAGACTATAAATGCCCAACCCTACACACCCTCACTAGACTATAAATGCCCACCATATACACACTCACTAGACTATAAATGCCCACCATATACACACTCACTAGACTATAAATGCCCACCATATACACACTCACTAGACTATAAATGCCCACCATATACACACTCACTAGACTATAAATGCCCACCATATACACCCTCACTAGACTATAAATGCCCACCATATACACCCTCACTAGACTATAAATGCCCACCATATACACCCTCACTAGACTATAAATGCCCACCATATACACCCTCACTAGACTATAAATGCCCACCATATACACCCTCACTAGACTATAAATGCCCACCATATACACCCTCACTAGACTATAAATGCCCACCATATACACCCTCACTAGACTATAAATGCCCACCATATACACCCTCACGAGACTATAAATGCCCACCATATACACCCTCACTAGACTATAAATGCCCACCATATACACCCTCACTAGACTATAAATGCCCACCATATACACCCTCACTAGACTATAAATGCCCACCATATACACCCTCACTAGACTATAAATGCCCACCATATACACACTCACTAGACTATAAATGACCACCATATACACCCTCACTAGACTATAAATGCCCACCCTACACACCCTCACTAGACTATAAATGCCCACCCTACATACCCTCACTAGACTATAAATGCCCACCATATACACCCTCACTAGACTATAAATGCCCACCATATACACACTCACTAGACTATAAATGCCCACCCTACACACCCTCACTAGACTATAAATGCCCACCATATACACACTCACTAGACTATAAATGCCCACCATATACACACTCACTAGACTATAAATGCCTACCATATACACCCTCACTAGACTATAAATGCCCACCATATACACACTCACTAGACTATAAATGCCCACCATATACACCCTCACTAGACTATAAATGCCCACCATATACACCCTCACTAGACTATAAATGCCCACCATATACACCCTCACTGGACTATAAATGCCCACCATATACACCCTCACTGGACTATAAATGCCCACCATATACACCCTCACTAGACTATAAATGCCCACCATATACACCCTCACTAGACTATAAATGCCCACCATATACACCCTCACTAGACTATAAATGCCCACCATATACACCCTCACTAGACTATAAATGCCCACCATATACACACTCACTAGACTATAAATGCCCACCATATACACACTCACTAGACTATAAATGACCACCATATACACCCTCACTAGACTATAAATGCCCACCCTACACACCCTCACTAGACTATAAATGCCCACCCTACATACCCTCACTAGACTATAAATGCCCACCATATACACCCTCACTAGACTATAAATGCCCACCATATACACACTCACTAGACTATAAATGCCCACCCTACACACTCACTAGACTATAAATGCCCACCCTACACACTCACTAGACTATAAATTCCCACCCTACACACCTCACTAGACTATAAATGCCCACCCTACACACCCTCACTAGACTATAAATGCCCACCATATACACTCACTAGACTATAAATGCCCACCATATACACTCACTAGACTATAAATGCCCACCATATACACTCACTAGACTATAAATTCCCACCCTACACACCCTCACTAGACTATAAATGCCCACCCTACACACCCTCACTAGACTATAAATGCCCAACCTACACACCCACTAGACTATAAATGCCCACCATATACACACTCATTAGACTATAAATGCCCACCATATACACACTCACTAGAATATAAATGCCCACCCTACACACCCTCACTAGACTATAAATGCCCACCCTACACACCCTCACTAGACTATAAATGCCCAACCTACACACCCACTAGACTATAAATGCCCACCATATACTCACTCATTAGACTATAAATGCCCACCATATACACACTCACTAGAATATAAATGCCCACCATATACACACTCACTAGACTATAAATGCCCACCCTACACACCCTCACTAGACTATACATGCCCACCATATACACACTCACTAGACTATAAATGCCCACCATATACACCCTCACTAGACTATAAATGCCCACCATATACACCCTCACTAGACTATAAATGCCCACCATATACACCCTCACTAGACTATAAATGCCCACCATATACACCCTCACTAGACTATAAATGCCCACCATATACACCCTCACTGGACTATAAATGCCCACCATATACACCCTCACTAGACTATAAATGCCCACCATATACACACTCACTAGACTATAAATGCCCACCCTACACACTCACTAGACTATAAATGCCCACCATACACACTCACTAGACTATAAATTCCCACCCTACACACCTCACTAGACTATAAATGCCCACCCTACACACCCTCACTAGACTATAAATGCCCACCATATACACACTCACTAGACTATAAATGCCCACCATATACACACTCACTAGACTATAAATGCCCACCATATACACCCTCACTAGAATATAAATGCCCACCATATACACACTCACTAGACTATAAATGCCCACCATATACACCCTCACTAGACTATAAATGCCCACCATATACACTCACTAGACTATAAATGCCCACCATATACACACTCACTAGACTATAAATGCCCACCATATACACTCACTAGACTATAAATGCCCACCATATACACTCACTAGACTATAAATGCCCACCATATACACTCACTAGACTATAAATTCCCACCCTACACACCCTCACTAGACTATAAATGCCCACCCTACACACCCTCACTAGACTATAAATGCCCAACCTACACACCCACTAGACTATAAATGCCCACCATATACACACTCATTAGACTATAAATGCCCACCATATACACACTCACTAGAATATAAATGCCCACCCTACACACCCTCACTAGACTATAAATGCCCACCCTACACACCCTCACTAGACTATAAATGCCCAACCTACACACCCACTAGACTATAAATGCCCACCATATACACACTCATTAGACTATAAATGCCCACCATATACACACTCACTAGAATATAAATGCCCACCATATACACACTCACTAGACTATAAATGCCCACCCTACACACCCTCACTAGACTATACATGCCCACCATATACACACTCACTAGACTATAAATGCCCACCCTACACACCCTCACTAGACTATAAATGCCCACCATATACACACTCTCACTAGAATATAAATGCCCACCATATACACACTCACTATACTATAAATGCCCACCCTACACACCCTCACTAGACTATAAATGCCCACCCTACACACACTCACTAGACTATAAATGCCCACCATACACACTCACTAGACTATAAATGCCCACCATACACACTCACTAGACTATAAATGCCCAACCTACACACACTCACTAGACTATAAATGCCCACCATACACACTCACTAGACTATAAATGCCCACCATACACACTCACTAGACTATAAATGCCCACCATACACACTCACTAGACTATAAATGCCCACCATACACACTCACTAGACTATAAATGCCCACCCTACACACCCTCACTAGACTATAAATGCCCACCCTACACACACTCACTAGACTATAAATGCCCACCATATACACCCTCACTAGACTATAAATGCCCACCATATACACCCTCACTAGACTATAAATGCCCACCATATACACCCTCACTAGACTATAAATGCCCACCATATACACCCTCACTAGACTATAAATGCCCACCATATACACACTCACTAGACTATAAATGACCACCATATACACCCTCACTAGACTATAAATGCCCACCCTACACACCCTCACTAGACTATAAATGCCCACCCTACATACCCTCACTAGACTATAAATGCCCACCATATACACCCTCACTAGACTATAAATGCCCACCATATACACACTCACTAGACTATAAATGCCCACCCTACACACTCACTAGACTATAAATGCCCACCCTACACACTCACTAGACTATAAATTCCCACCCTACACACCTCACTAGACTATAAATGCCCACCCTACACACCCTCACTAGACTATAAATGCCCACCATATACACTCACTAGACTATAAATGCCCACCATATACACTCACTAGACTATAAATGCCCACCATATACACTCACTAGACTATAAATTCCCACCCTACACACCCTCACTAGACTATAAATGCCCACCCTACACACCCTCACTAGACTATAAATGCCCAACCTACACACCCACTAGACTATAAATGCCCACCATATACACACTCATTAGACTATAAATGCCCACCATATACACACTCACTAGAATATAAATGCCCACCCTACACACCCTCACTAGACTATAAATGCCCACCCTACACACCCTCACTAGACTATAAATGCCCAACCTACACACCCACTAGACTATAAATGCCCACCATATACTCACTCATTAGACTATAAATGCCCACCATATACACACTCACTAGAATATAAATGCCCACCATATACACACTCTCACTAGACTATAAATGCCCACCCTACACACCCTCACTAGACTATACATGCCCACCATATACACACTCACTAGACTATAAATGCCCACCATATACACCCTCACTAGACTATAAATGCCCACCATATACACCCTCACTAGACTATAAATGCCCACCATATACAACCTCACTAGACTATAAATGCCCACCATATACACCCTCACTAGACTATAAATGCCCACCATATACACCCTCACTAGACTATAAATGCCCACCATATACACCCTCACTAGACTATAAATGCCCACCATATACACACTCACTAGACTATAAATGCCCACCCTACACACTCACTAGACTATAAATGCCCACCCTACACACTCACTAGACTATAAATTCCCACCCTACACACCTCACTAGACTATAAATGCCCACCCTACACACCCTCACTAGACTATAAATGCCCACCATATACACACTCACTAGACTATAAATGCCCACCATATACACACTCACTAGACTATAAATGCCCACCATATACACCCTCACTAGAATATAAATGCCCACCATATACACACTCACTAGACTATAAATGCCCACCATATACACCCTCACTAGACTATAAATGCCCACCATATACACTCACTAGACTATAAATGCCCACCATATACACACTCACTAGACTATAAATGCCCACCATATACACTCACTAGACTATAAATGCCCACCATATACACTCACTAGACTATAAATGCCCACCATATACACTCACTAGACTATAAATTCCCACCCTACACACCCTCACTAGAATATAAATGCCCACCCTACACACCCTCACTAGACTATAAATGCCCAACCTACACACCCACTAGACTATAAATGCCCACCATATACACACTCATTAGACTATAAATGCCCACCATATACACACTCACTAGAATATAAATGCCCACCATATACACACTCACTAGACTATAAATGCCCACCCTACACACCCTCACTAGACTATACATGCCCACCATATACACACTCACTAGACTATAAATGCCCACCCTACACACCCTCACTAGACTATACATGCCCACCATATACACACTCACTAGACTATAAATGCCCACCCTACACACCCTCACTAGACTATAAATGCCCACCATATACACACTCACTAGACTATAAATGCCCACCATACACACTCACTAGACTATAAATGCCCACCATACACACTCACTAGACTATAAATGCCCACCATACACACTCACTAGACTATAAATGCCCAACCTACACACACTCACTAGACTATAAATGCCCACCATACACACTCACTAGACTATAAATGCCCACCATACACACTCACTAGACTATAAATGCCCACCATACACACTCACTAGACTATAAATGCCCAACCTACACACCCACTAGATTATAAATGCCCACCCTACACACCCTCACTAGACTATAAATGCCCACCATACACACTCACTAGACTATAAATGCCCACCATACACACTCACTAGACTATAAATGCCCACCATACACACTCACTAGACTATAAATGCCCACCATACACACTCACTAGACTATAAATGCCCACCATACACACTCACTAGACTATAAATGCCCACCATACACACTCACTAGACTATAAATGCCCACCATATACACACTCACTAGACTATAAATGCCCACCATATACACACTCACTAGACTATAAATGCCCACCATATACACACTCACTAGACTATAAATGCCCACCATATACACACTCACTAGACTATAAATGCCCACCATATACACACTCACTAGACTATAAATGCCCAACCCTACACACCCTCACTAGACTATAAATGCCCACCATACACACACTCACTAGACTATAAATGCCCACCATACACACTCACTAGACTATAAATGCCCACCATACACACTCACTAGACTATAAATGCCCACCATACACACTCACTAGACTATAAATGCCCACCATACACACTCACTAGACTATAAATGCCCACCATACACACTCACTAGACTATAAATGCCCACCATACACACTCACTAGACTATAAATGCCCACCATACACACTCACTAGACTATAAATGCCCACCATACACACTCACTAGACTATAAATGCCCACCATATACACACTCACTAGACTATAAATGCCCACCATATACACACTCACTAGACTATAAATGCCCACCATATACACACTCACTAGACTATAAATGCCCACCATATACACACTCACTAGACTATAAATGCCCACCATATACACACTCACTAGACTATAAATGCCCACCATATACACACTCACTAGACTATAAATGCCCACCATATACACACTCACTAGACTATAAATGCCCACCATATACACACTCACTAGACTATAAATGCCCACCATATACACACTCACTAGACTATAAATGCCCACCATATACACACTCACTAGACTATAAATGCCCACCATACACACTCACTAGACTATAAATGCCCACCATACACACTCACTAGACTATAAATGCCCACCATACACACTCACTAGACTATAAATGCCCACCATACACACTCACTAGACTATAAATGCCCACCATACACACTCACTAGACTATAAATGCCCACCATACACACTCACTAGACTATAAATGCCCAACCTACACACCCACTAGACTATAAATGCCCAACCTACACACCCACTAGACTATAAATACCCACCATATACACACTCACTAGACTATAAATGCCCACCATATACACACTCACTAGAATATAAATGACCACCCTACACACCCTCACTAGACTATAAATGCCCACCCTACACACCCTCACTAGACTATAAATGCCCAACCTACACACCCACTAGACTATAAATGCCCACCATATACACACTCACTAGACTATAAATGCCCACCATATACACACTCACTAGACTATAAATGCCCACCATATACACACTCACTAGAATATAAATGCCCACCATATACACACTCACTAGACTATAAATGCCCACCCTACACACCCTCACTAGACTATACATGCCCACCATATACACACTCACTAGACTATAAATGCCCACCATACACACTCACTAGACTATAAATGCCCAACCTACACACACTCACTAGACTATAAATGCCCACCATACACACTCACTAGACTATAAATGCCCACCATACACACTCACTAGACTATAAATGCCCACCATACACACTCACTAGACTATAAATGCCCACCATACACACTCACTAGACTATAAATGCCCACCCTACACACCCTCACTAGACTATAAATGCCCACCCTACACACACTCACTAGACTATAAATGCCAACCATACACACTCACTAGACTATAAATGCCCACCATACACACTCACTAGACTATAAATGCCCAACATACACACACTCACTAGACTATAAATGCCCACCATACACACTCACTAGACTATAAATGCCCACCATACACACTCACTAGACTATAAATGCCCACCATACACACTCACTAGACTATAAATGCCCACCATACACACTCACTAGACTATAAATGCCCACCATACACACTCACTAGACTATAAATGCCCAACCTACACACACTCACTAGACTATAAATGCCCACCATACACACTCACTAGACTATAAATGCCCACCATACACACTCACTAGACTATAAATGCCCACCATACACACTCACTAGACTATAAATGCCCAACCTACACACCCACTAGATTATAAATGCCCACCCTACACACCCTCACTAGACTATAAATGCCCACCATACACACTCACTAGACTATAAATGCCCACCATACACACTCACTAGACTATAAATGCCCACCATACACACTCACTAGACTATAAATGCCCACCATACACACTCACTAGACTATAAATGCCCACCATATACACACTCACTAGACTATAAATGCCCACCATATACACACTCACTAGACTATAAATGCCCACCATATACACACTCACTAGACTATAAATGCCCACCATATACACACTCACTAGACTATAAATGCCCACCATATACACACTCACTAGACTATAAATGCCCACCATATACACACTCACTAGACTATAAATGCCCACCATATACACACTCACTAGACTATAAATGCCCACCATATACACACTCACTAGACTATAAATGCCCACCATATACACACTCACTAGACTATAAATGCCCACCATATACACACTCACTAGACTATAAATGCCCACCATACACACTCACTAGACTATAAATGCCCACCATACACACTCACTAGACTATAAATGCCCACCATACACACTCACTAGACTATAAATGCCCACCATACACACTCTCTAGACTATAAATGCCCACCATATACACACTCACTAGACTATAAATGCCCACCATATACACACTCACAAGACTATAAATGCCCACCATATACACACTCACTAGACTATAAATTCCCACCCTACACACCCTCACTAGACTATAAATGCCCACCCTACACACCCTCACTAGACTATAAATGCCCACCCTACACACACTCACTAGACTATAAATGCCCACCATACACACTCACTAGACTATAAATGCCCACCATACACACTCACTAGACTATAAATGCCCACCATACACACTCACTAGACTATAAATGCCCACCATACACACTCACTAGACTATAAATGCCCACCATACACACTCACTAGACTATAAATGCCCACCATACACACTCACTAGACTATAAATGCCCACCATACACACTCACTAGACTATAAATGCCCACCATACACACTCACTAGACTATAAATGCCCAACCTACACACCCACTAGACTATAAATGCCCAACCTACACACCCACTAGACTATAAATACCCACCATATACACACTCACTAGACTATAAATGCCCACCATATACACACTCACTAGAATATAAATGACCACCCTACACACCCTCACTAGACTATAAATGCCCACCCTACACACCCTCACTAGACTATAAATGCCCAACCTACACGCCCACTAGACTATAAATGCCCACCATATACACACTCACTAGACTATAAATGCCCACCATATACACACTCACTAGACTATAAATGCCCACCATATACACACTCACTAGACTATAAATGCCCACCCTACACACCCTCACTAGACTATACATGCCCACCATATACACACTCACTAGAATATAAATGCCCACCATATACACACTCACTAGACTATAAATGCCCACCATATACACACTCACTAGACTATAAATGCCCACCCTACACACCCTCACTAGACTATAAATGCCCACCCTACACACCCTCACTAGACTATAAATGCCCAACCTACACACCCACTAGACTATAAATGCCCACCATATACACACTCATTAGACTATAAATGCCCACCATATACACACTCACTAGAATATAAATGCCCACCCTACACACCCTCACTAGACTATAAATGCCCACCCTACACCCTCACTAGACTATAAATGCCCAACCTACACACCCACTAGACTATAAATGCCCACCATATACACACTCACTAGACTATAAATGCCCAACCTACACACACTCACTAGACTATAAATGCCCACCATACACACTCACTAGACTATAAATGCCACCATACACACTCACTAGACTATAAATGCCCACCATACACACTCACTAGACTATAAATGCCCACCATACACACTCACTAGACTATAAATGCCCAACCTACACACACTCACTAGACTATAAATGCCCACCATACACACTCACTAGACTATAAATGCCCACCATGCACACTCACTAGACTATAAATGCCCACCATACACACTCACTAGACTATAAATGCCCACCATACACACTCACTAGACTATAAATGCCCACCCTACACACCCTCACTAGACTATAAATGCCCACCATATACACACTCACTAGACTATAAATGCCCACCATATACACCCTCACTAGAATATAAATGTCCACCATATACACACTCACTAGACTATAAATGCCCACCATACACACCCACTAGACTATAAATGCCCACCCTACACACCCTCACTAGACTATAAATGCCCACCATATACACACTCACTAGACTATAAATGCCCACCATATACACACTCACTAGACTATAAATGCCCACCCTACACACCCTCACTAGACTATAAATGCCCACCCTACACACCCTCACTAGACTATAAATGCCCACCCTACACACACTCACTAGACTATAAATGCCCACCATACACACTCACTAGACTATAAATGCCCACCATACACACTCACTAGACTATAAATGCCCAACCTACACACTCACTAGACTATAAATGCCCACCATACACACTCACTAGACTATAAATGCCCACCATACACACTCACTAGACTATAAATGCCCACCATACACACTCACTAGACTATAAATGCCCACCATACACACTCACTAGACTATAAATGCCCACCATACACACTCACTAGACTATAAATGCCCAACCTACACACACTCACTAGACTATAAATGCCCACCATACACACTCACTAGACTATAAATGCCCACCATACACACTCACTAGACTATAAATGCCCACCATACACACTCACTAGACTATAAATGCCCACCATACACACTCACTAGACTATAAATGCCCACCATATACACACTCACTAGACTATAAATGCCCACCATATACACCCTCACTAGAATATAAATGCCCACCATATACACACTCACTAGACTATAAATGCCCACCATATACACACTCACTAGACTATAAATGCCCACCCTACACACCCTCACTAGACTATAAATGCCCACCCTACACACCCTCACTAGACTATAAATGCCCAACCTACACACCCACTAGACTATAAATGCCCACCATATACACACTCACTAGACTATAAATGCCCACCATATACACACTCACTAGACTATAAATGCCCACCATATACACACTCACTAGACTATAAATGCCCACCATATACACACTCACTAGACTATAAATGCCCACCCTACACACCCTCACTAGACTATACATGCCCACCATATACACACTCACTAGAATATAAAAGCCCACCATATACACCCTCACTAGACTATAAATGCCCACCATATACACACTCACTAGACTATAAATGCCCACCCTACACACCCTCACTAGACTATAAATGCCCACCCTACACACCCTCACTAGACTATAAATGCCCAACCTACACACCCACTAGACTATAAATGCCCACCATATACACACTCACTAGACTATAAA